>NW_027361719.1:6906875-7550000 GCF_039654945.1 Dendrobates tinctorius | reverse complement strand
AATGTAACGAGGACCTAACTTGTAGGAGGGAATTTTTAACCTTATATATCGAGAAGCTAACCAAACCTTATCCCCGGGATGATACGGGGGAGCGTCTAGCCGTCTCTTGTCGGCATACCGCTTCATTCTGAGACTGGCATTCTCAAGAGCCCCTTTGGTCTCCCTCCAGATCTGAGAGAAGTCCACAGACAAGGAATCCGCTGCCGGCACACCCGAGGTGGGGAATACGGGAAGTGGAATGCCGGGGTGTTGACCAAAAACCACAAAAAAGGGAGATTTGGAGGAAGCCTCACTTGGGTGATTGTTGTAGGCAAACTCCGCCCAAGGAAGAAGGGAGGCCCAGTCGTCCTGATGAGCGTTGGAAAAATGCCGAAGGTTGACTCTCTCGACCTGTCCATTAGACTGAGGGTGATAGGCAGAGGAGAAATCCAACGTTATCTGAAGTAATCCGCAGAAAGCTCGCCAAAAACGGGAAGTAAACTGGACTCCACGATCCGAGACAATATGCTGGGGAAAACCATGGAGACGAAAAATGTGAAGCAGAAAGATCTTGGCTAACTCCAAAGCGGTAGGCAAACCAGGCAGAGCGACGAAATGAGCCATTTTGGAAAACCGATCTACGACCACCAATATCACCGTACATCTAGAAGAGGGAGGCAAGTCAGTGATGAAATCCATGGCGATATGAGTCCACGGGCTGGTTGGTACTGGTAACGGATGCAGGAGTCCTAGAGGAGAATGTCGAGGGACCTTGTTCCGGGCACAAGACGGACAGGAGGCGACGAAATCTTGGACATCCTTGCAAAGCGAAGGCCACCAGTAATGGCGAGAGACAAATGAGAGAGTCTTTTTAACTCCGACATGTCCGAAGAATTTAGATGAATGACTCCAGCGAAGAACCTTTAATCTGTCTCCACTTCGAACAAAGGTCTTACCAGATGGTGGGGAGACCAGGCTTACTGGAGCTACGGAAAGGATCTTGGTGGGATCGATAAGATGGACTGGACCCTCCTCCTTGTCGACAGACAGGAATGACCGTGAAAGAGCATCCGCCTTGATGTTCTTCTCCCTGGGTCGGAAGTGGAGTTCAAAGTCAAATCTTTCGAAAAACAGTGACCATCTAGCTTGACGAGGGTTGAGCCTCTGGGCGGATTGGAGATAGACTAGGTTCTTGTGATCCGTAAAAATGATGAACGGATGGAGGGCTCCCTCGAGGAGGTGGCGCCATTCTTCAAGAGCCATCTTTATGGCCAGGAGTTCTCTATCTCCAACCGCATAATTACGTTCGGGAGCGGAAAAAGCCTTGGAAAAGAATCCGCAGGTGAGAATGCGACCCGAAGATGATTTCTGCAGAAGAACTGCTCCAGCTCTCACAGAGGATGCGTCAACCTCAAGGATGAATGGCCTGCTGGCATCCGGGCGATGGAGTACTGGGGATTTAGCGAATTCTTGCTTCAGGGTTTTGAAGGCAGCCTCGGCATTAGAGGGCCAGTGACTGGGATCGGCTCCTTTGCGGACAAGAGCTGAGATGGGTTTTGTCAAAGAGGAGAAATGCGGGATAAATTGCCTGTAATAATTGGCAAAACCCAAAAACCTCTGAATTGCCTTCACTCCGAGGGGACGTGGCCATTTAAGAACTGCGGAGACCTTCTCAGGATCCATCTCCAATCCGGAGTTTGAGACGATGTAACCAAGAAACAGCAAGGAAGTCTGCTCAAAGAGACACTTCTCTAATTTGGCGAAAAGGTGGTTTTCTCTGAGACGTAGAAGAACTTGGCGAACGTCTCGCCGATGGGTAGCCAGATCGGGTGAGAAGACCAAAATGTCGTCCAGGTAGACCACGACACAGGAGTAAAGGAGATCCCGAAAGACATCATTAACGAGTTCCTGGAATACGGCAGGTGCGTTGCACAACCCAAAGGGCATAACCAAATACTCGTAGTGTCCATCACGCGTGTTAAACTCCGTCTTCCACTCGTCTCCAGAGCGTATGCGAACCAAATTGTAGGCTCCTCGAAGATCCAGCTTTGTAAACACCCGTGCCCCCCTCAGGCGATCAAAAAGCTCAGAGATGAGTGGTAGGGGGTATTTGTTCTTCACCGTAATTTGATTCAAGCCTCGATAATCGATGCACGGGCGCAGGGATCCGTCTTTCTTCTTTACAAAAAAGAAGCCCGCTCCCGCAGGAGACGAAGATTTCCGAATGAAGCCTCTAGCCAAATTGTCTCGGATGTATTCAGACATGGCGTCGGTCTCTGCCGGGGAGAGAGGATAAATCCTTCCACGAGGCGGGGTGGTACCCGGAACAAGTTCAATAGGACAGTCGTAGGAACGGTGCGGAGGAAGAGTCTCAGCTTCTTTTTTATCAAAAACATCCAAAAAGTCATGGTACACCGACGGCAAACCAGGGGGAACAAGGGAAGTACTGGGGACACCTACGGGACGCACCGACAGCAGACACCGAGTCTGACAAGACTCCCCCCAGTGCAAGATGTTGCCACTATGCCAGTCTAAGGTGGGCTCGTGAAGCCGCAGCCAAGGGAGCCCCAGCAGGATAGGATGGGAAATTCCTGCCAGGACGTAGAATGTAATTTTTTCCTTGTGCAGCGCCCCTACCTGCAACTCTACTTCATGAGTAACCAGAGTAACGGTCTCAAGCAGGGGTCGACCATCTACGGAAGCGAGAATTTGTAGGTTTTGCAGGGCCCTTACGGGAACGGAAAGTCTATTAACCTCCTCTAGCCTTATAAAATTTCCGGCGGCACTCGAGTCCACATAGGCCACCAGGGATGCCCGCTTCCCACCAACATGCAAGAGGACAGACAAAGTGAGGGGGAGAGAGGTATCACGTACACCTAGGGAGGCCTCTCTTACCTGGCCTAGGCGGAGAAGTTTTCCGGACGCTCTGGGCAAGCTCGGATGAGATGGGAGCCACTACCGCAGTAGAAACATTGACCATGGAGGCTCCTCTTCTTGCGACGCTGGTCAGAGAGCTTTATGCGGTCCACCTGCATAGGCTTGGGCGCCGGGGAAAAAGGAAGGCTCCTGGAACAGGGACTGGGTGGCCTGCGGACAGAAGAGAATGGACGAGAGACCCTTCTCTCCCTGGCCCGCTCCTGAAACCGGAGATCAATACGAATGGCTAAGGAGATCAAATCCTCCAGAATTGTTGGGGTGTCGCGACCTGCAAGCTCGTCCTTTATACGGCTCGAAAGACCTCGCCAAAAAGCGCCGACCAGGGCCTCGTTATTCCAGCCTAAGTCGGAGGAAAGGGTCCTAAACTGAATAGCGTACTGGCCTACAGTTAGGGAACCTTGGCATAAATTAAACAAAGCCTCAGTGGTGGAGGCTAAACGGCCCGGCTCATGAAAAACCTGCCGAAAAGTCTCAAGAAAAACAGAAAGCTGGGTGACTACCGGGTCATCACGCTCCCAGAGGGGATTGACCCAAGCCAAAGCATCCCCCTCTAGATGGGAGATGATGAAGGCCACTTTGGCTCTGTCCGTGGGGTATTGCTGGGGCAGCAGCTCAAAATGGAGGCGGCACTGATTTATAAAACCCCGACATGATTTGGGGTCACCGCCAAACCGGGGTGGCTTGGCTAACCGCGGAGGGGGATGGGAAACCGTAGTGGAGGGCGCAGATGCGGCCGCATGCAGGGCGAGCAACCGACCATCCACCGAAGCCATGTAGCTGAGGATGTGTGACTGGGTGTCTCGCTGCTGAGCCAATTCCTGTTGTAAACCCGCCAACTGGGCGGCGTTACCAGGGTCCGACGACTGGAGAGCGGAGAGACGCGAGTCCATCGTCTTCATGAAGGACATCATACGCGTCTGGTTCTCCCGGAGAAAAACTAACTCTTTCTGAGCAGCCGTGGCTCCAGCGGGGTCCATGGCCTGGTTATTCTGTTACGGTGTGCTAGCGCAAAAGGGGAAAGAAGGACGTACCCGAGAGTGGACCCTCTGGGTCACGGCTCCAGAGCCCCCGAAGGCGAGTGCCCAGGTGAAGACCACCCCCTATACAGGGAGCGTTAGGGCCAGGCCCCCAGGAGATAGAACCGCGACAGCCGGAACCAAAGGGGCGACAGGGTAGTTACCGGAGAGGCGGCACAGGCGGAGTACCGAACGGGTAGAGCGCAGCGACACACGGAGATCTGACGATGCACAGGACTGGAGAGCCAGGAAGGGAGGCCAGGACTGGAACTGCAACAAAAGAGGTATAATGAAGTACCCAGAAAAGAGGGAAGACACACGGCAGGTAGGGTGAGGTGAGGGAGAGCAGGCGACACAGACGGAGCAGCGAGGCAGGAGACCCAGGGAGCACGGGAAGCAAGGAGTAGCGGCGGGGGACAGAGCGGAGAGCACAGGGGTAGTACGGGCAGCGCAGACAGGAGGGAAGAGAAGGGGCCTGAGACACAATGAACGCCGTGCAAGACAGGCGTCACCGCATGCAATAACCAGGTGTCTTACCTGAGGAGACGCTGAACATAAATAGCGGTGGGCGCCGCCATCTTGGGGGCGGAGCCAGCGCGTCAGACTACCCAGGAGGCTGCGCGCTGCGTGCCAGACGCCGAGGGAGCCGGAGGCCAGGCGCGGGAGCGCGCTGGGAAGCAGGAGCGCGCCGGCCGGAGCGCGCAGGGGAGAAGGCAGAGCCGGAAGGTGTAACAAGCGTGAGCGACGGCAGCGAGCTCTGCTAATGACGACCTGCTGGAGCTTGCTCGTGACCACATTTTCAGTGAGGATGTGCTGTTTCGAGACATTGTGTGCTTAGCTTCATACTGCCGAGTACACTAGAGGGAGACAGTCTATGCACGGCGGGCTTCCGCGTGGCGGGAAAGATGTAGCACTTGTTGGGAGGGCTGCAGTAGCGTTCTGCGGCTGTATGGCGGCTGCTGTGATACCTGTATGCGAAGCAGTGTGGGTGTTAGCGGTCCCGTACAGTCTATGCAATCACCGCGTGCGACCGGCGGTTCCGTTTTACTCGTATTCGCTATCGCAGGCGTCTAGCATCTGTTTTACTGTTCTGCCTTCATACACGTTGACACGGTGTGCAATTCAGCATTCAGCATAAACCACTGTTCTGTGTTCCAAATAAGCAGACTGTTCTCTGTAGTTTAACTTGTTTATTGGTGAACAGTATAGAACATGCGCGCGGTAAAACTACGAGGAATACAAAATGCATGGTCTCTGTTAAAATAAAAAATAGTTATATACTCACCTTCCGACGGCCCGCGATCTCCACTCCACGCGCCGGGCCTCGCAGTCCCAGTAGTACTTTGCACGAAACACCGCTGATGACGTCGCGCTCTCGTGAGAGTGACGTCATCTCCGGTCTAAGGCCGATCAGTGCCGCGGGATTTTGGTTACACACAGACAGACAAACACGATAAGACGATTATATATATAGATGAAGCAATATATGGGGCTCATTTTTCTGTATGTAGCAATATAGTGGAAAAAAAAAGTATTTAGTTAGCCACCAATTGTGCAAGTTCTCACGCTTAAAAAGATGAGAGAGGCCTGTAATTGACATCATAGTTAGACCACAACTGTGAGAGTCAAAATGAGAAATCAAGTATGGAGGAGCAGTGGCCATAATACTGTATGGAGGAGCAGGGGGCCATAATACTGTATGGAGGAGCAGGAGGCCATAATACTGTATGGAGGTGCAGGGAGCCAAAATACTGTATGGAGGAGCATGGGGGTCCATAATATACTGTATGGAGGAGCAGGGGGCCATAATACTGTATGGACGAGCAGAGGGCCATAATACTGTATGGAGGAGCAGGGGGTCCATAATATACTGCATGGAGGAGCAGGGGGCCATAATACTGTATGGAGGAGCAGGGGGCCCATAATATTGTATGGAGGAGCAGGGGGTCCATAATACTGTAGAGGAGCAGGGGGCCATAATACTGTAGAGGAGCATGGGGGCCCATAATATACTGTATGGAGGATCAGGGGGCCCATAATATACTGTATGGAGGTGCAAGAGCCCATAATACTGTATGGAGGAGCAGGGGCCCATAATATACTGTATGGAGGAACAGGGGGCCCATAATACTGTATGGAGGTGCAGGGAGCCATAATACTGTATGGAGGAGCATGGGGGTCCATAATATACTGTATGGAGGAGCAGGGGGTCCATAATACTGTAGAGGAGCAGGGGGCCATAATACTGTATGAAGGAGCATGGGGGCCCATAATATACTGTATGGAGAAGCAGGGGGCCCATAATATACTGTATGGAGGAGCAGGGGCCCATAATACTGTATGGAGGAGTAGGGGCCCATAAAATACTGTATGGAGGAACAGGGGGCCCATAATACTGTATGGAGGGGCAGGGGGCCATAATACTGTATGGAGGAGCATTGGGGCCCATAACATACTGTATAGAGAAGCAGGGGGCCCATAATACTGTATGGAGGAGCAGGGGGCCATAATACTGTATGGAGGAGCAGGGGGCCTATAATATACTGTATGGAGGAGCAGGGGCCCATAATATACTGTATGGAGGAGCAGGGGACCCATAATACTTTATGGAGGCGCATGGAGCCTATAATAGACTGTATGGAGGAGCTTGGAGGCCCATAATACTGTGTGGAGGAGCAGAGTTCCCATAATACTGTGTGGAGGAGCATGGGGGTCCATAATACTGTGTGGAGGAGCAGGGGGCCCATAATATACTATATGGAGGTGCATGGGGCCCATAATATACTGTATGGAGGAGCAGGGGGCCCATAATATACTGTATGGAGGAGCATGGGGGCCCACAATATACTGTATGGAGGAGCATGGGGGCCCACAATATACTGTATGGAGGAGCAGGGGGCATATAATATACTGTATGGAGGTGCATGGGGGCCATAATATACTGTATGGAGGAGCAGGGTACCCATAATACTTTATGGAGGAGCATGGGGCCTATAATATACTGTATGGAGGTGCATGGGGCCCATAATATACTGTATGGAGACACATGGGGGCCATAAAATACTGTATGGAGGAGCAGGAGGCCCATAATATACTGTATGGAGGTGCATGGGGGCCCATAACATACTGTATGGAGAAGTATGGGGCCCATAATATACTGTATGGAGGTGCATGGGGGCCCATAATATACTGTATGGAGGAGCATGGGGGGCCCATAATATACTGTATGGAGGAGCATGGGGCCCACAATATACTGTATGGAGGAGCATGGGGGCCCACAATATACTGTATGGAGGAGCATGGGGGCCCACAATATACTGTATGGAGGAGCAGGGGGACCATAATTACTGTATGGAGGAGCAGGGGACCTATAATACTTTATGGAGGAGCATGGAGCCCATAATATACTGTATGGAGGAGCTTGGAGGCCCATAATACTGTGTGGAGGAGCAGTGCCCATAATATTGTGTGGAGGAGCATGGGGTCCCATAATATACTGTATGGAGGAGCATGGGAGCCCATAATATACTGTATTGAGAAGCAGAGGGCCCATAATACTGTGGAGGAGCATTGCATGGGGCCCGTGATATACTGTATGAATGAGCATTATATGTGGTGTCCATAATACTGTATGGCGGACTATGTGGTGCCCATAATACTGTTTGGTGGACTATGTGATGCCCATAATACTGTATGCAGGACTATGTGGTGCCTATAATACTGTATGGCGGACTATGTGGTGCCCTGGCAGCAACGCACATCAAGATGAATGCCGGCTGCAGCTGTAACAGGGCGCCAAACGCAACAGGTTGCAATTTGGTGTGCTCGGCGCAGCGTCAAAAGGATGCATGCGCCGGCAAACACATACCTGCGCACGGCCTGCGTCCCCAGTGCTAAAGATAGGGGATGCAGGACACATGCAGCGTCATGCGTCCGTAGGCGGTGCTACCGGCGGAGGCGCGGCAGGGGGCGGGGATTAGCGGCGACCGTGCGCAGCCCGACGCTGCAGCCGTAAACGCTAATGTGAAACTAGCCTACCACTACTCCTGCAACCTTTGATAAGCCGGCAGCCTTTCAATGTTACTGCTATGTGATGTCAGCGCGCGGCCTGTCACAGAGCAGAGCGCCCTGTCGCAGTGGCAGTCGGCAGCAATTTTAATGACCACTCCAAATATGAAGCCACAAGAGGATGCCGGGGAAGGCAAGAAGGTGAGAAGAATCCCACCTCTGTGATTGGGCAAGGTTGTGGCCATAGGGTCGGACATAGGGGCCGAGGGAGGTGACGTTATTAAAGTGAACATGGGGGCCCAGGATGAAGACATTATAACTGGACATTGGGGTCCAGGATGGGGACATTAAATAAAGGGGCCCAGGACCTGGTACCTTATTAAATAAAGGGGTGACAATTACTGTATGGAGGTCAGGATGAGGAACATACATTATTGGTTTATTTTAATATAACCGATACTATGGGTGATCAACAATTTCCATAGTTCCCAAAGGGGATGGGCTACTCTATACATAACACAGAATTCACACATGAGAAGAGCATGCAGCCCAATATCAATAGACAACAGAAGAAATTAAATTAAAAAATCCATTTATTAGACATCACATAAAACCACAAGATCATAGTAATAGCAAATGTAGTAATCAGTGTTTGGGAAACAAAAACAGAATCCCCAGAACAAATTCATAGCCTAGGCGCAGACGAAATGCACCATGGAAAAAATTCCTAAGAAGAAGGAGGGCAGTAAAAAGCCCATGTCATGACCAATCCCCATGCATACAAGTCACATGTCTCTTTGAATCCCATAAATATCCAAAATATATGTATCTAAATATAAAGAGACTGCTAATAAGACAGCACTATGGCCAAAATGCATGGAGACGCCATCCCTTCTAAATAAAGTGACGGTGCAGATCAGAGTGCCATATCGTGCTTACCCATATGGGTGAATATCTGAGTACCAGGACCATGCCCCGACGCACGTTTCGCCTATCTGGCTTCCTCGGGGGGCGAAGCTTCCTCGGGGCTTCCTTTGCCCCCGAGGAAGCCAGATAGGCGAAACGTGGTTTATTGTGGCAAGTGGGGACATAATTATTGTAGGGGCCAATCATGGGACATTGTTACGGCTGTAATTTAATTTACTTTTGAGGTTACTGTCTTCCATGGGGGAGAACAAAAGGGGCTCCTGCTACTGTGCTTGGCGGCACTCTCTTTTTTTTCTTCACCTGACATAGTGTAGAAGTCGAGGAAAATAGTTGGGAATGTGCTCTGGAAGTGATCACTATAGATAACTGTTATTTTCTGCAGAGACGAGTCCGTGCTGGAACAAGTGATGGTGGTCTGCACTGGATGAAGATGAAACACTTCCAACTACAGACATCACAGGTGAGTCAGTGTGTTACTTGTACACTTGCAGTTTATACTGTGTACAGAGCTCATGTGTATAATGTCACTGGTGATCCCTGTATTACCTGTACATTGACACGCTCCTGTGTATAATGTCACTGGTGATCCCTGTATTACCTGTACACTATACACTATATACAGAGCTCCTGTGTATAATGACACCAGTGATCATTGTATTATCTGTACACTCACACTATATACAGAGCTCTTGTGTGTAATGTCACTAGTGATCACTATTACTTGCACACTAACAGTATATACAGAGCTCCTGTGTATAATATGTGTGATGTCACATGTGACTGGATACACCGCCTCCAGCAGGGCGAATTTAAACAGAGTTAAGGGAAACATCGGGGAAACAGTTACAATGGAGGGCCCTGCAATAGGG
Organism: Dendrobates tinctorius; assembly: GCF_039654945.1. NCBI lineage: Eukaryota > Metazoa > Chordata > Amphibia > Anura > Dendrobatidae > Dendrobates > Dendrobates tinctorius. The sequence continues at coordinate 7,540,264 of NW_027361719.1, read as the reverse complement.
AACGGGGACGTGGAGACCTCCTGCACTCCCCTGAGTCAGTGTCCCTACACTCAGAAAAAAAAAGGTGAAGACTTTCATATTTGTTTTGTCTAGTGTTATTGTCCTCCCCCTTGTATATATGTATTGTATGGTGTTCATGTATGTCTGGTCCTTGTATGTTTCTGTGCTCCTGGGAGCGGCGCGTGCCAGCACTAACTCACACTGGTGGTGGCAATATATACGCAGGTTTAGTGCGCCTCAAAAAATGTTTGCCTGCGTTCCACTGGACGCAGGCGCGCAGGTTTAGTGCGCCACAAATATGTTAGCCTGCGTTCTAGTGGACGCAGGCGCAGAGGGGGTGATATTCTCGACTCACTATAGGCTCTTACAATACATGTGCGTTGCGGTGAGACCGCCAGTTTGTATTCAACATATATGTATTGTATGGTGTTCATGTATGTCTGGTCCTTGTATGTTTCTGTGCTCCTGGGAGCGGCGCGTGCCAGCACTAACTCACACTGGTGGTGGCAATATATACGCAGGTTTAGTGCGCCTCAAAAAATGTTTGCCTGCGTTCCACTGGACGCAGGCGCGCAGGTTTAGTGCGCCACAAATATGTTAGCCTGCGTTCCAGTGGACGCAGGCGCAGAGGGGGTGATATTCTCGACTCACTATAGGCTCTTACAATACATGTGCGTTGCGGTGAGACCGCCAGTTTGTATTCAACATAGGACTACACAGCGCATGCGCGGTTGCCATGGACCCTGCTCACATGACCGGGACGCCGGTTTACACGCTTCCTGCCTAGGCTGCCTCATAGAGGGGATGTCCATATTGCACGGTAATGCCCCGACTGACTTATGCAAGGTATTTAAAGCCCCCTGGATCACTGCTTTGTCACTTCCCCTGACGAAGCCGTACGGGTTATGGCGATACGCGTGGGGCAATGGTCCTGGGTATGACATCCATACATCTGCACTTTTATTGTGGCTATTGATCTTTTATGGTAGTTTTTGATACTGTTTGGCCTTATTGTCTGCTTTGGCACCATTGATACCTGTAGGGTCTAACTTTTTTCCTCCCCTTCTTGTTATCTGGACTTATCATGGTCCTGGTATGAAAGCCATATAACATGGATTGTTGTATGTGGTTGCTCCACTTCACTTATGGGCTGTGTTTTGTTTAGGGTTATATGGTCCTCATGAGCCTAGGAATAGGGAGGGTTACTGCTATATTGCCACAGTATTGTCAGATCAGATATACACATTATATATGCTCATATGGATGATGTTCTGTGTTAATATGTATTATGGATACTATGGATGCCATAGTTTTGTGATTTTATCATGTTTTTATTGTGTATAACTCTTTTTGTATCAATAAAATTACTTACCGTATTTCAGTCTTAATTGTGTTTGGTGCAGTGTGTGCTTTTTTTGCAGGGGTACTTTCTTTGCTCTTTTCTCATTGTCATTATTCCACTGCTGCGGCACCTGGCCATATCATTGAAGTTGCTATTTTGCACAGTTTAGTGCGCCCATAATTGCTTTTTGTGCAGTGTCCCTACACTCCTGACGATCCCTAGGCAGGTTCCGCACCTGGCGACGAGCTGGATACCTCAAATCCCTAGCTCGCCCTGCACCTATCCCTTTCTAGTGAATTGGACGGTGCAGAAACTAATCCCACCACTGCACTAATACACACACAAGGAAAGTAACAAACAGGGAAAAACACCACTTAGCTTTGCTCTGTTGCTATTGCTCCCAGCAACAGAGTACGACACCAAAGTTCAGCTTCACCCCTGAAGCTTGACACCTGCATTCAGCTTCTGCCTGAAGCTATTACACCAGAGCTCCCCTGAGCTGCCAGGAACGCCTCTCTGTAGTTCCTTCCTTCACCAGACTTGGTTGGAAATTAGCAATATCACCAACAGTGAGTGAGACCACCTGCAACTCCTTTATAGGTAGCAGTCAGGGAATCACACCTGCTTCATTATCACGTGCAATAACACTAGCAGCCACCGGGGGCAACTAAACTAAAGTAACCAGAGTGCAATGACCCCAACGGCCAACGGGGCAAAACTAGAACTAAAACAACCACAGTGTAATGACCCTAATGGCCACCGGGGGGGGGCAAAACTAACTTTAAGCCAACAGCTTAAAGGAAAAAAAAAAAGGTTACTTGTGCAAAATCTGTCATAATCCAACCAGGATTATGACAATATCACTGGTGATCCCTGTATTACCTGTACACTGACACTATATACATAGGTACTGTGTATAATGTTACTGGTGGTAATAAGTGTTGTTAGTATTGTGGTTTGTATTCATGATCAGTATTGTAGTATTCAGTCACTATGTGGTGGTAATTTGTGATCTGGTCACGGTGTGGCAGTATTTCGCCTTGTATCTTGTATGTGGTATTATTTTGTCCCTATATGCTGGTAATATGTCATGTTATTCAGTCACTATGAGGTGGTAATATGTTTTATGGTCATGGTGTGGCTGTATTTGTCCCTTGATTGTGGTATTAGTTGGCCACTATGTGGTCTGTTCATGGTCTGGCAGGATTTGTTCCTTGTATGCAGTATTATATGGTCACTGTGGTCTGGTCATGGTGTGGTTGTATTTGTTCCCTGTATGTGGTATTATTGGTCTTGGTATAGGGGTTTGTGTTGTGTATGACTGTCATTTGTTCTCTCATATTACTTAGGCGAAGATTCTTTATTTCCTTTAGAGATTAAATACTTGGATCACCTCGTCAGAGATATTCGTAGTTACAGGGGTTCTCCAGTGAAAAAAAAAGTAATCACCTCTCTACAGGATAAGTGATAACGTATTGATTGGTGGGGGTCTGACTACTTGGACCCATTCAGCAAAATGTGGAACTTTTCATCCCCATTAGACTGGTATGGCATGTCCGACTTGACTACTGATCCATTAATTTCCTCAGTGGCTGCACTTGTTTTTTTCTAGAAGACCCAAAGAGAATGAATGGAGCTGCAGTCAGACATCCCACCTGCCATTCCATTTTAAAATGAGGATAAGTGTCCTATCAATGATAAAACTTCCTCATTCTTTCAATCGATGCAGTTTCTAATGGTTGGACCTAAGCGATCACCTATCCAGTGGAGTCCACGCATGGATCAGTGATAACTTGTTTTAACCAAAGAATCCCATTAATATAAACTACAGTAATTATACATCCAGTTATGGGGGCGCACAGTAGATGTGCAGGAGCCGCCTGTGTTTTACAGCCCATGCTCCACTATAATCAGGAAAACGACTGACAGATATTTGCATATAGCTGTAGGGTGGACCCCTAGAGTCCATTCCCCTGGTGGGCCCAGGACACCCCAGTCCGACCCTGAATGTATGTATATTTTCAGTAGTGAAAAATCACAAACTCTGATGATAAAAACTGACACACAGACGAAACTTTGATCCAAAACACAGATGGAAAAACGTCCATGTTTTTAAATGAAAGAAAACTCACAGATGTCTGAATGAGGCCTTAATCCAATGGATTCTGCCTGCAGAAGCGAGCAGATTAGTCAGAGGACCCTTACCCCTGAGGAAGCCACAACAGGTGTGGCAAAACATGTGGGGTCTTCAATCCTCATTTTTATCCTTTGCCTTATCCTTATGCATTAGGTCTGTCAGGTCTCAATTTGACTTCTATCATTTGGTATATTATTTCTCTTTCTGCATGATATGTCTATTTCGTTACTGTTCATTTGTCCTTGATTACTATTATGTTCCTTGTTAGCCATAGAACATGTTTAGTACCTTGTATATGTTCCGATTATTGCATTTTCTTGTATATTGATATATTGCCTATTGATATGACCTACGGACACCTTGTGTGTTATTCACATTAGTTTGGCTAATGAGTGTAGGTGTTAGAATTTAATAAAACCATCACCCATGTGCATCATTGTTTTGGCTTTTAGCCTTTTTATTTGTTTTTAACGTTTTGTGTACTGTTTTGGTTTTGCTATTTATCTATACAAATAAATTGACATTTGCATAAGGTGATCTCCTGGCATTTGCATACTTCTGCTTCTCTCGTTGTTTGATCATATACTTAGTATGTGTTAGGCCGGGTTCACGTCAGTGGCTCCGCTACGTGTAGTGACAGTTTCCTCACTGACACACGTAGACACATTAAAATGAATGTGTCTCTGCACATGTTAGCGTGTTTTCACGGACACACTGTCCGTGAGAAAAACACGGAGACATGTCAGTGTTCGTGGGAGCGCACGGTCCGCAAAAATGCTGAACACGTGCACACGGAGAACAGTTCACACTGTCTTCAGTGCTCACGGACGGCCACAGGGATGAAGCGCTACTGTAAGCCACGGTTCCCCTGTGGCTGGTGCTGAACGCGGTTGTCATTCTTCTCTCCTGCTCTGCCGGCAACAGCGAGCAGGAAAGAATGAATGAAAACCCGACATGGGGTCCCCCTCAGTTTATGAACCAACCAGACGAAACTTACACCTGTAGGCTGCAGCCTTCAGCTGTCTGCTTTAGTCAGGTTGGTTGTCAAAAATACGGGGGACCCCACACCGTTTTTTTAAATTATTTATTTAAATAATTAAAAAAACAGTGTGGGGACCCCTCTATTCTTGAGGACCAACTTTGATGAAGCTGACAGCTGAGGGCTGTAGCCCCCAACTGTTAGTTTCGTCTGGTTGGTTCATAAACTGAGGGGGACCCCATGTCGGGTTTTCATTCATTCATTCTCTCCTGCTCGCTGTTGCCGGCAGAGCAGGAGAGAAGAATGACAGCCGTGGTCAGCAAAACCACATGGGAACAGCGCATACTGTAGCACTTCTTCCCGGCGGCGTCCTTGTGGTCCTGATGCGGCTCACGTGTGTTACCATGTGTCCACGCGGACACGGATAGCTCCAGTACCGGAGAAAACGGTACCGGAATTATCTGGACATGTGAGACCGGCCTTAGGGTGATCCCATAATTATTAGGTGGTGCCCTCATACTTATTGTCACAGATTAGCCAGATGCAGATTGGCCTGATTTAAACTAGGGTCACAGGAGCGTATATTCTCTAGTCCACGAGAATTGGGTCATTTATGCAAAGCACACTCTGATCTGATCCTGTCAGTCCATGGATATTGGACTGCACTCATGGCAAGTGGGAAGAGCGGAGGCTAAGGGCCAGAATTAGCGCATCCTATGAGTGCACCTCACACAGTGTGGGATAGAATGACAGATGAGTGTGAGACAGACTGACAGATTAGTGTGAGACAGACTGACACATCAGTGTGAGCCAGACTGACAGATGAGAGTGAGACAGATCAGTGCGAGACAGACTGACAGATCAGTGCGAGACAAACAGATGAGTGTGAGACAGACAGATCAGATTGTTAAGAATGACATATCAGTGTGAGACAGACTGACAGATCATTGTGATACAGGTTGACAGATGAGTGTGAGACTGACAGATGAGTGTGAGACAGACTGACAGATCAGTGTAAGACAGCCTGAGAGATGAGTGTGAGACAGACTGACAGATCAGTGTGAGACTGACAGATGAGAGTGAGACAGATCAGTGCGAGACAGACTGACAGATCAGTGCGAGACAAACATGAGTGTGAGACAGACAGATCAGATTGTTAAGAATGACAGATCAGTGTGAGACAGACTGACAGATCAGTGTGAGACAGACTGAGAGATGAGTGTGAGGCAGACTGAGAGATGAGTGTGAGGCAGACTGAGAGATCAGTGTGAGACAGACTGACAGATCGGTGTGAGACAGACTGACAGATCGGTGTGAGACAGACAGAGATGAGTGTGAGGCAGACTGACAGATGAGTGTGACAGACTGACAGATGAGTGTGAGACAGACTGACAGATCAGTGTAAGACAGACTGAGAGATGAGTGTGAGACAGACTGACAGATCAGTGTGAGACTGACAGATGAGAGTGAGACAGATCAGTGCGAGACAGACTGACAGATCAGTGCGAGACAAACATGAGTGTGAGACAGACAGATCAGATTGTTAAGAATGACAGATCAGTGTGAGACAGACTGACAGATCAGATCAGTGTGAGACAGACTGAGAGATGAGTGTGAGGCAGACTGAGAGATGAGTGTGAGGCAGACTGAGAGATCAGTGTGAGACAGACTGACAGATCGGTGTGAGACAGACTGACAGATCGGTGTGAGACAGACAGAGATGAGTGTGAGGCAGACTGACAGATGAGTGTGACAGACTGACAGATGAGTGTGAGACAGACTGACAGATCAGTGTAAGACAGACTGAGAGATGAGTGTGAGACAGACTGACAGATCAGTGTGAGACTGACAGATGAGAGTGAGACAGATCAGTGCGAGACAGACTGACAGATCAGTGCGAGACAAACATGAGTGTGAGACAGACAGATCAGATTGTTAAGAATGACAGATCAGTGTGAGACAGACTGACAGATCAGTGTGAGACAGACTGACAGATCAGTGTGAGACAGACTGAGAGATGAGTGTGAGGCAGACTGAGAGATGAGTGTGAGGCAGACTGAGAGATCAGTGTGAGACAGACTGACAGATCGGTGTGAGACAGACTGACAGATCGGTGTGAGACAGACAGAGATGAGTGTGAGGCAGACTGACAGATGAGTGTGAGACAGACTGACAGATGAGTGTGAGACAGACTGACAGATCAGTGTGAGACAGACTGACAGATCATTGTGATACAGGTTGACAGATGAGTGTGAGACAGACTGACAGATCAGTGTGAGACAGACTGACAGATCAGTGTGAGACAGACTGAGAGATGAGTGTGAGGCAGACTGACAGATGAGTGTGAGACAGACTGACAGATGAGTGTGAGACAGACTGACAGATCAGTGTGATACAGGTTGACAGATGAGTGTGAGGCAGACTGACAGATCAGTGTGAGACAGACTGACAGATCAGTGTGAGACAGACTGACAGATCAGTGTGAGACAGACTGAGAGATCAGTGTGAGACAGACAGATCAGATTGTTAAGACTGACAGATCAGTGTGAGACAGACTGACAGATCATTGTAGATACAGGTTGACAGATGAGTGTGAGGCAGACTGACAGATCAGTGTGAGTCAGACTGACAGTTGAGTGTGAGGCAGACTGACAGATCAGTGTGAGACAGACTGACAGATCAGTGTGAGACAGACTGACAGATCAGTGTGAGGCAGACTGACAGATGAGTGTGAGGCAGACTGTCAGATGAGTGTGAGGCAGACTGTCAGATGAGTGTGAGGCAGACTGTCAGATGAGTGAGACAGATTGACAGATGAGTGTGAGGCAGACTGACAGATGAGTGTGAGGCAGACTGACAGATGAGTGTGAGGCAAACTGACAGATGAGTGTGAGACAGACAGATGAGTGTGAGGCAGACTGTCAGATGAGTGAGACAGACTGACAGATGAGTGTGAGGCAGACTGACAGATGAGTGTGAGGCAGACTGACAGATCAGTGTGAGACAGACTGACAGATCAGTGTGAGACAGACAGATCATATTGTTAAGACTGACAGATCAGTGTGAGACAGACAGATCAGATTGTTAAGACTGACAGATCAGTGTGAGACAGACTGACAGATAATTGTGATACAGGTTGACAGATGAGTGTGAGACAGATTGACAGATCAGTGTGAGACAGACTGACAGATCAGTGTGAGACAGACTGACAGATGAGTGTGAGACAGACTGACAGATGAGTGTGAGGCAGACTGACAGATGAGTATGAGGCAGATTGTCAGATGAGTGTGAGGCAGACTGTCAGATGAGTGTGAGGCAGACTGTCAGATGAGTGAGACAGACTGACAGATGAGTGTGAGGCAGACTGACAGATGAGTGTGAGGCAGACTGACAGATGAGTGTGAGGCAGACTGATAGATGAGTGTGAGGCAAACTGACAGATGAGTGTGAGACAGACAGATGAGTGTGAGGCAGACTGACAGATCATTGTGAGACAGACTGACAGATCAGTGTGAGACTGACAGATCATATTGTTAAGACTGACAGATCAGTGTGAGACAGACAGATCAGATTGTTAAGACTGACAGATCAGTGTGAGACAGACTGACAGATAATTGTGATACAGGTTGACAGATGAGTGTGAGACAGATTGACAGATCAGTGTGAGACAGACTGACAGATCAGTGTGAGGCAGACTGACAGATCAGTGTGAGGCAGACTGACAGATCAGTGTGAGGCAGACTGACAGATGAGTGTGAGACAAACTCACAGATAATTGTGATACAGGTTGACAGATGAGAGTGAGACAGACTGACAGATGAGTGTGAGGCAGACTGACAGATGAGTGTGAGGCAGACTGTCAGATGAGTGTGAGGCAGACTGACAGATCAGTGTGAGACAGACTGACAGATCAGTGTGAGGCAGACTGACAGATGAGTGTGAGGCAGACTGACAGATGAGTGTGAGGCAGACTGATAGATGAGTGTCAGGCAAACTGACAGATGAGTGTGAGACAGACAGATGAGTGTGAGGCAGACTGACAGATCAGTGAGAGACAGACTGACAGATCAGTGTGAGACAGACAGATCATATTGTTAAGACTGACAGATCAGTGTGAGACAGACAGATCAGATTGTTAAGACTGACAGATCAGTGTGAGACAGACTGACAGATAATTGTGATACAGGTTGACAGATGAGTGTGAGACAGACTGACAGATCAGTGTGAGACAGACTGACAGATCAGTGTGAGACAGACAGATCAGATTGTTAAGACTGACAGATCAGTGTGAGACAGACTGACAGATAATTGTGATACAGGTTGACAGATGAGTGTGAGACAGACTGACAGATCAGTGTGAGACAGACTGACAGATCAGTGTGAGACAGACAGATCAGATTGTTAAGACTGACAGATCAGTGTGAGACAGACTGACAGATAATTGTGATACAGGTTGACAGATGAGTGTGAGACAGACTGACAGATCAGTGTGAGACAGACTGACAGATCAGTGTGAGGCAGACTGACAGATGAGTGTGAGGCAGACTGACAGATGAGTGTGAGACAGACTCACTGATAATTGTGATACAGGTTGACAGATGAGAGTGAGACAGACTGACAGATGAGTGTGAGGCAGACTGACAGATGAGTGTGAGGCAGACTGTCAGATGAGTGTGAGGCAGACTGACAGATCAGTGTGAGGCAGACTGACAGATGAGTGTGAGGCAGACTGACAGATGAGTGTGAGGCAGACTGATAGATGAGTGTGAGGCAAACTGACAGATGAGTGTGAGACAGACAGATGAGTGTGAGGCAGACTGACAGATCAGTGTGAGACAGACTGACAGATCAGTGTGAGACAGACAGATCATATTGTTAAGACTGACAGATCAGTGTGAGACAGACAGATCAGATTGTTAAGACTGACAGATCAGTGTGAGACAGACTGACAGATCATTGTAGATACAGGTTGACAGATGAGTGTGAGGCAGACTGACAGATCAGTGTGAGGCAGACTGACAGATGAGTGTGAGGCAGACTGACAGATCAGTGTGAGACAGACTGACAGATCAGTGTGAGACAGACTGACAGATCAGTGTGAGACAGACTGACAGATAATTGTGATATAGGTTGACAGATGAGTGTGAGGCAGACTGACAGATGAGTGTGAGGCAGACTGATAGATGAGTGTGAGGCAAACTGACAGATGAGTGAGACAGACAGATGAGTGTGAGGCAGACTGACAGATCAGTGTGAGACAGACTGACAGATCAGTGTGAGACAGACAGATCATATTGTTAAGACTGACAGATCAGTGTGAGACAGACAGATCAGATTGTTAAGACTGACAGATCAGTGTGAGACAGACTGACAGATCATTGTAGATACAGGTTGACAGATGAGTGTGAGGCAGACTGACAGATCAGTGTGAGGCAGACTGACAGATGAGTGTGAGGCAGACTGACAGATCAGTGTGAGACAGACTGACAGATCAGTGTGAGACAGACTGACAGATCAGTGTGAGACAGACTGACAGATAATTGTGATATAGGTTGACAGATGAGTGTGAGGCAGACTGACAGATGAGTGTGAGGCAGACTGATAGATGAGTGTGAGGCAAACTGACAGATGAGTGAGACAGACAGATGAGTGTGAGGCAGACTGACAGATCAGTGTGAGACAGACTGACAGATCAGTGTGAGACAGACAGATCATATTGCTAAGACTGACAGATCAGTGTGAGACAGACAGATCAGATTGTTAAGACTGACAGATCAGTGTGAGACAGACTGACAGATCATTGTAGATACAGGTTGACAGATGAGTGTGAGGCAGACTGACAGATGAGTGTGAGGCAGACTGACAGATGAGTGTGAGGCAGACTGACAGATCAGTGTGAGACAGACTGACAGATCAGTGTGAGACAGACTGACAGATCAGTGTGAGACAGACTGACAGATAATTGTGATATAGGTTGACAGATGAGTGTGAGGCAGACTGACAGATGAGTGTGAGGCAGACTGATCGATGAGTGTGAGGCAAACTGACAGATGAGTGAGACAGACAGATGAGTGTGAGGCAGACTGATAGATCAGTGTGAGACAGACTGACAGATCAGTGTGAGACAGACAGATCATATTGTTAAGACTGACAGATCAGTGTGAGACAGACAGATCAGATTGTTAAGACTGACAGATCAGTGTGAGACAGACTGACAGATCATTGTAGATACAGGTTGACAGATGAGTGTGAGGCAGACTGACAGATCAGTGTGAGGCAGACTGACAGATGAGTGTGAGGCAGACTGACAGATCAGTGTGAGACAGACTGACAGATCAGTGTGAGACAGACTGACAGATCAGTGTGAGACAGACTGACAGATAATTGTGATATAGGTTGACAGATGAGTGTGAGGCAGACTGACAGATGAGTGTGAGGCAGACTGATAGATGAGTGTGAGGCAAACTGACAGATGAGTGAGACAGACAGATGAGTGTGAGGCAGACTGACAGATCAGTGTGAGACAGACTGACAGATCAGTGTGAGACAGACTGACAGATAATTGTGATATAGGTTGACAGATGAGTGTGAGGCAGACTGACAGATGAGTGTGAGGCAGACTGATAGATGAGTGTGAGGCAAACTGACAGATGAGTGAGACAGACAGATGAGTGTGAGGCAGACTGACAGATCAGTGTGAGACAGACTGACAGATCAGTGTGAGACAGACAGATCATATTGTTAAGACTGACAGATCAGTGTGAGACAGACAGATCAGATTGTTAAGACTGACAGATCAGTGTGAGACAGACAGATCAGTGTGAGACAGACTGACAGATCATTGTAGATACAGGTTGACAGATGAGTGTGAGGCAGACTGACAGATCAGTGTGAGGCAGACTGACAGATGAGTGTGAGGCAGACTGACAGATCAGTGTGAGACAGACTGACAGATCAGTGTGAGACAGACTGACAGATCAGTGTGAGACAGACTGACATATAATTGTGATATAGGTTGACAGATGAGTGTGAGGCAGACTGACACATGAGTGTGAGGCAGACTGACACATGAGTGTGAGGCAGACTGACAGATGAGTGTGAGGCAGACTGACAGATCAGTGTGAGGCAGACTGACAGATGAGTGTGAGGCAGACTGACAGATGAGTGTGAGACAGACAGATCAGAGTGAGACACACAGCTCAGACTGTTAAGACCAGACAGATGACTGTGAGACAGATCTACTAAGCAATGCCCATAAGCTGTCAGGCTGATCGCGTGGAGGTGTGGGAGTGCCGCCAGAGGGCGCTGCTGTCGGCGGTACATGTTGCCACCTCCGTGCAGAGCGCACACAACACAATAAGGAAGTGGAGAGAAGCGGAAGTAGAATCATCCTCAACAACAACACGGAAAACACAGACTGTGCACGGCACCGGCGACATGAACAACAAGGGTGAGTCCGCTGCTTCCCGGGCGCTGCGGGGAAGGGGAGGCGGGGACGGAGGCTCCGTACAGGGCGCTGCCGTGTGTGACTGCGGGGCGCGCACCTCGTCTTGTCACCTGCGCACGGGCCTGGGAGCCCATCCCAGCAGCAGGTACCATCATGCTTTGCGATTAACCCCTTACGCGAAGGTATGACTTGCTAATGTTGGGAATGACATAGGAGTGTGTGTGTGTGGCTGAGGGAGAACTACAAGTCGCAGCTCCCCTGACACATAATGGTGCTCTTATGGTACGGGTGGGGGATAGGCGCCCCCCCACGGAGAGTGCTTACCGTCTCAGCCTTCAGGCAGAGGAATGGCTCTGGGCCCGGACGCTTGGTCTTTCTACTGTTTGGCGCGGTGTCAGGGCCTAGTGGCCAGAGGCGGTATTGCATGCTCTGCCGGTGTAGTCGGGACGCGCTGGGGCTCTGCTGCTTTGCGCTCTCTGTGGCAGCAGACAGTGCGCAGGGACAGACGCTTACCAGTCAGTGCCATGCTCCTACCAACCTAAGTGTAAATGGTGCCGTGTGTACAAGGCTCTATCAGTGTCAGTCACGTGTATATGACTGTCCTAAGGTGAGAATCCAGGTAGGATCACTACCTCTACCTGTCAGGTGCCATCACTGTCATGCGCTGTGTCATGCAGGCGGCTCACACTACCACACGGTAATTACACGACGGACTGTTGTGTAACAAGATAAATATTTTTCTAATTCCTGTAGCTGCTCACTTCCTCCGCGCCTGTCACCTGATGATCTAGCCGGCATTAGATTGCCTCACTGCTTGGGATGTTCTTCTACGTCAGTGATCTCCAAGCTGTGACGGTGGAGGGCATGTTGGGAGTTGTAGTTCTGTAACATTCCATAGAGGTGCTCTTTATGGAGGAGTGGACAAAAAAAATACTTGCGCACACAAATTGTAAGACTAAATTTTTTGTTTGCGAGTAGAAATGTGAGAGACTCCCTAAATGTATAAAGGAAGGTGATGTGGTCAGATGAGACCAAAATTGAACTTTTTGGGCACCAAGGTAAACTCTAGGACTGGCGCCAAACCAACACAGCTCATAACCCCAAGAACTCCATACACACAGTGAAACATGGTGGTGTCAGCATCATGCTTTGGGGATGTATTTAGTCAGCAGGGAGAAGGAAAATGGTCTGAGTAGAGGGGATGATAGATGGTACAAAATACATGGATAACCTTTAGCAAAACTTGTTTGTCTGTCAGAGATTGGGATGAAGGTTCACCTTCCAACAAGACAATGACCCAAAGCATACTGCTAAAGCAACACTCGGGTGGTTTAAGGGGAAATGTGTACATGTTCTTGAGTTGCCTAGTCAAAGCCCAGTCCTTAATCCAATTGAGAATCTTTGGTCAGACTTTAACCCCTTAATGACCGGAGCGTTTTTCATTTCTCGCTCCCCTTCTTTCCACAGCCATAACTTTTTTATTTTTTCGTCAATATGGCCATGTGAGGGCTTATTTTTTTTGCAGGACGAGTTGTATTTTTGAACGACACCATTGGTTTTTCCATGTCGGGTACTCAAAAACGGGGAAAAAAATTCCAAGTGCGGTGAAATTGCAAAAAAAGTGCAATCCCACACTTACTTTTTTGTTTTGCTTTTTTACTATGTTCAGTAAATGCTAAAGCTGGCCTGCCATTCTGATTCTCCAGGTCATTACGAGTTCATAGACACCAAACATGTCTAGTAGGTTCTCTTTAATCTAAGTCAGTGGTTCCCAAACTCCAGTCCTCGCGGACCCCAACAGGTCATGTTTTCAGGATTCCCTTTAGTATTTCACAGTTGATGGAAGTATCATCAAGGTATCAGGAATTCTCTCACATGTGTAACACAATGGAAATCCTGAAAACATGACCTGTTGGGGTCCGCGAGGACTGGAGTTTGGGAACCACTGATCTAAATGGTGAAAAGAAATTCCAAAATTTGCTTAAAAAAAAGCACAATTTTCCCGAGACCCGTAGTGTCTCCATTTTTCATGATCTGGGGTCGCGCCGAGCTGACATTTTTAATTATACCATTTTGGTGCAGATACGATCTTTTGATTGCCCGTTATTACATTTAAATGTAATTCTGGCTTTTTTTTTTTTTTTTCTTGCTACGCCGTTTAGCGATCGGGTTAATGCTTTTTTTATTGATTGGGCGATTCTGAACTCAGCGATACCAAATATGTGTAGGTTTGATTTTTTTTTTTTTTGTATTTTGACTGGGGCGAAAGGGGGTGATTTAAACTTTTTGTTTTTTAAAGATTTTTTTTTTTTTAACCTTTGGCATACTTCAATAGCCTAGAAGCATCCATTATTTGATCGGCTCTGCTACATATAGGTGATGCTCAGATCGCCTATATGTAGCAGATTTACTGCATTGCTTTGAGCGCTGACCATCGGGTGGCGCTCATAGTAATGTGCCGGCAGCAATCATAGAGGTCTCTATGAGACCTCTTGTTGTCACGGCAATGCGCCGCTGACCCCCGATCATGTGACGAGGGTCGGCGATGCGCTCATTTCCTTCCGGGCGCCGGAAGCGCTAGATAAATGTCCGCTGTCAGCCTTTGACAGCCGGATTTAACTAGTTAATAGGCACGGGTGGATTGGGATTCCACCCGCTCCTATTTAGGGCACATGTCAGCTGTTTATAACAGCTGACATTTCGCGACTTTGAGGTGGGCTTCCCGCCGCCTTTATCCAAAGCGACTTACAGTAGGGTGAGTGCACACAGTGCGGATTCAGCTGCAGATTTTTCTGTGCGGATTTGCAGGTAAAACCGCAGGTAAAGTGACCTGCGGTTTATCTGCAGATTTGCCTGCGGTTTTCCCCAGCCGTTTGACACCTGGACAATGGAACAGGTGTCAAACCGCTGCAGAATCCACAGAAAGAATTTACATGCTGAGGATTTAAAATCGTGTGGAAAAATCCACAGCATGTGCACTGCGATTTTGAAAACCCATTGGATAACGCTGTACTGTACAATGTTTGCGGATCCGCAGCGTGTGCACATACCCTTAATTGCCACAAAAGGATGTTCCACAAAGTACAGACTTTAGGGGGTGAATAGTTATGCGCACTGAAGTTTTCAGTTATATTTGTTTGCTTCACAATAAAAAGAAAAAGAAATGTTCACTGTTGTAGGCATGTTCTTTACATGAACTGATGCAAACACTTAAAAATAAATAAATAAATAAAATTCCAGGTTGTAGGATGTGAGGTAGAAAAACATGAAAAATGTGAAAGGGTCGAATATTTTCGCAAGTCATTCTCAGCATTGTAGGAAAGGGATGCTGTCGGCACAGAACGACTGTTCAAACCAAGTCCGGCCACTCAGTGCATCATGGCGGCCAATCATTTAACTACACTTTCCCACCTGCCTGTTTTCACTCTTTCTCCGGTCTTCTCTGGCTCTATGAAGCCAGAGAGCTGTCAATCAAAGAGGAGGGGTGGAGATAAAGGGTGGCAAGGTGTAGTTGTGATCGGCCCCGCCATGATGCACCGAGTGGATGGTCCTGGCTTGAATGGTCAATCTGTGTTAATAGTCCCTAAAAGGTTGTTCCAACAGTTTTTGCATATATAAACATTGCAATATATCTGTTCAGAGCAACAGGCTTCTTTCTCCACTTTTGAGACCTATTTCTTCTCCCCCTTTGCCTCTTGA
The DNA here is from genome assembly GCF_039654945.1 of Dendrobates tinctorius. Classification (NCBI taxonomy): domain Eukaryota; kingdom Metazoa; phylum Chordata; class Amphibia; order Anura; family Dendrobatidae; genus Dendrobates; species Dendrobates tinctorius. Next base: position 7,524,660 of record NW_027361719.1, on the reverse strand, counting down.
ACTGATCTTTGACTCAGAGAATCAGCTAAAATCATTCTTGCTCAAGACCAGAGTTCACTGTTCACTGAGAAATCGGTTACATGCTGCCTACGGAAGTCTATAGAGATTGGAGGGACAGTATGAAAGTGGGTGACAGTGTTGCTGTTTCCAGTAAGTGTTTCTCTCATCCTAGTGCCAGATTCACCACTACACTGCTAAATAATGCTGTAATGTCCATGCTGCAGCTGTTGCTTCTGAACATATAATGTTTGCAATATAAAGACAGGACTGAGAAGCCCTGATGTCTCCTCTATGAGAAATGTTGAAAAATGCAGGACACTGCTCATACGATGGTTACTTATTTGTAATCTCTTCAGTTTTTTTTTTTTTTTTACCTACACTTGGATCCTTATTGAACAAGTATCCTTGCTTTTGTGTGCATCACTTGATCCAAGGAAATAAAAAAAAAAAAAAAAAAAAAAAAAAACCCAACAAACTACCCCATAGATTGCAAAGGTCTACAAAAAAAAACTTTTTTGGTGCCAATATTTTTTGGAATGGATGTAAGGTATTTTTAGGGAGCTGAATTAAAAAAAACTCATTACTTTTTGCTGAATTGGTTGTAGTTTTTTGAGATAATTGATCCATGAAAATAATGCAGTTCCCCAATGCGACTTGAGTGATAACAGTGATATCTTTTGGTCTTTTGACTCTTTAAAAGTGTCTTAGCTAATGATATATCCCATGTTATTTTAACTGTCTGCTACTTTATAAGTACGGTATGCTAAAATATCAGATGTGTAGATGCGGAGGCTCCCTGGAAATTGGGCCTGACAACTCTGAACATTGCCTCTAATGTGTTTGAGCCGGTGTGTAGCAGACATGCGGTTGATACTTGCACATCTGTGTTTCTTTGGTGTCGATGTATCACTTTCATCTGTGTGCAGTGGGGGGGATTCAGAAATTCATGTGTTTCTGGATGCCAGAGGATTTGCATGTTTCTGAATCTATTTTATTCTATTATTTCCTTGTACCTCAGTCTAGAGCCTCTCACCTAGCCAAATCGGTTCTCATACTTTGCACTGACGAGGGCCAATAGCCCGAAACACTGTGTCTGTCTGCAAATTGAGATTCTGATTTGGCTGTTATCCTAAGTCATATTATAAGACTCGTTAAAGGGTTGATTGTGACTTGTAGGATCTCTACTACCAACAGGTGGCGCTATAGAGTTTAAGTCCTTTTTCTCTTTGAAGAGGCAATTTGCCTATTATTTCTAAACACTGTTTTTCAGTGATTCCTTTGTATCCCCGTTAATACTGCACCCACACACACAAGATACACCATTTGAAAGGTAAACTGGCCCCCTTCAGCAAGAAAATAGCCAAACAAACCACACATTCACGATTTGATCACAAAATACAGTTTAAACATTAATTTTCATAAACCTGCAGTAAGGAAAAATGACCTGCAGGTGGCACCACAGTACCCCAAAGCACACTACCAACACATTTGTAAACATGCATTGTTTTTTCGCTCATTACTTCACCCCGCACACACGATATACCATTTGAAAGCTAAACTTGCTCCCTTCAGCAAGAAAAGAGCCAAACAAACCACACATTCACAATTTTATCACTAAATACAGTTTAAATATTCATTTTCATAAACCTGCAGAAAGACACAATGACCTGCAGGTGGCACCTCAACCGGAAGACATTTTTTGGCCTCTACTTATCAAAACAGTTTATTGTATTACCCATCTACATTTATAAATACCTGTCTGTGTTCATCAGCTCATGAAAAACATTTACATTAGACCAGCTTGCTTTTTCTGAAATTGCCTGCGCCCCCGACGACCAATGTGTGAAAATTTGTCAAGGGCCAAGCTAGTCTCGTATAATTTCATTTTTCATTCCACTTTATCTAGATATGTGCGATTATATGAATCTATATGTCATACGATACATGGAAAGAGTGACTTCTTCTATTGAGTAAGAAATTCTGCTATAAACTGACATCTAGTAACTTGCTACATTACGTAGGCTGCCAATATTCATGTCCTCATTTAACACGAGCGGAAGATGGTGGCCGAGGGCCAGGGGCCATATGCCATATTCCGCCACTTCCTTCCCTCCCACTCCTACACATGCCCTGCATCCATGGCTGTAGAGTACTGATTCCTGCTGATCTATCGCAGCACTTGCTTATGTCATACTGCAGGCATATCGAACATTGCTGGAGCATTTCTCTACAAGGATCGTACATCCAGAGACAAAGCTGTTCCATCCAGTGTGTATTTCATCCCTGTCCTCTGGCAGAAAAGCTGACTATGCAGTTCCCGACAATTATTTTTCTGCTGCGTCGCTAACATGAGATGGTAAATGCATGCTGATCACAGTTGTGCCGAACAAGACGTTGCCCATAAGGACCTGCAGAAAAAGGAGAAGCCCTCGGGGGGGAGAAGCAGGGAAAGTTTCTATGCATACAGCAATCTAACAACAACCCTTGTGTACTAATATTCTCTACAATGCCTCAGCCAGGACTGATGAGAGGAACTGCTATAAAATTAGACTTGTCAACACAGCAGGCGGACTGCGCGTGTGTTTCTATGCAGAAAAAGAGAGTTTAATAGATTACAAGCCTCCGACCTGCAAATCTGCTCCCAGGCCTACAACACTTGTAGATGAATAGTGTGAGGCCGGTTTCACATTTGCGCTTTATAGCGCTGCGATGGCCTGCGCACGGCTGCCGTTAAGCCCCGCCCCCTGCTGGCTCCCTGCCCGCCCCATCCGGTCATCGCCGCCTACTAGCGCACATGGGCGCTTGCGGTCTGCGCACCCTATCTTTAGCATAGAGTGCGCTGGCAGTGCGCTAGCAGGATTTTGCCGTGCGCTGCGCACGTTTGAAGGTGCGCCCGTGTGCGCCGAACGCAGCATGTTGCATTTCGGCGCGCACGGCGCACCTTCAAAAGTGCGCAGCGCACTGCAAAATCCTGCTAGCGCACTGCCAGCGCACGATCTGCGCACCCTATGCTAAAGATAGGGTGCGCAGATCGCATGCGCCCATGTGCGCTAGTAGGCGGCGATGACCGGATGGGGCGGGCAGGGGGCGGGGCTTAGCGGCGGCCGTGCGCAGGCCGTCGCTGCGCTATAAAGCGCAAATGTGAAACCGGCCTTAGATAAAGCTCACCCCTGCTTGATGTGCGCATGTTCATCCAGCCTGCAACTGATAAGTGCAAGTGCACCGACAAAGCTGTTAGGCTCCAGACATACTTTATAAAACACAGTATTAGTTTGAAGTCCTGCACACTGGTTAAAGGGAATCTCACCACTTTTTTCTGCATATCATGTAAAAATATTCAATTCAGTGTCACCTATTCATTATAACAGTACTTTTCATACCCCTTGACTCCTCACCTTTGGTCAATAAATACCGTTTATTTTCTTCACGTGGTGTATGTAAATCTGCACAGTCCGATGGGCGGGGCTTATTGTCCGTCTCTTCCCCCCTCCTGTCTCGCTTTACGTATTTCTTTCTTGTAATTCCTGCGCTCGTGTACTGTTGCCGCGCATGCGCAATCAAATGGCCTTTCACACATGCGCAGTATGCTTTGCCCAACAGTGGGCAAAGCATAAAATCAGTATTGCGCATACGCCTTTACGTTCTATGGCGCGGAAGTATTGCAATGCAAATTGTGTGCTTCCTCAAGCATACTGCGGGCCATAGAACTTGATGGCGCATGCGCAATACTGATTTTACTGTTGAGGCCGGACCTCTCCCGGCGCCTGCACACTGTAGGACTCTGCTCTGCCCTCAACAATGCAGAGCAGTGTGCCTGCGCAGGAGCCGCGACGGGAAGCAAAGAGGACGTCATCGTTAAAAGATGGGAGGCGCCGGACCGCGACACCCATCGGACCAAAGCAGGACCCGGCCCCCCCTGGGTGAGTATAATATAACTCCTTTTTCTTATCTTTCAGGTTACATCGGGGGCTTATCGACAGCATTACAGGTATAATAGGTGACAGATTCCCTTTAATTATATACATGCGATTATGCTGCAGGGCAGGTGTCACGACTGGAGCCTGCCTGCAGAAGTGTGTTTTTTTTTTTTTTTTTTTTTTTTTTTTTTCTTCTAGTATGTGTATATAATATTCATTATGTAAACTAGGGAGCAGGTTGCTGAGAGATCAGTGACCTGTCAGCAGTCTTCATTATGAATAGCTAATCATAGCACCACATAAAGACCCCCCCCCCCCCCCCACGAGCATATCATTAATCTTTATTTTCAGTTTTGAGTTAAACAACCACCACAAGACAGCATTGTAATCAGTATAATGGCGCCGAACTGACTGTCAGTCTAAGTTACTGTGCACAATCCTGCTGACAGGTTCCCTTTAACCCCTTCCTTACCAATGACTGAATAGTACATCATCGGTAAGGTCCCCTGCTTTGAGGTGGGCTCCGGCGGTGAGCTTACCTCAAAGCCGCAACATGTCAGCTGTTATAACAGCTGATATGTGCCCGCAGTAGGCGCGAGCGGAATCGCCGTCCGCCCGTGCCAATTAACTAGTTAAATCCCGCTGTCAAAGCTGACAGCAGGCATTTATATAGCATTTCCGGCCGCCGGGCCGGAAATGAGCTCATCGCTGACCCCCATGACGTGATCGGGGGTCGGCATCATGTTGCCTGGACAACCTGAGGTCTCATAGAGACCTCTATGGTTGTTCCAGTCAGATGGCTTTCAGCGCCACCCGGTGGTCGGCGCTGAAAGCACAGGATTAAATTTGGTACATATGGGTGATCTGCTCATCGCCCATATGTAGCAGAGCCGATCGAGTATTGCATGCTTCAAGCCTCCTATGGAGGCTAATGAAGCATGCGAAAAGTAAAAAAAACAAACAAACAAAAAAAACTGTTTAAAAATAAAAAATATAAAAAAACCCCTAAAAGTTCAAATCACCCCCCTTTCGCTCCAATCAAAAAAAAAAAAAAAAAAAAAAAAATCCCACATACACATATTAGTTATCGCCGCATTTAGAATCGCCCGATCTATCAATAAAAAAAAAAAAAGCATTAACCCGATCGTTAAACGGCGTAGCGGGAAAAAAATTCAAAACGCCAGAATTACTTTTTTTGCTCGCCGCGACATTGCATTAAAATGCAATAACGAGCGATCAAAAGAACGTATCTGCACAAAAGTGGTATCATTAAAAATGTCAGCCCGGCACGCAAAAAATAAGCCCTCACCCGACCCCAGATCACAAAAAAATGGAGACGCTACGGGTCTCAGAAAAATTGCGCCTTTTTTTTTTTTTAAGCAAACTTTGGAATTTTTTTTCACCACTTAGATAAAAGAGAGCATAGACATGTTTGGTGTCTATGAACTCGTAATGACCTGGAGAATCATAATGGTAGGTTATATTTAGCAACTAGTGAACCTAGCAAAAAACAAGTGTGGGATTGCACTTTTTTTGCAATTTCACTGCACTTGGAATTTTTTTCCCGTTTTCGAGTACCCGACATGGTAAAACCAATGGTGTCATTTAAAAGTACAACTCGTCCCGCAAAAAATAAGCCCTCACATGGCCATATTGATGGAAAAATAAAAAAGTTATGGCCGGGAAAGAAGGGGAACGAAATCGAAAAAGCTCCGGGAGTGAAGGGGTTAAAGGGAATCTGTCACCTATTTTTCGTATATAAGATGCGGCCACCGCCATCAGGGGCTTATCCACAGCATTCTGTAATGCTGTAGATAAGCCCCCGATGTAACCTGAAAGAAGAAAAACGCGCTATTTTATACTCACCCGGGGGCGGTCTGGGTCCGATGGGTGTCGCGGTCCGGTCCGGCGCCTCCCATCTTCTATCGATGACGTCCTCTTCTTTGCTTACTGTCGCGGCTCAACAGGGCAGAACAGTGCGCTGCGCAGGAGCCGCGACGGGAAGCAAAGAAGAGGACGTCACCATTAGAAGATGGGAGGCACCGGACCGCGACACCCATCGGACCAAAACTGGACCTGGGCCCTCCCCCGGTGAGTATAATATAATTTGTTTTTCTTCTTTCAGGTTACATTGGGGGCTTACAGAATGTAGATAAGCCCCTGATGGTGGTGACGGCAGCTGATAGTCCAAAAAATAGGTGACAGATTCCCTTTAATATGGTTGAGGTTCTCCTAATATTAGAAAAAAAAAAGTCCATTTGAAAATGGTGCTCCTGCGCAGTGGCAGCTATCGATGTATATAGAGGTGATCCGATAGCTGCCACTGTGCTTTCAGCGCCATCTTGGAGGAGGACTTTTTTCCTCTAGCAAGTAGCAGCTGTCGGATCACCTCTTTATACACCGATAGGTGTCACTGTGCAGCTTTAGTGGGCACCATTTTCAAGTGGATTTTATTTATTTTTGAATATCAGGAGAACCTCAACCATAGTAATTATATGCACATCACACATGTGATTATGCTGCAGAACAGGTGCCACGGCATGCAGAAGGTTTTTTTTTTTTTTTTTTTTTTTTCTTCTTTCATGTAAACTAGGGGGCAGATCAGTGACCTGTCAGCAGTCTTCATTTTGAATAGCCAATAAGAGCACTACATGAAGACCCCTTCACAGTCCGCCTCGGGGCATGAGCATATCTTTAACACGAAACTGAAAATAAAGATTAAACAACAACCACAAGTCGGATCTCATCAACCAAGGTATCGTTTTAATCAGTATAACAGCGCTAACCTGACACTGTCTGTAGGTTTACTGTGCACATTCCTGCTGACAGGTTCACTTTTAAGCAATGGATAAAGCATAAAAGGTTGTAGTATCTGGGCAACCTTTTTTTTTTTTAACTATTTTTAGGCCACTAGATAATGCCTCTAACTGTATTAGTAAGTAGCTACAAAGTGTGGCACACTCACTTTATTGCGGCTGCTATATACAGTGGCTTGCAAAAGTATTCAAAAGTATTGCCATTTTTTTGTCTTGCCAACTTGGAATTTCATTTTTTTTTTTTCTTTGACGGTTTGCATTATTTGATGTAAAGAAGATGCCTACAACTGAACATTTGGTTTTCTTTTCATTGTGAAGCAGACCTTAAATAGTACAAAATAACTGAAATCTTTAGTGTGCATAATTATTCCTCCCCCCCCCCAAATCGATTTCGTTAAGTCTCTATGAGCTTTCCACATCTTGCCACTGGAATTCTTTGCCCATTCCTCAATGCAACACTGCTTCAGCTCCTTCATGTTAGATGGTTTCCTCTGGTGCACAGCAGTCTTCAAGTCTGACCACAGATTCTCAATTGGATTAAGGTCTTGGCTTTGACTAGGCCACTCCAAAACATTTACACATTTCTCCTTAAACCACTCGAGTGTTGCTTTAGCAGTATGCTTTGGGTTGTTGTCTTGTTGGAAAATGAACCTCCGTCCGAGTCTCAATTCACTGACTGACTGAAACAGGTTTTGCTCAAGAATATCCTTTTATTTCGCACTGTCAATCTTCCCCTTGACTCGGTCCATTTTTTTCTGTTCCTGCTGCCGAAAAACATCCCTACTGCATGATGCTGCCACCACCATATTTTACTGTGGGGATGGTGTTCTTGGGGTGATGAGTTGTTGGGTTGGCACCAGACATAACGTTTACCTTGGTGGCCGAAAAGTTCAATTTTGGTCTCATTTGACCACAGCACCTTTCACAATACATTTGAGGAGTCTCCGACATGTCTTTTGGCAAACTCAAAATGAGCCTTACAATTTTTGTGAGCAAGTAAAGGTTTTTTCTGCCCACTCTTCCATAAAGGCCACATCTATGGACTGTATGGCTTATTGTAGTCATATGGACGGATACTCCAGTCTCTGCTTGGGAACTCTGCAGCTCTTTCAAGGTTACTTTTGGTCTCTGTGCTGCCTCCCTGTTCAATGCCCTCCTTACCCGGGCTGAAAGTTTTAGTGGGCAGCCCTCTTGGCCCTGCAGCGTTGGGGTCCTAATGACAGCCATTTGCAGCACGCTGGCTCCATGAATGCACTGTTGACTTGCAGCGCTGGACCTTGGTTGAATTTAAAGAGGTTGTCCACTGCCTTAGTATTGATAACCTATACTTATGATAGAGGTCATTATGATAGAGTTGTCATTGTTTTGCGGTGGCCACTGGCCAGAAATACTCATTTTCAGTGCTGGCCGCCTTCTGGTAGTTGCCGCTGAAGGGTAATGTACATCCGTCTCTTTTTGATTTGAACAGAAGGTGGATGTGCAGTACCAAGACTCAGCCACTACCAGAACACGGCCAGCTCTGCGAGTGAGCATTGGCGGCCAGTGATAACAGCTGGTGTTGGTCTCCGGACAATCAGACATTGATTGACTTAAGGTACTGTCACACTTGGCGATGCACCAGCGATCCCGACCAGCGATATGACCCGGTCAGGATCGCTGGTGCATCGCTAAGTGGTCGCTAGTGACCTGCCACACAGGCAGATCTCACCAGCGACATAGCAGGGGTCGGGGGTGCTACTTACCTGTCAGAGGAGGCGATCCTGACGTCCTCCCACCTGCGTCCACACGTCGCTCGTCTCCACAGCAGGAAGCTGACGACGAGAAACTGCCCAGGACGTTCTCGCACGATCAGCGATAACCAGCGGGGGAGCGGTCGGAGGTAAGTATCAGACGTAGCGATATCGCTAGCAATATCGCTGCTACGTCGCAAAAAACAGTGACGTTATAGCGATATTGCTAGCGATATCGCTTAGTGTGACAGGCCCTTTATCCTAAGGATAGGTCATCAATGCTAAAGTAGTTGACAACCTCTTTAACTAAGTGCATCATCTGCAGTGATATTAGTATGTTTTTCCTGTGTTTGCACAGATTTCATCTGAGTACTCCAGATTTCTCGCACATGAAAAATATACTAAGGAGTTAACAACCTCTTCTTCTTACTGGCACCATCCTGCAGAACAAAATAATAAAAAATGCATACTTGCCTTTCGGACCTAGCAATGTCACTTAACCTCCTCGAGACACAGCACCAACATTGGGATCCGGTATATATGTATAATTTATTTTGGTCTGCAGGGTGGTACTGTTAAAGGGAACATGTCAGCAGGATTGTGAACAGTAACCTACAGACAGTGTCAGGCTGGCGCCGTTATACTGATTATAATGATACCTTGGTTGATGAAATCCGTCTTGTAGCTGTTTCTTAATCTTTACTTTCAGTATGTAGTTAATGAGAGTCTTGTGCCCTAAGGCGGGGCTGGGGTATGTGGCACTCTTATTATATATTCATAATGCAGACTGCTGACAGGTCGCTGCTCCCTCACTGACCTGCCCTCTAGTTTGCATAATGAATACCTAACATACTAAGGGAAAAAAAATGCTTCTGCAGGCAGGTGCCGGCAGTGTCACCTGCTCTGCAGCATAATCGATTGTTTTGTGTGCCAATAATAGAGTTTCGTGATTCAGCTAGGGGGGGAAAAAAAATCTACTTGAAAATAGCTGCTACAGCATGCGCGGCGGGCGCCATCTGTGTCTAGCTGTGATCGGATAGCTGCTACTGCGTATGCATCGGCGGTGCCATTTTACTGGAGATGAAGAAAAAAATTCTCCTCCAAGATGGTGCTGCTACTGCGCAGACGCTTGCGGCACTATCTTGGAGGGGAAACACTTTATTTGTTTTTTTTCCCCATCTCCAGTAAAATGGCGCCACATGCGCAGTAGCAGCTATCAAATTTATATACACCGATAGCTGCTACTCCGCAGGCGGCGCCATCTTGGAGGAGAATTTATTTTTTAATCTCCAGTAAAATGGCACTGCCTGCTCAGTAGCGGCTATCGGATCACAGCTAGACACAGCTGCTACTGTGTGGGCGCCATTTTCAAATAGATTTTTTTTTTTTCCCCCTAGCTGAATGAAATCACAAAACTGTATTATTGGCACACTAAACAAGCAATTATACCGCAGCGCAGGTGCCATGCCCGGCACTTGCCTGCAGAAGTTTTTTTTTTTCTTTTTTTTCAGTCAGTATGTGATGGTATTCATTATGCAGACTAGGGGGCAGGACCGTGAGGGAGGGTGTCAGCAGGGTGCATTATGAATAGCTAATCAGAGCACCACATGAAGACCCCCCACAGACCGCCCCGGAGCATGAGCATATCATTACCACCAAACTGAAAATAAAGATTAAATAACCACAAGACGGATTTCATCACCAGGTATCCTCATTGTAATTAGTGTAACGGTGCCAACCTGACACTGTGTGTAGGTTACTGTGCACAATCCTGCTGACAGGTTCCCTTTAATAATGGATTGTCCAGTAGTTGAGAGCTCCTTTTTAAAAGGGGTTATCGAGTTTCGCATGCTGTCACGATTCTGCAGTCAGTAACTGGCAGATTCTTCTTAAGAGCAGGACAACTCCTTGAAATGGCTTTTTATGAGTGACCCTAGTATGTATCTTCTATATGTACAATTCCAAAAAAAGTTAGGACACTGTGAAATGTAAGGAAAACAAGATTGCAATGATTTGGAAATCTCTTCTAGCCATATTTTATACTTCACAGAAAACTGAACACAGATCAGAAATTGAACATTTTTGTATTTAACTAGCTGAAGAGCCCGGCGCTGCCCGGGCATAGTAACTAACTGTGGTTACTTATAGCAAATTATAATTATCCTCCATCCCATACTCCCGTGCCCATATACCCATCATACATATCCACGATCCCATTGGCCCTTGCCCATATACCAATCATACATATCCTCCATCCCATAGTCGAGTGCCCATATACCCATCACACATCCTCCATCCCATAGTCCCGTGCCCATATACCCGTCATATATATCCTCCATCCCATAGTCGAGTGCCCATATACCCATCATACATATCTTCCATCCCATAGTACAGTGCCCATATACCAATCACACATCCTCCATCCCATAGTCCCATGCCCATATACCCGTCATACATATCCTCCATCCCATAGTCGAGTGCCCATATACCCATCATACATATCCTCCATCCCATAGTCCCATGCCCATATACCCATCATACATATCCGACATCCCATAGTCCCGTGCCCATATACCCATCATACATATCCGACATCCCATAGTCCCGTGCCCATATACCCATCATACATATCCGACATCCCATAGTCCCGTGCCCATATACCCATCATACATATCCGACATCCCATAGTCCCGTGCCCATATACCCGTCATACATATCCTCCATCCCATAGTACAGTGCCCATATACCCATCACATATCCTCCATCCCGTAGTCCCGTGCCCATATACCCGTCATACATATCCTCCATCCCATAGTCCAGTGCCCCTATACCCATCACACATCCTCCATCCCATAGTCAACCATTATGACATCATAATGAGCGGCGGGGCTTGCAACCTATGATGACATCAACGTCGCCATGGCAACCATTATGACATCATAATGAGGGGCGGGGCTTGATACACACACACACTTTTTCCCCATTATGTAGATGGGGGCAAAATTGTTTGGTCAGTTGGAAAGCGCAGGGTTAAAATTTCGCCTCACAACATAGCCTAGGACACTCTCGGGGTCCAGACGTGTGATTTTGCCAAATTTTGTGGCTGTAGCTGCGACGGTGCGGATGCCAATCCTGGACAACATTCCATACCAGTCCATTGAACATGTAACTTATTTCTTATTTTCCTGCCCACAAGTAGCCCTATACTATTGGCTAGACGTTCTGTAAAACTTTGCACTAGGTAGTATATATAGCTCTGGCAAAAATTAAGAGACCATTGCACAGTTTTATAAAAATCAGCTTCTCTCCCATGTCTGAGAGCCATTCCATTCCAGTGTCAGTTGAATTCCAACCAGAGTGCACCTCATTCTACTTAATGTGCTTCTGATTAGGTGATCACCTGAACCAAATCTTATTTAATGAAAGAAAGTAAGAAAACCCTGCTGTGGTGTTCACAATCCTCTTGCAATAGGACAAGCTGGATGACAAAACAAGTGCTAGTAATATCCCAAAAGTAATAGGAATGAAAAAATAACTTTTAACCATTCCAAAGGAGTTGAAAAGAAAAGTCTTGAGTGAGGAAAAGAAGGGCTCAATTCTGGCTTACTAGCAGAAGGATACAGTGAGCGTCATGATGCCGCCATCCTAAAAATTTCTAAGACCATTACAACAGGGTCATGCAGCAGAAGTTGGGGACAACAAAGCTCTCCACTGACCGGGATGACCGTCATCTTGACGGTCACTCATCAACCGCAGGATGACATCAAGTGACCAACAAAAGAGACGGCAGCTGGGGTGAAGTGCATGGCAAGAACAGTTCGTCACCAGCTCCTAGAGGCAGGGTTCAAATCATGTAAAGCCAGAAAAAAACTTTCATCAATGAGAAGCAAAGGAGAGCCAGACTGAAGTTTGCTAAAGACCATAAGGATTGGACCATAGAGGACTGTTGTAAGGTAATGTTCTCTGATGAGTCTAATTTTCAGCTTTGCCCAACACCTGGTCGTCTAATGGTTAGACGGAGACCTGGAGAGGTGTACAAGCCAGGGTGTCTTGCACCCACTGTGATATTTGGTGGAGGATCGGTGATGATCTGGGGATGCTTCAGCAAGGTTATCCTGGAAAAACAATTCCTTCTGCTCAGGCAATGTTCCAACTCTGAGGGCTGGTTTTTCCAGCAGGACATTGCGCCATGCCACACAGCTAGGTCAGTGTGTGGATAAAGGACCACCACATCAAATCACTGTCATGGCCAGCCCAATCTCCAGACCTGAACCCCATTGAAAACCTCTGGAATGTAATCAAGAGGAAGATGGATATTCACAAGCCATCAAACAAAGAACTGCTTAAATTTTTGTACCAGGAGTGGCATAAGGTCACCCAAAAGCAGTGTGAAAGACGCATGAAAGCTGTGATTAAACATCATGGTTATTCCACAAAATATTGATTTCTGAACTCTTCCCGAGTTAATACATTAGTATTGTTGTTTCTAAATGATTATGAGCTTGTTTTCTTAGCATTATTTGAGGTCTGTAAGCACTGTATTTTTTTTTTTTTTTTTTTTTTTTTATTTTGACCATTTCTCGTTTTCTGAAAATGTATACAAAATTTAGTGCTTGGAAATTCGGAGACATGTCAGTAGTATATAGAATAAAAGAGCAATTTACATTTCACTCAAAAATATACCTAGACAAAAATCGGACAAAATGAAAATTTTGCAGTGCTCTCTTAATTTTTGACAGATAAGGTATATTGAGCGACAAAGGCCTTGTTCTGGGTGTCGTCAGTTTTATAGTTTTAAACAGTTTGTTTATTGGTCGATACCAGTGATATGTGATACAACCGTGCAAGTATTTCATGTGACCCTTCATTGCGTTACTCTGTTGAACTGTTAATATTTTTATATTGGTATTTTTAATAAAGCCATACATTTTTAGAGACTTTTTTTTTTTTTTATAGTTCAGATGTGTGTCTTGTTTGACTTGTGCTGTTTAGGTTTATAGTTGGCACATAATATCAGCAAAGATTCACAGATTCTAGAGAAATCCTATGTGCATAAGGGACAAGGTTGACAATCCGTATTGGTTGCTCATGATAGAAGTGTCTTCAAGCAGGCGCAGCACCGCATTAACAAAGGGGCTGGATTCACTCATACAAATAATATGGGCCCAGAACTACTTCCAGAAATGTGAAAATGTTTTGTAGTACAATCCACAAATACAAGTTACAGGGAACCTGTCAGTAGGATCAATCCTCATGAATCGTCTACATGGGCATGCAGGTCATAGAAAGTTGAATTAAGTGATACTGTGGATTGCAAATAACAAATTGGGTATTATTCCAGAGAAATCAACATTTTTCTTTATGTAAGTGGGCTGTTGGGATCCATGATCTGGACACTGATCTCCCTCAGAATCTGTCATCAGCTTATTTTCAAATGGAAGGGGGTAGACAGTGAGAGACATGTAATGACTGAGAGCCTGCTATCATTTTTCACATACAGTTCTGCAGTGAGATCAGAACTAACATAGTACAGCAGATTGAATTTTCTCTCATTACAAACACGTTTGCAGTTTTCCTCTCAGGCACAGCTCTGCAGCAGAGCTGAAGCACTGTGATTAAAACCAACTCTGAACCTAAAATGAAAACTAAATGAGCAAATATCCTACAATGAGTAAATAATAATGGTACATATAAATAACATGGGGTACTTAGTTGACAGTATTTTGATTAAAATATTAAGTTAAAAGCCATGACAAGGTGTAACCAATTGGACTGACCCTAACTTCTCAGTGTGTCAGCAGACTTTTAAAATAAATGGATACAGAGTAGGACCCAGACCTGACTGTTAAGACCTTCTTGGGCTGGGCATTTTGTGTGCATAGCTTTCCATGGTCAGGTTTCTGAACGGTCAGCTCTGGGTCCTCCTCTGTACCCATCTATTTTGAAGTCTACAGGGGTATTTGATCATTTTATTTCTTGGGTCTGTTAAATGGCCAAAGTGTGAATTTGCACATACACATTGCTTTTATACCAACATATGTTCCAGCGCGACTTTGTTTTTTTTTTTATTTTTTTTTAGCTGCCATCATTATAAGGACAACTGCACATGCAAATATGTTTGTAATGAGACAAAGTTCATTTCTCCAGTTCTGTGTTAGCTCTGATCTCACTGCAAAGCTGAGTGAGATTGAGAGCAGACTGTCAGTCATTCCATGTCTCATTGGTAACACCCCTGCTCATTTATAATAAGCTCAGGAGGCGGAGACTCAGGGAGATCAGAGTCCGGCCCATAGATCTTAAGAGCTCACTGTATACAAGATGAATATGGAATTGTCTGGAGTAAGACATTGGATCGCAGATATCAAGACATCACTTTATTCAATTTTCTATGACCTAAACTGCTTAGGAGGGTCATGCAAAGCAGAATTCACATATCAACACAATCAAGCAATAAAGCTGTCCCCCCTGGGCTAAAGCTCGTTTAAAGTGGGCAACTAAGACAAAATGCAAAATTTTTCTGTGCTTGGATGAATCAAAATGTGTAAAATATATATATATATATATATATATATATATATATATATATATATATATATATATATATATTATATATATAATATATATATATATATATATATATATGAGCCCGGCGCTGCCCGGACATAGTAACTAACTGTGGTTAGTTACAGCAAATTATAGTTATCCTCCATCCCATAGTCAACCATTAAGACATCATAATGAGCGGCGGGGCTTGCAACCTATGATGACAGCGTCGCCATGGCAACCATTATGACATCATAATGAGGGGCGGGACTTGATACACACTTTTTCCCCATTATGTAGATAGGGGCAAAATTGTTTGGTGAATTGGAACGCGTGGGGTTAAAATTTCGCCTCACAACATAGCCTAGGACACTCTCTGGGTCCAGACGTGTGACTGTGCCAAATCTTGTGGCTGTAGCTGCGACGGTGCGGATGCCTATCCCGGACATACACACAGTTGAGAGAGATATATATATATATATATATATATATATATATATATATATATATATAATCACACACATACACACACACACCATTTTATATACCTTGAATGCTGTGTTCTGTGGACTTGAGAATTGAGAAGAGCGACCATCCAGTTTATCAGCACAGTTCAAAATCCTTCATATCTGATGATATGGGGATGCATTAGTGCCAATGGTATGAGCAACTTGCACATCTTGAAAGGCATTGTGAATACAGAGCATTATATAGTGTTTAGAAGACCATATGCTCCGTCAAGGCAACGTCGATATCAGGGAAAGCCTTGCATGTTTCAGCCAGAAAATGTTAACCCACATATTGCTTCCATATGGCTACGTTCTTGACTTCTTTACATTTTACACAGCGTGACAGCGTACTAACTTTATTCTGGAGTTGGTGTTGTAGATTGTGAGCATTATTTGGGACAGGACTAATGTAAATGGTGAAACTATCTGTTCAGCACTGCAAATTATGGTATGTAGGTGCTGTGTAAAACAACCCCCCCCCCCCGATAATGATATCCACAGTTGGCGTTCCAGTGTATTACATGGCAGCATTCATTGAATGGTCACCGTGTAGTCAAAGTATTGGCCTGAAATGCTAGGTTTGTGATATTTGTGTTTCCTATGTATTGACACCCTCCTTTTTACTTCTCCCTCTGTCCTTCCTCTACAGAACAATACCCAACTCCTCCAGCCTATCCAACCCAGGCTCCCAATCCTCAGTCTGCCTACCCACCAGCAGCCATGCATCTCTCTCAAGCGCCCCCCTACACAGACGCTCCTCCTGCTTATTCTGAGGTATAGTATAATATAACCTGCTATGTTTTTCTTTTGTCTAACCGAATCCATTTAAGAAAAAAATCTTTATAGATATTATACTTTAATCTATACTTTAGAAATCTACATTTTTTTTCACCAATGTATTTGTAAAACGCCTTGTTTTTTTATGGGCAGAGTTGTTGTTTTTAAGTGCACCGTTTACTTGTCCATATAATGTATTGGAAAATGGGGAAAAAACACATCTTTGTAGGGTGAAATGAATTTAATTAGGATAAAAAGTAATTTCATTATTGTTTTAATGATAACTAGTGATGTAGTGATGAGCGAGTATACTCGTTACTTGAGATTTGCTGAGCATGCTCGGGTGGTCTGAGTATTTGGATGTGCTCGGAGATTTAGTTTGTCGCTGCAGCTGCATGATTTGTGGCTTCTGGACAGCCTGAATACGTGTGAAGATTGCCTGTTTGTTAGGAAACCCCCACATGTATTCAGGCTGTCTAGCAGCTACAGAAACTAAATCTCTGAGCACATCCAAATACTCGGAGGACACCCGGGCATGCTCGGGAAATCTCGAGTAACGAGTATACTCGCTCATCACTAATGATAACCTTATTCTGTGGCATTAGTGATTTGTCTATCTAGCTATGTGAAAGCTAGGTTTTTCTGCTTTTCATTAGCACCATTTTGGCATACATACAACTATTTAATTTTCTGGGGGAGGAAAGATGACAAAAAAACAGCAATTCTGGACTTTTGTTTTTCTTTTCCCGTTTAGAGTGTGGGAAAAATAAAGGCATGCGGTTTTATAGCTTATTCAGGCCTGCTTACCCACTTGTTCTGACATTGGACTTATAGATACAGCTCCATGCTGCCTCGAACTTACTGATCCCAGGGAATATTGTGTAAGGGCTCTAATACAGTCATATGATAAAGTTTGGGAACCCCTATTAATGTTAACCTTTTTTCTTTATAACAATTTTGGTTTTTGAAACAGCTAGTTCAGTTTCATATATCTAATAACTGATGGACTCAGTTATATTTCTGGATTCAAATGAGGTTTATTGTACTAACAGAAAATGTGCAATCTGCATTTAAACAAAATTTGACTGGTGCAAAAGTATGGGCACCTCAACATAAAAGTGACATTAATATTTTGTAGATCCTCCTTTTGCAAAAATAACAGCCTCTAGTTGCTTCCTGTAGCTATTAATGAGTTCCTGGATGAAGGTATTTGTGACCATTCCTGTTTACAAAACAATTCCAGTTAAGTTTGATGGTCGCCGAGCATGGACAGCCCGCTTCAAATCTTCCCACAGATGTTCAATGATATTCAGGTCTGGGGACTGGGATGGCCATTCCAGAACATTGTAATTGTTCCTCTGCATGAATGCCTGAGTAGATTTGGAGCGGTGTTTTGGATCATTGTCTTGCTGAAATATCCATCCCCTGCGTAACTTCAACTTCGTCACTGATTCTTGCACATTATTGTCAAGAATCTGCTGATACTGAATTGAATCCATGCGACCCTCAACTTTAACAAGATTCCCGGTGCCGGCATTGGCCACACAGCCCCAAAGCATGATGGAACCTCCACCAAACTTTACTGTGGGTAGCAAGTGTTTTTCTTGGAATGCTGTGTTTTTTAGCCTCCATGCATAACGCCTTTTTGTATGACCAAATAACTCAATCTTTGTTTCATCAGCCCACAGGACCTTCTTCCAAAATGTAACTGGCTTGTCCAAATGTGCTTTTGCATACCTCAGGCGACTCTGTTTGTGGCGTGCTTGCAGAAACGGCTTCTTTCGCATCACTCTCCCATACAGCTTCTCCTTGTGCAAAGTGCGCTGTATTGTTGACCGATGCACAGTGACACCATCTGCAGCAAGATGATGCTGCAGGTCTTTGGAGGTGGTCTGTGGATTGTCCTTGACTGTTCTCACCATTCTTCTTCTCTGCTTTTCTGATATTTTTCTTGGCCTGCCACTTCTGGGCTTAACAAGAACTGTACCTGTGTTCTTCCATTTCCTTACTATGCTCCTCACAGTGGAAACTAACAGGTTAAATCTCTGAGACAACTTTTTGTATCCTTCCCCTGAAAAGCAATGTTGAATAATCTTTGTTTTCAGATCATTTGAGAGTTGTTTTGAGGAGCCCATGATGCCACTCTTCATAGGAGAATCAAATGGGAGACCTACTTGCAAGTGGCCACCTTAAATACCTTTTTCTCATGATTTGATACACCTGGCTATGAAGTTCAAAGCTCAATGAGGTTACAAAACCAATTTAGTGCTTCAGGAAGTCAGTAAAAAGTAGTTAGGAGTGTTCAAAGCAAGAAAATGATAAGGGTGTCCATACTTTTGCACTGGTCAAATTTTGTTTAAATGCAGATTGCACATTTTCTGTTAGTACAATAAACCTCATTTGAATCCAGAAATATAACTGAGTCCATCAGTTATTAGATATATGAAACTGAAATAGCTGTTGCAAAAAACAAAATTGTTATAAAGAAAAAAGGTTAACATTAATAGGGGTGCCCAAACTTTAACATATGACTGTAATTAAAATTGGACCCATACATAATACTTGCTGGACGTTGGGGGGTATGCAGTTGTGACTGATGTCAGATTGTGTGGCAAACTATCTACATTACATTGTAATAAGCTGCCTTTTCTTCTCTGGAGCCAAATTGTCAAACGGTACAACTAGATGACCTCAGCAATGCCGTTTTTACATAATGCGTATTTAAAACTAATTCCTTTTATTGCATAATATCTGTGTGTAGATTGCAGTGAGTCTGTGAGCTTACAACCGATAGCCATACAAATTCCTGTATTGATGCCTCATTGATCTGGTTACATTTGTCTCCTTTCTGTTATGTTTGTACAGCAGTGGCCATTATCATCGTGCTTATAGTGGCTAAATCACAACCTAAAAGTCACTATTTTGCCAGCGTGAAAAAAGATTATAACCAATTTATTTTCTTTATGGGTCACATGACTTTTTTCTCCCCCCTCCCCCCCCCCCCCCCCCCCCCATTTCTCTTATACATGATTTGATACCACTTGATTGTTTATGGAATATGTTAAAAATGTCTTGTTAATGCCCTTCCTGTCTGTATTTTCTCTTCTGTGCAGCTTTATCGCCAAGGATATGTTCACTCAGCTGCTGCTGCTAATATGGCTGCTATGTCTGCAGCTTACCCAGGAACATCCATGTATCTGCCTATGGCTCAGACGATGCCAGTTGCTCCCATGACTTCCTCTCTTCCCATGGCTTACTACCCCATTGGCCCAGTGTATCCCCCAGGTTCCACACTC
Source organism: Dendrobates tinctorius (assembly GCF_039654945.1). NCBI lineage: Eukaryota > Metazoa > Chordata > Amphibia > Anura > Dendrobatidae > Dendrobates > Dendrobates tinctorius. The sequence goes on along the minus strand of NW_027361719.1, from coordinate 7,505,072 downwards.
CTAGTTGAAGGTGGATATGATGCTGGTGCAAGGTTTGGTGCAGGAAGTTCAGCAAGTGTGCCAGTAAGTTTTCTGAATCATGAATGTATGAATAGAATTTAGAACGGGCCTGCACTAGTTTTCTGTTGCCATTGCTGCTGTATTTTAGTATTTTTTAAATTCTTGGTTATTTCACATGTAGTGGTGTTGCTGGAACCCTAATGCAACAAAACCACTTAAAGGGGTTTTCCCACAAACAAGTTTGTTGTAATCAATAGATGTTTATTATTCAAGTTCCACAATTGGATGTGTTTTATTAATGTGCCCCTGCTATGTACTGTGTAATTAAACTGAAAAAAAAATGAACTGTAGTATAAGTTGCTATGCATGCAAAATAGGAGCATGTTCACACTGGCCATTAAACAGACAAAACCGAAGACAGAAACAAGGCAATAGCAATATATAGATAGGAAAAAAATTCCAGCATCCAGATCCGTAATTAGATTAAAAAAATTTTTTATTCCTTTATTCCAAAATTTAAAAAAATCATAAGATTCTCAATCATGATAAGAGACGCATCAGGACGTGTAGTTGGACGCGTTTCGGACAAAAAAACAGTCCTTATTCTAAGACAACACATAATACATCTGAACACATGCTTTTAAAGGGAAACATAGGAAGTCAAGGAACAATCAAGACTAAACAAAGCCAGCTGATTAATGGGAGGTAGTAAGTCACAATCACACTTACAAAACACTCAAAATCTCACTCCTAATGTTCATACCCGTTGGAACTCTGCTTTGTAACAATAACATCCATTTTGCCTCTCGGCGTAATAATAAATCATTTAAGCACAGGGGGGGCATATCCAGGATGGGATGGGGGGGCCATGTGCTTGCCAGCAGCACAGGGGGGCAATGTGCCAGCACAAGGGGGCAATGTGCCAGCAGCATGGGGGGGCATGTGACAGCAAAAGGGGGCCATGTGCCAGGATGGGGGTTTAATAGATACCAGGATGAAGGACATGTATATGATTTGTAAGACGGACACTGGCATTATAAGACAGACCCCATTTAAAATTTCTTTTTCAACAAATTTGGGGGTGCGTCTTAAAATCAGGTGCGTCTTATAACGCGAAAAATAAGGTAAATATGTATTTTTTTAATTACAGTTGGTAAATGTTCATCATTTTTCTGTCGTAGGTTTTGTATGTACTGTGTACTGTCTGTGTCTGATGTGCCCTTCTTTTGTGTCCTCCCCTGCCCAGGAGAAGCGGTACAAAGACATTACAGCAGTGGGATCACAGCTAATTAAGCAATGTTTTACCTCATAGAAATAAAAACAGAAAGCAGCAGCTGTGATCCCATGCTGTAATGTCTGTATACTCTCTTTTTATTCCTCCCCTGCGGGGCTGTGGAGTTGGTAAGCCAAACCTCCAACTCCTCAATTTCCATGACATCGACTCCATATCCGACTCCACCAAAATGGGTTCCGACCACGACTCCAACTCCACAGCCTTGCCAGGACTGTTTAGTCGGTAAGCCAAACCTCCAACTCCTTAATTTCCATGACACCAACTCCACCAAAATGGGCTCCTACTCCCCTGCCCAGGAGCTGTGGTATGATCAGACGATGTCCCTGTATGGTCAGACACAGCCATTACATAGTACACAGCAGGGACACATTTATAAGATTCTGAAAACAAGAACTTTTTTTTTCTTTAAAACACATCCAGTTGTTGAAGCTATTATTCTTCCAAGATCTTTTAATTAAAATGTACTTTGTTCATGGGACACCCCTTTAAGCTTTTCTGAACATGCGCTGTGTATCTGCAGCGCATGTATGGTAGCGCGCTCAGGACCTGAGCCCACACTATAACAGGAAGGTGCCAGCCAGTGTTTGCCTGTAAAAGCAGAGATCAGAGCAGAGGTTCAGTCACTGCTGTTAAATGTCATTGTAATGTTATAGCGTGTGGTCCTGGGGCCACGCTATTCCAATCAGTTCCTTGCGACAAGTTTGTGGGACACTATGGCAGCCTTCGCCTGCTGATGTTTGTACAACCGTGAAACCCATCCAATGGCTGGTCTTCAAAGGAGACTGACCTGTATTATTGCAATATATAAGATAAGCAATCTGGGGATTTGCAAATTCAAGTACTATATTGAGAAAGTAAACAAGTGTTTTTGTTTTTTTTTCTAAAAAATGTTTTAATCACCAAAAGCTTACCCATTTAAAAGATAAACATGTGCACTAGGTCTATAAATCCGATCTATCAATAACGTATACAAAATTACTTAACAAATATGATAAATGCCGTAAAGCACAAAACCTGAAATTGCAGAATTTGTTTTTTTTTTTTAAATTTTTTCAGACTTCATACTCGTTCAAAACAATACAATTAAAAGGCGATCAAAACATGTCATTTACCCCAATGTATCACTGAACATGTATGCTTACCGGGCTTAAAACATACCATCCTACAGCTCAATTGACAGAAAAATAAAAAGTAAATGATGACGCAAAACAATTTTTTTTTTTTTTTTCCTTCTTTTCCAATTTATGAAGTGATGTAAATTTTTGCGCTTAGGATCACCATATTCGGACTGAACTGGAGAATCATGTTACTTAGTCATTCTTTACCACACAATAGATGCCACAAAAACTCCAAAAAGCAAAGGCAAAATCGCAGGACTTTTTTTTGCCATTTCACTTCTCCTTAATTTTCCTTTTCATTAGCTTGTAAAAAAATAATGGTGTCATTCAGAACTGCTACTTGTCCTCCAACAAACCAGCCCTAACACGGCTATATCGACTGGAAAGTAAAAAGAGGTTATGACGCTTAAAAAAGGGATGAAAACAATAAATTGTCTGGGGCTAGAAGGGGGATAAAGGTTTTATTCAGGATATAAAATTCATGGCAACAGTCAGGAGAAGGAAAGGACTCATGAGTCTGAGTGAGCGCCACCTCCCATTTACTGCATCGCTTAGGTTTGGGGATGAGCTGCAGCACCTCACATGGCCGTGCTCGCGATGATCTGCAGCTGCAGTGAAGTAAGGTTTGATCTAGGATTTCTTAAAAAAAAAAAAATAATAATGTAGATGCTTCACTGGCAAAAATTTTGCTGTTTTTTTTTTTCTTTAAAAAAAAAAAAGGAAACACAGCAGAAATCTGCCAAAGATAAAATGTGACCATATCATAATGCAGGTAGCAGCTGAGTGTTGATTAGTTTAGCTGTCTATGTTGGTAATTATCCACATTCTTTAAGAATGACTCGAAACGCGTCAACACAGAATGACTGTTCAAACCAAGTGCAGGCACGCGGTTCTTCGCGGTGTGGCAGAATTTTTAAATATACCTCCCCACCTGCTTGGCTATTTTCTATCTCCTCCCTTCTCTGACTCTATGAAGTCAGAGCTGTCAATCAAATAACAGGTGAAGAATGGAGATAGATGGAAATCTAGCAGGCGTGAAGGTGTATGTAAATGTTGGCTCCGCCATTAAGCACTTCGTTGAAGACATAGTTTAAACAGTCATCCTGTGCCGACAGAACCTTTTAAAAGGACAGTCATGTGATCTGTGGGCAATGTGTGTGTATGCCCGTGAGTCCAGTGGGTGCTCATACTAGTGATTGCCAGTTATCACTGCATGCACAGTTACATGGAGAAGACAGTCAATCACTGATTAGGACAGCCCACTGGATTCCTGTACATACAAACGCCAGCAATTTCAATAAAATGTATCCCCCCACAATAATGTATATCAGTCTGATATATCATCCATTCCTGCCTGCAGATCAGATATCATTTTCACATTTCCAGCATGACAGGTTCCCTTTAAATGTGATGCTTGTTTAAAATCTGTACAGTTTTATCATTATTTTCGTTCTTCTCTTTCAGCCTCCACCTCCTGGCTGCCCTCCCAACGCTGCTCAGCTGGCTGCCATGCAAGGTGCCAACGTCATAGTCACACAGAGAAGAGGCAACTACTTTATGGGTGGCTCAGATGGAGGTTATACCATGTGGTGAGGAGGATCCGCAGGCACCAAAGGGGGGGGGGGTATAAAGTAACAAAAATGAGAATACAAGCGGGCTAATAATTTTGTACAAGGAATGACATCTCTGCGTGAGCACTCCCCACAATGCTCTGCTTTAGAATATTAACCCAGGATTGAAGTTTAGAAACAAGGCTGTGGGATGTCTGCTTGGTGCTTCGTACTCCTGCTGGAAATCCTTTATACAGAGGAAAAAAAAATTGTAAAAAATTAAAAAAAAAAAACAAAAATAAAAAAAAGCTTTACATCCCTTTCTACCACTTCCTACCTCCCACTCACTTCTCTTCACCCTTTTATTATTAAACATGCTGATAGGATCTTTGTATTAGGAAGGGTATAAAAGAATTCCACTTTGAAGGTAACTTGGAGCTCAGCAGGTTGTTTGGCTTTGTTGCGAAGACAATTTATTTTCTGCAATATTTATAGAAAAGGACGTGTATATTTTGGAGCGAAAGTAAATATTAATGACTTACACAAAGCGTTTATCGCATCCATGTTGTCTTTCTTCAGACTGTCAAGTGCCTGTACGGTACCACAAAATGACTCCTTGTAGACATGGCTGCAACATCTTATATAGTCGTCATTTAGGTCCTGTGCGGACATTTATGGACTGTCGTAGTCTTTCCAGACATTTGCTGCTTTGGCCAGTAGATGGCGTCAGACCACTATACATTTGCGGAGGTCGGGTTTCTTATTTCATACAGTCTACTATTTCAGCGTCCAGCTGTGGTCCCTGGGTATTATGGTCTTTGCTTTCACTCTTTTTTTTTTTTTTTTTTTTGGTAATGTTTTATATGCTGGTATCAGACATTTTCAGAAAAAAAACAAACGCTGTAGTTATGGTCAAGGAGTTACACTGCCTTGTAGGAACTGAAGGATGATCCGAAGCTCCAAAGCTTCTGAAAACAGGCAGTGAATGGCTCTTGGGTCGAGTACTGATAAATTCCAGTAATCTAGGATCACCAGTACCTGGATTATCGGAGTGCTGCTTTGCTATCACCCCTTAGATTTCTGATCATGCAAATTCACTATCAGAGAAAAGACAATAAACATTTCTGCCCATCTGATTAGAAGAATTTTACCTATTGAGTTATCCTACACTTACATAGAGGTGAATGGGAAAAAGTAGTGTGACAGCTGTTATTATATTGAAGTCCCCTCGCAGCTGTATAAACCTCATTCCTAAGGGGGTGATGCAGCTATGAAACTCATGTGACATCCCAAATCTCTACTCTGTGTGTAGATTAGTCTTTAGTCAGATGTAAACCTCACTTATATGTATGAATGCTCCTGGTACATACAGCAGATAGATGCTGCAAATGCAGTGTGGATGCAGCTTCATCCGTGCTATTGCCTATGCCAACCCAGTTATCAGGGTCTATAATTTAGGGACACACTGAAAGCCCTTTATATCCATGGATGCATTTCTTGTTATAGCCTGCTATTGAGGAATCAAAAGTCTGGGAACCATGAATCAATGTCACCAAGCATTGTGAAATGGCAGTGAGTAATCCCCACCGATATTGGGTATTTAGGTCAATATTTTCGAAGTATGACATGGGTTAAAGACGCCACATGGAATTATACCCGCTCCAGTATTATTACTCGTCCTTTTCTATATATAAATGTTCACTAGTGATGAATGAACGTGCTCAGATAAGGTGGTACCCGAGCACGCTTGTGTTAAGAGCGTCTTTGGCGTGCTTGAATACCATGTTCGAGTCCCCGCGGCTGCATGTCTTGTGGCTGTTTGACAGCCGTATCACATGTAGGGATTGCCTGTTAGGTAATCCCTGTGGGTGTTGAGCAGCCACGGGGACTCAAACATGGTATTCGAGCACGCCAAAGACGCTCATAACACAAACGTGCTCGGGTACCACCTTATCTGAGCACGTTCGCTCATCACTAATGCTCACCTCTCTGAGGATTATGTTCTTCCAAATGGAGGTCCCAAAAAAGTCACTATCTTCTGAATGCAATAAGAGTTAAATGTTTATAATGTCAGTGAATGGGTCTTCATATATCAAGATTTCTTTTTTTTTTTTTCCAGCAGACAAAACACTTATTGTGTGAAAGCCCATTCACGTTCTAAGCACCTCCAAATGATATAAATGATTATTCTTTATTTTAGAGGGACACTATCCTAAAAGATTGGCCAACGCTATATGGCAAACCATTGTAACTGAGTAAAGACCTCATCATTTTGGTTGTACAAAGGATAACTCGTGCACAGGTGCTTGAATCCTCTTCACAGAAGCCAAAGTTTGCTTGCAGTTTTGGTTTCTGAAAAACTGGTACTGACTTATCCATGCTAACCCTATTAAACTCGAAAAAAAAAAACCCTCTTTACTGTTAGTGTCCCTTTAAATGAGTATCCTGTGAGAGATTTCAGGGATCCAATTCAGTTCCCATGTTGAGTATGTGGTCAGTTAGCTGCTTGTTGAAGTCACTTTATTGTTCTGCAAGTTCCTGCTGTTCCAAAGATCTCGCGTTTCGGTTTCCATTTTGTTTTGCTCAGAAGCAATAGGCAGAGTATCTGTTCAAGGTTCATCCGACATCAGAAACGATGAGTGCGGCCTGAGTGTTCTTCAGCATAGGCTGCACGCATCTCGAGCAAGGCCCAGTCACTCCATACTGTGCGTGTTGGCTGTTATTATGACTGATATGCTAAAGGGCATTTAACAGTCCATATGTTTAATACACTGTGGTGCACTTGTGGATTTTTTTTATATATATATCTATATACTAAAAACAAATGTAGAAGAAGAAAAAATTATTTTGAAGATTTGAATAAACTGATGAAAATGAAATAAACATCGTAAATGAAAATCTCCAAATGGTCTACTTTGTCCTTTTTTGTATTCTTTTTCGGAAACTACAGGACCTCCACAGTTGGTATGAACGTGAGGTTCACACTAGCCTTCTGAGGTTTGTTTTTCTGTTCCATGCTAGGAAATGAGAAGCATTCCTTATGCAGGAAATGTAATGGTTACATGATGGACACTACTTTAATTGGTGTAATGGGTCGGTTGGGTTTGAAATAGGCTGTCTCATTTATTCCCCAAAAATAAAATCATTTTTCCAGGACGTCCTATCCTGACAGCACGATGGGGGGTTGTCCTTTTCATCCTTACAGGGACAGGAAATGCACGAGAGGTTAAAGGTCCCCTCTCACGCTCATACTCCAGTGTTTTTCCTGTCCCTGTAATGACAGGCACGAGAGATGCCGCAGAGGAAGTTAGTCGCTGCATCCAGCAAGGAGCTTACCCAAGATGGGAGTCGACAGGCCCAGGGGGATATGGATCCACACGGCAGCTCCCCCATTCCCCCCCCCCCCCCGGTCAGACGGTCCGGGGCAGTACCCCCCTAAGGGGGGGGTTCTCCGCCAGGCGTCCTGTGGAGCGTGGCTCCGGGACTTGGAGCCGCTTCCCCTCAGTGGGGCTCTCGGCTCCTGCCGCCACACGCTGCATCATCCAGAGGAGGCACTGGAACATCGCCGGCCGCGTGACTTCCGGGCACCCGATGACTACTTCCGGTTGCGTCACGGGCATGGGCGCGTCAGGGACGGGTGGACAGCGGAGGTGACCGGTGGAAGGTAGGATAAAAAGGCGGGGGAGGGACGGCCATATACAGGTCTGCAGCAACCGCACACCACCATGGAGAACGCCGTGGAAGCTGGCGATCAGCCCAAGCCAGAGTCTGTAAGTAGGGGGCACGGTGGACAGTATATGCTAAAAAGACAGGAGCTTTAATAAAAGAGCTCCTGTGCTTTATATTAAGGAAAAAACGGCACCGGCTTCCGCAGCATCAACCTCCAGGACATCGGGCAGACCCAAATGCCCCATCTGTTCCAGCAAACTACTGGGGTCGTGGAAAAAACCCTAGGTAAAGAGTGCACCCTTAGGATCATCAGAGGCGAGCAGGCCTCTTTCCTTGCAGAGATGCGCACAATGGTCAGAGAGGAGGTCCAGGCCTCTGTCTCAGGACTGCTACTAGCTCAGTCTTCCAGCCAGGCTCAGGCTAAGAGACCAAGATGGGAGTCCGATCAGTCATCAGATGAAGAAATCCAGGGTATGAATTCGGAGGAAGAGGGCTAATCAGAACCCCCTGAAACAGGGAAAAGATACCTCTTCTCCTTGGAAAACACGGATGAGCTTCTCGGCGCCGTGAGAAGCACTATGCAGATTGAAGAAGCCCCAAAGACTCAATCCATCCAGGATGAGATGTTCGGGGGCCTAAGAGCTAGGATCCGTCAGGTCTTCCCAGTTAACGACCATATCTGTTCAATGATTCTGGAAGAATGGGAGGACGCCGAGAAACGACTGGTCGTGCCTCAAGACTTTAAGCTTCGACTACCATTTAACCAGGAGGACATTAACACTTGGGATGAAGTTGCTAAGATCGACTCCCCGGTGACAAGGAAGACTTCAATTTCCTTTGAAGATTCCTTTAGCCTCAAGGAACCCATGGACAAAAAGGCCGACATGCTCCTAAAGAGGGCTTGGGAGGCCTCTGCAGCGGTTATGAAAGTAAACATAGCCACCACATCGGTCACCAGATCCATGCATCTGTGGATCGACCACTTAGAGCAACAATTAAAAGAGAAAACCCGATATCTTAGAAGGCCTTCCCCTGTTAAGGATCGCAACCGGATTCCTGGCGGACGCTTGAGCTGAATCCGGGCGATTTGCGGCCAGGAATAATTCTTTATCCAATGCGGCTCGTTGGGCCATATGGATGAAGACCTGGTCAGGGGACCAGTCGAAAAATAAATTATGTGCCATACCCTTCTCAGGTGGGAGAGTTTTCGGGCCGGCCTTAGATAAGATTCTGGAGAATGCCTCGGAGGCCAAAAAAGGTTTTCCCGAGGAAAAACCAAAAAGACATTTTCCCTTTCAAAGATCCCGTCCTTACCAAAGGTAGGAATATAGGAGGAAGGGGAAATCATCGCACTGGGAGTACACAAAGGGGGGGGGGAGTAGGGCTCCTCCGTCTCGCTCCGGACAAAGTTCCAGAAGCCGGAGACAATGACACCATACCTGTAGGGGGTCGCCTCAGACACTTCACGCGGAGGCATGGGAACTCATCTCCCAAAACCGGGGGATTCTCAATACGGTCTAACAGGGCTATACCCTTGAATTCACAACCCCCCCCCAGCATGATTTGTGGTTACAAATCCCCGGTCCAAAACCCTGATAGATCCTATATGGGAGACATAAAAGACCTTCTAAGGTCAGGGGTAGTGGATCCCGTTCCAGAAATAGAGAGACGTCAGGGCCACTATTCAACCCTCTCCACAGTAAAAAAAAAAAAAACCGTTGGGCGAGAGTCGGACCATTATAAATTTAAAGCCATAAAATCAATGGATCCGGTACAAAAGATTCTGAATGGAGTCCCTAAAAACTACGATCCCGTTGATAGATCAGAACGCCGCAATGTGCACAATAGATCTAAAAAGTGCATACTATCACGTTCCCATCCACCCTCACTCTCAGAAGTTCCTACGCTTTGCACTAAAAAAAGGAAGCAGGTATTACCACTTTCAGTTTCAGGCTCTTCCTTTCGGCTTGGCCTCAGCACCTCGGGTTTTTACGAAGCTGGGCGCCGAGATCGTGGCACACCTGAGACAGGACGGAATAATCATCGTGCCATACTTGGACGACTTCCTCGTGATATCTCATTCAGCATCGGAGTTAAAGGAACAGCTAGTCTCGGTAATTGCCACGCTTGAAAACCTAGGCTGGATCTTGAACAAAGAAAAGTCAGATCTGCAGCCCGGTACCCAGAAGAAATTCCTGGGAGTCATGTTAGATTCCAAAAGAAGAATCTCATTTTTACCGGAGCTAAAAAAGAAACCCATCATGGACAAAGTTCGCCACCTAGGGCGAGATCGAATATCCATAAGAACCGCAATGAAGATCCTGGGTACCCTGACAGCATGCATACCCTGTGTAATGTGGAGCCAGGCCCACACAAGAAGCCTACAAAGGGAGATCCTGACAAAATGGGACAGACGGCAGTCCTCTCTGGACAGGGAGATTCGGCCGTCCCCAGCCTTGAGATCATCTCTAAAGTGGTGGATCAGCCAGGGGGTGCCTTGGATCCTTTCACCATGCGTAACTATCGTCATGGACGCCAGCAGAGACGGATGGGGGGCCCATCTGGAAGGAAGGTACCTGCAGGGAACATGGCCCGGAAACATCAGCTCACAGTCCTCAAACTACCGAGAGCTACGAGCAGTTTGGGAGACGCTAAAACGAAGCAGGTCGAGTCTACGGGACCAACATATAAAGGTCATGTCGGACAACGTGACCACAGTAGCCTTCCTACGCCATCAGGGGGGCCCAAGGCACGGGAAGCTTCAGGACCTAGCAGCCCGCATCCTCACTTGGGCAGATAACAACGTTCGTTCGTTGTCAGCGGTACACCTAGAAGGCTCCAGGAACAACATAGCCGATTATCTGAGCAGACAGGAAGTCCAAGCCACCGAGTGGGAATTAAAAGAAATCTTCATAGACGTGTGCCATTGGTGGGGACCCCCCCCCCCCCAGCTGGACACCTCTGCGACAAAAAAGAACACCAAGCTAAAGAGATTCTACTCCATCAATCAAGCGGACCAGCCGGAGGGGGTCAATATCCTGAACCAGAGTTTGGGAGGGGGACTGCTATACGGGTGTCCCCCCCCCCCCCCCAAATCGTAATAATATCGTAATAGTCCTCAGAAAGATCCAAGAAGAAGGAGCCTGGGTGATGCTAGTCGTTCCCTTTTGGCCCAGGCGAAGTTGGTTCCCCCTCTCTTCAAGAAGATGGCTCAGGAGGGGCCAATCCATCTGCCGGCGGCAGCGGATCTGCTTTCCCAGGTCCCAGTTTGGCACCCAAATCCGGAGAACCTACAGCTGGCAGCATGGATCCTGAGAGGGAGGTCCTAAAATCCAGAGGCCTCTCCGACCAAGTGATCTCCACGCTGCAGGCTAGCCGTAAGCCCGTTACGAGCGCAATATATAGTAAAATTTGGAAGAAGTTCTGCTCGGAAGGTGGTAGTACCCCCATAGACCCGTCTCGCCCAAATATCCCTCAGATCCTTGACTTCCTGCAGGCAGGATTTAATAAAGGTCTAAGTCCAAGCACATTGAAAGTCCAGATAGCAGCTTTAAGTACTTGATTTCTCCTTGGCTTCTCATCCATGGATAGCACGGTTTACAAAGGCCACCCAGAGATTGAGACCCACGTTAAGTAAAACAGTCCCCCTGTGGAACCTAAATCTGGTACTTAACGCTCTATGCAGGCCCCCTTATGAGCCAATATCCGAAATAGACGTCACAAGGCTTAGACAAAAAAACATATTTTTGGTAGCCATCACCTCAGCCAAGCGCCTGGGCGAGATCCGGGCCCTGTCAGTCCAAAACCCTTAGATCCAAATCTTCGAGGACCGCATAATACTAAAACTAAACCCAGGATTCCTCCCTAAGGTAGTATCTCCCCAGAATCTAAACCAGGAGATAGTCCTACCCTCATTTTGCCCATTCCCAAAAAACGATAAAGGAAAAACTTTTTCACTCATTGGACGTCAGACGAGCGGTCACACGCTACTTGGAGGTCACGCGAGAGTGGCGACAGGACACAAAATTTGTTTATCCAGTACGGTGGTAAAAATAGGGGTAGAGGTGCATCTACACACCCTAGCAAGATGGATAATATCAATTATCGCCTCAGCGTACGAGGCCGAGGGATTACCTATACCAGAGGGGCTTAGGGTCCATTCCACCAGGGCAATAGCGACGTCATGGGCAGAGAGGGCGGGAGCCTCAGTAGAGCAAATATGCAGGGCCGCCACCTGGTCTGCACTAAACACTTTCTGTAGACACTATAAATTGGACACGCTAACGGATAGCCAGACGACCTTCGGTCATAAGGTGCTACAAGCCGTAGTCCCACCCTAAACGAATTCCTACTTTGGTATTCCCCATCGTGCTGTCAGGATAGGACATCCTGGAAAATGGAGATCAGACCTACCGGTAATGTTATTTCCAGGAATCCATCCTGACAGCACTGGTAGTTCCCTCCCGATGATTTTTATTTGTGGTAATATGCTTGTACTAAATCTAAATAATAATTGCATCCATACTGGTGTGGTACTTGGGAAAATCACTGGTGTATGGGCATGGGAGGGGACCATTAGCCTCTCGTGCATTTCCGGTCCCTGTAAGGATGAAAGGATAACCCCCCCCATCGTGCTGTCAGGATGGACTCCTGGAAATAACATTACCGGTAGGTCTAATCTCCGTTTTCTCCCGGGGAAAGTTACGTAATATGTGACGGAGGCTCAAGCACATGTGTGAACCAGGCCGTAGTTTTTAAAGGTTTTTTTTTTTTTTTGTGCATTTTATTGGTAACATTGTGCGGTCCACTGCATTTTCTGCCTGGTAGAAAAAATGAAAACCTGAAAGATCCCATTCTAAATAATTTATTTACAAAAAAAAAAAAGCTGTAAGCCAAAAATATTTTGTTTTGAGTCCAACTTTACCATAGGCTTAGTTGGCAGAATGACATAACGCACACATTGGTATTGCTAAGTCCATAAAAGTCCGATCTCTAAATATAAAGAACTAACCTGATCGGTAAGCGGCATAATCAGTCAAAAGTCTACAAACTAAAATTATGGGTGTTTTTAGACTCCCAACACAAGAAGGCAGGTCCAACAGCTCAAACACACAAAAAAAAAAACACCTCCTCTATACATACTGATTCAATATTTAAAAAGGGGGGACTTTTTTTCTCAGTATTTGGGGGAGTCAAAGAGGTGAAAGTACTGAACCTAGTAACTGCCTAAAATTTACCCTACCTTGCCAAGGAGGTTGGCACCCTAGAATTCGATGTGGTGCCCCTGCTCAACGTCGCCTTATTTTTCCTAACCCTATTGAACCCTGAAGAGAAGAAAAGAGAACACCACTGTCATACAATTATTTAAACGTGACCCTATTAAACCAGAATCCTGTTGACACAGTGTGGGTCTAAATAGACTATCCAATTCCCTCAAGTGGAAATTCATAAATATAGCTTATATGGGGCAAGCAACTCCAGATGTTTTTAAAAAATAATACATAAAGATAACAAGGCTCTAAAATTTTGGGTATTGTACAGATTGGTAGACACACATGTCCACTAGGATTCAAAATATGGACCATAACATTAATAAAGGCCACCAGGATGGTTGAAGATGTCAAGGGTACAAATGTGTACAAGTGTCCCTAGGGTCCTCTTTTTGTTGCAACAACAAATCTTTGTTCAAGGCTACAAAAAATCCTAAATGAGGAATCGGAGTAGTGAGCAAAAATAGTGAAAGTACCAATTGATTGATAATGTAAATGAAAACCCGTGTGACCCCCTAAGGTAGATAATCACTATATTAGACTGGCCCATTTGGCCTGAACTGGAAAACTTAAGCTGATAACATATGCTGATAGCCTCCCTAACAAAATGTGCTTTTCCATTAGACTCCCCAACACTGAAAAAAAAAAATGCAAGAAGAGGCAATCAAAACAGTGTAGCCACTCCAAATTGGGATCAAACAAAATAACAGCTCAGGGCGCAAAAAATAAGCCCCCGTATAGCTCCATCGAACTAAAAAAAAAAAAGTAAACTGTTACCCAACTTGTATCTCTGTAATTGTACTGACCTGGAAAATCATATAGCTTAGCCAGTTTTAGTTTGTAAATAAAGAAAAAAAAAAAAAACAAGTCGAAATGCACTCTGTTAAAAATATTTTTGCTGCACTTGGAATTTTTTCCCCTGATTTCTAATATATCACGTGATGTAATGAATGGTGGTTTTAAAAAAAACAAAAAACCCAAAAAAAAAACAGCCCTCTAATGGCTATTTTGATGTATTAAAAAAAAAGGTGATTGCTCTTGGAAGCAGAGGAAAAGGCAAAAATACAAAAACTGAAAATAGCCATGTCAGGAAGGGGGTAAGGACTGGTTGCCTTCTATATTAAAATCCTATGTGTGTTGAAGAGATGTTGCTGATGATACTCGGTCCATATTTAAGCGGATGAATAAAGGGAAAATTCATAATACCCTAAAGAGCAAAAGATTAAAACTTTCAGAGAAACGAGAAGGATTTCTACTAGGATGATTAAGATTCTAGTGAGCACTTGGATATTTCACTCTCATCCTCTTGAGTCCATCTCTCCACTCTGAGTGGATTAAGGGGTGGGTAACAGGAAAGTTATTTTTTTTCCCCCACCCCAAGAGAAGGATCAGCTACTATAGGTTATCAGGTCCACTATGAATATTGAAGAGCCCAAAGTACAAAAATCTCTGCAGGATGTTATGTTTGGGAGATTAGAAGCTAGAAATAAGAGGACCTACTTTTATCCCTAAAAATGTTTCTGCCTTGATCAGAAAGGAATAAAAATTGCTTCATTCCAAAAAGTTAAATATAAATACTAGTTTAAGGAAAGATCTCTGCTATCTGGGGTAGGACTCCAAAGATTGATGTTCCCATCTCCGAGATTAAGAAAAGCATCTTCTCGATTTGACGACTTAGGCAGAAAGTCCAAGTCCGTTTTTAGGACAAATTTTTAAATTCTGACCTGTGTCGCTTCATGTGGTAATAACTCTAGAAGCTTCAACTTACCCAGGTGGTGTACTACTTGATCAAAATGTTTGGCCACCGTAAAATAAAGCTTATACTCACCTCCTGTGCTGCTGTTGCGGCGTTGGCACTTGACGCCGGCACCCAATCAGTGCTGGCGTCACTGTCCCCATCTTTGGACAAATCAAACATGAAGAGGAAATCTGGGCTGCAGCTGATCTCAGCCTTTCTCTTCCCATTCAATTAGACAGGAGGTGGGGACAGTGAATGAGCGCCGGTGTCACGTGCCACCACCGCACGTGAGCCCCGGGGAGACGGAGTGCCAACAACACGGCAACGGCACCAGCATGGAAGTGAATATAGCCTTTATTGTTTTATCAGGGCCAAGCGAGAAGGGTATGACAAGAAGTTGTTGACAACTTCTAGGGTGTGTGCACACGGTGTGGATTTTGCTGCGGATCTTCAAGCAGAGTACAGTACAATGATATCCAATGGCTTTTTAAAACTGCAGTGCACATGCTGCGGATTTTTCCGCGGTTTTAAATCTGCAGCATATCAATTCTTTCTGCAGATTCTGCTGCGGTTTGACACCTGTTCCATTGTCCAGGTGTCAAAATGCAGGGGCAAACCGCAGGCAAATTCGCAGGTCATTTTACCTGCGGATTTACCTGCAAATCCGCACTGTGTGCACTCACCCTTAAAGCGGTTGTCCAACCCCGAAATCCAAATGATTTTTTTTAATCTAGTCTCTGCTGTATTGCAATGTAAAACACCCTATATTTTTTTTTTTTTTTTTTTATTATACTTTTCTATCCTTTGGAATTTCACTTATTAGCCTGCATCCAGTTTACATGATTTGTTCTTGGTTAGGCAGCTACCAAACCGCTGATGCATATCACCATCCTCACAGCCAGTGGTAGCACCGCTCTGCCCTCTGCCTGCCCACTACACATTTATTGGCTGTTTTATGGATCTGCCCCAGTACTGACCTCTATCATTCACTCCAACATTAGAACAGTGACAGATCAGTGATCCTGCAAAGTGCAGCAACAGTGGCCTCCACCTCACTTGACATCTGTTATTCTAATAAAGCTGTTACATAACCCCACATTACCTCTCTATATACACATATATACAAATTACATGTATACCTACAGTTTGTATGTAGTCTTTTATCGTATATCAGAATATGTAATTATGCATGTAAATAGACACGCATATGTATAGCAAGTTCTATATACAGCTGTTGAAACAAGTATTGAACACATTAATTTCTAAATAAATATATTTCTAAAGGTGCTATTGACATGAAATTCTCACCATATGTCGGTCACAGAGCAGCATAGCCCCGACATGCGTGTCGGATTTAATCCTTAGGATTCCCTGACGAAGGATTAAATCGAAAACGCGTGTCGGGGCTGTGCTGCTCTGTGACTGGCGGGCCATTAAAGGTATATACCCCAATTGCTCTTTACCCACTTTTTTGACTCATATTTTATTACAATATATCAATATATAAAAATATTAAAACATACTTGGTTATTACGTGCACCTTGCTCTTAAAGGGGCTAACATATTGCTGATTGCCCTATGTTATACAATTTATTTCATCATTTATTATGAGGGATGAGCTTCTTGTAGGGTAGTATACTAACAATAATGATATATTTCTTGATGATAAATTTTTATTATTTTAGGCCTGCTGTGTCCTTTATTATATATACAGAATTCAATTCAATATTTATGTATGAGCGCACACTTGTTTTTAGTGTTACTATCTATTACCACTATTTAAATAAAGGTATATAAACATATTTTGGGTAATTTTTTTTTAATAAAAATTAATTACCTTTGATTAGACCACAAGTTTGAGTTCTCTTTGGTCAGTATCATACCCCTAAAGAGGGTGGGAAAAAAAGAGGCGGGAAGGTGTAAAATGTTTGGCTCGCTAGGATGCACCGAGCGCCTCTACTTGAGTAATTCTGTGCTGACAGAGGCCCTTGAACACCACTATTCCCTGCATGCCTGCTCATTAGCCATCAATGTGTCAGAAAAACATTCCAGGTAGAAACAAATTTTCACTCTTTTCCAAAGTCATGGGCCTATTCACATGTGCAAAGTTTCATTTACATAGGTGGTGCCATTACAGAGATGACTGGCCCCATAACTGCAACAGTCCTGTCCCAAGCACCACATCAATTTACAATGAGGACCACCGGAGTCAGGACAACTGCTTAAACCCTTGGCGACTGAGACAATTTTGACCTTAGTGACGGGACACATTTTTTTAAAAATCTGACCAGTGTCACTTTATGGGGGTACTAACTCTGGAACACTTCAATGGATCCCACTGATCGAGATTTGTTTTTTCGTGATACATTTCACTTTGTTCAAATATTAACCTAAAATTTAACACTAATGCAAAACGTATTGGATTTTGTGACAAGCTTGCAATTTTCTAAACGTAAGGGTCTAAAAATGGAACCAGTCGTACTGTGCAAAAATAAACATGTCCCTTGTCTACTTTACACCTGCATCATTTTTCAAGCGTTATTTATTTTGTTAGGATGTTAGAAGGGTTAAAAGTTGAGTAGCAATTTCTCATTTTCTCAAGACCTTTACAAAACCTTTTAGGGACCCATTTCAAATTTAAATGGACTTTGAGGGGGCCTATATATTAGAAACTCCCCAAAAAGTGATACCATCATTAAAACTGCACTATTCAAATCTGTCAGGAAATTTTTTTTAACCCTTCAGGTGCCACAGAGAAATTCATGCAAAGTGGAATGAAAATTAAAATGGTTTCCTCTAAAACACTACTTCAGACAATTTTTTCACTTTTACAAGGAATAGCACAAGAAAATGTACTCCAAAAACGTACTTGTTTTCATCAGAGTTCACCGACACCCCACACGTGGGTCAGGAACCTCTATTTGGACAAACGGCAGGGCTCAATAAGGAAGGAGCACCATTTGAGTTTTGGAACACAAGTGTAGCTGAAATAGAGGACACCCCTCCCACTTACAAAAACATTGCTTTATCCCCAAATTGTTCACTTTCGCAAGGAAACACGAAAAATGGACAATGTTACCCACTTTGTTCTGAGGATGGCGATATGCCACATGTAGTCAGAAAGTTCTGTTTGGACGTAAGCAGGGAAGCAGCAACATTTGGTATGTAAATTTGGCTGTAAAGGATTGCAGACACCATGTCTCATTTTTGCAGAACCCCGAGATACGAGAACAGCAGAAAACCCCACAAGTGACCCATTTTGGAAGCTTGACCCATCAAGGCAGACATCTAGGGCTGTGTTGTGCATGTTGAACTCATAGGTGCTTCACAGAACTTTAAGTGTAGATGTGAAAACTAAAATTTCTGCTAAAATGATGTGTTTACCTTAAATTTGTAACTTTTACAAATGTGCACATGTTGCAGATTTGGCTGTGGATCCACTGCAGTTTTCCATGCGGTGTACAGTACCATGTAAACCTATGGAAAACAAAAACCTCTGCACATGCTGCGGAAAATTCCATGCAGAAACGCAGAGTTTTATTTTCCACAGCATGTCAATTCTTTGTGCGGAATCCGCAGTGTTTTTACACCTCTTCCATTATAGAAATCCGCAGGTGTAAAAACGCAGGTGAAATCCGCAGGTCGTTTTACCTGCGGATACTGCAGAATCCACGCGGATAAATCCGCAATGTGTGCACATACTATTGAAGTGACCCCATTTTTGAAACTAGACCCTTTAAAGAATTCATCTAGGAGTGTACTGAGCATTTTTAATCGACAGGTTCATAAAACTAGCATTTAGATAAAAAAAGCAGGATTACTTAAAGGGGGCAGTCCGCCTCTCCTCAGTTGTATTTCAGAGTATCAGGAGGAACGCCAAGAGTTAGGCAAAGTTCTTGCTTTTTAAGTTTAACTTATTTACTTTCATATTTAAAGAATACACTCTATTAATACGTGGTGTATCTATCGCTATTATTATCTTCATAGGGAGGGAAGTGAGCAGGGGCTGTCATGGACTCATTAAAAGCGCATTACTGGTAAGTAATCCGGCTTTTTACCCTTCGCCACGACAGCACCCACTGGAGAGATTCCAGAGACCATCACCTGGGTGGTACCACCGTGCCAAGGACAGTCCTGCCAAAGCTTAGGTCAGAAGTTGATGAGAGGTCAAGTCTATAGTGATTATAGAAGGTAGAAGGGGTTGACCAAATTGCTGCCTTACATATGGCTTCGATTGGAACGTCTCCCCTCTCGGCCCAGGAGGATGCCATTGCTCTAGTAGAATGTGCTCTGATGCTCTCCGGAGGACCTTCATTTCTCGCGGAGTAAGCTAATCGGATGTCATCCCTGATCCATCGGGATAAGGTGCTCTTCGTGACTCCGTACTCCTTTTTACAGCCCTGAAAAGATATGAACAGAGCCCTGCCCTGCCTCCAGCTCCTGGATCTTTCAATGTATTTTAAGACAGTTCTCCTAACGTCTAGGGTGTGAAATTTCTGTTCTTCAGGAGTGGAAGGGTCCCTGAAGAAAGTGGGGAGAAGTATGTCTTGTGATCTATGGAAATTTGCTGATACCTTAGGAAGGTATGAGGGGTCTGGTTTTAAAACCAACCTATCCTGATATGTCTGTAAGAAGGGTGGATCTATGGATAGGGCTTGAATGTCGCAAACTCTCCTAGCAGAAGTTAGTGCTACTAAGAGGGCTGTTTTCAGTGACAAGTGTTTTGGAGATATAGTGTCTATTGGTTCAAAAGGGGCTCCCGTTAGGGCGTCTAGGACCAAGTTTAAGTCCCAAGGAGGGATTCTAGGTATGTGAACAGGGGTCATTCGTTCACAAGCTGTAATAAATCGGGACACCCATCTATTTCCTGCTATATTATGGCCATAGAGTGCCCCTAATGCAGACACTTGGACTTTCAATGTATTTACTGCCAGACCCAGTTCTTTTTCTTTTTGTAGAAACATCAAGATAGGAACTATTGGAATTTCTGTGGAATGAGAGGTTGTATGGAACTGCAGAAATTTTCTCCATATTTTTGTGTAAATCTGGGTAGTAGATTGCTTCCTGCTCTCTAGGAGAGTAGTAATTAGTGTTTCGGAAAACCCTCTTGATTTTAGTAGCTGCCTCTCAAATTCCACGCCGTCAAGTGTAGGCTGTCCACCTGGGGGTGGAAAAAAGTGCCTTGGGAGAGAAGGTTGGGGATCGAAGGGAGGACCCAAGGATCTGATCTCGACATGGTTCGTAGCCATGAGAACCACGGTCTCTTGGTCCAGAACGGTGCTATTAAAATTATCTTCGCCTTGTCCTCTCTGATCTTCCGAATGACCTGTGGTAGAAAGATTATCGGAGGGAAGGCATATGCTAGGTCGAATTTCCATGGGGCCTGAAGGGCGTCTAGTATGTCTGGATGATCCGTCAAGGACAGGGAAGCAAATCTTTTTACTTGTCTGTTCTCTTTCGTGGCAAAGAGGTCTACTTGAGGCTGCCCCCATAGAGCTATTATGTCCTTGAAGACGTGGTGATTGAGGCGCCACTCCCCCTACCGAAGAGTATGTCGGCTCAAGAAGTCCGCTTCTTGGTTGTTCTTTCCCTTGATGTGGAGGGCAGAAAGGGACAACAAATAATTTTCGGCTAAGCTTAAGATTTTTGCTGCGGATGACATCAGAGTCTCTGATTGAGTACCTCCCTGTCTGTTTAAATACGCCACTGTGGTGGTGTCCGATAAGATCCTGACATGCTTCTGCTGGAGCTGTGGAAGAAATGATTTAATGCATAATCTACTGCCGTCAGCTCCTTTAAGTTAGATGAATATTGTAGTTCCTCCTTACTCCACCTTCCCTGACAGCAGCTATTCCCCATATGGGCTCCCCAGCCGTGGGGGCTAGCTTCGGTGGTTATAGTATGGGATGGTGATATTACCCATGGAACTCCTGTGGTTAAATGATTACTATCTAGCCACCATACTAGAGAAGTCAAGACTTCCTGGGATAGGGTTATCTTGTTCTTGAGGTGATCGCCAAGCCATCTGTCCTCTTGGAGGATGTGATGTTGCAGTGTGCGGATGTGATATTGGGCCCACTGCACTGCCGGGGGAAAAGAGGTGAGCGACCCCATAGCGACATTGCCTCTCTCAGGGACATGCGTGGTCTGTCCATTGCTGCTCTAACCTTATTTTTAATGAGCATAATTTTTACCTGAGGGAGTAGACACCTCTGGGTCGTAGAGTCTAACTGGAACTATAAAAACATCTGGAGGGACAGTGAAACAAGTCTGGACTTCTGGAAGTTGATGATCCAGCCTAGATCCTGCAAAGATGAGACCGTATCAGCCACACGTTTAGTACACTGGGCGATGGAGTTCCCGATAACTAAAAAGTCATCCAGGTAAGGCACTATCAAGGTCTTTTTGACGAAGATAGGCCATCACCTCCAACATCACTTTGGTGAAGATTCTCGGTGCTGTAGAGACCGAAGGGCATGAACGTATACTGAAAGTGACGGATCTCACCTTCAAATACTACTGCGACCCTTAGGTACCTTTGGTATCTGTCATGGATAGGGAGATGATAGTAAGCATCTTTTAGGTCAATGCCTGCCATGACGTAGTTCGGAAAGAGAAGCCTAATGGTGGACCTGATCGATTCCATTTTAAATTTATAATTTTTGATAAACGTATTAAGCTTTTTCAGATTTATGATTGTTCTAAACGTACCATCGGGTTTGGGAACCAAAAATAAAGGAGAGTAAAACCCTTTACCCTCTTGTCCCTCTGGGACTCTTACTAAGACCCTCTTGGATAGTAGACTTCGAATTTCCATTTCGAGGGCTTTTTGCTGTATTGGTGAGTTAAGGGAGGTTATGATAAATGAGTCGTGGGGAATACGAAGGAATTCTAGTTTTATTCCTTCTTTGACTATATTTAAAATCCACAAACTCAATGTTATTGTTTCCCATTTTGGAGAAAAAAATTTCAGTCTACCCCCTACTGGGGGGGACTGATTGTTCAGTATTTATTCTCTTTTCGGAATCCTGAACTTCTAAACATGGTACCCTTTTGCTTCTCTTCTTTTGTGGCCCATCTCGTTGATCTCTCCGTTTGCCTCCTCTTTCCAAACGGTCGCCTTTTAAAGGCTCTCCTGTAGAAAGGGATAGAAGAGTCAGGGAAAGCCTTCTTCCTTTCTTTAGCTTTGGTGAGTATGTTGTCTAGGGCTTTCCCAAAGAGGAACTCACCCTCGCACAGTATCGCGCAGATCTTAGATTTTGATTAGATGAAATGTTGGAAAGGGGACGCACATAGGGCCCGCCTGGCGCTATTCACAAGACCCGCCGATCTTGCTGCTAGGCGTAGGTGTCTGCAGATGCATCGGCCATGAAGGCTGCCGCTCCTCTAATTAATGGAATAGCGGCACACAGTTTTTCTTTGGATACTTTCTGCTCAATCTGTTGGTCCAACTGGTCTAACCATACGAGCATTGATCTGGCGGTGCATGTGCTGGCTACTGCTGGTTTAAAAATACCCGTAGTTGCTTCCCATGACCTTTTTAATGACGACTCCACCTTGCGGTCTAGTGGGTCGGACAGTAGGCCCGCATCCTCTGCCGGAAGAGTAGACTGCTTAGAGGTGGATGCTACAGCAGCGTCAACCTTAGGGATTTTCATCCATTTTAGTAGCTCGTCGTCACTAAATGGATATTTTCTTTTTGAGGCTGATGGGAGGAAGCTTCTCTGATCTTGTTTCTCCCATTCTCTCTTTATCAGGGCCTTAATCACCGGTATTACCGGAAAAGCTCTCCTTTTCCTCTCCGCCAAACCCGCAAACATTATATCTTGCGTGGTTTGAGCGCTCTTTGTCTCCTCACACCCCATAGTGTTTCTTACGGATTTGACCAATTTATCTACACTATCCAGGGGAAAACATGATCGTCCCTCAATCTATGATGACGTGAGTGAGTCTGAGGCTGGAGTCACACTAACCTGCGCAAAATACGGTCTGTAGTTTACATGCGTAATACGGATGAATGACCCCTAAATAGTGCTCCGTAGGTCATCCGTAAGCCAGGTGCGGTCGCGTATTTTGCGCATGTCAGCATCCGTATGTAATCCGTATGCAATCCGTATGGCGAGATTTTCTCGCAGTCTTGCAAAATGGACATTTAACGGTTTTGAGGCCTACTAACTATTTAAAACATTAGGCTGCACTGTATTTATTGGCTCAGGAACAGGTGGCAGCCTCCATTCTGTCCATTTGTCACCTTGCCTTCACTAGGTGTGTTGCTGTGGTATGTGCAGCATGTCAGACAGTCTGACTTTCACAACTGAGCAGGTTCTCTTCAACTGGCTTTTGTCATGGTGCTTTGGCCAACCATACCCAGTGATAGTGGATCCGCGGAGGAGGAGACGCATGTGGGTACATCCACTTTTGAGGCAACGAATCACAAGAGGTAATTTTCACCGCCTCTATTATTCTCTGTGGGAGCATCCTGTCAAATTCTAACAATACTGTCGCATGAGCCTTGCAACATTTGCTACACTCTTGGAGACACTGCGCCCTTGGATAACTTTTCAGGATACAAGGATGCGCAAAGCTATATCTGAAGAGGAGCGACTTGTACTCACAATACGGTATGTACTACACAACCACATTCTCTATGTTCATGATGTGTTGGGCAAAGTTTGAATTTTTGCCTTCATGGAGTAAGTTTTAGGCCCTCATCTTAGTCCACATATGTTTCAACTTTCCGACACGAATGTTGGGTGGAATATGAACTGAATATCACTTACTCATTGTGCAAAGCAAGATGTGTGTGTTCTGGCATAGTCAGGTCAATATGTATTGAAATATGAACAAGACTATATCAAGTCGTCATGCCCGAGGTCAGGATGGAAGACTGGTTGAGGATATCAAGGGACTTTGAGGAAGAATGCCAGTTTCCAAATTGTATTGGGGCCCTTGATGGCAAACATCCGGGGGCGTAATCCGCCGAACTCTGGCTCCCAATTCTTCGATTATAAACAATACTTTTCTGTAGTATTGTTGGCTCTGGCCGACCCTCAATACAAGTTTATAATTGTTGACATTGGGGCCTATGGAAGGACGGGAGACTCTAGAGTCTTCAATACTTCCATTATGGCTCGGCGGCTACGCACCAACCATTTTGATCTACCACCACCACGACAGCTACCAGGCTCCACTCAAGAATCTGTCCCTTATGTTCTTGTGGCAGATGATGCCTTTCATTTAACGCGCAATGTCATGAGGCCATATCCCCGGCGCAACCTTCACCACAGGCGCAGGATATGTAACTTGCGCCTATCACGTGCTTGGCGACTGGTGGAGTGTTCCTTTGGCATTCTTTGTGCCAAATGGCGGCTACTCCAGTCTGCCATTCAGCTGAGTGAACCAAATGTTAATGAAGTAGTGAAAGCCTGTGTGGTACTTCATAACTTCACCAGGATACATGATTGTTCCTCCTCTGCTGGTGTTGTGCGTAGGCCGGACAATGTGTGTAGGGTGAGACCACCTATCAACCATCAACGTAGACCGATCTCTGGCCTCAAAGTGCGTGATCATTTCACTAATTACTTTATGGCACCTCAGGGGGAACCTTCTTGGCAAGAGCATGCCGGATCTATGTTGGCAATGTTGGTTTGATGTGTGTCAAAATATATATATTTCTACCCCTTGTGAATCTCTCACTGTTGCTTTGATTTGGTATGCGTATTTTGATATGGGTTTGGACAATTAAGACAGAGACGTAAAGTGTAGTTGGCCAATTTTTACTTTTGCCTTTTTTGTGGGTTTTTTTTAAGTTTGTAAGGCAAACATATTCTTGCCCTATGAAAAACTTGGGCAATGGCCCAAATTGGGCTTTTGGCATATTTCAACATTGTTGTTCAAACAAAATTACTAACATATCCTACAACATACATAGTGCAATAACAACATTGCAACTGTACACATTTGGAATCCAAAGTAAAAAAGAGGAGTTATCCATCATCAAAATGAGCTACCCAAGATAATACTAACATTTATTATGAATGTTTTCAAACCATATTAATAAGCCACCATGACAGGCAAGGCTACCTTACGCGTTTTTGACACATATTACATGTCTGTAATAAACACAATATTTCACCGCACTATACTGGGAAAGTCAAAGGATCAAAATAGAAGACTGACTTGATAATACATAGAGAGAGCGTGATGGTCTTGAGGCTGTTTGCCTTGATTTTGGAATACAGTTAGCTGGCCTAAATTGGACTAAGAGAACATGGACAAGCACGCCTTTTCTATGCATTATCAAGTGAGTACTCTATTTTGATCCTTTGACTTTGCCAGTATAGCCCCGTGAAATATTGTATTTTTTACAGACATGTAATATGTATCAGAAACACATAAGGTAGCCTTGCCTGTCATGGTGTCTTAATCATATGATTTGAAAACCGTCATAAGAAATGTTATTATTATCTGTTTTAGCTCATGTTGCTGCTGGATAAAACCTCTTTTTGACTTTGCCTTGGGATTTTAAACACCAGTTCAAACACACTGGACATCTCCTCCCATCAAAACAATTAACAACAGTCATATACAGTATGGGTTTACTAAGTCCATGTTTTAAGCCACTTATAAATTGTAGAATGTTGGGGAAGGAGAAGGCGGAGGAGCAGCCTGTGCTTGCTGCTGACTACTTTGAGCAACATCGCCCTGTGTGGGTGCATGCTGTTGGTAGTGACCTTCCTCCTGTGATTGTTGGGGGTAGTGGCCATAGTAATACTGCTGAGGGGCATCTTGTTGGGGCGGGTAGGCCCGTGGCTCATACCCACCAATATAGCCATGTCGGCCCCAACCAGGTTGGGACCAGCCTCCAACACTGGGTGGGACTAAGTGGCCATATTGGTGGGGTTGGCTAGAGCCAGAAATCTGTTGCTGGTGTTGGGAAGGTTGGGTAGGGGGAGGAAGGGGGTGAGGTGTAGGCCCACGTATTAGAGGATGTTCGGACCCTGCTTGAGCAAGCATCTGTGTGGATGGTCTCATGCGCATTAGATTTCTGGGGGAAAGCTGCCACCTCTCCAGATATTCGAAAAGCTCATATGGGGTATTGGGGGGGGGGGGGTGCTTGCATCAAGCAGGATCTGAAAACATCCCCTAATACGGAGCCTGACCTCACGGGTAAGGGCACGGAGATAAAGGGTCAGGCTACGTGAGTAGGCCTCCTCCCCATCATCTGTAGTTACTCGAGATAAATAATTTAGCACCCCTGTGTCCACATTGGTCCTGCTCTCTTGAACAGTGACCTGGCGCCTTCTTCGGGCTCGCCGGGATGTAACAGCAGCCTGTGGGGATCCCGTGATATGGCCAGTTGGGCTGCTGCTCAAGTTGCCCGGCTCTTCCAGGATGGGTGATGGGGCAGAAGCAGACCGTCCTGGTGGTGTTGTGTGTTGGGCAGCCAATGGGTTCTCCTGTGATGACTCATCTTCTGCCATCCTTCTTGTAGGGTGAGAAGATGGGCCAGCCACCTCATCCCCTACAGGATCAATTATGCGCTCTGTCTCTGAGGCCGTTCCTCGATCCGTAAGGTTGGATTGAGTTCTGTTATGAAATAGAACAGAGGCAAAAATACATCAATATTTTTGGCCCTGTAAAGTATTTGTGTAATGTGGTGTGAGGTATCTACTTACGGTCTCAGATCCAGAATTGGGGTGAGGAAGGAGAGCCGGTCGTAATAGATATATTTCCTTTTGACGTATCCCACATCCCCACTCCTGGACAGCTGCTGGCGTTCCCGGCGGTATTGGTCCCGGATGCTTCGCCAGCGTTTCATCACATCTTCCACTGCAATGTGACAGGAAATATTGTCAAATTCACATATTTGATAGGTCACATTTGCTACCAGTAGTCTAGGCATGGGGCCTTCTGGGGTGTGCTTTCTACCCATGGTGGCATATCTAATTGGGCAGATACAGTCATGGCCAAAAGTTTTGAGAATGACACAAATATTAATTTTTACAAAGTCTACTGCTTCATTTTTTCTAATGGCAATTTGCATATACTCCAGAATGTTATAAAGAGTGATCAGCTTAACAGCAATTACTTGCAAAGTCAATATTTGCCTAGAAAATGAACTTTAACCCCCAAAACACATTTCAACATCATTGCAGCCCTGCCTTAAAAGGACCAGCTAACATCGTTTCAGTGATTGCTCCATTAACACAGGTGTGGGTGTTGATGAGGACAGGGCTGGAGATCAATCTGTCAGGATTAAGTAAGAATGACACCACTGGACACTTTAAAAGGAGGCTGGTGCTTGGCATCATTGTTTCTCTTCTGTTAACCATGGTTATCTCTAAAGAAACACGTGCAGTCATCATTGCACTGCACAAAAATGGCCTAACAGGGAAGAGTATCGCAGCTAGAAAGATTGCACCTCAGTCAACAATCTATTGCATCATCAAGAACTTCAAGGAAAGAGGTTCCCTTGTTGCCAAAAAGGCTCCAGGGTGCCCAAGAAAGACCAGCAAGCGCCAGGACCGTCTCTTAAAAGTGTTTCAGCTGCGGGATCGGGCTACCAGCAATGCAGAGCTTGCTCAGGAATGGCAGCAGGCAGGTGTGAGTGCATCTGCACGCACTGTGAGGCGGAGACTCTTGGAGCAAGGCCTGGTCTCAAGGAGGGCAGCAAAGAAACCACTTCTCTCCAGGAAAAACATCATGGACAGACTGATATTCTGCAAGAGGTACAGGGAGTGGACTGCTGAGGACTGGGGTAAAGTCATTTTCTCTGATGAATCCCCTTTTCGATTGTTTGGGACATCTGGAAAACGGCTTATTCGGAGAAGACCAGGTGAGCGCTGCCACCAGTCTTGTCTCATGCCAACTGTCAAGCATCCTGAAACCATTCATGTGTGGGGTTGCTTCTCAGCCACGGGAATGGGCTCTCTCTCAGTCTTGCCTAAAAACACAGTCATGAATAAAGAATGGTACCAGAATGTCCTCCAAGAGCAACTTCTCCCAACCGTCCAAGAGCAGTTTGGCGATCAACAATGCCTTTTTCAACATGATGGAGCACCTTGCCATAAAGCAAAGGTGATAACTAAATGGCTCAGGGAACAAAACATAGAGATTTTGGGACCATGGCCTGGAAACTCCCCAGATCTTAATCCCATTGAGAACTTGTGGTCAATCATCAAGAGACGGGTGAACAAACAAAAACCTTCAAATTCAGACAAAATAAAAGCATTGATTTTGCAAGAATGGACTGCTATCAGTCAGGATTTGATCCAGAAGTTGATTGAGAGCATGCCAGGGAGAATTGCTGAGGTCCTTAAGAAGAAGGGTCAACACTGCAAATATTGACTTGCTGCATTAACTCATTCTAACTGTCAATATAACCTTTTGCTACTCATATAACTGCAATTATATTTCTGTATGTGATAAAAACATCTGACAAACACACATAAAAACCAGAGGCCAGCAGATCATGTGAAAATATAATCTTTGTGTCATTCTCAAAACTTTTGGCCATGACTGTACACAGGGTCTCTTTAGCTACACTTAATAATTGATTTGTCTATGAGGATGAGGAGCTTGTGGCCTAAACCCAAATTATGGCTGTGTGAATCCACGTGTCACATCCAAATCTAACGACCTCATGAGGCAAAAAGTACATGCACAGGAAGGGGGGGTGCTGATTCTATATTCCTTTTTTGTTGTGCGCTAAGGTTACTCATGTTTTGCCTTGTACTTACGAATTTTATGCTGCTCCTCACGTGGTCGGTCACCAAAGTCATGGTACATCTGGCGACAGATGCGCCTCCATGACGCCTCCTTTCTTGCCCGGTTTGAATAATTGGCATCGCGTTGGTCCCAGATTTCGGGACGCTCCTGCACCAGGACTAATAACATCTCCACATTTATGTAAGTGGACGCCATGCTGCTGCTGTACTCCGTGGAGGCGTACTTCCTGGATGTCTGGAGCGCTTTTTGAGCTCATTTGCATGTCTAGGCTTCCTGATGATGGATTGGCCCATTTCCTGTCACCAGCCAAAAGACCTGCGTATTGCTCGCAGGTCACACGTGTGGTCCGTGTGTAATCCGTATTTTTTGCGCACCCATAGACTTGCATTGGCGTACTACGGGTGTAGTACGCTGACAATCGCAGCATGCTGTGATTGGCACGGAGCATAGAATACGGATGAGAAATATACGGCTGATGCGAGGGACCCCATAGAGAATCATTTGTCCGTGTCTAATGCGTGCTTTTAGCGCCTCTCACTCGGCCGTATTCCTCGCCAGTGTGACCCCGGCCTGAGGCTATCTCTTGTTCCTCCTCCGAATCTGAGCTGAGGGTCACTTGTTTCTTGCTCCTACCCTCTGAGAGAGTACTAGCACGGGCAATAGCCTGTAGTTCCTCCCTAATGATGGTCCTTAGATGACACTGCGGCTCCCTGTCTGGTCTCCCTAATGCATTGTTTGCAGAGTTTTTTTGGGTGGGAGTCAGGGAGAGACTGAGCGCATAAAGCACATTCTTTGTGTTTTGATTTTTCTTTGCCTGGAAAGAGGGGGGAAACATGGCGAGAAAAGACGGGGGTGTCAACTTAATAGGTTGAGTATTTTTGCGCACTCACCCAGTGAAGCTTACGGTACCGGATCAGATGGCTGAGGTACATTCCTGGATCTTGCTTCTGCTGCATCACTCCTGCGAGCAGTATCCGTGGACCCCCTGCCGAAGCGGTCTTGGGAGGTGCCGGCCTGTCGAGTCCCGTTGGAGGATGCGCATCTCCTGAGGATGTCATCTTTCACCGCCTTTTTTTTCTTCCCTTCTTCACCCGACGCGGAAGCTCCTGTATTTCTGGGTCAGGCCTCGCGCCTGCGCAGTAGCGCATCGCCGCTGTACCTCTGCCGATCTGCCCTGGAAGTTCACCCATTACTTCTGGGGCCTGAGCGTCCACCCGTCGGCGCATGTGTGGGGTGTGAGCCCGGCTCTGAGTATCTGCCCGTGTCCCCAGGCGCCAGCAGCGCTATTCCCCGTGCGGCGGCTCCCCGATGCTCCTTGAACCGCTGCAGCTTGATGCTGCCATCCCGGAGCTCCATGCCTGCCGCCAGGGTGTTCCTGAGAGAGAGACCGGGCGGACCTTCCCGGACATCGCTCCAGCTCTTCTATCAGACGAGGGGGGAGCCGTCTAACAAACTCCCCCGATGCTGAATCTGGACCGCAGCCCCTGCCGTTCCTTCCGATACTGCACGGGTGGCGCGCGTTGGCCCCAGGTATGTGTTCCTGTAGGATTCTTCCTGAGGTTCCACTAGGAACAGGAAACCAAAACTGAGGAGAGGCAGACTGCCCCCTTTTATTTCTATGTAGGTTTCCTGTTACTATGGGGCAGATCCCGCTAACCTCCAGTGGGTGCTGTTGTGGCAAAGGGTAAAACATTACATTTTTTCCCACTAAAACTTAACTATACAATTTATATGGGGGGGTAATAGGAGAAAGTGGACCCATAAAAGTTATGCAGTTTTCCAAAGAATATAGCAGTACATGGCAGCTGCGAAGGAAGGCTACTTTTAGAATACAGATTGTTTGACTAGATTGTGTGCCCCATTAGACAAGCCCCTGTGGGTGCCAGAACCCCACCTCCCCCCAGTGGCCTCACTGTTTTAAGGATTTCATGGGGGTGGGGGGGGTCGTCGTATGGAGTCGAGTCCACAGGTGCATCACAGATTTTCATAACATTGGTATGTGGAAACATTAGTGGTAAAAATGTACTTGTTGGAAATTGATCAGGTACATAAGGGTTAATAGGCAAACCTGGACCCCACAATTTATTGCGGAGTTGCTCCTGAACGCAGTGATACCCCCACATGTTGCAAAAAACTGTTTGACCACACATCAGGTCTGCGAAGTCGCACTATTCAGATTTGGGAGCACAGATTTTAGTAGAATAGTTTGCAGGCCACATTTGCAGGGCTCCCAAGGTACCAGAACAGCAGGAAAACACCGTTATAGAAATTGCACCTCAGTGAATTCATCTACAGCTGCAGAGACTAGATTGTAACATCATGCTTTATTCTGAGAATGTCAAATCTGATAGTTTAGTGCCTATACAGTGGTGCCCAGCTTGTGCTTCTGGTGACATACACCCTGTAAATTGGTGTTACTGTAGTGGGAAGAGCCCAAGCATATGGCTGCTTACTGCAGTTTAGGTACAGTGGGGCATTTGGATTTGAGTGTGCAATTTCACTGGATTGCATTTCAGGGAGTGGGAGACATGGTGCTTTTCAAGTCTTTGCTCTACCAGTAACCCACCCCCCCCCCCCCCCCCCCCCCTGTATTTCCAGTGACAGGTGTTGGCCTGGAGTGGAAGCTGCTTGTGTAGGATAAGTTAGTTTTTATTGGTGACATATTTTTGTGATTGCTTCCAGTATAAAGCTGGGATCACTTCATGTTCTACACTGAGGCAGATCATAATGAGGCAGATGAAGGCATTTAGGCTGGAGTCACAGTAGCACATGGCATCCAATGGGATATGCTAGTGACACTTGGCTCCAGCTCTGCTTTAATCCCATCACATACAACAATTGGTGCACAGTAAACATAGTAATTTCTCCATCGGACTGCACTGGGACAGCCGAGTCCATTATGGTGTTTCACATTTGTCTGGGAGCTTCTGCAACAAAATGGTCATATTGCAAATCCACTAAGGTTGTTACCTGGTGAGTTTTTGGGAACTTTGATAGGTGTATTTTTTTTTGCCTTGTCAATAATTTGTATAAATAAATCCCATCCACTTTGCTTGAACCAGTACCAATTTTGCAACATAAAAACTGACATGTGGTATATATTTGAAATCTAGAATGTCAATTTCTCTTGCAGGTACACTGAGCTGCGATTGTGAGAAACACATTGTGTGTGGAGGGAGTTTTTAAAAACATGCAGCTTTTCCACACCTAAAGACTACGTTCCCATGACAAAAGGTGTGTAGACAGGGAGATCTCTGGTCTAGTGATGAGCAAGCGTGCCCACCACTCGAGCAAGCAGGGGTGCATGGGTATGCTTGCTACTCATGAGACCTGATACAATTCCAGTAGCCAACTTGGCTATGACATTACTGTGCATGGTGGGCAACCACCACATGTTTTGTGTATGTTAGACAGCCAAACATGTGGGGTGAGTATTCTAGCGTGTCCATGATCAATTGAGAACAGCGCATGCTTGCTCATCACTGCTCATGTCACCTATCCCACTCACCTTACTGAGCAGGACAAGCCCTTCACTGCAGCTTTTCCCTGGAACATGTGTAGTAAACAATAGGTTAAGAGCTCATTCATACTGCTGTAAGCTGCATATGGAGTCAGTTTTTCACCATGGACTGCTGTGCAGATGTTTGCTGCATATTACAGTGACTGATCAACATACTGCAGATTTTCCATGTGACACTGTAGTACAATCTGCAGCAGAAGTTTTGGTTAGAGGGCGACACCTCAATGATGAGTGTAAAGATTGCAGAAAGCTGACATTTCTGCATAAAGATCCCATTTTATAGAATCAGGACCTGAGCTATGCCATATTACAGATAAGTTGGACTGCTGTAGCACAATATAGGCAAGAAGGTAGTTTTATTAAAAAAGCAGGCAGGAAACATTAGAAAAATTTAGGATCTGGTGTTACACTTTAGTCATCTGTTTACAAACTAGTGTAGATATAAACTTCTGTAACAAAAAATTAAATATTTAAATACATTAAGAAAAAAGTCAATACAAAAAAAAAAAAATTGTAAGATATTCACATCTGTAACCATGTATGGTGCAAAGTTAAGACCTAATGAGGATGAGTGTGGTATAATTAGTGTTAAGGCATCCCAAAAATATAAAATACAAAATTTAGTCTTTTAGGGGGAGAAAAAAAAAAAAAAAAAAAAAAGTGAGGAAAGACATTATACCATATAAATAGGGAGTTCATTTAGTCCATCACTTCTGGTGAACACATCACATTAAGTACTCCTGCTTTTCTTCCTCTGGGTCATTGTTCATTTGTAAGGGCTTTTCTGCCTCCTCTTCCTCTGCTGGCTCATTGGTTTGATAGCTGCCCTTGTGTTTGTACAGGTAGAGTGCAGCCAGCGCCAGCACGATCAGCAGCGTCAGGACCACGGCACAAATTACTCCTAGAATGAAGACATATTGCAGCAGTGAGTTTAAAGAGCACTGCTTATTAAAAGCCAGGTGTCAGAACACAGTAGACGAGAAAAGGCAACTACCATAGTTCTTCTTTAAAGGGAATCTGTCACCCCATTTTTGGCCTATAAGATGCAGCCACCACCATCAGGGGCTTATCTACAGCATTCTGTAGATAAGCCCCCAATGTAATCTGAAAGAAAAAGTTAGATTATACTGTCTGGGGGGGGCGCGGTCCGGTGCCTCTAGAGATGACGTCCTCCTCCTTACTTCTGCCGCAGCTCCTGCGCAGGTGTACTTTATCTGCCCCGTTGAGCAGTAAAGTACTGAAGTGCGCAGGTGCTGGGAAAGGTCAGAGGTCTGGCACCTGCACACTGCAGTACTTTACTCTGCCCTCAACAGGGCAGAGCAGTGCACCTGCACAGGAGCCACGGCAGAAGGACGTCATCATCTCTAGAAGATGGGAGGGACCGGACTGCGACACCCATCGCACCACGACCTCCCAGTGAGTATAATATAACTTGTTTTTCTTCTTTCAGGTTACATCGGGGGCTTATCTACAGCATTACAGAATGCTGTAGATAAGCCAGATGGCAGTGGCTGCATCTTACAGGCTGAAAAATGGGGTGACAGAGTCCCTTTAATTTTTAGCTTGTCAGGCCACTTGGGACTTTGGTAAATCTAGTGCTTTAGAAATAGGACAGCGAGCTTCCAAGTGACACTTGTATTAGGTGAGGGCCATACTAACACATGCATGTTTTTGATCCAATTTACATTTTAAGGTTCCTTAAAGGGAATGTTAGATTTTAGTATGTTATCCAAGTGCAGCATGATAGTGACAGATGGCTGTAGTCAGGGTCTCCTACCATTTTGCATGCTGTAATTTTGATAATCACTTTTCTGCTGCAGATCTAGCAGTGTTGTGAATGCTGAGCACTAACCCCAACACTGATTAGCAGCCATTACACAGTAGGGGCACATTTATAAGGTTCTCAAGCAAAAGACTGTTTTTGGACACATTTAAATGTGGAACTTCCTTTTCTTTCAAGATCCATCATTTAAGATACATTTTGTTTGTGGGAAAATATGAATATAACTAGGTCCATCTCATTTAGTATTTGAAAACTAAGACCATTATATTACCTGCAATCACAGCTTTATCAGCCTTGTCAGTGTCAGCCGGAGAGCTTGTAGTATCATTTATAAATGGAAGAGTTTGTGCTAAAATAGAAAAGTTAGAAGACTAGGTTACCCAGAGGAAGCAGCAGTTACATTACAACTGAACAGTACACTGGGGAAGAAAGAGCAAGAATTATGTTTTCTGGAGTTATTACATACAGGAAAATGCAAGGGCAACTTTCAATCGGGTTTGTATTGTCAATACTCAAGCCAACCAAAAACAGAAGTCATATGTAATGACTAGTTTGAGGCTTCCAACATGTACAATAATTAGTATTGAGGTACAGATGGACCTGCCAATATCAACCACTTACAGGCAATCTGCATGTGTAAGAGGTCTCCAATTCTCCACGTTTGGCGACTTGCATAAATTCATGCAATTATGCCATTAACACCCCCCCCCCCCCCCCCAAGCAATCCCAGGGTTGCATCGCTTAGTCAGCATGGTGTCATTTTTGATAACTCAACAAGCAAATTAGTCCACTAGTGAAAAGCCGGATTACTTACCAGTAATGCTCTTTTAATGAGTCCACGACAGCACCCACTGGAGGTATCGGATCCGCCCCATTTGGAACAGGAAACCCTACAGGAAAGATAAAAGGGGGCGGTCCGCCTCTCCTCCTCAGTTTTGCATTTCAGAGTACCAGGAGGACCGCCAAGGATTAGGCAATGTCTTGTACTTATATCTTTACTTATCCAACTTTAGCAGATATACTTTTAACATTGATATTTGTAGCAGGGAGGGAAGTGAGCGGGTGCTGTCGTGGACTCATTAAAAGAGCATTACCGGTAAGTAATCCGGCTTTTTACCCTTCGCCACGACAGCACCCACTGGAGAGATTCCAGAGACCATCACCTGGGTGGGACCACCGTGCCAAGGACAGTCCTGCCAAAGCTTAGGTCAGAGGTAGACGAAAGATCAAGTCTATAGAAGGTAGACGGGGGATGACCAAATTGCCACCTTAAATATGGTTTCAATTGGAACGTCTCCCCTCTCCGCCCAGGAAGCCGCCATTGCTCTGGTGGAATGTGCTCTGATGTTTCCCAGAGGTTCTTCATTTTTTGCAGAGTAGGCTAAACGAATGGCATCCCTGATCCATCGGGAAATGGTGCTTTTTGTGACTCCATACCCTTTTTTACGGCCCTGAAAAGCAATGAAGAGAGCCCTACACTGCCTCCAGCTCTCGGGCCTTTCAATATACTTTAGGACAGTTCTTCTGACGTCCAAAGTGTGGAATTTCTGCTCTTCCGGAGTGGAGGGATCTTCAAAGAAGGTTGGGAGGAGTATCTCCTGAGACCTATGGTACCTTGTTGATACCTTAGGCAGGTATGAGGGGTCTGGCTTCAATATTAATCTATCCCGATATACCCGCAAAAAGGGTGGATCTATGGACAGGGCCTGGATATCACCCACTCTCCTAGCGGATGTCAGTGCTACCAAGAGGGCCGTCTTAAGTGATAAATATTTAAGGGCTATCGTATCTATCGGTTCAAAAGGTTGTTCTGTAAGGGCGTCTAACACCAAGTTTAGGTCCCATGTAGGGATTGTGGGTATGTGAACCGGAGTTATTCTTTCACATGCCGTAATGAATCGTGATATCCACTTATTCCCTGCTATATTATGGCCATACAGCGCCCCCAACGCAGACACCTGTACTTTCAGTGTGCTTACTGACAAGCCCAATTCCTTTCCCTTTTGTAGGAACTCTAAGATAGGGACTATCGGGACTTCTACTGTATGAAACTCTAGGAATTTCTTCCATATTCTTTTATAAATTTGGGTTGTGGACTGCTTCCTGCTCTGCAGGAGAGTAGTAATTAATGATTGCGAAAACCCTCTTGATCTTAATAGGTGCCTTTCAAGTTCCACGCCGTCAAGTGTAAGTTGTCCACTTGAGGGTGGAAGAAAGGGCCTTGGGAGAGTAGGTCGGGGTTTGGGGGGGAGAACCCAAGGGTCTGTCACTGACATAATTCGTAGCCACGAGAACCACGGTCTCTTGGGCCAGAATGGTGCTATCAGGATTACTCTCGCCTTTTCCTCTCTGATTTTCTGAATCACTTGTGGCAGGAGAATCAATGGAGGGAAGGCATATGCCAGCTTGAATCTCCATGGGGCCTGAAGGGCATCCAGTATGACTGGGTGATCTGCTGGAGACAGGGAAGCAAAGGTCTTTGTCTGTTCTCCCTTGTGTTGAAGAGGTCCACTTGAGGATGCCCCCATAGAGCCACTATGTTCTGGAAGATTTGGTGATTGAGGCACCACTCCCCTTGCCGAAGTGTGTGTCGGCTTAAGAAATCTGCTTCTTGATTGTCCTCTCCTCTGATATGAAGAGCTGAGAGGGACAACAAATTGCTTTCGGCTAAGTCTAAGATTTTTGCCGCAGAAGACAGAGTCTCTGATCGAGTACCTCCTTGTCTGTTTATGTAGGCCACTGTGGTGGTGTTGTCCGACAGGATCCTGACATGTTTGTTGGAGCTGTGGAAGGAAATAATGTAGAGCATAGTATACTGCTGTCAGTTCTTTTAAATTAGACGAGTAT
Organism: Dendrobates tinctorius; assembly: GCF_039654945.1. NCBI lineage: Eukaryota > Metazoa > Chordata > Amphibia > Anura > Dendrobatidae > Dendrobates > Dendrobates tinctorius. Next base: position 7,468,552 of record NW_027361719.1, on the reverse strand, counting down.
TCTCTTTCCTCTCTATTCCATCTTCCTTGACAAAAGCTATTCCCAATATGGGCTCCCCAGCCTTGGGGGCTAGCGTCGGTGGTCAGGATACTAGATAGTACTATGACCCATGGGACTCCTGAGGATAGATGGTCATCCTCTAACCACCATTCCAGAGAAGTCAAGACCTCCTGCGTTAGAGATCTTACTCTCGAGGTGACCACCATGTCGCCTCTCCTCCTGGAGGATCTGATGCTGGAGTGTGCGGACATGATAATGGGCCCACCGGAATCTAGCAACCCCAATAGCGACATTGCCCCTCTCAGAGACATGCGTGGTCTATCTATGGCTGCCTCTACTTTTTCTTTTGTTAGTGCAATCTTTACCTGCGGAAGTAGACATTTCTGGGTTATGGAGTTCAATTGGAACCCCAAAAACATCTGGAGGGATTGCAGAACGAGCCTGGACTTCTGTATATTGATGATCCAGCCTAGGTCCTGCAAAGACGAGATTGCATCAGCCACTCTTTCGGTACATTGGGTATCCGAGTTCCCGATTATTAGGAAGTAGTCTAAGTAAGGTACGATTACAGTATCTTTTTGACGAACATAGGCCATCCCCTCTGCCATCACCTTGGTGAAGATTCTTGGTGCTGTTGAGAGGCCGAAAGGCATGGCTGTGTATTGAAAATGACGGACCTTGCCATCGAATACCACTGCGACCCTTAGATATTTTTGGTATCTATTATGGATAGGAAGATGATAATAAGCATCCTTTAAGTCAATCCCCGCCATCACACAATTTGGAAAGAGAAGCTTTATGGTGGATCTGATTGATTCCATCTTAAACTTATAATTTTTAATAAACGTATTAAGCTTCCTTAAGTTAATAATTGTTCTAAATGTACCATCTGGTTTGGAAATTAAAAATAAGGGAGAGTAGAAGCCTCTACCTTCCTGTCCCTCTGGGACCTCTACTAAAACCCCTTTGCATAGTAGGCTCCGAATCTCTTCTTCGAGGGCCTTTTGTTGGGCCATAGAGTTAAGGCGGGTTAGGACAAAGAAATCATAAGGATTTTGAAGGAATTCTATTTTCATTCCTTCTTTAATACTCAAGATCCATGGGTTTGAGGATATTTGTTCCCATTTTGAATAAAAGAACTGTAATCTACCCCCTACAGGTGGGTCTGATTCTTTAATTTCTATTTTCCCTTCGGAACGTTGGACCCCTGAACATGGTACCCTTTTGTTTCTCTTCTTTTGTGGCCCATCTATTTGGTCTTTCCGTTTGCCTCCTTCTTCCAAACGGTCGCCTCTTAAAGGTTCTCCCTCACACGGGGTTGCACAGATCTTAGCCTTTGATTGCGCGTCCCCCTTCCAGCTCTTCATCCACAATGCCCTTCTGGCGTTGTTCACTAGAGCTGCTGATCTTGCTGCCAGCCATAGAGTCTGCCGACGCATCAGCCATAAAGGCAGCTGCCCCCCTTATCAATGGGATAGCGGCCCTTAATTTTTCTCTGGACACCTTTTGCTCGATTTGTTGATCCAGCTGGTCCAACCACACGAGCATGGATCTAGTGGTGCATGTGCTGGCTACCGCTGGCTTAAATATACCCGTGGTAGACTCCCAAGACCTCTTCAATGATGATTCCGCCTTGCGGTCTAACGGGTCTGCCAACAAGCCTGCGTCCTCTACTGGAATAGCCGATTGTCTCAAAGTAGACGATATAACGGCATCCACTTTTGGCACTTTGGTCCATTTTAATAGCTCCTCATCGCTGAAAGGATACTTTCTTTTTGAGGCTGATGGGAAAAAAGTGACCAAAGAAGTTTTCTCCCATTCCTCTTTATTAGGGCCTTAATTGCCGGTATTACCGGGAACGCTCTCCTTTTCTTTTCAGCCAATCCCGCAAACATTATGTCCTGTGCGGTTTGGGCACCCCTTGGTTCCTCACACCCCATAGTGCTTCTCACCGACTTGACTAGGTTGTCCACACTGTCTAGGGGGAAACATGACTGTCCCTCCATGTCTGATGATGAGGATGTTAGTGAGGAGTCAGAGATTAACCCCCCTCTTCTGACTCTGAGCTGAGGGTTAACTGCTTCTTGCTGCCAGTCTCTGAGGGAGTTTTGGCGCGGTTAATAGCCTGTATGTCCTCCCTGATTATGGCTCTAATGTCCTTTGTCGACAATGCGGTCCCTTGCTTGGTCTCTTTGGTGCACTGTTTACAGAGCTTCTTAGGGTAGGAGTCAGGGAGAGGTTCCGAGCATAGCGCACATTCTTTATGCTTGGATTTATCCTTTTTCTTGGTCTAGAAGGGGACACCAAGGCGGGGGGGGGGGGGGGGGTTAGTGGTAGGAGAGGTCAGCTTAGTAGGCAGAGTATATACTTTGCACACTCACCCAGTGAAGCCTTATATTACCGGATCAGATGGCCGAGACGTCCTAGGCCTTGATTCTCCTGCTTCATTCCTGCGGCCAGTGTTGCGGTCCCTGGTGGAGCTACCTCCTGCAGAATCCCCCGCTGGAGCGTGTGCTTCCGTTGGGGGGACGACATTGCTGCATCGCCGCTCAGCTGCGCCGCTGTTTAAATAACTTGCTCTTTTTTATCCTCTTCCTGCCGTCCCCCCGGAAGTTGCTCCTCCTCCCAGGGATCACCGCGCGCGTGCCCGACGCTCTCAGCCATCCTGCCCCGGAAGTTCAACCATTACTTCCGGGGGGGGGGGGGGGGGGGGGGTGTCCCTGCATCGCATAGTGGAGATGGGATTTCATAAAACCCCTCCACTATGCTGTAACATCTGGACGCTGTATTCAATCTGCAGCGTTTACTGACCGTGGAGACATAGCCTCAGGCTATGTGCACACGCTGCAGATTTGTATCTGCAGAACTACAGGTAAAATGACCTGCGGATTGGCCTGCGGTTTATCACCTCTATAATGGAGGAGATGGTAAACCGCAGCAGAATCCGCAGAAAAGTAGTGACATGTCATTTCTTTCTGCGGATTCAAAACCGCAGCTTTTCTGCAGATAAGATCCGCAGCATGTGCACAGCGGGTTGTAAATCACAGGAGACTGTGCGCCGGCCAGCTACCACACCGCTTCACCGCGTGGCCCCACTCTCCACGCGGTCCCCTCCTCCATGCACCGCCACCTCCATTCGAAAAGGAGACCTCCATACTCCCCTCTTTTTTTTTCTCTTCTGCGCCACTGGCGCTCTTACCGCTCCCGGCAGCGGTGCGTCCCGGCGCTCTCCTGGGTGAGACGGGGCGGCCCTCCCCGGACCCCGTCATCACCCTCCGCTCACCAGACGAGGGGGGAGCCGTCTAACGGAATCTCCCCCGACGCTGCCTCTGGACCGCAGCCCCTGCCGTTCCCAAGGAAACTGCACAGGCGGCATGCCTGGCCCAGGTATTCTTTCCTGAAGGATATCGTGGCTCCGTTTGGAACAGGAAACCAAAACTGAGGAAAGGCGGACCGCCCTTTTATCTTTCCTGTAGGGTTTCCTGTTCCAAATGGGGCGGATCCGATACCTCCAGTGGGTGCTGTCGTGGCGAAGGGTAAAATCACCTTTACATGCATGCATGTATGTACGTTCCCATGGGCAGAAACCAGCAGCACGTTGGATGCAGCACGTCGGCTTTTGAATGCCAGCGATTCCGCACGTGTTTGTTGAGCCATGCGGAATCACTGCGTCCTATAGATTGGACAGTGAGATTTATCTTAGAAACTGAGCATCCCCTTAAGATAGACATGCTGTGGTCTAGAAAGATGCACCACATGTCTGTTTACACAGGGAAGCCGGAGGCATCCCTGCATCGCATAGTGGAGATGGGATTTCATAAAACCCCTCTACTATGCTGTAACATCTGGACGCTGTATTCAATCTGCAGCGTTTACTGACCGTGGAGACATAGCCTCAGGCTATGTGCACACGCTGCAGATTTGTATCTGCAGAACTACAGGTAAAATGACCTGCGGATTGGCCTGCGGTTTATCACCTCTATAATGGAGGAGATGGTAAACCGCAGCAGAATCCGCAGAAAAGTAGTGACATGTCATTTCTTTCTGCGGATTCAAAACCGCAGCTTTTCTGCAGATAAGATCCGCAGCATGTGCACAGCGGGTTGTAAGTCACATAGGATAACATGCTACTGTACACAGTCTGCAGAACTGCTGCGTGTGCACATAGCCTCATAGCAAAAACCTGGTGACAGATTCCCTTTAAGTAGTGTTACCGGTTTCAGTCTTTGTTGACTTGTTAGCATTAATAATTCCAGTGCATAGAAAGTCACTATGTAGTACTGAGAAAAAAAAAAAAAAAAAAAAAAAAAAAAAAAAAATTACATTCAAGGACAATCTGGTCTGTAGCAATGGCTTCTCAAGTCAATAAATGTGCAGTTTTTATGAGCTTTGCATCGCTTTTATTTCTTTGAAACAAGTCTATTTACAGTAACTTACTTTCAGAAGTCACTGTGGATAGAAGCTCCATAATTAGCTGTACTAGTCTTCCTCCAACAGTTTTATGGAGTGATTAATCCTAAAAAGACAAAAACATTTAATATAAACCGCAAAATTCAAGATTGTTGTAAAAATCCAAACGTGAAACAAATAAAAGGGAGATTTGTGGATATATTCTGCACTTATGAATGAATAAAGAGGTCAGTCCAGAGATGGATGAAAGCATTTTTGATTTATTCTATGCGTTTTGAAGTTTGACACTTCTTCAGGAAACCACCATTAAAACCTCAGACTCCAGATATATCAGGTTCGCATCATCTGAATAGATGTTTAATTTTATCGGGCAAGACCCCATTTGCTTCACCAGTTTTCTATTAAAGTGAGAATGGGCAAATGCTGAAGTCACAGGTGGTGAATGGAGTTTATGGAGACTATTCAGGGACACATGCAGAGTTTACAGTGAGTGATTACAGATGTTCTGTCTCCTGGTATCCCTGCCTGGGGTCTAAAGGTCCATTTAGAAGACGCAATGCATACCAATCACCAACATGCAAGTTGATCAGAACCAATACTGGCATAATTACATATGTTGCCAAGTTTGTACTTCATTAAAAAGGTTAATGGGTGGGGGATCACAAAAAAAAAAAAAAAACAAACAAAAAAAAAAGAAACTGGGCCATATATTTGTTGATTTCCAGTTAGGAATTTGCTCAGATGTTATTAGCATAACTCACTAGTCATGACGACACGAGTGACTTGTAGATGACTAGAGTCAAATTTGTGCCCATGTAGTAGTGTTTGGCTGATGGTCAGGCGGACATCCATCACAATAAGCAGCCCTGCAGGTAGCCACTTGTATCAGTTATCTACGTAAACTTGTTTGTGAAGCCGATGAGACTGTAGCAATAATCAGTAGGGTGTACAACTGGTCATGAGGTGGTTACACATCAGTACTGGCCAGACCCATCAGTTTCCTAGGGCCTTTGTAAGGGTCCCGTCATACACAGCGATCTCGCTACCAAGATCGCTGATTTTGTGACACATCAGCGATCTCGCTGTGTGTGAAAGATCAGCGACCGACCCCCCCTGCCGGGTATCGCTGATCGTGCTCGATCGGCCTGGGTTGTTTTTTGATCGCTGGTCTGCCGCTGCCCAGCACGCATCGCTGTGTGTGGCTGCGAGAGACCATTGACGCTGGTTTCTAATGTAAACGTTGACTATCCAGGAGCAGAGCGGCTCCTAGATACCCGAAATTTACCTTGGAAACCAGCGTGTACGCCAGTTTCCAAGGTAAACAGCGGGTACCCAGGAGTCACGCGGATCCTGGATACCCGACGTTTACATTAGTAACCAGTGATCAGCATCGCTGGTCCTGACCACTGGGGCTGTCTATGACAGCTCACCAGCGATCAGCCTAACGATGTCCCAGCGATCCCATCATGTTGGATCGTTGGGACATCGTTTAGTGTAATGGGGGCCAAGCCTAGAGGCCCTTTTACATTTAGCTTTGCACCAGCAATCCAACCAGCGATCCGACCTGGTCAGGATCGCTGGTGCATCGCTAAATGATCGCTAGTGAGCTTTCATACAGAAAGATCTCACAGCGATGCAGCAGCGACGCAGCGCACGATACTTACCATTCACACACAGCGATCCTGCATCCTCCCGCCCGCCTCCACGCGTCGCAGGAAGTCTCAGCAGGAAGTCTCAGCAGGAAGTCTCAGCAGGAAGTCTCAGCAGGAAGTCTCAGCAGGAAGTCTCAGCAGGAAGTCTCAGCAGGAAGTCTCAGCAGGAAGTCTCAGCAGGAAGTCTCAGCAGGAAGTCTCAGCAGGAAGTCTCAGCAGGAAGTCTCAGCAGGAAGCGCCCGACGAGAAATGGAGCCGGACATTCTCGCGCGATCAGCGATGGACAGCGGGGGAGCCGGTCGTTGGCAAGTATCACACATAGCGATATCGCTAGCAATATCGCTATAACGTCACAAAACCAGTGACGTTTTAGCGATATTGCTAGCGATATCGCTTAGTGTAAAACCCCCTTAGGTCCATGAAGTTAAAGCTTTCCCAGCCAATTTGTTTCTTAAATCAGATCTGTCAGATTTCACAATACAAACTGCATACATTACAGAAGAAAATGACACCCCCGAAACTTAGTTTAAGCTTCTTGCACAATAAGACTTCTTGTTACAAAGAAGGGGAAAAAAAAAAAAAAAAAAAAAAACACCCTCATTTTCCTTTGACTGACATCTCACTTGCCCAGAGAAAGCACTGCCCAAATTGAACTGCTTACTCTACATGTGTGCTGACTGCAGGGGCACAGTCCTACCCGTCTATACAAGTGTAGCAAGCAGCTGTTCCAGAGGGACAAGACCATGTCCGTCCGCACTGACTCTGCATGACATGTTACTGTGAGAACTGCACCAAGCCATTTTCCAAGTGTGCACACAAGCCATAAACACTTCCCCCTGAAAAATTAAGCTAGTGATAACTTTACAGTTATCATTTTTAGATTGGCCAAGTTCCCTATATGACTTTGCAAGTAGTTTAACATCAGCTTTGAGGGAAGGGGTGGGGTGTTGTGACTAACTCCCCTAAATATATCCTGATATTTTACAAGTCCACAGACTTGTTTCTCATTTAAAAAAAAAAAAAAAAAAAAAAAAAAAAAGGTTGTAGCTAGGATCCAAGGGGGGGTGGCGTTGTTTGGGGTAAAGTTTTTCCTTGTGGAGAATGACAAGTCAAGCCTGACATGCCAGTGTGAGGAGACTTCTAGCTAGAACTCAATTCATAAGACCCTCTTTTAATATCAGGCTGGTAACCTTTCAAGACAGACAGGATTTGTCAAATTACACCAGGTTTAAGATCTATGAAACGCATCTCCTTTTCACAGTACAAGATGGCCAGATCAGACCATGCAGCTTAATACAAAAACCTTCATTTATAATTATGGCAGACCATACATAAGCACATTCTAGCTTTTGTGCCTCCAGCCACAACCCATTTCCTTTGAGAACACATGGAGATTTATCTGTGCGATTCCAACACAGTGCTTTGGATGCAGCGAAAACACAATGTCTAAAGCGCTGCCAATTCCTGATCATGGGAACGTAGCCTTACAGATTGTGAGAACGGCCATCAGTCCTCCTGTAACTAGGAATGGATCAGTTATCGCAGTCATCATGGCCTCAACAGGTAAGGGGCACAAGCTGGCAGACAGCCCCTTTAATCTATGCGTCCCATTTTACATGGAATATTGAAGTGCAGCTTGGCACTGAACTTCCAGTATAACTTGGATTGTATACCTATACAGTGGCATATAGTGGGGAAGTAGTGACGAGTTCTGTTCACCTTCATACAACCTAGTGGCTCATTGTAGGACAGTCAGGTGTAGTATTAAAACCATAGTAAGAAGCTTACACTTGTCCTCAGTGTCAGCAAAAGAATTCTAATATCTTAGTTAATTGAATGTTTATGTTAGGAAGATAGTACAAACCGTATAGCCATACTATCCAAAGCATTTCACCCCTATGTATATAGCACGTTCTTAGTCATGGCATGACCTTTAATATGAGAAATCCTTGAGGTGTTATCCAATTATGGGTGGATCATGAACAGCCTGATTTCACAAGGCAGCAAGAAAAAAACTCACATTCAATATCAGGAACACTTCCCTTGTCAAATGAAATATGGTTGTTTTGAAGCAGATACCAGTTTTACAGCATTGTTTGTATGGTATATTGCTTAGACAAAAGGAAAAATTATATTACCAAGTTATATAGACAGATTAATTTACAGCTCATGCTAAATCAAGTATCCAAAACCCCTCTAAAGTGGATACATGAAGCCCATCACCCCCAGAAATCAAACCACTTATAGGGGCATTAGCCCCTGTAGTCATACCAGCAGATTTCACCAGTTACTACATATGCAAGGCCATTTTAGATGGGGGTTCCAGGGAACTGTTTCAACCCCTCAATTACAATCCTCCATTTAAGTTAAGTGCTGTCAGACACTGCCCGAATTGAACCCTCTGCCCTGCACATGGACACTGCAGGATAAGCAGTGTCCATGGGCTCCCATCGTTTTCCTTCTACGGAAGCTTATATCACTGTAGCAGTCAGCAAATACCAACAAGAGGAAGAGAACGTGCCAGCTCTCACATTAACTTTTTAAAAGCACATTTTCCCACACAGGTGTATAAAGGTAGGCCAAAACTGATAGGTAGCCTGTGTCCAGCTGGATCTGATAAACACCAGCACTGGGTCTTGGCAGTAAAGGAGTGGCTGTGGACATCAGTTGGGGTCCAGTAGCTGATTGCAACAGTACAGAAGAGGATTAGATGCTCATGACAAAAGTCAATTAGTGTCAAGGGGTTAGTTGGATCAGACGAGATAAGAGGCTGGAGCCTTCTAAAGCTGGTTTCACATGCCCATGACACACTGACTGATCTAGAAGACCCAGCCCAACCAACAGGTCTCCTGACCCAAGATAACGGATTCAGTCATGTAGCTGCTCACACAGGTTGGGACACCAGGAGCTCCTCATTTTACAGATGTGTGAGACCACCATGACCAAGAACCTGCTATATAAATAGGTTCAAACTTCATGGGCTAGTATGGCTGCATGGGAACCAGCAATAAGGACTAAAAGTTACATTTAAAAGAGTCTAGGAGAGACCCAACAAGAAACATCAATACGTTCCACTCACAGGGTGAGATATATCCTGTTAACCGCAGACAGCAGCAGGACTCTCATCTGGCTATCTGTATATTACAAGTATTCTAGAGCCCTAATGGGTAGAAACGCATCAGGTGACTATTAAGCTTATGACTGAGCCTGCATGTATCACTCAAGGTAAAGGTACTGTCACACTTAGCGATCCCGACCAGCGATATGACGCGGTCAGGATCGCTGGTGCATCACTAAGTGGTCGCTAGTGAGCTGCCACACAGGCAGATCTCACCAGCGACATCGCTGGAGACGGGGGTCGCTACTTACCTGTCACACTAGGCGATCCTGCGTCTTCCCGCCCGGCTCAACAGGAAGCACCGCAGGAAGCTGACGACAAGAAGCGGTCCAGGACGTTCTCGCACGATCAGCGATAACCAGCGGTCGGAGGTAAGTATCAGACATCGCTAGCAATATCGCTATAACGTCACAAGTTATAGCGATATTGCTAGCGATATCGCTTAGTGTGACAGTACCTTAACCCTGATGTTTTGTCGCAGTGGTTGGCCATCTTCTATGGGAGAGATCAATCCTGTTTATTCCACATAATGGATTGACTTGATGATATTAATTGATACACTTCCTGTTTGTTGATTTAAAATGCCCCAGACTTCATTCTAATCAGCGTGCTTCTAATTGGGGTGTTTAGATAAAAGGGATAGCATCTGCTCCATTTTAGGTCATATATAATAGTGTTTACTTACCATCTGATGACAATTATACACACCCACTCCCTTGTTAATGAATATTACACATTTGACTAGCATCGAGATCTGAACATTTTATAAATATAATATATATAATATTTTTAGAAGATGGCCAACCACAACAAAAGACATCAGGGTTATCTTGAGTGATCCAAAAAGAATCTAAATTCCCATTTATGTGCAGGTGGTCCTGAAGTGCACACAGGGCCCTATACCAAATATAAGCCTTCTGCATTAACCTCTTAATGACCAGTTTAGTTGGTTTTTGCTCCCCTTCTTCCCAGAGCCATAACTTTAGTTTTTGAGCAATATGGCAATGTGAGGGCATGTTTTTAGCGGGACAAGTTGTACTTTTGAACACCACCATTGGTTTTATCAGATCATGTACTGGAAAAATGGGGAAAAAAATTCCAAGTGCTGTGAAATTGCAAAAAAGTGCAATCCCACACTTCATGGTCACTAAATGATAAGACTGACCTGCAACTATGATGCTCCAGGTCATTAAGAGGTCACAGACAAACATCCAAGCCAGAAGTGTTTCCAGCCAGCGTTGAACAGTAGTAGACTTTTAAGCAAAAAAAACCCTCAATATTTAATGAATCCAAAAGCATTACATGTATAGACAAAAGTTAAACCCTCATCCCCCCCCCAAAACCTACACATTTTGGCAGATGGCTTTTGTTTGTGAGGGGTTAACTTTGTCTGTACATGTAACATTTTTAGGATTCATTAAATATTGAGTTTTTTTTCCCCCTAAAAACCATCTACTACTGTTTCTTCAACATTTGCTGGAAACACTTCTTGCTTGGATACAGCTGTGCTTAGTCTGGACTACATCTGTGCTGAAGCGTCTTAAACGGCCATCACAATGGTGAGCTGAAATCAAACAAACATGTCTAGGTTTTTTCGGTAAAAAAAAAAAAAAGCTCAAAAATTTGTAAAAAAAATACCCATGCCATTTTCCTAGACCTGTAGCATCTCCATTTTTGTGGTCTGGGTATTGTGTGCAGAGCTGAAGTTTTTACTGATACTGTCTTTGATGTAGATTTGGTACATTCAATTGCAATGTAGAGGGGGGAAAAAAAAAAAAAAAAAAAAAAAAAAAAAAGATTCTGGGGTTTATCTTTCTCATTACTCCACTTAGTGATTTTTTTATATTCATAGATCAGGCGATTCTGAACACTGATACCAAGTGTGTATATTTGATTTATGGTTTTATTTTGAATGGGACTATTTGAACTTCTATTTTTTAAAAATATTTTTCTTTACTTTTTGCATACTTCAATAGTCTCCATGGGAGACTACAAGCTGCAGTACTCTGATCGCCACTGCTACACAGGCGATGATCTGAAATGTTCACTAGCTATAATTGCCAACCACAGGGAGGAACTCATAGCAATCTGGCAATGACAACCATAGAGGTCTGCTGCAGTCTTCTGGTTGTCATGCTGACCCATCAGTTACCTGCAATCATGTGATGAGGTCACTGACGGGCAGGATTAGTGATGTGCTTCCGGTAAGCACGAGTTAAATGCTGCTGTCAGATTGACGATAGCATTTAACTGGTTAACAGCCTTGGGTGTATCATGATTCCACCCAAGGCTGTTTCAGACACATGTCAGCTGTATAGATCAGCTGCCTTGTGCCCAGAAAGGTGTGGGCTCAACAGTGGAGCCAGCACCAAACAGGGAGAGTCCGACTTAGGTGTACTATTACACATAATGTCAGAAAGGGGTTACATTCTGACAACACAGAATGACTATTCAAACCAAGTGCAGGCTCTGTGCTTCATGTTTTGGCTGTCAAGGAGGGTGGGAACCTGCACATAGATGTTTAGCCACATCAGGGGTGCACTGAGTACCAGTATTTCTGTCTAAAACCCGAGTCACTACCATATAACACGGCCGAAAGCTATGCAATAAAAAAAAAATAAATAAATAAAAAAAAAAAAAAAAAAAAAGTCGGCCCAGTATTATTCTATGGGGCAGTTCAGATCTGTCATTATTCTCATGCAGATTCAGCATGAGAGAACAGTTGCAACATGCTGCGATTGGCAGCAAGACTCTGCTCACTTGCACCTAGATAAAAGTCTGGGTGCAAGTGAAACATTGCAATGCACTCAGATTTTACCCAAGTGCTGTGAGATTCCCACTCATGCCAGCAGAGGTGGAGAAATTACTTTCTTCGTCTTCACCTTAGCTTTGCTCCACTCCTGTCATGCGAGGGGATCAGATCACAGCATTATGGTTATGGTTCTGGCTGGCAGGAGTGGAGTGTCATTAGCATAATGCATGGGATGTTATGCGCTAGTGGGACCCCCGCCTAAGTCACTGTGCAGACAGTACCTTTACGAACAACTTCTATAGAGTGCAGCAGATGGCACATTTAGGCTAAGCTCACACGTAGCAGGGGGGGAGGAGGGAAAAAAAAAAAAAAAAAGTTAATGCCACTGCATTTTTGTACCAAGGGATTCAGAAATAGGCTGGTTTCACACTAGCGTTTGTGTACACAGCGTATGACTGCATACTTCTGTCCTTAAGATCCGCATGCGCACCTATATTTAACATTGGGGATGCAGGGACACGTTGTATGCGGATGCATCCCCAAACACAACATGTTGCATCCCCGTGCATTCGGTAGGCACGTCAAAACAACGCATGTCCCTGCGTACCCAGTGTTAAACATCAGTGCACATGCGTATCTTTAGGACAGAAGTATGCAGCCATATGCTGCATACACAAATGCTAGTGTGAAACCAGCCATAGTGCAGAAGTTTCTGCAAATACATTAAGTATCAGTTGTAAAAAAAACCCTGATGAAGAGCTGAAGTGGATGGGGGACACCAGGCTTTATTTGTAACTTATGGGGCTGAACACGATCGCTCTGTCTCTGAAGGATGCGCCATCACCACCCCCCTGTTGTGGAGCAGAGTACAAGACACAAAGCTGCACTACTGTACAGCAATACTATAAGGCGGCAGATTTCTATTTCCTAGAATGCAGGGTTCTAGGACTCTCCCCAGTGAATGGTGAGCACAGCGCTATGGCAATGGGCTCTGGGGAGCAGAGTAAGGATAACCACAGCTCATGGGACCCAGAGGCACACAGCCCACACAATACCTCACGTTACAGCAGCAGTGACTGAGCGACCAATCACATCACAGTTCTCACAAAAACAATAAGAAACCGACTTTGAAAGTAGCACTATGATTGGCTGCGCAGTCCCAGAGAGCCCCGTAGTATTTTGACCCACGCTGCCCTACGTAGAAATCTGAGGTTCTGCTGGGACTTGCAGTCGTCTTCATGTACATACACTGCCACAGTCACTCACGAGTCTATCACCTCCGAGCAGCCAGTCCCGCCGACCACCTAGTCAGGAGCAAGGGAAGGTGATGCGGAAGCTGCCCGCCACCACTCACCTGCAATGCCCGCGCACACAACTCCGGGCACCGAGCGGCTGCTTATAACAGGAGGTCGGAGGACAGGTGCAGAGCTGCGCTGTATCCCGCCACACCCAGCGCCGCCCAGTAACCCTTCATTGTCTGCACCTGTTCTCTGCCAGCCGGTACATGACATCACCCCTAGTGTCCCGCAGGCGAGTCGAGTCTGCACTTCGAAGGGGAGTGTGTAGTGGGCGTGTCAGAGGAGTGGCAGTCCCGGGAGCTGCAGCCGCTCATTGGCTGTGCAGCTCCGTGCTTTCATTGGCTGCCAGGTTGCACTTGGCCTGACGCTGATTGCTTCATCAGGGCAGCGGAGGCGCGCATTCAGGAGCGCGCTCAGTTCCTGAGGCAGGCTAGGTGGAAGGCGCGCATTCAGGACAGGAGCGCGCTATGGCTGTTCTGTGCGCACAGGACCTGTGATCTGATGAGGTCACAGGAGGGGAGGAGTCAGTGGTCACATGATCAGGGGCCTCAGCGTGTGCAGGACTCTGCTGTGCTGGTTGTCAGTGCTGGATGAGGGGAAGTTTATGTGTGGGGTCAGGAGGGGTTTACAGGGTGGATGTAGCAGAGCCGTGTGTGTACGAGGTGTACGGAGCGGAGCCGTGTGTGTACGAGGTGTACGGAGCAGAGCCGTGTGTGTACGAGGTGTACGGAGCGGAGCCCAGTGTGTGTACAAGGTGTACGGAGCGGAGCCGTGTGTACAAGGTGTACGGAGCGGAGCCGTGTGTGTATGAGGTGTACGGAGCGGAGCCGTGTGTACAAGGTGTACGGAGCGGAGCCGTGTGTACAAGGTGTACGGAGCGGAGCCGTGTGTGTATGAGGTGTACGGAGCGGAGCCGTGTGTACGAGGTGTACGGAGCGGAGCCCAGTGTGTACGAGGTGTACGGAGCGGAGCCCAGTGTGTACGAGGTGTACAGAGCGGAGCCCAGTGTGTACGAGGTGTACGGAGCGGAGCCGTGTGTGTACGAGGTGTACGGAGCGGAGCCGTGGGTGTACGGAGCGGAGCCGTGTGTGTACGAGGTGTACGGAGCGGAGCCCAGTGTGTACGGAGCGGAGCCGTGTGTGTACGAGGTGTACGGAGCGGAGCCCAGTGTGTACGAGGTGTACGGAGCGGAGCCCAGTGTGTACGAGGTGTACGGAGCGGAGCCGTGTGTGTACGAGGTGTACGGAGCGGAGCCGTGTGTGTACGAGGTGTACGGAGCGGAGCCCAGTGTGTACGAGGTGTACGGAGCGGAGCCGTGTGTGTAGAATCGTAGAGTTGGAAGGGACCTCCTGGGCCATCTGGTCCAACCCCCTGCTCAAAGCAGGATTCGCTAAATCATCCCAGTCAGATGCCTGTCCAGCCTCTGTTTGAAGACTTCCATTGAAGGAGAACTCACCACTTCTCGTGGCAGCCTGTTCCACTCATTGATCACTCTAACTGTCAAAAAGTTTTTTCTAATATCTAATCTGTGTCTCCTCCCATTCAGTTTCATCCCATTGCTTCTAGTCTTTCCTTGTGCAAATGAGAATAAAGTTGATCCTTCTACAATGTGACAGCCCTTTAGATATTTGTAGACAGCTATTAAGTCTCCTCTCAGTCTTCTCTTTTGCAAACTAAACATTCCCAAATCCTGCAACCTTTCCTCATAAGACAGGGTTTGCAGACCGGTCACCATTCTGGTCGCTCTTTTCTGAACTTGCTCCAGTTTGTTGATGTCTTTTTTAAAATGTGGTGCCCAAAACTGGACACAATATTCCAGATGAGGTCTGACCAAAGAGGAGTAGAGGGAAATAATGACTTCACGTGATCTAGACTGTATGCTTCTGTTAATACATCCTAGAATTGCATTTGCCTTTTTTGCTGCTGCATCACACTGTTGACTCATATTCAGTCTGTGATCTATTAGTATACCCAAGTCTTTTTCACATGTGCTGTCACTTAGCCCTATTCCTCCCATTCTATATATGCTTTTTTCATTTTTATTGCCCAGATGTAGTACTTTGCATTTCTCCCTGTTAAAAACCATTCTGTTAGTTGCTGCCCACTTCTCCAGTTTATTTAAATCTTTTTGAATCCTCTCTCTCTCTTCTCTAGTATTAGCTATCCCTCCTAGCTTTGTGTCATCAGCAAATTTGATCAGTTTACCCTCAATTCCTTCATCTAAATCATTGATAAAGATGTTGAACAATACAGGGCCCAGGACAGAGCCTTGTGGTACCCCACTTGAGACATTCCTCCAACTGGATGTGCAGCCATTTACGACCACTCTTTGGGTCCGATCACTAAGCCAGTTATAAATCCACCTAACAGTTGCCTTGTCCATTCCATACTTAGTCATTTTTTCAATAAGGATTGTATGAGAGACTTTGTCAAATGCTTTGCTGAAGTCAAGATATACTATATCTACAGCATTTCCTTGATCCACCCAATCAGTGATACCGTCATAGAAGGAAATTAAGTTAGTCTGACATGACTTATTAGTTACAAACCCATGCTGACTCTGTTTAATCACTTCATTCTTATCCAGGTATTGACATACATGTTGTTTAATAATTTGTTCAAAGATCTTTCCTGGTATAGAAGTCAGACTCACCGGCCTATAGTTGCCTGGGTCCACCTTCTTCCCCTTTTTGAAGATAGGAACAACATTTGCTCTTCTCCAGTCTTCTGGCACTTCTCCTGTTCTCCAAGAATTTTCAAAGATTATGGAGAGGGGTTCAAAAATTTCTTCTGCTATCTCCTTCAGTACTCTGGGGTGTAATTCATCTGGACCTGGAGACTTGAATTCATTTAGGTTAGCTAAGTGTTTCCCCACTATCTTTCTGTTTATAGATATCCTGGATTCTTCTATTCCCTTAATAGGACAGTGAATAACAGTTGATGTTACATTTCCTTTCTGAGAGAAAACAGATGCAAAATAGGAATTTAAAAGTTCAGCCTTCTCAACATCCTGTCTTACCATGTCATCATTTTCATCCTGTAAAAATCCTATAGCATCTTTGACTTTTCTTTTACTTTTGACATATCCCCAAAATCCTTTATTATTGCTTTTGACATCTCTTGCAAGCCTCAATTCATTTTCAGCTTTAGATAATCTGATTTGTGCCCTGCAGGTTCTGCAGACAGCATTATATTCTTCTTTAGATATGCCTCCCTCTTTCCATTTTATAAACATTTTTTTCTTCCTTTTTAGCATGTGCTTAAGTTCTGTGTTCATCCATCCTGGCTTCCTTAAATGCTTCCTATTCTTCCCTCTTTTCGGAATTGTTAACAACTGTGCTTTGAGAATTTCATTTTTCAAGATTTCCCATCCTTCCTGGACATTTTTGTCTTTAAGGATATCCAGCCATTGGATCCCTCCAATTCTCTTTCTGAATCCCTTAAAATCTGCCTTTCTGAAATCTAACCTTGATGTCTGAGTCTTCACAGGTCTTCCGCCTCTAGTTATCCAAAATTCTAAAATAGCATGGTCGCTACCTCCTAGGGTCCCAGCCACTTTTACCTCCTCAACCATTTCCTCCCTGTTTATAAGGATTAGATCCAAGGTAGCAGTTCCCCTTGTTTTCTCCCTTACCTTTTGGAAGATAAAGTTGTCAGCAAGAGAGGATAAGAATCTCCTTGACCTGTTAGTTTTGCCTGAGAGAGATTCCCAACAAATGTCTGGATAGTTGAAATCTCCCATGACAACTATGTCATATTTTTTCGAGAACTTGGCCATTTGATGCATAAAGAGTTCATCCATATCTTCAGCTTGCACAGGCGGCCTGTAGTAAATGCCTACAATGGTGTCCTTTCCATTGTTCTGTCCTTGTATTCTTACCCAAACAGTTTCCACAGAACTCACAGTCTCTGAAGCTTCAATCTCTGTGCAGATATACGCGTTTCTAACATACAATGCGACACCTCCTCCTCGTTTATCAAGTCTGTTTCTTGCAAATAAGTTGTATCCTTCTAGTCTTGTATTCCAATCATGTGTATTGTCCCACCAAGATTCAGTGATTCCAATGACATCATATTTCTTTTCCTGTGTTAATAGTTCCAATTCTCCTTGTTTGTTGCCCATGCTTTGTGCATTAGTATAGAAACACTTTAGTTTGTGATTGGTTTCTCTTTCTCCAATATTTTTATTAATTAGATTCTTTCGTCTTTGTTCTTCCTTTCCACTTCTAATAGCAGAGTTCTCAATAGCATTTGTCAGGTGTATGGCTTTTTCTGGTCTTTTGCTTCCCTTCCCATGTTGTTCTAGTTTAAAGCTCTCCTTACAAGAGTAGCAAGGCGACTTCCAAATACATGCTTTCCAGTCTTCGTAAGGTGCACCCCATCTCTAGCAAGTAGTCCATCGTATAAGTAGTTCACTCCGTGATCCAGAAATCCAAATCCTTGCTGACGGCACCATCGACGTAGCCAGTTGTTCACCTGCAGAATCTTATTCCACTTATGGCCATCCACTGGGAGGATGGAAGAGAAGACCACCTGCGCTCCCAGTTCTTTCACTTTCTTGCCTAAGTCTTCAAAGTCTCTGCAGATGGTTTCCAGGTCGTTTCTTGCGGTGTCATTTGTCCCCACATGTAGTAGCAGGAATGGGTAGTCATCTGTAGGTCTGAAGAGTCCTGATATCCTGTCAGACACATCTTTAATTTTTGCACCTGGAAGACAGCACATTTCTCTTGAAGTTATATCCGGTCTGCAGATAGCGGCCTCTGTTCCTCTCAACAGGGAATCCCCCATGACCACCACTCTCCGTTTCTTCTTCACAACATTTTTCTTTCTCCATCCAGGAGGACTCTGAAGGCGTACAAGGTTGCTGTTTGTTGGCAAAGTCTTATCCTGATGTATTTCTTCATCGTTTTCCTGCGTGAGAGCCTGGTACTGGTTTCTGAGCAGTATGGGTGCTGACTGCTTCCTGATCCTCCTGCTTCTCTGGGTCACATGTCTCCATTCCTCTGTTTCTTCAGGTGCACTTCGAATTTCTTCTCTTTCTGTAACATGAAGAGATAATTCTGCTCTGTCCAAGAACTCTTCACCTTCCTTAATGATCTTCAACGTAGCTAACCTCTCTTTGAGATTTTGCAACTTTTCCTCCAACAGGGACACAAGCTTGCATTTGTGGCATGTGAAGTTTGGCTTTTCCACTGGTAAATCTGTGAACATGTAGCAAGAAATGCAGCTCACCAAATGGCTCCTGGCCTCTTCCATCTTGAGATTTTTCCGATTTCCTCTTTTCCGATTTCCTCTTTGTACGAGGTGTACGGAGCGGAGCCCAGTGTGTACGAGGTGTATGGAGCGGAGCCCAGTGTGTACGAGGTGTACGGAGCGGAGCCCAGTGTGTACGAGGTGTACGGAGCGGAGCCCAGTGTGTACGAGGTGTACGGAGCGGAGCCCAGTGTGTACGAGGTGTACGGAGCGGAGCCGTGTGTGTACGAGGTGTACGGAGCGGAGCCCAGTGTGTACGAGGTGTACGGAGCGGAGCCGTGTGTGTACGAGGTGTACGGAGCGGAGCCGTGTGTGTACGAGGTGTACGGAGCGGAGCCGTGTGTGTACGAGGTGTACGGAGGGGAGCCCAGTGTGTACGAGGTGTACGGAGCGGAGCCGTGTGTGTACGAGGTGTACGGAGCGGAGCCCAGTGTGTACGAGGTGTACGGAGCGGAGCCCAGTGTGTACGAGGTGTACGGAGCGGAGCCCAGTGTGTACGAGGTGTACGGAGCGGAGCCGTGTGTGTACGAGGTGTACGGAGCGGAGCCCAGTGTGTACGAGGTGTACGGAGCGGAGCCCAGTGTGTACGAGGTGTACGGAGCGGAGCCCAGTGTGTACGAGGTGTACGGAGCGGAGCCCAGTGTGTACGAGGTGTACGGAGCGGAGCCGTGTGTGTACGAGGTGTACGGAGCGGAGCCGTGTGTGTACGAGGTGTACGGAGCTGAGCCCAGTGTGTACGAGGTGTACGGAGCGGAGCCGTGTGTGTACGAGGTGTATGAAGCGGAGCCGTGTGTGTACGAGGTGTACGGAGCGGAGCCCAGTGTGTACGAGGTGTACGGAGCGGAGCCCAGTGTGTACGAGGTGTACGGAGCGGAGCCCAGTGTGTACGAGGTGTACGGAGCGGAGCCCAGTGTGTACGAGGTGTACGGAGCGGAGCCCAGTGTGTACGAGGTGTACGGAGCGGAGCCCAGTGTGTACGAGGTGTACGGAGCGGAGCCCAGTGTGTACGAGGTGTACGGAGCGGAGCCGTGTGTGTACGAGGTGTACGGAGCGGAGCCCAGTGTGTACGAGGTGTACGGAGCGGAGCCCAGTGTGTACGAGGTGTACGGAGCGGAGCCCAGTGTTTACGAGGTGTACGGAGCAGAGCCCAGTGTGTACGGAGCGGTGCTGCGTGAGTACGAGGTGTACGGAGTGGAGCCGCGCATGTACGAGGTGTACGGAGCGGAGCTGTGTGTGTATGAGGTGTACGGAGCAGAGCCGCGTGTGTACGAGGTGTACGAAGCGGAGCCCAGTGTGTACGAGGTGTACGGAGCAGTGCTGCGCGAGTACGAGGTGTACGGAGCGGAGCCGCACGTGTACGAGGTGTACGGAGCGGAGCTGTGTGTGTATGAGGTATGAGGTGTACGGAGCGTAGCCACATGTGTACGAGGTGTATGGAGCGGAGCCCAGTGTGTACGAGGTGTACGGAGCAGAGCCCAGTGTGTACAAAGTGTACGGAGCGGAGCCCAGTGTGTACGAGGTGTACGGAGCGGTGCTGCGTGAGTACGAGGTGTACGGAGCGGAGCCGCACATGTACGAGGTGTACGGAGCGGAGCTGTGTGTGTATGAGGTGTACGGAGCAGAGCCGCGTGTGTACAAGGTGTACGGAGCGGAGCCCAGTTTGTACGAGGTGTACGGAGCAGTGCTGCGCGAGTACGAGGTGTACGGAGTGGAGCCGCACGTGTACGAGGTGTACGGAGCGGAGCTGTGTGTGTATGAGGTGTACGGAGCGTAGCCGCATGTGTACGAGGTGTATGGAGCGGAGCCCAGTGTGTACGAGGTGTACGGAGCAGAGCCCAGTGTGTACAAAGTGTACGGAGCCCAGTGTGTACGAGGTGTACGGAGCGGAGCCCAGTGAGTACGAGGTGTACGGAGCAGAGCCGCGCATGTACGAGGTGTACGGAGCAGAGCTGTGTGTGTATGAGGTGTACAGAGCAGAGCCGCGTGTGTACGAGGTGTATGGAGCAGAGCCCAGTGTGTACGAGGTGTACGGAGCAGTGCTGCGCGAGTACGAGGTGTACGGAGCGGAGCCGCACGTGTACGAGGTGTACGGAGCGGAGCTGTGTGTGTATGAGGTGTACGGAGCGTAGCCGCATTGGTACGAGGTGTATGGAGCGGAGCCCAGTGTGTATGAGGTGTACGGAGCGGAGCCGCACGTGTACAAGGTGTACGGAGCGGAGCTGTGTGTGTATGAGGTGTACGGAGCGTAGCCACGTGTGTACGAGGTGTATGGAGCGGAGCCCAGTGTGTATGATGTGTACGGAGCGGTGCTGCGTGAGTACGAGGTGTACGGAGCGGAGCCGCGCATGTACGAGGTGTACGGAGCGGAGCCGTGTGTGTATGAGGTGTACGGAGCAGAGCCGCGTGTGTACGAGGTGTACGGAGCGGAGCCCAGTGTGTACGAGGTGTACGGAGCAGTGCTGCGCGAGTACGAGGTGTACGGAGCGGAGCCGCACGTGTACGAGGTGTACGGAGCGGAGCTGTGTGTGTATGAGGTGTACGGAGCGTAGCCGCATGTGTACGAGGTGTATGGAGCGGAGCTCAGTGTGTACGAGGTGTACGGAGCGGAGCCACACGTGTACAAGGTGTACGGAGCGGAGCTGTGTGTGTATGAGGTGTACGGAGTGTAGCTGCGTGTGTACGAGGTGTATGGAGCGGAGCCCAGTGTGTACGAGGTGTACGGAGCGGAGCCGCGCATGTACGAGGTGTACGGAGCGGAGCTGTGTGTGCATGAGGTGTACGGAGCAGAGCCGCGCGAGTACGAGGTGTATGGAGCGGAGCCCAGTGTGTACGAGGTGTACGGAGCAGTGCTGCGCGAGTACGAGGTGTACGGAGCGGAGCCGCACGTGTACGAGGTGTACGGAGCGGAGCTGTGTGTATGAGGTGTACGGAGCATAGCCGCATGTGTACGAGGTGTATGGAGCGGAGCCCAGTGTGTACGAGGTGTACGGAGCGGAACCGCATGTGTACAAGGTGTACGGAGCGGAGCTGTGTGTATGAGGTGTACGGAGCGTAGCCGTGTGTACGAGGTGTATGGAGCGGAGCCCAGTGTGTACGAGGTGTACGGAGCGGTGCCGCGCATGTACGAGGTGTACGGAGCGGAGCCGCGCGTGTACGAGGTGTAGGGAGCGTAGCCGCGCGTGTACGAGGTGTAGGGAGCGTAGCCGCGCATGTACGAGGTGTGCGGAGCGTAGCCGCGCGTGTACGAGGTGTACGGAGCGTAGCTGCGTGAGGTGTATGGAGCGGAGCCCAGTGTGTACGAGGTGTACGGAGCGGAGCCGCACGTGTACAAGGTGTACGGAGCGGAGCTGTGTGTGTATGAGGTGTACGGAGAGTAGCCGTGTGTACGAGGTGTATGGAGCGGAGCCCAGTGTGTACGAGGTGTACGGAGCGGTGCCGCGCATGTACGAGGTGTACGGAGTGGAGCCGCGCGTGTACGAGGTGTAGGGAGCGTAGCCGCGTGTGTACGAGGTGTACGGAGCGTAGTCGCACGTGTACGAGGTGTATGGAGCGGAGCCGCACGTGTACGAGGTGTACGGAGCTGTGCTGCGCGAGTACGAGGTGTACGGAGCGTAGCCGCGCGTGTACGAAGTTTACGGAGTGTAGCCGCGCATGTACGAGGTGTACAGAGCATAGCCACGTGTGTTGGAGGTGTATGGAGCGGAGCCACGTGTGTACGAGGTGTACGAGCGGTGCTGCGCGAGTACGAGGTGTATGGAGCGTAGCCGCGCGTGTACGAGGTGTATGGAGTGGAGCCGCGCGTGTACGAGGTGTAAAGAGCGGAGCCGCATGTGTACGAAGTGTAAAGAGCGGAGCTGCGCGTGTACAAGGTGTAAAGAGCGGAGCCTCGCGTGTACAAGGTGTACGGATAGGGGCCGCGCGTGTACGAGGTGTACAGAGCTTTGTGTACAAGATGTACAGATCAGAGTTGTGTGTATGAGGTGTCTGGAGTGGAGTACAGCAAGTATGGTGCAGAGCCACGTGTACGGAGCAGAGCCGCGTGAGCAGCACTTGTACGGATATTGGCTTTTCTGTTGATCGTGCTAAGGCCGGTTTCACATTTGCGCTTTATAGCGCAGCGACGGCCTGCGCACGGCCGCTGCTAAGCCCCGCTCCCTGCCCGCCCCTTCTGGTCATCGCCTCCTACTAGTGCACATGGACGCTTGCGATCTGCGCACCCTATCTTTAGCATAAGGTGCGCAGATCGTACGCTGGCCGTGCGCTGGCAGGATTTTGCCATGCGCTGCGCACTTTTGAAGGTGCGCCCGTGTGCGCCGAACGCAGCATGTGGCGATGACCGGAAGGGGTGGGCAGGGAGCTGGCAGGGGGCGGGGCTTAGTGGTGGCCGTGCGCAGGCCGTCGCTGCGCTATAAAGCGCAAATGTGAAACTGGCCTAATGTGGTTGGAGATCCTTCTCCTGAATTCCTGGATTGTTTTTCTGCTGTGTAAATAACTCTTTTTGTCCTTTATTCTATCTCTGAGATTGAATTTCCAATTGTCATGGAGATTCGTAAATTCTTTAATACTGCGCAGGTATTTGCAAAATTGGCAAGATTTGCAGGGCTAAGAGCCCATTTTTAATTTATTAGGCCAATTAACCTGTGCTTGTGGTGTCCTTATTCATGTAAGATGGCTCTGCACCAGTTGCTCATGTAAGTTGGGACCTCTCTGATAGGACACTGATGGATATGAGACAATTATATCTTTCAAATCATTATCTGTCTGCAACATCGGCCAGTACCTGCGCGGTATATTTATAGCTTCTGGGGTTTGGTCATCATAGGTCCCTATGGATCTAATGATAGAATTTTCCCTCTTTAGGGGAACTTTCTTTGTTGATTTTGCTTTATTAAATGCCTTATATAAAACTTTTTTTGGGTAACCTCTAGCTGTAAATCTGTCACAGAGATTATGGCACTCTCTACCAAAACTTTCAAAATTTCATTCTCTGAACCATTTGGCGAGCCCTCGATTACTGTCACATCTGTGTTGCTGCTTTTAGCTTGGGTGGGGGGGGGTGACAGCTGTTTCAGTGGAGAAAACTGTTTGTAACCGTTGCTTTCCTGAGAATATCCATGCGGATAGAGCCATCATGAATACCGATCGTCAAATCTATCAAATTGATGCATTTGTTTCCAGTTGCATGTGCAAAGAACTTGCCAATTTTATTCATACTCAAACCTGTAACAAGGTCAGAAAATAACTGGACGTCGTCATCCCAAAGGATAAGTACATCATCGATGTACCAACCCCCCCCCCCAAAAAAAAATGTGACTAGTGTAAAAAAGTAATTATTAATTATTCACCAATTTTATCTTCCCACCACCCTAAAATTAAATTTGCAGAAGTCAGTGCGCAAGAAGTACCCTTGGCGGTGCCTTTCACATAGTGGTAAAAGACACAGGCAAAGATAAAATAATTGTGTTCCAAAATGAACCTTAAAAGTGATATTACCAAATCATAATGTGAACTGAATTGTTTGGCTTTAGTGGAAAGGAATTGAGCAACCGCTGTGATGCCAAGTTCATGACCAATATTAGAATATAAGCCCTCAACATCGAGGCTCGTGAGAATAGTGGATGAAGAGACGATGATGTCACATAATTTTAATACCATATCCTTTGTGTGC
This sequence comes from Dendrobates tinctorius, assembly GCF_039654945.1. Classification (NCBI taxonomy): domain Eukaryota; kingdom Metazoa; phylum Chordata; class Amphibia; order Anura; family Dendrobatidae; genus Dendrobates; species Dendrobates tinctorius. Next base: position 7,444,401 of record NW_027361719.1, on the reverse strand, counting down.
TTGATATAAGAGGGTAATGCAGGGACAAATGGTGACAAAATCCCATCCACGTTATCTGCTTATGCCTTCTGTCAATTAATCATTACCGGAGACGATCGGTCTCCCTGGAGCAGGCTGGACCCTCTTGTGCACTTTCGGTAGCACATAAAATGTGTCATCTCAGTGCGGGTTTGACTCGCACACGTGGGGTTAATGTTTGGAACCGGTGCTGATGACTGGCATTTCTGGGGATAAAGGTTATGATCCTGATGCAGGCTTACCTTCACACCTGGGGCTATGATTGTGGCCTCTCCCTGGTTCTGGGGAGGCTTCTTATAGCTTCAGGACGCTCCCATCCCTGTCAGTTATACTCTTGCCCTTGGCATTGTGTGATGACCCCTGAGTGTGTTTGTGCTGTGTTCTGGTTACTTGAGTCTCTGTGTATGACTCGGTCTGTCAGTGGCGTATCTAGGGGGGGGCAGCCGGGGCAGTTGCCCCGGGCGCAGCCAGCAGGGGGGCGCAGTCGGGCCGCCTAATGCAGCGGTCCGCAGTGTCCTCCCTGGCGGCTGCGTTCTGCCGCCCCCCGCCTGAGAGTCGGCGGTTCTCTGTGTCAGCTGTCAAGCTGACAGCCGGCGCAGAGAAGGAGGCCGTGCCGGCTCCCAGGGAGCAATTGTACTGGCGTCTATACAGATGCCTGTACAATTGAAGCTCTGACCGCCGGGCCAGAGCGACGTCAGCAGCGTGATCATGTCATGTGATCACGCTGCTGACGTCACTCCCCGGCGCCCAAAGCAAACGCTGGTGGTAAGTGTGCTCCACTGTGGAGCTGAAGAACCACCGAAGATGGGAGATGGGGGGGATTTGTAGAGGGGATGGCGGTTAATGTGTAGGGGTATTTAGAGTGGGGATGGGGGTTAATGAGTGGGGATGCCATGGGGTTAATGTGTGGGGGTATTTAGAGTGGGGATGGGGGTTAATGAGTGGGGATGCCATGGGGTTAATGTGTGGGGGGATTTGGAGTGGAGATGGGAGTTATTTAATGTGATGGGGGTTAATGAGTGGGGATTGGGTTAATGTGTGCGGGGGTTAATGAGTGGGGATTGGGTTAATGTGTGTGGGGGTTAATGAATGGGGATGGGGGTTAATGTGTGGGGGTATTTGGAGTGCAGATGGTTATTTAATGTGTGGGGGGATTTGGAGTGGTGATGGGGTTAATGAGTGGGGATTGGGTTAATGTGTGCGGGGGTTAATGAATGGGGATGGGGGCTAATGTATGGGGGCGTTAATGAGTGGGGTTGGGGTTAATGTGTGGGGGTATTTGGAGTGCTGATGGGGGTTAATGAGTGGGGATTGGGTTAATGTGTGGGGGGATTTGGAATGGGGATGGGGGTACTTAATGTATGTGGGGGATTGGGGATGGGGGAATTTAATGTGTGGGGAGACTTGAGGACACAAAATAAAGAGTATGTATGAGGAAACAGTATGGGGGATTGGTGCAGACAGTATGGGGAGCGAATGGGTTAATGTAAGTGGACACAGTATGGGGAGTCGGGGATATGTGTGAGCAGACAGTATAGAGAGTGAGGGGGTAAATATATGAGGAGACAGTATGGTGAACAGGTGGGATGCTAGAGGGGACAGTATGAGGAGGGAGGGGAATAGTGTGAGGTGACAGTATATTGCAGATATTTTTATTTAGGGACATTATAATGACACTTCTATCTTTAAGGGCGTCGTGTGGAGATTTGCTGCAGAAGACCGGAGAAGATGGACGTCTACAGAGACGAGATGTGGATGAGAAAACTCATCATGGGGTCTAGAAGAAAAGGAGACTGACTGCAGAGACGACGTCATCTATAAGGTACCTGGATGTAAATATTATTTGTGCTACTGACTAATTCTCATGTTTTTATTTGTTAGGAACATTAAAGGGGTTGTCCAAGTTTGTACGGAGTCTGCAGTCATTCTATGTGACTGCAGACTTCTGAATTCTCACAGTGCTCACTGCATGCTGTTAGGATTCTCTCATGCCGGTAATTTACATACATACGGTCACATGCTGACTAGACATGTGTGGCCTCACTCAATGAAAGTGAACGGAGCGAGGCCGGGCACGTCTAGTTGGAATGTGGCCAGAAGTATATAAATCACATACTTGTGCTGACATGACTGTACATCGGCAAGGGAGAATCCTAAATGTGTGCAGTGCATTCGTTGTGAGAATTCAGAAGCGCAATGTCAGGATTCACCGCTGCAGGTTCCAGTAGTCATCACATGGACACTTCACTCATGTGCGATTTTCATACTTGACAACGAGCTTCTCTTCCTGCTTCTCTCAGTTTTTTACTGAACATTGAGAGCATTAGGAGGAGCAGCTCGTGGGTACATGGCTAAGTGTGCAAGTCGCATATGTACTTGGGGGGGGGGGCGCCGAACCGAATTCTTGCCCCGGGTGCCAGAGAGCCTAGATACGCCTCTGCGGTCTGTTCCCTGGATATCGCTTTGGATTCTGCCTGGTACCTTCTATGTCTGTTTGGTTTTGATCTCTGCTTGGCCCTGATTATCCGCTCTGTCTCATCCCTGGTACTGTACTGTGATCCTGTGTATGACCTTTGGCTTTGTCTGACCTCCCGTCTGTTTGTCCCTCCTGTACTCCGTTTGCCCGTACTGTTGTGACCTCCGTTTTGCCTGACTCTGAGTTGTACTGTCATATCTGAAAGCTAAGCCACGCCCCCTTGCAGTCACATGACCATAGGTCCCGTGCAAGCTTGTTCATTGTCAGTGTCCGCAGGGCCCGTGCCTCCTTACTTTCCAGCGCTAACTGGACCCTGACACTATTAGCTTGTAGCACGCATTGTCACCTCTGCTTCCCTGCTCCCCAGGTAACTCTTAGCACTGCTTCTGTACTCAGGACACGCGCACTGGCTCTATGAGCAAGTGTAGTGCGGTGTCTCTGACATTATAACTGACCATTTCAGTGTTTTTTTTTTTTCTGAAGAAAAAAAAAAAAAAAAAGTGTGTGTTATCCTCATGGATCCCATACAAGCCTTCGCTGATCAGGTCAAGCACCTGACCCAAATATTCCATAAGCTCAATGTGGAACAACACACGATGACCCAGCAACAGTTGGTGGTTACTGTGCAGGGGGTTGTCGATGCAGGGGCTTCTGGTTCTGGGGGTAGGGATGTGTCATTAGCGTCCCCCGAATCTCCGGTCAAATTACCAGACCTTTTCTCAGGGGATAAAAAGGAGTTCAGGTCTTTCAGAGAAGGATGCAAGCTTTTTTTTTCTCTAAGGCCCCGCTCCTCCGGGGATGAGTTCCAGAGCGGCTGCAGGATGCCTTGGCGTTACATCCCCCACCTAACTCTCTCGAGGACGCCATGACCCAGGCCGTCCGGATGGACCGCAGGCTGCGGGCCAGAGGGGTGATGCAGGTGGATACTCCATTATTCCCCAGTGGAAAAGAGACTGCCCCTGAGCCCATGGATGTAGGCGCCCTCTCCCTGAAGGATACGGAGAGGAAACGCCGAAAGGACATGCAGTTATGCTTTTACTGCGGTAAAACGGGACATTGGAAAAGGGAGTGCCCGAATTGCCCGTCTTCAAACCCGGTCGGCGGGAAACGACTAGGTCTGGGTAGTCAACGGGGAGGCTGCTCAGACCCTCAGGTACCATTTTCCTCGTTTTCTAAAGTAGTACTGCCTGTGGAACTGTTTGTGGATAGTAGTTCTTTTTCCTCTACAGCCTTCGTGGACTGCGGATCATCTATTAATCTTATTGACTCCCAATTGGTCACACACTGCAAGATAGGGACAGTTAGGCTCAAGGTTCCGATCAAGGTGATGGCCATTGACTCATCTCCCCTCACTAAGGAGGGAATTCGCTTTATGTCTGATGTGTTTTCGCTCAGAGTGGGCGCTATTCATGTGGAAAACATAAGTTGTTTTGTGCTGGACAATCTACCTGCAGGGTTGGTGTTGGGCATGCCCTGGTTACAACACCATAACCCAGTTATTAACTGGAAAACGGGGGAGATTGTACAATGGGGGTTTAATGATTTTGAGTTGTATGATAAATCCGCACTGCTGGTTGAACCTGTTAAATCTGTGTCTGTATCATCTGTCGAGCTGGAAGGTATTCCGGAATGCCTGAAGGACTTCGAAGATGTATTCTCCGAAAGCGAGGCCGAGACGTTACCGCCACATAGACCCTTTGACTGCGCTATTGAGCTGGTCCCGGGGGCTAAATTACCCAAAGCCCGTCTGTTTAATTTGTCCGGTCCTGAGCGCTTGGCTATGAAAGAGTACATTACTGAAAGTCTGCGCAAAGGACGCATACGTCCTTCAGTCTCACCTGTGGCGGCAGGTTTCTTTTTTGTAAAGAAAAAAGATGGCGGGTTACGTCCCTGTCTCGACTTCCGGGAGCTTAATCAAATTACTGTACGGAATACGTACCCCCTTCCGTTGATTCCCGATTTATGTAACCAACTATCAGGGGCAAAGTGGTTTTCTAAACTGGACCTTCGGGGGGCATATAATTTGATAAGGGTCCGTGAGGGGGATGAATGGAAAACCGTGTTCCTCACGACCGAGGGACTATTTGAAAATTTAGTCATGCCGTTTGGTCTTACCAACGCCCCTGCCATATTTCAGAATTTCATCAACGTGATATTCTCGGATCTCATTGGTCGTTTTGTCGTTATCTACTTAGATGATATTTTGATATATTCCCCCGACAAGTATTCTCATTTGGAGAAAATCATTTGTATGCCAAATTGGAAAAATGTGTATTCTGTGTACAAGAGTTGTCCTTTTTGGGGTTAATTGTATCCGGTGAGGGTTTTCGCATGGACCCCAAGAAGATGCAGGCCATTGCGGATTGGGTGCAACCCCGAGATCTTAAGGGTCTTCAGCGCTTCTTGGGGTTCGCCAATTATTACCGCAAATTTATCCGGGGGTTTTCGCAAGTGGTCAAACCTCTCACGGATCTAACATGCAAAGGTGCGGATGTGAGAAATTGGTCCTCGCTCGCAAAAGAGGCCTTTGCGACGCTGAAAAAATGTTTTATGTCTGCTCCTGTGTTAGTGCAGCCAGATCCGTCCAAACCATTCGTCGTGGAAGTGGACGCCTCTGAGGTGGGGGTGGGGGCGGTGTTGTCCCAAGGGCCTGCCACTCTAACCAACCTCAGGCCATGTGCTTTCTTTTCCAAGAAGTTCTCTGCTGCGGAAAGAAATTACGACGTAGGCAATAGAAAGCTTCTTGCGGTCAAATTGGCATTTGAAGAATGGAGGCACTTTTTGGAGGGGGCCAGTCACCCGGTTACGGTGATCACGGATCACAAAAATTTGTCGTACATTGAATCTGCTAAAAGACTAACGCCCAGACAAGCCCGTTGGTCACTTTATTTTTCCCGTTTTCAGTTTACGATTACATTTCGTCCAGGGTCTAAGAATGTCAAGGCTGACGTCTTATCACGCAGTTTCCAGCCGGTGTCGCCCCCTGAGCCACCGTCCTCCATTCTTCACCCTGGGGTTGTGATAGCAGAGGTCTCATCTGAATTGGAACGGGAGATTCAGGGGGCCCAGTCGCAGGCCTCGGCGGCCAAGCCAGAGGGGAAGTTGTTTGTCCCAGAGCAACTTCGCCTGAAACTCTTGCAGGAGTTCCATGAATCCAAGCTGAGTGCTCACCCTGGTATTTCAGCCACACGTCTGGCGGTGGCTAGGATCTTTTGGTGGTCTACCCTTGGTTCGGACATAAAAAAATTCATTGCTGGTTGTGGGGTCTGCGCTCGTTCTAAAAGCTCTCATAGCCGGCCGGCAGGGGAGCTGATACCCTTGGCAGTGCCCCAGAGGCCATGGACTAACTTGTCCATGGATTTTGTTACCAATCTCCCTCCATCTAAGGGTAATACAGTGGTATGGGTAGTGGTGGACAGGTTTTCTAAGCAGGCTCATTTCGTACCCCTGTCCGCACTACCGTCAGCTGAGACTTTGTCCAGGTTGTTTGTGCAGCATGTGATCCGGTTGCATGGGGTACCCCTGAATGTGGTGTCTGATCGTGGTGTGCAGTTTGTGGCTAAGTTTTGGCGTGCTTTCTGCAAAAAATTAGGTATGTCTCTGTCCTTTTCGTCTGCATACCATCCTGAGAGCAATGGGCAGACGGAGCGCACTAACCAGTCCCTGGAACAGATCCTCAGGTGCCTAACCTCTGCTAGACAGAGTGACTGGTGCGATGCACTGCCGTTGGCTGAATTTGCCTTCAATAGTCGGGTGAGTCAATCCACTGGTAGGTCCCCTTTCTTGATTAACTATGGGTTCAGCCCTCATTTTGGTGAGTTTTCTCGTCTGGATTTGGGGTGCCCCGGGGCTGAGGACTCTGTTCAGCGGTTAAAAGATACATGGGCAGAAGTCCAGCGGCGTATATCCAGGTCTCAAGGCAGGTATAAGTTTTTCGCGGACAGGAAACGAACACCTGGTCCCACGTTTCAGGTTGGAGAGAAAGTTTGGCTCTCCACGCGAAACATTAAGTTAAAGATTCCATCAGCAAAGTTAGAACCCAAATTAATTGGCCCGTACAAGATTGTGGAAAAAATCAATCCAGTGGCGTATAGGCTGTGCCTTCCACCCTCTTTCAAGATCCCTAACGTCTTCCACAAATCTCTACTGAAACCTTTTGAAGCAGTCCGGGGAGACTCAGAGTCTGCTGCTTCTCCTGTTTTGGTCAAGGGGCAGGTGGAGTACGAGGTTGGTCATATCGTAGATTCCAGGTTGGTACGGCGGTCGGTACAGTACCTGGTTCATTGGAAGGGGTATGGACCGGAGGACAGGTCCTGGGTACCGGCCCGGTTGATGCATGCTGATCGCCTGCTACGGGTTTTCCATGCTAATTACCCGGGCAAGCCTGGGGGTCCAGAGGCCCCCCGTTGAGAGGGGGGTACTGTCATGATCTCAGTGCGGGTTTGACTCGCACACGTGGGGTTAATGTTTGGAACCAGTGCTGATGACTGGCATTTCTGGGGTTAAAGGTTGTGATCCTGATGCAGGCTTACCTGCACACCTGGGGCTATGATTGTGGCCTCTCCCTCTCCCTCTCCCAAGTGTAGTGCGGTGTCTCTGACAAAATGTGGCTTTAGTGGGATGAGGGTTACACAGAAATTTGAATTCATCTTCCGAGATCAAATTATCCTTGAGTGCTCTCTTAAGTAAATTATGCGATAGCTCTCAGTGGGGTCACTTTTTAGCACCTCATATATTTTTGTATCTTTTAGCGGTTTTTATTTTTAGGTCCTGTGATTTTTAAGGTTTTTCATTTCAGTGAAGAAACTGGATGAGATGTGGTTGTTGACATCACAGCGAAGGTCCTAAAAGTTTGCACTTCGAAGGTCCCCAATTATGGTGAGTTCACACACTGCGGTTTTTTCATGCTGCAAATTGCGTGTTCAAGAGCCGCACTAAAATCCACCTGTGCCTTTGAGTGCGGAATTGACTGAAATTCCATCCCTACATAGCAGTGAAAAATTGTGCACGCTGTTGGTTTGCAAAACCTCACAGCATCGCTCAATTCCGCTATGCAGCTCGTCCGGTGTGAGTGAATGGGCTTCTCTTAACCCCATTAACTTACATAGCACTCTACGGCAGAATTTCATGTGAAACCTACATCTGAAATTCTGCAACCAATCTGCAATCTGCAGCATGTGAACACTTCTTAAGCGGGTATTCACCTCGTACACGCACATCTCCGCTCCGTACACCTCGTACACGCACATCTCCGCTATGTACACCTCGTACACGCACAGCTGCACTCCGTACACCTCGTGCACACACGGCTACACCTCGTACACACACAGCTCCGCTACATCCACACTGCAGACCCCTCCTGGCCCACACATAAACTTCCCCTCATCCAGCATCATGACAACCAGCACAGCAGAGTCCTGCAGACATTGAGGCCCCTGATCATGTGACCCCTGACTCCTCCCCTCCTGTGATCTCATCACAGGTCCTGTGTGCACAGAGTAGCCATCGCGCGCGCCTTCGCTGCTCTGATGAACCAATCAGCGTCAGGCCAATTGCAACCAAACAGCCAATCAAAGCACGGAGCTGCACAGCCAATGAGCGGCTGCAGCTCCCAGAGATTGCCACTCCCCTGACACGCCCACTACACAAGTCACCTTCGAAGTGCAAACTCACGTCCCCCAGGGAGCTGCACTGAGCCCGATGCACCTAGGAAACACTGACGTATATAGAGATAATAAACCTACATATACTGTATACACGGAGCTAGGCTGTGTTCACACGTTGCTTGGTTGTTGCTCTCTTGGCAGGCAGGACCACCATATACTTTTTCAGTTGTATTTAATTTTTTTTAAAACACATATGGAACATTTATTAGGACGGGCATACTTTACACAGGTCTTAATAAAACGCTCTCTGGTGTAAAATGTATCGAAAAAACATGGGAAGAGTCTTGAGGAGATCATTTGCATATTCCTAGTGCCTTCTGGGATAAGTGAAGAGTCTCCGCGAGCTCAACGATCACTGGGTTTTGGCCGTTGCAGCTGAAAAGAGGAAATCGGAGAAACCGCGCGCCTGTCGGCGCGCGAATTTTGGCTCATCTTTCATCTTTTTAAGAAATCTCAAGATGGAAGAGGCCAGGAGCCATTTGGTGAGCTGCATTTCTTGCTACATGTTCACAGATTTACCAGTGGAAAAGCCAAACTTCACATGCCACAAATGCAAGCTTGTGACCCTGTTGGAGGAAAAGTTGCAAAATCTCGAAGAGAGGTTAGCTACGTTGAAGATCATTAAGGAAGGTGAAGAGTTCTTGGACAGAGCAGAATTATCTCTTCATGTTACAGAAAGAGAAGAAATTCGAAGTGCACCTGAAGAAACAGAGGAATGGAGACATGTGACCCAGAGAAGCAGGAGGATCAGGAGGCAGTCAGCACCCATACTGCTCAGAAACCAGTACCAGGCTCTCACGCAGGAAAACGATGAAGAAATACATCAGGATAAGACTTTGCCAACAAACAGCAACCTTGTACGCCCTCAGAGTCCTCCTGGATGGAGAAAGAAAAATGTTGTGAAGAAGAAACGGAGAGTGGTGGTCATGGGGGATTCCCTGTTGAGAGGAACAGAGGCCGCTATCTGCAGACCGGATATAACTTCAAGAGAAATGTGCTGTCTTCCAGGTGCAAAAATTAAAGATGTGTCTGACAGGATATCCGGACTCTTCAGACCTACAGATGACTACCCATTCCTGCTACTACATGTGGGGACAAATGACACCGCAAGAAACGACCTGGAAACCATCTGCAGAGACTTTGAAGACTTAGGCAAGAAAGTGAAAGAACTGGGAGCGCAGGTGGTCTTCTCTTCCATCCTCCCAGTGGATGGCCATGGAACAAGGAGGTGGAATAAGATTCTGCAGGTGAACAACTGGCTACGTCGATGGTGCCGTCAGCAACGATTTGGATTTCTGGATCACGGAGTGAACTACTTATACGATGGACTACTTGCTAGAGATGGGGTGCACCTTACGAAGACTGGAAAGCAGGTATTTGGAAGTCGCCTTGCTACACTTGTAAGGAGAGCTTTAAACTAGAACAACATGGGAAGGGAAGCAAAAGACCAGAAAAAGCCATACACCTGACAAATGCTACTGAGAACTCTGCTATTAGAAGTGGAAAGGAAGAACAAAGACGAAAGAATCTAATTAAAAAAAATATTGGAGAAAGAGAAACCAATCACAAACTGAAATGTTTCTATACTAATGCACAAAGCATGGGCAACAAACAAGGAGAATTGGAACTACTAACACAGGAAAAGAAATATGATGTCATTGGAATCACTGAAACTTGGTGGGACAATACACATGATTGGAATACAAGACTAGAAGGATACAACTTATTTGCAAGAAACAGACTTGATAAACGAGGAGGGGGTGTCGCATTGTATGTTAGAAATGCGTATATCTGCACAGAGATTGAAGCTTCAGAGACTGGGAGTTCTGTGGAAACTGTTTGGGTAAGAATACAAGGACAGAACAATGGAAAGGACACCATTGTAGGCATTTACTACAGGCCGCCTGTGCAAGCTGAAGATATGGATGAACTCTTTATGCATCAAATGGCCAAGTTCTCCAAAAAATATGACATAGTTGTCATGGGAGATTTCAACTATCCAGACATTTGTTGGGAATCTCTCTCAGGCAAAACTAACAGGTCAAGGAAATTCTTATCCTCTCTTGCTGACAACTTTATCTTCCAAAAGGTAAAGGAGAAAACAAGGGGAACTGCTACCTTGGATCTAATCCTTATAAACAGGGAGGAAATGGTTGAGGAGGTAAAAGTGGCTGGGACCCTAGGAGGTAGCGACCATGCTATTTTAGAATTTTGGATAACTAGAGGCGGAAGACCTGTGAAGACTCAGACGTCAAGGTTAGATTTCAGAAAGGCAGATTTTAAGGGATTCAGAAAGAGAATTGGAGGGATCCAATGGCTGGATATCCTTAAAGACAAAAATGTCCAGGAAGGATGGGAAATCTTGAAAAATGAAATTCTCAAAGCACAATTGTTAACAATTCCAAAAAGAGGGAAGAATAGGAAGCATTTAAGGAAACCAGGATGGATGAACACAGAACTTAAGCACATGCTAAAAAGGAAGCAAAAAATGTTTATAAAATGGAAAGAAGGAGGCATATCTAAAGAAGAATATAATGCTGTCTGCAGAACCTGCAAGGCACAAATCAGATTAGCTAAAGCTGAAAATGAATTGAGGCTTGCAAGAGATGTCAAAAGCAATAATAAAGGATTTTGGGGATATGTCAAAAGTAAAAGAAAAGTCAAAGATGCTATAGGATTTTTACAGGATGAAAATGATGAAATGGTAAGACAGGATGTTGAGAAGGCTGAACTTTTAAATTCCTATTTTGCATCTGTTTTCTCTCAGAAAGGAAATGTAACATCAACTGTTATTCACTGTCCTATTAAGGGAATAGAAGAATCCAGGATATCTATAAACAGAAAGATAGTGAGGAAACACTTAGCTAACCTAAATGTATTCAAGTCTCCAGGTCCAGATGAATTACACCCCAGAGTACTGAAGGAGATAGCAGAAGAAATTTTTGAACCCCTCTCCATAATCTTTGAAAATTCTTGGAGAACAGGAGAAGTGCCAGAAGACTGGAGAAGAGCAAATGTTGTTCCTATCTTCAAAAAGGGGAAGAAGGTGGACCCAGGCAACTATAGGCCGGTGAGTCTGACTTCTATACCAGGAAAGATCTTTGAACAAATTATTAAACAACATGTATGTCAATATCTGGATAAGAATGAATTGATTAAACAGAGTCAGCATGGGTTTGTAACTAATAAGTCATGTCAGACTAATTTAATTTCCTTCTACGATGGTATTACTGATTGGGTGGATCAAGGAAATGCTGTAGATATAGTATATCTTGACTTCAGCAAAGCATTTGACAAAGTCTCTCATACAATCCTTATTGAAAAAATGACTAAGTATGGAATGGACAAGGCAACTGTTAGGTGGATTCATAACTGGCTTAGTGATCGGACCCAAAGAGTGGTCGTAAATGGCTGCACATCCAGTTGGAAGAATGTCTCAAGTGGGGTACCACAGGGCTCTGTCCTGGGCCCTGTATTGTTCAACATCTTTATCAACGATTTAGATGAAGGAATTGAGGGTAAACTGATTAAATTTGCTGATGACACAAAGCTAGGAGGGATAGCTAATACTAGAGAAGAGAGAGAGAGGATTCAAAAAGATTTAAATAAACTGGAGAAGTGGGCAGCAACTAACAGAATGGTTTTTAACAGGGAGAAATGCAAAGTACTACATCTGGGCAATAAAAATGAAAAAAGCATATATAGAATGGGAGGAATAGGGCTAAGTGACAGCACATGTGAAAAAGACTTGGGTATACTAATAGATCACAGACTGAATATGAGTCAACAGTGTGATGCAGCAGCAAAAAAGGCAAATGCAATTCTAGGATGTATTAACAGAAGCATACAGTCTAGATCACGTGAAGTAATTATTTCCCTCTACTCCTCTTTGGTCAGACCTCATCTGGAATATTGTGTCCAATTTTGGGCACCACATTTTAAAAAAGACATCAACAAACTGGAGCAAGTTCAGAAAAGAGCGACCAGAATGGTGACCGGTCTGCAAACCCTGTCTTATGAGGAAAGGTTGCAGGATTTGGGAATGTTTAGTTTGCAAAAGAGAAGACTGAGAGGAGACTTAATAGCTGTCTACAAATATCTAAAGGGCTGTCACATTGTAGAAGGATCAACTTTATTCTCATTTGCACAAGGAAAGACTAGAAGCAATGGGATGAAGCTGAATGGGAGGAGACACAGATTAGATATTAGAAAAAACTTTTTGACAGTTAGAGTGATCAATGAGTGGAACAGGCTGCCACGAGAAGTGGTGAGTTCTCCTTCAATGGAAGTCTTCAAACAGAGGCTGGACAGACATCTAACTGGGATGATTTAGCGAATCCTGCTTTGAGCAGGGGGTTGGACCAGATGGCCCAGGAGGTCCCTTCCAACTCTACGATTCTATGATTCTATGATTCTATGATTCTATGACATCTGAATAAGCCCTCGTTCCCACTTGCGGATAAAATCGGCAAGTGCAATGCGATAAAAAATTGCTTAGCATTCACAGCAGTGTTATTCAGTCAGTGCTCATCTGCAAGTTTTTCCTCAGATGAAATCGTTCTGAGAAAAAAATTGCAGCATGATGTGAGTGGCCGCGTATATCTGACGAGATTCACCAATGCAGGTCAATGTGGGCGAGAAAAAAAATCGCACAGCACAGGAAGCATGTGTGTACCGTCCGATTTTTATGCACTCATGTCCTAGAAAACCTGACGTTTCATCAGCCGAGTACAGTAAATTACCTGTGTGACCCGTCAGAATAAATTGAATAGATATATAGATAGAATAGATAGAAAGATGTCAGTCACATATCTAATTAGTGCAGTGCGTGTGTAGTTTAATGTATTTGGCTAATAATTCAATATCTTAAAGAAAAAAATGGTGGCGTCACTCGAAATTTAACCGGCAGAGGGAAAGACAACAGCTCTGGGCAGATGTTTCTAGCCTGGAAGGGGGTAATAAACATGGAGATATCAACTCACAACTGTATAGTTAGCCTTTACTGGTTATTAAAATGTGGGATCCCTCAAAAAAAATGTGGGTAGCCCCCAATAATTAGTAACCGGCAAAGGTTAGGCAGACAGCTGCTGCTGATATTAATAGGCTAGGAAGGAGCCGTGGATATTGGCCCCCTCCCAGACTAAAAATATCAGCTTTCAGAAAAGTAGCATCCATAAGATTTGCCAATTCTGGCACTTAGCCTCCACTCTTTCCACTTGCGCTGGTGCGGTGGCAAGTGGAGTAATAGTATTGGGGTTGTTTGTATTGGCAGCTGACATAAAGTCCAGGGATTACTAATGGAGAGGCGTCTATAAGACACCCACTTTACTAACCCCATAGTCAAATTGTAAATAACCCCACCTGAATAAAGTCCTTTATTTGAAATAAGCACCCCTCTTTTACTAATTTATTTTAAAATATCAAGAATAAAATAGCAGTGATACCTGTCTGATGAGAAGATAATTCATCGATGCCCATGTCCCCTGTAAAAGACGAAAAGTAACCACCATGTTCCTCACCTGTCCGACAAGAAGATAATCCATTTGTTCCGCGACGAGTCTAGCTCTGCTACATCTAGATGCCATGCTGAACGTTGGCATGAGGGTTCAGCCGGGCATCCAGCAGAGACACTGAGTTGTGTGTGATAGTGCAGCATCAGTGTCTCGCGGTGATTAGGGTGAGCTGAGATCAGGGCCAATGAACTAGGTTCACCTCACTGACATCACCGCTAGCGTGAGAAAATTCTAACCCCTGGTCTTGATGTCAGCTGCTAATACAAAGCTGACATCAACTCCAATATTATTACCCCACTTGCAACTGCACTAAATCAACAGAATTTGCATCTTTATTGATGTACAATTTTTGGGGTGGCTGAGAGCTGATGTTTTTAGTCTGGGAGGGGTTAAATATCCATGGTCCCTTCCTAGCCTATTAATATCAGCCAGCAGCTGTCTGCCTAGCCTTTACTGGTCATAGGGGGCTCCATGTAATATTTTTTGGAGTCTCCCATTTTAATAACCAGTAAAGGCTAAGTATACAGCTGAGAGCTCATATTAATAGCCTGGGAAGCTCCATGTATATTATCCACTTCCCAGCCTATAAACATCTGCCCCAGCTGTCAGCATTCCCTGATAAGGCTAGGGCTTTTTTAGTGCATTTTTCCACAAGGGTGAGCTGTGGACTTCTTTTGTAAGGGCGGGAGTCTTGTGGGCCTAGAGTTGATCAGTGCTGAATAGGGCACAATAGGACCAGGTCCAGATTCCCTTTCCAACCCATACCAGAAGGTGAACCGCTGGTTGGACATCTGGCTAAAGAATATAGTCTTGAACAAGATGTCAGTGAGACCGTTCCATTCATATATTTTCTTGTACTAGCTTGGCCCGTGCAAAATTTTCACATTGGTCGTCGTCGGGGGCGCAGGCAATTTCAGAAAAAGCAACCTGGTCAAATGTAAATGTATATCATGAGCTGATGAACACAGACAGGTATTTACAGTGGGGCAAAAAAGTATTTAGTCAGTCAGCAATAGTGCAAGTTCCACCACTTAAAAAGATGAGAGGCGTCTGTAATTTACATCATAGGTAGACCTCAACTATGGGAGACAAACTGAGAAAAAAAAAATCCAGAAAATCACATTGTCTGTTTTTTTTTCATTTTATTTGCATATTATGGTGGAAAATAAGTATTTGGTCAGAAACAAAATTTCATCTCAATACTTTGTGATATATCCTTTGTTGGCAATGACAGAGGTCAAACGTTTTCTGTAAGTCTTCACAAGGTTGCCACACACTGTTGTTGGTATGTTGGCCCATTCCTCCATGCAGATCTCCTCTAGAGCAGTGATGTTTTTGGCTTTTCGCTTGGCAACACGGACTTTCAACTCCCTCCAAAGGTTTTCTATAGGGTTGAGATCTGGAGACTGGCTAGGCCACTCCAGGACCTTGAAATGCTTCTTACGAATCCACTCCTTCGTTGCCCTGGCGGTGTGCTTTGGATCATTGTCATGTTGAAAGACCCAGCCACGTTTCATCTTCAATGCCCTTGCTGATGGAAGGAGGTTTGCACTCAAAATCTCACGATACATGGCCCCATTCATTCTTTCATGTACCCGGATCAGTCGTCCTGGCCCCTTTGCAGAGAAACAGCCCCAAAGCATGATGTTTCCACCACCATGCTTTACAGTAGGTATGGTATTTGATGGATGCAACTCAGTATTCTTTTTCCTCCAAACACGACAAGTTGTGTTTCTACCAAACAGTTCCAGTTTGGTTTCATCAGACCATAGGACATTCTCCCAAAACTCCTCTGGATCATCCAAATGCTCTCTAGCAAACTTCAGACGGGCCCGGACATGTACAGGCTTAAGCAGTGGGACACGTCTGGCACTGCAGGATCTGAGTCCATGGTGGCGTAGTGTGTTACTTATGGTAGGCCTTGTTACATTGGTCCCAGCTCTCTGCAGTTCATTCACTAGGTCCCCACCACGTGGTTCTGGGATTTTTCCTCACCGTTCTTGTGATCATTCTGACCCCACGGGGTGGGATTTTGCGTGGAGCACCAGATCGAGGGAGATTATCAGTGGTCTTGTATGTCTTCCATTTTCTAATTATTGCTCCCACAGTTGATTTCTTCACTCCAAGCTGGTTGGCTATTGCAGATTCAGTCTTCCCAGCCTGGTGCAGGGCTACAATTTTGTTTCTGGTGTCCTTTGACAGCTCTTTGGTCTTCACCATAGTGGAGTTTGGAGTCAGATTGTTTGAGGGTGTGCACAGGTGTCTTTTTATACTGATAACAAGTTTAAACAGGTGCCATTACTACAGGTAATGAGTGGAGGAAAGAGGAGACTCTTAAAGAAGAAGATACAGGTCTGTGAGAGCCAGAAATCTTGATTGCTTGTTTCTGACCAAATACTTATTTTCCACCATAATATGCAAATAAAATGAAAAAAAAACAGACAATGTGATTTTCTGGATTTTTTTTTCTCAGTTTGTCTCCCATAGTTGAGGTCTACCTATGATGTAAATTACAGACGCCTCTCATCTTTTTAAGTGGTGGAACTTGCACTATTGCTGACTGATTAAATACTTTTTTCCCCACTGTATATATGTAAATTGGTAATACAATAAATTGTTTTGATAAGTAGAAGCCAAAAAATGTTTTCCGGTTGAGGTGCCACCTGCAGGTCATTGTGTCTTTCTGCAGGTTTATGAAAATGAATGTTTAAACTATTTAGTGATAAAATCGTGAATGTGTGGTTTGTTTGGCTGTTTTCTTGCTGAAGGGGGCAAGTTTACCTTTCAAATGGTGTATCGTGTGTGTGTGGGGCAAAATAATCAGCGAAAAAGCAGTGCATGTATACAAATGTGTTAGTAGTGTGCTTTGGGTGCCACCTGCAGGCCATTTTTCCTTACTGCAGGTTTATGAAAATGAATGTTTCAACTGTATTTTGTAATCAAATCGTGGATATGTGGTTTGTTTGGCTGTTTTCTTGGTGAAGGAGGCCAGTTTACCTTTCAAATGGTGATCATTTGTGTGTGTGGGTGCAGTATGAACGGAGATACAAAGGAATCACCTAAAAACAGTGTTTAGAAATAATAGAATAGATTCTCCATACAGAAAGTATTTAGAGGCATTGAAAAGGATTTGTACATTTTTTGCTGTGGCCCATGGCAATACAGCATGCACCTCTTAACGAATTTGTCACATTTTCTCCAGCGCACTCGTCTTTAAGGCTAATTTCACACTTGCTTTTATTTGCAGCGCGTTTTTCCCGCAAAAAAACGCATTGAAAAAATGCATACAAAAGCATACAACTGCTGCGTTTTTTTCAAGCATTTTTATGAGCATGCATGAAAATAACGCAGCGTTTTTATGCGTTTGTATGCGTTTTTAGTGCGTTTTTACCGCGTTTGCGTTTTTTCCAAACATTAGGTGGCCCCTCACACTAACCCAAACCATGACTTTACTAACCCTGACCCTGACCCTAACCCTAACCCTGACCCTAACCCTTAACCAAACCATACTTAACCCTAACCCAAACCCTAAACCCTAACTAACCCTAACCCTGACCCTAACCCTGACCCTAACCCTAACCCTGACCCTAACCCTTAACCAAACCATACTTAACCCTAACCCAAACCCTAAACCCTAACTAACCCTAACCCTGACCCTAAACCTAACCCTAACCCTGACCCTAACCCTAACCCTGACCCTAACCCTGACCCTAACCCTTAACCAAACCATACTTAACCCTAACCCAAACCCTAAACCCTAACTAACCCTGACCCTGACCCTAACCCTAACCCTGACCCTAACCCTAACCCTGACCCTAACCCTTAACCAAACCATACTTAACCCTGACCCTAACCCTGACCCTAACCCTGACCCTAACCCTGACCCTAACCCTTAACCAAACCATACTTAACCCTAACCCAAACCCTAAACCCTAACTAACCCTGACCCTAACCCTAACCCTGACCCTAACCCTAACACTGATCCTAACCCTTAACCAAACCATACTTAACCCTAACCCAAACCCTAAACCCTAACTAACCCTGACCCTGACCCTAACCCTGACCCTGACCCTAACCCTGACCCTAACCCTAACCCTGACCCTTAACCAAACCATACTTAACCCTAACCCAAACCCTAAACCCTAACTATCCCTGACCCTGACCCTAACCCTAAACCCCCTTAACTAACCCTAACTCTAACCCAAACCCCTAAATTCCATGGTTAACAAAAAAAACGCATGTGCAAAAAAACGCATACATAAGCATGCCAATGCGCACATATGCGCACCCATAGACTTATAATGGGTGTCTTGCTGTAAAAAAACGCATTGCGCGCGCATGCGTTTTTTTGAGGAAAGTCGGACGCCCAAAAAATGCAACAGGATGCATTTTGTGCGCCCGAGCGCATACCGCAAAGAAACGCATGCGCGGAAAAACGCGTACAAACGCATGTGTATGCGCACATAAGCGCATCCCATGCGAAGTATAGGAAAAAAAAACGCATGCGCTATTTAGAGCTAAAATACCGCGAAAAAAAACGCAAGTGTGAAACCAGCCTAACACTGGCATATACTGTAATATGCCAGTCTTGATATATCGGGGCCAAGGAGGGCAGTTTCCACTTTAAAGAAAGTGGATCCCAAACACTCTTGCGTACCAGTGCACATTGAAAGTGAGAGGACAGGGAGAGCATACCACGCATGCGTCAGATTTGACAACCGGAGCATGCTCCGTGAAACCAGCCCCTGAAACAGACATAATTGATAACGGACTGTTGTAAGGTGGTAAAAGTACCTGTTAGGAACGGAGGAACGCACTAAATAAATAAATAATAAAGTGCGTTCGCCGCTCGGGGTCCACCGTGCAGAAGGTGTTAACACTGCTGCTAGATAATGGCAAACACTAAATATAGCGGTATTATCGCACTTGGCTTAGACGTCACCCAATGTGCGCAGAGCGTACTCTGTTAAGTTCACAGAGACGCCTAAGGCATTAACATAAATACTGAGCCAGTTGGACTCACAGGTCTCAGAGAAGTGCACGCACGGTATGTGGTCACAGGAGCTGGGCCCTAGGCAGAGGGTCAGAGTCCGTCTAGAACTACTGTGCGTGCAGCGTTGTAACTGCGGACACCGAAAGGAGCTGCAGACTGCAGCGCGGCGACAAACACTGCCGCTAATCAACAATGCCCGGTAGCAGGCGCACTGTCGGACGCTAGCACTGTGGAGGATGCTGTTGTGGCTTGTAGCTTGCCACTGGCAGGCGCAGACTCTAAAGCCAAGTTCCTATACACACTCGTAATATGAGAGGAAGGGGATCTTAATGAGTCATTCGCAGGTTCATGCATCCATCGTCATTCACACAGTAGCAACTAGAGACTATACTCTATAGACTATACTATACTAGCGCATGGCCGAGCGGCCATGCGGACCTTTTATAGCCGTGCGCTTCCGGGACCTTCCAGATCTCTGAGATGGACCAATGAGATCAGGAGAAGGACCTGAGCATGTGTTTCCCGATCTCCAATGGGAGATCGTCTCGTGAGCATGCCCAGTAGCGCGATGAGAGGACTTAGCCTCTGGAGCGTTTTGCTGCAAAGCAGCCTGCATTGCTATTGCTGACCCAAAGGTGGCAGCCACAGCTAGACCCACAGAGCAGGTCTGGGCAGAGCGTATGGGAAGCCAGGATTGCTGAGCAATCTCCTCTGCGGTTGATAGACAATGAGAGACCGCAGAATGTGAGGCTCTGGATTCCTGCAGAGCCGCCGCAGGAACCCGATGCCTAACAGTACCTGTGGGGAGTAACAGCAGAGCTAGCCTTCTGATAACATCCTGTTTCAGGGTGATAAAAGAACCAGTCGGGAGTAACCGCAACCCCCTGATGATATCCAAGTTCACATGACCGTATAAAATATCATTCAAGTTTCACCCAGACACTTGGACAATGTTTTTCTTATCTCACATTCATGTGCAATCTGTTTTTTTTTTTTAAATTAATTCATTAATTAATTGATTGATCATTTACAAGACCATATTCAGTTTCCTATGTTACAGAATTGCAATGTATAGATAAAAAATGGATGCTATATAATGTTGCTTCTTATGGCATCCATGGGCTTGGATGAGTGAGTTTCAACTGGCACATGGAAGAAACTTCCAATTTTTGTTCACATGCAGATTTGGTCAGTGAAAAAAATCTGCACTGCCCCATTAAATAACATTGGTCCGTATGCTGTCACGGACAGCACTCGGATCAAATTATACTCATTTGAACCCTTTGTGCACCCTTTTTTCTGGAGTAAAAATGGTTCCAATGCCACATTCACATGTTCAGCATTTGGTTGGTATTTTTCATCAGTATGTGTAAGTCCAAACCAGAAATGGGTGAAAAATACAGAAATGGTGATGTGTTTCTATAAAACTTCTGTTTGTCACACTCCTGGTTTTCACTTACAAATGCTGATGTAAAATACTGATCAAATACTGAATGTGTGAGCGTGCTCTTATGAGGACTTTTATGTTTACTACTTATTAAATTCCTCATTTTTTGAGGACGTGCCTGCCTGAGCTGCTCTCAGGAAAATAACAATCTGCCTGATTCAGGGCTCCCTATAGCCCATCCGCCCTCACTGGGTACCGAGATACCTTAGAAGGGACCTGGATGATAACCCCTGTTGGTCCTGAGTCCACCCGGTGCCTCGGGATGAGGAACCCACTCGCGGCCTAGCTGCAGGCCTGAAGCCTGCCCGGGTCACATCGCGGCTGCTGCGGTGCTGAAGGTGGGGAGGCCCCCTTCCTGTGACCGGAGACTGAAGGTGGGAGAAAATCGGCCGCTTACCTTCTGCTGTCATCTGGCGATCGCGCGGGGAGGATCTCTCTCCTGGACGCCAGGCACGCCGAGGGAGACCGCGGAGCTTGCTACGGCCTATACATCCGGCGGAGCCGCGGCCTGGAGTGGGCGGACAACCCGCGGCGTGATCGGTGATAGATCCGGAGGTGACACCGGGAATGCGGTGAGGAGGAGGCTAGCTGCGTGCTGAGCCCTGGAGGTGGGTGACTGGCTGGGGCTGCGGGAACACCCGGGACCACTCCATATTGCAGGAGGACAGCAGGAGCCATATTGTGGCACACTAGTGAGACCCTCTGAGTAGCAGAGTGCCTGAAAAGATTGCGGGAGCCCTGCTGTATCCCGACCCTGGCTATCAGAGGGTTATACAGTATGTTCTACCCAGTCCCCAATTGAAGAAGAGTTCATATAATCTCCAGTGATACCCTATCTTTAGGTATAAAGGCTTGGGACTCCACCTGCTGGCTTCTTGATGCAATTGCACATACTTAAAAAGAAGGAAGAGAGAATATTTTCTTCTCTTTTACCTATTCTCTTTAGTCTATTTTCCTATTTTGGACTGTTACTCTGACCAACAGGCTCATACGCCCCCTTACTCCTGTAAAATAAAAGGGGTATTGCAGCAGAACTGCATCAGAGGCACACTCTGTTCTATAAAATTTACCCCATGTCTTGCTAAAATCTAACACGGAGGGCATGGACGATCCTGGTGGACCATAATTATGGAACACTAGACCTGTCACCACGGGCACAACTATGCACCCACCTATATAAGTAATTGTCATGCGATAACTTTCAGAACGCAGGAGGTCTCTGATCAATGCGTCCCAAAAAATCTGCTACATCAGAAAGCAATACTCGTCCGATCACACAACTGATGACTCAACGTACAAACCCAGCTAATCGCACTATGTCAGCGTCACAATTAACCTCATTGAACACCGGGAGCTCCCTCCAGAGGTCACAACAAACTAACTTGACTACTTCAACAAACATGATTCCAATGACAATGGAGGACCTCCTGGCTACCATTCACAAAACTTTCAGAGCTGAGTTATCTTCTGCTGTAAGCAATTTCACGCAGCAAATCCAGGATATTGCTCAAAGAGCCAATGATTTGGAAAGAAGAATGGATGATACAGCAAATGCCACTGAACATAATAGAGAGCAACTACAGGAACAAGATGCTAGACTCGAGTTCCTAGAGCTAAAATGTGAGGACTTGGAAAAACGATCTCGCCGAGGCAATATCGGAATTAAAGGACTACCGGAAAGTAGCTCCAATCTAATGGAGGTTGCCTCAAATCTCTTCTGCACCCTCCTGCCCCAAGCAGACCCTAATTCTTTAAAAATAACCAGGATCCACAGGGCCTTGGGAGGTCCCAAATCTGATGCCTCACCTAGGGATGTTGTCCTTAAAATGCACCATGAAGAATCCAGAGACTTGATTCTATCCGCTGCTCGAAAACTGAGCAACTTACCAGGTGTCCCAGATACCGTATCTGTTTCCTGATATTTGCCCAGCAACTCTAGTAAGGAGAAAATCCATGAAAGATATAACTCTAGCCTTAATAAAAGCAAAGATTAAAATACAGGTGGGGATTCCCACATGCTTTAATTTTCTCCTACGGCAACTCCACCTATTCTCCAAGAAATTACGAGGAAGGGAGGAAAGCACTGGAGAAAGCAGGCATCCCGATTTCTGATTCGGGAGCCCTACCACAGAGACAGAGACCGCGCAGAGAGTGGATGGATGTTCGCCATGCTAGACTCAGTAAATCACAGCACAACAAATAGTCTAATTCTTGAGTCCACTATTGACAAATGTGCTGGAATATTCTCAAAGAGCGGCCAAAATGCCGAGATATCGTTCTGATAGCATTACTATTTGATGCTTTTTATAACAATTTATGAATAATATTGTTTCCTTTTCCCATTAGTGGAGTGTTGTGCCCCTGGAGTAAATATGCCACTCCATTTTGGGCTGTTACTGCCTATGGTTCCACTGATACTGGGCCGGCGCACTATAGCCCACAAACTGGTCATTGGTTATGACCATTTCTCTTGTTGTTGTATTTTTTGTTACCCTTCCTTCTCTCCTTTTCCTAAAAGAGTGTTGATGAAATGTAAAAATATTTTTGGATTTGTGATTAAGATGAAAATGCTTGTTCCGGGTCGTAGTTTAATTAGAAATTTCATTAGAATCTCTCTATGCATACCTAATGTATAAGGTATTATCGCACAATGTTAGGGGGTTCAACTCCCCGATAAAAAGAAAACGCGCCTTTATTGATTACCAGAAACATTCCCCTGATGTGCTATTCCTACAGGAAACTCATTTCTCTAATAACTCATCTCCCAAATTTTTTCATAAGCTTTACTCGAGATTTTTTCTTGCTACCCATGATAAAAAAACGAGAGGTGTCGCTATATTGCTACATAATTCCTTCCCATTCATACGGGAGGGTTTGGTCGTGGGCACAGAGGGTAAATATATAATCCTTTGGGGCACGGTCCAGGAGAGGAGAATCTGTCTTGTGAATTGTTATGCACCCCCGACATTTCAAAGGAAAACAATTAAATCTATTGCAAGATCTTTAAGGTCCATATCCTATGATACTATCATATGGGGGGGCAATTTTAACCTGACTATAAACCCAACCCTTGATAGCTCTAATAAGGGGAGGCCTGACATGTCAAGGAGGGAAAAAACTATCTTTGATGGTATCTTGCAAGCTCATCATCTGGTTGATACATGGAGAGAATCTCATGGACAATCCAGAGGTTATACCTATTTTTCTAGAGCTTTCCATTCATACTCCAGGATTGACTGGATTCTAACTAATTCAGAAAACATACCGTCATTGATGTATTCCAGACATGTCCCCTCCTCTTGGTCCGACCATGAGAGTGTACTCTCTGTATTTAAATTAAGCGTGGAAACTGCATGTCTGTATACATGGAGACTGAATCAATCTTTGCTTTCTGATCCTCAAACACGAATAATGGTCGAACATGAGCTCAATGCCTTCTTCCTTTCTAATATCACCCCTGACACCTCTATGGGTAATGTTTGGATGGCTCATAAAAAATATATCACTGGTGTACTCATTAGGATAGCCTCCCAAAAAAAGAGGAATCGTCTTAAGGAGCAATTGACTCTCGAGAATGAACTTTATAAATTAGAAGCTGCCAATCAATCACACCCCTCTTTATACTTAACTAAGCAAATCTATTACTTAAAATTTCAGCTAAACACTTTGCTAACGACTCGTACGGAAAGAGCAATCAGGTGGACGTAAGCGACATTTTATGGGTTCTCTAATAAAATGGACCGAATGCTTGCTCGAAAATTAAAACAGAAAGAGCGATTAAACTCTATTTTCTCTATAAAAGATGAACAATCCCAAACTACTTTTAACCCGAACAAAATTTACAAAATATTCCAAACTTATTATCAAAAACTATACACTGATAGCACGAATTTTTCATTGCCCAAATTGGATGATTTTCTAGCTAATGTACCACTACCTTCTGTGACGGCCGTCTGCGAATCTGGGCTGCAGTAGGAACAGCACCCCGAGTAACCCCGAGACCCTTAACCCCTATACAGGGATCTGGAATTGTAGCAAGGCCCAGGGGGTAGCTGTCTGGTGGAGCAGTGGACCAGAGCAGGACGGCCACCAGGGGGTTAAAACTAAAACCCGTAATTGTGGTCAGGAGGCAGGAGTCGGAGGGCAGCAGAGGTGCAAAATCAGCAGGCAGAAGAAGAGTCAAAAGTCCAGGCCAAGGTCAGTAAAACCAGAAGGGCAGCAAGGTACAGAATCAGCAGGCAGCAGAAGGGTCAGGAATCCAAGTGAAGGTCAGCGTGAAAAAATCAGAAGAGAGGCAGAGGTACAAAAACAGCAGGCAATAGAATGGTCAGAAATCCAGGCTGAGGTCAGAGTTAACTATAGCAATTCACACAGTAGCACGCAGGGGAACCAAGAATATATCAGGCGGCTTGCAAGACCAGTCCCAAGGTATTTGAGGGATCAGGTCATCCCTCACAGGTTCCCGGTCTGATGAAATAATTAGGACTGCCCCCAGGACCAGGCCATATGGTGATGCAGTAAGCCCTACATGACTGACGGAGGGGCGGAGCCTGCGCCCACCAGGTGCCTGCGCAGGAGCCTCTTCTCTGTCACCACCCTCACTCAGGGGTGACCCACGGTGCCTCCCAGTGGCCGAGGCAGAAACAGCCGTCCCCGAGTCAGATGGCGACACGACGGTCCGGCGCCTCCTAGTGGCCGAGACCGGAACAGCAGGCCCCGAGTCTGGCGGCGACGTGTCAGTCCGGCACCTCCTAGTGGCTGAAACCGGAACAGCAGGCCCCCGAGTCTGGCGGCGACGTGCCAGTCCGGCCCCTCCTAGTGGCAAAGACGGAACAGCAGGCCCCGAATCTGACAGCGACGTGACACCTTCCTTAACTCCGGCTTACGCTGATACATTACATTCCCCTATCACTGAAGAGGAAATCACATCTACTATAAACCATCTTAAAACTGGGAAGGCTTTGGGCCCCGATGGGTTGACCGCATTATATTATAAAAAATTTTCAAATATTTTATTAAAACATATACAAAAGTACTGCAATAATATGCTAACAGGCCAAACAATGCTGCTGGAATTCTATACGGCGCATATCACTGTCATCCCAAAACAAGGGAGAGACCCATTGCTTACAAAAAATTACAGGCCAATATCCCTTCTGAACGTGGATCTTAAGATTTTCTCCATAATAGCCAATAGAATTAATAAATGCCTACCTAGTCTTATTCACGACGATCAGGTTGGATTCATCCCAACCAGACAAGCCCCGGATAATATTCGTAAAAGCCTAAACCTTATACATAACGCCAACAAACGTAAAACCCCCTTAACCCTGCTAGCTTTAGATATAGAGAAAGCTTTTGACACCGTTACTTGGTCATATATATTTAATATCTTGCACAAAATGGGGGTTTCACAACAATTAATCGACTCACTTAAACGTCTATACAATACTCCGGTTGCCTATTTAAAATTACCCTTGACCACTCCAGAACCAATAATTATCGGCAGAGGACCCAGGCAAGGGTGCCCCCTATCTCCAGCCCTATTCGCTCTAGTGATGGAACCACTAGCGCAGAAGATCCGTTTACACCCCGATATCACAGGCCAAACTATAGGTAGACATGAATACAAGGTCAGTCTGTTTGCCGACGACCTACTTCTGACCATGACAAATCCCCATATATCCCTGCCGAATCTCTTAAATACACTTAATTCTTTTGAGGAAATCTCAGGCTTAAAGGTCAATATCGATAAATCAGAGATTATGTTTCTGAACACTCCTCCTGCCGAACAAACTTCCATAGTAGAGAACTTTCACTTCCGACATGCAAAGCATTACATTACATATCTAGGAATTAACCTTACTTTATCTAAGTCCACGCTATTTAAATATAATTACGCCCCCCCTCCTCCAAAAACTAACGCAATCTTTGTCAAAATGGTCATCCCCATCTCTTTCCTTTTTGGGAAGGGTGCACTCGGTTAAAATGGTTACCTTGCATCAAGTTCTATATCTGTTCCGATCCTTGCCTATTTCAATACCCCTAATGACATTCAAAATGATACACTCGCATATACTACGTTTTGTCTGGAACAATAAAAAGCCCCGTATTTCCCAGCAAATTCTGTTTAGACACAAAAGACAGGGAGGAGTCTCGCCACCAAACTTTACTCTTTATTATAGGGCGGCTCAGATCGCCCAGCTGGCAGGGGTAAATGCGCAACAACACACACCTATCTGGCCGCAAATAGAAAAACTCTCAAATAGCACCTTACTCCTTAGAGAGCCTAATTTGGGCCACGGGACCTTTACCGAAAGATTTGGCTTCGCCATGTACCTTTCACTCCCTACGAATCTGGAGAGCGAATAGGTTCCAATTTGCATTGCAATCTCATCCCTCTCCTCTCCTGAACTTGTTTAATAATCCCATGTTCCCACCAGGAGTTACATCCCGAAACCACATATGGTGGCAGCAGAATAAGCTAACTAGGCTACAAAATTTAACTACCCACTTCAAACTAATGTCAAAACAAGAGTTCATCGCAAAATATCAAGTCCCAAGGTCTGAGACTTTCCGACTTGAACAAATATTTCATTTCCTGCAAAACCGGTTGGCTCCTCAAACGTACAACCTACAACATATGAACTAAATTGTCTATACGACCCACTTGGCAATGGCCTTATATCCCATCTTTATTCTATATTTAACAGACCCGGAGATGGCCTGAAATTGAAGACTATGGAGCAGTGGGAGGCAGACCTACGAATCTCCCTCACACCTCAAATGTGGTTCAGATGTTATGAAAATATAATGAGGGGCAGAAATCAAGTTTCACTTACTGAGACTTCTCTTAAGTTGTTTTTAGAATACACTATGTACCTAGCTTCCTGCACAATATTTATCATTCAGTCCCTGGCAACTGTTTTAGAGGGTGCACTGACGATGGAGATACTCTCCATATTTGGTGGACATGTCCGATAGTGAAGTCTCTGTGGAAAGATGTAGTAAAATTAATTGATACTATCTTGGGTAGGAAACTACCTCTGTCACCGTCGGTTCTTCTGCTGGATGACAGACCAATCAATGCTAACAATAGTACTTGCCATCTCGTTGACTTTATTGCTATGGCAACAAGAAATCACATAGCTAGTAGATGGAAAACCAGTACGCTCTCAATTACGCAGGTGAGGAGAAAGGTCAATCTGATAATGTTATATGAGAAAATAGAAGCCATCAGATCTGATTCTTTCGAAAACTTTCGAGGTATCAGGGATCCTTGGATTCAGGCACATAGAGATGATGACCTTTCCAAAATGATATCTTTATCTCTATAATATACTGGCATGGCAGTGGCTCCTTACAATCAGAGACTCTAAAGCAGGTACACTTGGTGTCCCACGTTGGTATATCTCGTATTATCGACACTCACTTTAAATTCCCCACTTTCCCTTCCCATCCCTTTAAGTTTAACTTAGTTGTGTTATAACTGTCTTTCTACACATATTCTAAACAAAGATTCTGTAGTCAAGGATACCATATGACTTTAAGCGCCTTTTTCTTTCTATGTATTTCTCCCTGCGAGGGGATCCTTGTACTCTAATGTGATTGTATTTCATGTTAAGTGATGTTTTCATTTCAATACAATTGTTGAAACTAAATTCCTCATTTTTTTAAGTTTACTCTGTTTTGTTAATTTTTTTATTAAACAATGCGGCTATGATTTCCCTTAGTGTTTTTTTTTTAAATTTCTGTGTACCCACGTAAGCGTTTTTTTTGCGTTTTTTAAGCGTTTTTACCAGCAAAAACGCTTAAAAAAACGCTTTCAAGAAGCATCCCATTCATTTTAATGAATTCTGCACTTTTTGTGCATATTGATGCGTTTATTTCCACGACAAAATGCAACGCGGTAAAAAACGCAGCATGCTCATTAATTTTGCGGAAAAATTCGCATTTCTTACTATATTCTATGAGACTGGGGATGCTCCGGAAAAAAACACGTAAAAACCGCGTGGAAAACGGGCGGAAAAAAACGCGCGTTTCCTGGGAAGGAGTCCGGTTTTTAGTCAGGAATTTTCTGCATACGTGGGTACATAGCCTAATTTGTGAGCGAATGAGATTGGATAAGATGTTATCCGAGCATGCTCGGGTGCTATGTTTGAGTCCACGCGGCTACATGTCTCGCGGCTGTTCGACAGCCGCCACACATGTGGGTTTGCCAAACAGGCAATCCCTGCATGTGTTGTAGCTGACGAACAGCCGCGAGACATGCAATCGCAGGGACTCAAACATGTTTTTTGAGCACGCCGAAGTAACTGGGTTAACAAACAAGCATGCTTGGATAACAACTTATCTGAGCACGTTCTCTCATCATTAATGTTTAACTATGAAATGCTGCAGTGTTTTAGAGAAAAAAACATAGTTTAAAAGCTGCTGGGGACTGAGCTGTATGGGAGACTAGTTAAACAGGCTGGTCCCCTGCGTCTTTTAAACTATGTAGGTAGTCGGTATTTAAAACTAGCATCCTTGTGACAAAAAAGCAAACATTCATATAGATTACAGCTTGATCCTCGAGTGACAGTAATGATCTAGCCTTACAAAAAAACTATATAGATTTTGAAGGCACGCCAAATGGCTCTTGGTGACAGATCTATTGTAAGGACTAATTCCCCACATCTGTAACTATTTTATATCCTCAGAAAAATGGATCATTTTGAATTAGGTATGTTTGATTTTTTTCACTGGTATCCCGGTATTCCACATTTGATTAAAAAAAAATCTGATGGACAGCCTAGCGAAACCAAATTATGACAAGCTTTGAGGAAGGACTGTCACCCAGCAAGGCCTAATTATGAGAGACACCAGTGGAGTGGAACTATGTATAGCCTTCCTGTAGGATAGATTGGATTGTCTTGACTTGATATTTGTAGCCTGCACGTTTAGCGCTTTTCATTCATCACAACCTCTCCCGCCAATTTGTGTCTTGTCTGTATGCAGTTTCTTTCCCTTATTATTATTATTATTCATTTTTATAGCGCCATTTATTCCATGGTGCTTTACATGTGAAAAAGAGTCATACATAGACAAGTACAATAAACATGAGCAATACAGTTTTAGGCCACATACTGATTTCCAACTGTATTTCAAAATGAGACATTTAGTAAAAAATTGATCAATTATTAGAGCCACCCCGCCACGCCAAGGCATTCTCATATGGGGCAGTCCTACTCTACGTTTTTTATATTGGCTGTGCCATTACGGCCTCCTAAATGTATTAAAAGCAAAACCATATTAAATGCAAACTGTACATGAAGCGTTTCTGAATGTGCATATGCACTTTATGTATTGCGTTCTGACCACAAGCAGTGGTGGCTTCTACCCTTTTTTTTATTTGATATTGGTTTGTGGCTGACCACCATTGTTGCCGTGCATGCTGGGTTATGTTCACGTTTCTTTCTGTGTTCATTGTGATAGATCTAGGCTGCTGTGCACACACAGCAGTTCTACCCTGCCCCAGGCTCTGTTTGATTGTGCACCTGTGTCTGGGCCTGTATCATCCTTCATCTGTGGTGCTGTTCAGGCAGTGTGGAGGTTAAACCTGAAATGTCTATGTCCGGACCTGGTCAACCATTATCTGCGCTCGCCTTTTCTGGCTCCATGGGAGTGATTCAGAAACACTTCAGGTACAGTTTGCATTTAATGTGGTCTTGCTTTTAATAAATTTAGGAGGCCGTAATGGCACAGCGAATATAAAAAATGTAGAGTAGGACTGCCCCATATGAGAATGCCTTGGCATGGCGGGGCGGCTCAAATAATGATCAATTTTTTTGCTAAATGTCTCATTTTGAAATACAGATAGAAATCAATATGTGCATATGCACTTTATGTATTGCATTCTGACCACAAGCAGCGCTGGCTTCTCCCCTTTTTTAACAAAAGTTAAAAGTTTGAAATCAGCAAAAAAATAATAAGTACTGTTGCAATGCAGTCAAGTGGGCAAGAAAAGCAATACAGTGATGAACGGTGGCCATGATCTTGGCTGTTGTACTTGTTTCAAACAAAAAAAACCAACAAAAAGATTCTTAATCACTATGATTGTTGTTATCTCTGGTAGCAGAGTAGCAGAATTGTAACCCCTTAATGACCGCCAATACGTTTTTTAACTGACGTGAGATATAAAAGAATAGCATCCCCATACAGGTGCCAATCCAGCAGCTGTTGGCTGTACACTATAGCTGACAAATTGCTGCATACGCCACGATCAGTGTTTGCACCGTCCAAATCATTTTAACCCCTTAGATGCTGCTGTTAATAGTGACAACATCCTATAAATGGTTAACAGAGTGTGGAGGCTTCCTCTTTATCCCCATCGGCACCCTGAGATAATGATTGTGTGGTCCTGATGTTTGCCATGCCAATTCATGACCAAGTAGTGGCCTTAGATCCTGATGGGTGTAGTAACCTGTTCAGAAGTTAGCGGCATTTAGGTGGTTAAAATACACTTTTTCATTTCTGTCATGCCACTTTGCATTAATTCCTGAAAATGACCTGAAGGGTTAATATACTATCTGACAGCAGTTTTCAATATGTCAGGGGGTGCTGTTTTTAAAATGGTGTAACTTTTGGGGGATTTCCTATATATATAGGACCCCCAAAGTCACTTCAAACCTAGATAGGTCCCTAAAAAAATTTTTTTTGTAAATTTCTTTGATAAAATGAAAAATGGCTGCTACATTTTTAAACCTCCTAAAATGCTAATAAAGTAAAAGAACATTTTACAGATGATGCTGATGTAAAGCAGACATGTGGAAAATGTTATTTATGAATGTTTTTGTGTGGTTTGACAATCTGGATTAAAGGGATAATCATTCAAAGTTTGAAAATTGCTAATTTTTAACATTTTTTTCAAATTTCTGATATTTATTGTAAATAAAAACAAAACATATTGACCTAAATTAGCATTATCATAAAGTACAATGTGTCACGAAAAAACAGTATCAAAATCACTGGGCTTTGTTGAAGCGTTCCAGAGTTATTACCACATAAAGTGACACCGGTCAGATTTCAATAATTTGGCTCCGTCACTAAGGGCTTAAAACAAAACAAAACATGAAAATTAAATAAATGGTGTCATGCTGTAAATTGAGTATCAATTTTTGGCACTTTTTGGCACAATTGGAGGCCTGTCAAAATGACAAAAAAAAAGATTTCGACTTGATTCTATTACAGGATATAAGCACTTATATACTGAAAATTTGTGCACAAGCTTCACCAAGTTGACCAATTCATTCTGGATATATCGTGGCGACCAATTTGAAAAAAGTGGTTTCTATAAAAATGCGTTAAACTTTTTCATACTGATTATACAGAGAAACATTTACTTATGATCAATCAGCTACTCCAGGATCATAAAATGATCCTTCCTCATGTTAATAAAATTCTTGCAGTGCTGTTTTCTCTTTTCTGCGCTGATATCTGCCATCTTGAATGGAGTCAGACAAACGCCACTCTGAGCGGCTTAAACGAGTCTCGTTCTGAGTATGCGCGCACATCTCCGCTTGCTGTCCAATAGCCATTCTCATCACATCCATTACTTTAAAAATTGGCATAAATTCCTCATTAAAGATAATTATTGCCAAAATCATAGCCATGTTCACAATATTTGCACACAAATGAAGATGCTTTCGGACCAAAAGTCCAAATGAGTGAGTTGAGCGATTCGTTGTTGTTTTCCGTTTCTGCTCCAACACAACGTTCCAGCAGATCATCCATTGACAGCTCTTCATAAATTGGCTTTATTACCTCCAATACCATTGCAGTAAGAGGTGAAGGAAGGTTGTGATGGAAGGTTGTGAGTGTACTTTAGGCTTCGACTTTCCGCCACTTGCATCAGCTCTCTTTATACGGCAGGCAGTTGTCATGTTGTGGTTTATCATAGATGGAACTTTTATGATAGTACATCGCCCATATTTCTTTCCTCGTTTCCCCAACGAAGTCTGCATGTCTGGGAATAGCCAAGCCATAATACTTATAATTAGTGAGTTCACCAATAACATATCTGTTAACTTTCCACCATCTTTCCACCGATACCTTTGTTATTTTTTTGCAAAGTGTCATGCCTATTTTTTTCTATGTGGCCAACACATTCATTTTTCACGCACAACAACAGCTTCATCTTCATATGGATTTGCATTGAAAATTCTGCAACACGTCTTGCTGTCCCCTTTGCCCATATACTTTTCGTAAAGAATTGCGTGCTTCTCCTGCGATCTCCAAAGCATTTCAGTAATAGTGTCGATCTCTACTTTACCTGCACTGCCTTCAGATTTATGGAGCACATTTCTTCGTGTGTTTTATACCGTTCACTGTATTCCTCAAAAAATTTTCGTTCCACACACTACACGATTGACACAACTTTCTTTTAACCATGGCATTGACTACTTTTTTTTTAATGTTTTCCAATTAGCGTAGAGACACCAAATAAAGATGAGAATCCTCTTTTTTTTTTCCATGTTCCATCACCGGAAACTATTAAATGTGTTGCAACATTTCCTGCAACACACCCTTTGTTTTTTCTTTGTCAGCTGCTTGCATTAAATTGCAATTATACACTGCAGATTCTGATATATATATATTGTAAGGTAGCGCTTATTATTCATGTTGGGGACACACACTTGGCAGCAGATTAACAGGGTCCGGCACAGGGTTTTTCACATAAAACGTCCATATGGTTTATTGTTAGACGGCATAAACCATGGAAGCACGAAGGAAAAAGTAACAGTCTTATATCAAACAGAAGAATGTTCATGACAGAGCTCCGCTCTGTTAGACCTGTGGTCACACAGGCTGTGCCATGTCCAGCACGCAGGCTCTCGCCTAAACACAGTTCACCCTGTCCGGGGTTACCTCTTAGTTACTCCTCATGCGGGACGTCCGTTCCCTCCTGGGGACTGTCCAATACACACAGGCCAATATACACAGGCCTCACCGGGTCAGCGGCCTCAGCATGTGCTCTTCAGGAAGGCAGCACAACTTCCAGCACCTCGGCCTTCCAGGACCTTCCACATGGCCTAATCAGATCCATGCACCCTCTCTCATGTGACCCACCCTGCTCACCTTATATGGTCCATAGACACACCCACAGGTAAGGTATGGATCACATGGCTCTGTCCTCATTGCAGGTCCTTCAGATTCCCAACCACACATCTTCAGTCAAAACGGGGTACAGTGAGCCCCCTCACCACAGTGTGTGGTACATGGGTAGCCAGATCCTCCCAACTCTCACAGCTACCCGTAGCCCGGACCCATATGTGAACAGCAACCACTTAAAAATCTATGTTCACTTAAGAAAAACACTCTGGGCTACATCACAGGGAGCTACCATCCTTGTGACACATACCTTCCATTAACCACTTGACCAACAGTCACACCACTATAGATATATATATATATATATATATATATTCAAGGCAAGCATAATAAATGGTTATAGACATGCAATGACAAACGTCCATCAAGCCGTAAAATAAATTTATGTGTTCTTGTCCAATACCTAAAAGTCGAAAAACAAACACAATGTGACTGTTGACTTCAAATGACTTGTCAATAATTGGCGAGGAATCGATGTAAACATCGTTACAGTAGCACTTGACATTAATTTTAAGTTCTACGCCTCAATGTGGTGTCTGAAAGAAATGTATATTCTTTTTGCAAGATTTGAATGTTACGAGTGATGCAGTTGTCGAAAACACTGTGAAAAAATTCAGAATGCAGTAACCAAATTCTCTCGAAGCAGGCAACTCGAAATTTTTCGAAGTTCTTAGTTTTTTTGGCCAATGTGCTCGCAAACTGTGCATCCTGTTCACTCTTGTGTTGGTTGCCTGAAATATCCATTTTATAGAACAATATGAATGCGCTTTATAATCTCTCAAACATTTTCATCAATTTGCACTAATTTTTTAAACTTCTAAAATTCACGAATAGCTTCCATAGCGTACACTCGCCTCGGCGTTTAACACAGATTGCCTATTGCAACTGGAGTGCAGCTGCAGCGGTAAAGTGAAAGCTGACCTCTGATTGGTTGCTATGGACCGCAAGAACAGTCTGACTGTGAGGCAGTTTTTCATAACTGAGATTTGAAGTCCTTCAGGGAACACATTTTCTGCTTTATATACATATATTTTTTAACCCCTTTACCCAAAGGCCAAATTTTATAATTCTGATCAGTTTCTGAGGTAATAACTCTGGAACACTTCAACAAATCCAACTGATGTAGTGTGACTGTTTTTTCATGTACTTAATGACAGTGGTACAATTTCTTCAATATGACTTGCATTTATCTGTGAAAAAAATGGAAATATGGCAAAAATTTGGAAAATTTAGCAATTTTTAAAGTTTGAATTCTTATGCCCTTAAATTGGAGCGATATGCCACACAAAATAGTTATTAAATAACATTTCCCACATGTCTACTTTACATCAGTATAATTTTTTAAACAATATTTTTTTTGTATTAGGAAGTTAGTTATAAGGGTTCAAAGTTAAAAGTTGACCAGTGATTTCTCATTTTTCCAACAAAATTTGCAAAACTTTATTTTAGGGACCACATCACATTTGAAGTAACTTTGAGGGATATATATGACAGAAAATACCCAAAAGTGACATTCTAAAAATTGCACCTCTCAAGGTGCTAAAAACTACATTGAAGAAGTTTATTAGGCCTTCAAATGGTTCACAGGAATTAATGGAATGTGGAAGGGAAAAAAACATTTAATTCTTTTTCTCTAAAATTTCATTTAGACACAATTCTTTTTATTTTCACAAGGGTAACAGGAGAAATTGGACTGAAAAAGTTGTTGTAAAATTTCTCCTGAGTATGCTAATACCCCATATGTGGGGGAAAACCACTATTTGGGCACACTGCAGGGCTCGGAAGAGAAGGCGCACCATTTGACTTTTTGAATGCAAAATTTGCTGGAATGATTAGTGGACCCGATGTTGTGTTTGGAGAGCCCCTGATGTACCTAAACAGTGGAGACCCCCTGAAAAGTGACCCCATTTTGGAAACTAGAAACCTCAAGGAACTTATCTAGATGTGTGATGAGCACGTTGAACCCCCAAGTGCTTCACAGAAGTTTATAACATAGAGCCATGAAAATAAAAAAATTCACATTTTTTTCACAAAAAATGATATTTTTGCCCCAATTTTAATTTTTTTTTACAAGGGTAACAGAAGAAAGTAAACAACAAAAGTTGTGCAATTTCTCCTGAGTACGCCGATACCCCATATGTGAGGGAACACCACTGCTTGGACGCACAGCAGGGCTTGGAAAGGATGGAGCGCCATTTGACTTTTTAAATGCAAAATTTGCTGGAATCAGCGGATGCCATGTCACGTTTGTAGAGCCCCTGATGTGCTTAAACAGTGGAAACACCCCACAAATGACCCCGTTTTGTAAACTAGATGCCTTAAGGAACCTACCTAGATGTGTGGTGAGCTGTGAAAATAAAAGATCACATTTTTTCCCAAAAATTATATTTTAACCCCCAATTTTTTTCACAAGAGTAATTGGAGAAATTGGACCCCAAAAGTTGTTGTACATATTTTCCTGAGTACCCTGATACCCCATATGAGGGAGAAAACTGCTGTTTAGATGCACATCAAGTCCCAGAAGGGAAAGAGAGAGGTTTTGGAATGCAGACGTTGATGGAATGGTCTGTGGGCGTCATGTCACATTTGCAGAGCCCCTGATGTGCCTAAATGGTGGAAATCCCCCACAAGTAGCCCCATTTTGGAAACTAGACCCCCCAAAGAATGTATCTACATGTGTGGTGAACACCTTGAACCCCCCAGGTGCTTCACAAAAAATTAGAAAGTTGAGTTATGAAAATTAAAAAATCATTTTTTCCACAAAAATGTTATTTTAGCCCCAATTTTTTTTCACATGGGCAACAGGAGAAATTGGACCCCCAAAACTGTTTCTCCTGAGTACACTGATAATCCATATTTGGATGAAAACTACTATTTGGGCACACGTCTGGGCTCGGAAGGGAAGAACGT
The DNA here is from genome assembly GCF_039654945.1 of Dendrobates tinctorius. Taxonomy (NCBI): domain Eukaryota; kingdom Metazoa; phylum Chordata; class Amphibia; order Anura; family Dendrobatidae; genus Dendrobates; species Dendrobates tinctorius. The sequence continues at coordinate 7,408,229 of NW_027361719.1, read as the reverse complement.
TTTGGAATTCAGACTTTGATGGAATGGTCAGCGAGGGTCATATCAAATTTGCAGAGTCCCTGATGTGCCTAAACAGTAGAAACCCCCGACAAGTGACCCTATATTGGAATCCATTTAGTATTTTCCTGGTATGTGAATTTTATAATGTGGTGGCATATACATAAATTGTGTAGCGTGCATCAGGTTGTCATTCGTGAGTTGTGTAGTGTACGTCAGTTTGGCATACGTGAGTTGTGTAGTTTACGTAAGATTGGCGTATGTGAGTAGTGTAAGTTGGAACTGAACTTTGTAGTCCATGAATGTGTGGTACAGTCTGAAGCATTTATTTTATACACAGGCCAGGTTTGTCGGAGCAGGTGTCGCATTGTCAAAGTATCCTTGCATATCTCCCTTTTGAAACAGACTAGGCACCTTTTTTCGACCTTCCTTTCTTTGCAGTTTGAGAGACCTCACTTGCAAAATGTTGGCTTGGTACAATACGAGCACCTTCAGTTCCAGAAGTACTGAGGCACACTCCTTTGTGACTGTCAAATATCAAGGCCTTATTCACTAACTCCTGGAACTGCAAGTATGATTGATGTAACAGTCTGGCCTACACATCGTCGTAGCACGAAGGCGTTGCACATTTCCATCTGTATGATGTGCACACCCAGCTTCTTTTTACCAAACCTTGGACATTCTCATGGCACTGTACGGCTGGAGGACTTTATCAGAGAGATCAACTCCCCCCATGTTGAGTGTGGTTTATTGACTTGTGTATTGGTACCTCATACAATGGTAGGGGTGCTGCCATCACTATGTATAGTGGTCAAGAAAAGGAGATCCCTCTTATCCTTGTATCCTTGTACTTTGCTCTCGCCCTTTCTGAGCAGCTACCCAATTAGAGACTTAGGGAGTGCGCTCTGATTTTTGCGCACAGTACCGCAGGCTGCGGTAGCTCGATCAGGGAGGGACTTGAAGAGTGGGATGCTGGTATAAATGTTATCTATGTAGAGATGATAACCTTGATCCAGCAGTGGGTGCACCAAATACCATACAATTTTCCCACTTACACCCAGTACAGATGCGCATTCTGGGGATTCAATCCGAGAGTCCTTCCCTTCATAAACCCTAAACTTGTGGGTGTATCCTGAGGAACTCTCACACAGTTTGTACAGCTGGGGAACATACACCTCAGAAAACTTGTTGCTGAAGTGCTCAATGACTGCCGAACTTTGAAAAGTCGGCCAAAGTTGGGGTAATCTCTGAGAGGACATTGTATATTATCATTGTGGTGCAAAAATTTGTGGATGGCTTCAAAACGTTTTTGGGTCGTGGTCTTGCAGAACACTGGAGTGTTATACAAAACGTCAACACTCAAATATTGTAAACTGTAGTGGTTTGTTTGCAGGGGTTAAAGAAATATATATATATAGTGCAATTTAAATGCATAACATTTATAGATTGTGATGGATACAACTTTAGGGCTCGTTCCGATGAGCATATTTTACGTATGTGTGCGTTCTGTTAAATCAGATGGCACACGGACCAATGTTATTCAATGGGGTTGTTCAAGTGACAGATTTTCACAAGCACCGATTATTTGTGTGAGAAAAAAGTCACGACATTCAGTATTCTCTTCTGTATTTGTCCATTCAAGTCTATGAGTGCACAAGTAAAATCAGACCCTATACTGATCATCAGCATAGCATTCGACTTTTACTGATAAATTCTTAACATAATTTACTAATGCCAATACGGATGACAAGCCAACGATTTTTTCAAGCGCTCATCTGAGCTGAGCCTTAGTCTGGCTTTAGACATCTATAACACCAAATTTTCCAGGCAGCAAAACGTTTTATTTCTTGTAGGTCTGTAATACCACATTTGCTTTAATAGAAAATTAGTGACTGTAAACATTAAAATTGGCAGAGCTGTTAGTGTAGCATACATTTTAGGGATCACCTGAGCATCTTATTACAGTATAAATATGAAAAACATATAAAATAAAATGCAAGGGCCCATGTATGATAGGTTGGTTTTTCAAACTATGTAGCATGACTGCATTTTGCAATATGCAGTATTTTGGTTTATTGTGTTTTAGGTTTTAGTTTCAGATGGAACACAATGTTTGTTGCTTTAAAACCACTTCATGCTGTAAATTATGACATTGTTCTTGACACATGAACACTTAGAAAGACATATACAGTGGCATGTAAAAATTTGGGCACCCCTGGTCAAAATTACTGTTATAGTGAACAGTTGCAAATGGGCACCCTGCATGATTAGTACCTAGTAGCACTCCCTTTGGAAAAGTATCACAGCTTGTAAGCACTTTTTGTAGCCAGACAAGAGTCTTTCATTTCTTGTCTGAGGGATTTTCGTCCATTCTTCCTTGGAAAATTCTTCCATCTGTGAGATTTCTGGGTTGTCTTGCATGCACTGCTATTTTGAGGTCTAGCCACAGATTTTCAGTGATGTTCAGATCAGGGAACTGTGAGGGCCATTGTAAAACCTTCAGCTTGCACCTTTTGTGGAAGTCTATTGTTGATTTTGACACGTGTTTAGCACCATTACCCATTTGTACAAGCCACCCTCTTTTCAACTTCAGCTTTTTTTACAGATGGTATTATGTTTGCATCAAGAGTTTGTTTAAATTTTGTTGAATCCATTCTTCCCTCTACTCATAAAATGTTCCCTGTGCAATTGGCTGCAACACAGCCCCAAAGCATGATTTATTGACCACTATGACTAATGGTTGGTGATATGTTCTTTTCCTGATATTCTGTGCCCTTTTTTCTCCACACATACCTTAGACTATTGTGGCCAAAGAGTTCCAGTTTAACCTCATTGGTCCAGAGTACTTGTTTCCAAAATGCATCAGGCTTGTTTAGATGTTCTTTTGCATACTTCTGATGCTGAATTTTATCGTGAGGACGCAGGAGAGGCTTTCTTCTGATAACTCTTCCATGCAAGCTATATTTTTGCAGGTGTCTCTGAAGAGTAGAACAAGGTACCACAACTCCAGTTTGCTAAATTTTTCCGTATGTTTTTTTCAGTCAACTGGAGGTTATGATTTGTCTCTCTAGCAATCCTACGAGCAGTTCTCACTGAAATTTTGCTTGGTTTACCAGACCTTCTCTTAAACTCCACTGTTCCTGTTAATTGCTATTTCTTAATTATATTTTAAACTGAGGAAAGGGCACCTTGAAAGCGCTTTGCTATCTTCTTATAGTCTTCTCCTGCTTTGTGGGTCTCCACCATTTTCATTTTCAGAGTTCTAGGCAGCTCTTAGAAGAACTCATGGCTGCTGTTTTTGTCACAAGGTTTGAGGAGGCTGTTTTTTAAAAACTGGAAAATTTGCATCACCTAGCCTTTCCGAACGATAACAGTGAAAAAAACATAACCCTAACAGGCTAATTAAGGTCTGAAACCTTGGTCAAAGCAATCTGAGCTCAGAAATCTCCAAGTTCCCAAACTTTTGCATCAGTCCACTTTCCTTCTTGTAATTTTTAAAATGAAACAAATGACAGTATTTTTCTTTTTTGCCTGAAATACAAAGAAAATGTATCACCCTTAACTTTAGTCCTTCTAGAGATCATTTCATCTTCAACTTGCTTAACTGTTCACAATAACAGTAATTTTGACCAAGAGTGCCCAAACTTTTACATGCTACTGTATGTCACTCGTATTAAAGCAGCAGCATTTTTTTTTTATTTTACCACTGGAGTGGTGCCGCTAATCTGAAGTCCCTGCCCCTAGTATTCTATATACCAGCCGCCATCATCTTCTGTTATTGCCGCTGCTAAGCGAAGAGCTTGTGACAGTTCCCTCTGACTTCTGGTCAGTCAGAAGTTGCAGTCACAGAATTGTGGTGCGGGACCGGTGCTGCACCAAGAAGAGATAAAGATGGCGGCTTATAAGTATAATACTAGGGTCATGGTACATATAATAATGGCACCACTATAGTGCTGACATGGAAAAACCACTGGAGTGATGCTTTACCCCCTTAATGACCCTCGATACACACTAAAACAGTGGCCGCAAAGGGGTCTTATTCCCTCATCGCCGTTTTAAAATGAAATCGGCTGACATGTACTGGAAAAGTTGCAATACCAATACGTCATAAGTCCTAAAGGGGTTAGAGTCAAAATTAGCATTGTTACTAGGGGGTTAAAAAAGCTTAGCTTTATTAACATTATTAATAAAATTATTTGAATTGTCATTATTAATTGTGTATGCTAATTACGCAGGCTGTTAATAAAACAAACCATCAAATCATAATAACATATGTCAGCATTTAGTGCTGCATCCAGAAAAGTATAGGAAGGGAATGGGACAAGACAACATAGCAACAATCCTTAATATGGCCACACCCAGACTCGGACTGACCCAGGGGAGAACAGGAATATCCCCTGATGGACCCCCATGCAGGAGTGGGCCACCACCCTCTTATATGAGCAGTACTTGGCACAATACACTTGATTCACTATATACATAGGCACCATCCTATTAATTTTACAATCTACTCAGTTTATTGCTATAGAAATTTGTGAATGAGGATAAAGTGATATTTGCATGCAGCTGGGGTTGATGTTACTGGTGGGCCCTCGGCACCCCAGTCCAACACTGGCCACACCTTTTAACTTACTTTATTACAGTTTTCAGCATAAATGAGTACACCACCTTTGAAAAGTAAAATTTTAATGAATATCTCACTGAACACAAGAACAATTTTCAAAATTTTGACAAGACATGAGTTTCTTAGAATTTTTTTAACGAATAACACGAAAGTATGGTTAATAATATAACTTTCATTATTAAAGCTTCAATTTTACTAAAATTAGTTGATGCAAAAATTGATACACTCCAGATAAAAACTCTTAATCTAATATTTTGTTTGACTTCCTTTCATGTTTTAAATGTCCTTTAGTCTATGGGCCCACGTAGTGTTTTAAAACGCACAGGTTGGTCACACTCTTCAAACATAGTGTTTGACAAGTGTGACCAGGTTTTTACTATTGAGGCCGCCTATGCAGCATCAATAGTAAAAGATAGAATGTTAAAAATGAATAAAAAATAAAAAATCGGGGTATATTTACCTTCCGACGTCCTGCGCTGCCATCCCGGGCCTCAGCGTTCCCAGCAATGCCTTGCGAGACCTGTGATGACGTTGGTCTCGCGTTACTATAGCGATCTCGCGAGACCGCGAGAGTCACGTGAGACTACGTCATCACGGAACCTTGCCACAAGGCATTACTGGGAACGCTTAGGCCGGGAATACAGCGCGGGACGTCGGAAGGTAAATATACCCCGATTTTTTATTTTTTATTCTTTTTTTTACAGGGATATGGTACCCAGGGCCTGGAGGACAGTCTCCTCTCCTCCACAGCGTGGGTACCAACCGCACATGAGACGCTTAACTTCGTGCATGGTGGGCATAGCCACATGCGGGAAGTAAGCGATTCTCATGCATTCCTATGGGTGCGGAATCGCGGCAATTCTTTGCGATTCCGCACAAAAGAATGATCATGCTGCGATTTTTTCCACGATGCGATTCCGCCGCGGAAAAAAGTGCAGCATTAGCACAGCATGTGCGGAATGCCATAGGAATGCATGGGGGGCGGTCTGTACACGATTTTTAAACGTTTTCGCGCCGAAAATCGAGGCAAAAACGCTTAAAAATCGCATCGTGGGCACACAGCCTTAAAGTCTCCTTTAAAGTCTTCTAGGCATGTAATGAACAAGTTGCGACAGATTGAAAAATCTATCTTTTCCATTCTTCATGACCTCTTTTTGAGCCTCGATGCTGGATGGAGAGTGAGGCTCAACCAGTCTCTTCAGAATTCCCCATAGGAATTTGATTGGTTTACGATCAGGAAATATACACTACACTCTACCCCGGTGTTAACTTCGGTGATCGGCCTAGATTTCACTGTGAGATGGTTGCATTTCCATCTTTGTTACATTTTTGTATCACTTTTTGTTACAGTATTCTGATAATAAATATCAGAATAAATATTAATTCTTCACAGACTCCAAAAATTACTGACAAAGACTAGTACTACAAAAGTACACAAATAGTAGGGCTAAACAATATGTAGATAACAGAACAATACACAGCGGTAATACCAAGACTAAACAAATAATGTTAATAATGTTCAAAAAAATGTATGAAATGGCAAATAACAATGTGTAAACTACTGACGTAACTAATGTGCAAATATGCAGGTAAAAAATAGAGATGTCATACAGTGTGCAAATAAATGAGATATACCAATACATGCTAACCCATGCTACAATGGCAAAAAAAGAGTGATCCTAGAGATCATTATTTTTATATATGCCATATTGCGTTGTGTTTGAGAATTATTTTTTCTATTTTCTCTTTTGGGATTAATAATTTCTCCATTTAGCATGTGATATTATCAACATATAGTTGATCTATTTTTCTGTAACTTTCTATGGACATGACATTATATATTGAGTGGGATGTACATTATTGTATATTGTATATCTGACTTTCCTTGATAAAATTAATTGGTGTGTGCAGATTCACCTCATTACAACATTGGGAGAGTTATTCTAATTATTGGATAGTATCCATGGTTGATAGGACATATGTTTCTGATAAAAAGAGTCCTGTCTGGTGTTTAAAGTGTATTACCTCTCCTCCCCCTCCTTTCACCCTCTAATAACCCCTATTTTCACTATCACAATTATGGGATTATCCATTTTTCTCGCCGCTGGTCCTATTCCAGCAGCAAGTGTTGATGTGCAACGCATACTGTGCTCCATGAAAAAATGTTCCCATTATTAGGAAGTTGGTCTCCCATACTGTTTGCTTATGCAGTGAATGCAAGGGCTGCCAAAAATTTGGAGGCACTCCAATGCCCCTTGGAAGAGACGTGGAGGAGGCTCCTCATAAATAAATATTCCCATTAGAAAAGAGCGGGTCTCCTATAATTGTAATGCCCATGCACTAAGTGTATGGGCTGACAAACATTTACCCCTGGGGGGTATGCATGAACATACTGTATAGCCATTTTTTTTACGGCCATCATAAACACCCTTTAAAAAAATTATGTGGGTGTTGCATCACGGACCACGGTCATCCTGGTGATATGGTGGTGGAGGATGAGGATAAGGAGAAGGACAAGAGAAAATCGCCAAAATCAGGAAGCGTATACCCATGTCTGGGTGTGAAGAAGTGAATGGGAATAGACCTCCCAAAAAAAGACACTGGATTTAAGTTTATGTTACTCTGCTATCATTCGGTGATGTTCAGAAGGCTGGCCCAATCCAGCCCTTGTTCATTTTTATAAGAGTCAGCCTGTCAACATTTTCAGATTCGCTTATCAGTTATAATAATTCCACCAGCAGCACTAAAAACCCGCTCTGACAAAACGCTAGCGGGAGGGAAGGCCAGAGCCTCCAAGGCATAGAGAACCAGTTCATGCCATGTGTCCAGCTTGGATACCCAATAATTATAAGGCACAGAGGAAACATGGAGGACGTTGGTATGGCCAGCAATGTACTCCCGCAGCATCTTCTGAAACTTTGCACTCCTTGTGAGAGTACCCTGCGCCTCAGGGCCTGTGTGATGGGGGAGTCTGAAAAAACTCTCCCAGAACTTTCACAGTGCTCCCCTGCCTCTGCTGGATTGTAGTTGTGTCTCTCTCGCCTGTACTCCTTGGTTGTCCAATGAACTGTGACCTCTGCCGCCAGCGTTTTCAGATGGAAATTATTTTAATAATTCCGCAACAAGGGCCTTCTGGTGCTGCCCCATTTTAGTAGACCTGTCTGCCCCAGGAATAAGAGATAAAAAGTTCTCCTTGTAGCGTGGGTCTAGAAGTGTCACCAACCAGTAGCGACTGTCACCCAAAATTTTGGGAACGTGAGGGTCATGGGAAAGGCAGCGTAAAACATAAAGCATAAACTCAGCCATGCGTGCCAGACTGCTAACAGGCAAGACATCCGTGTCCTCACCAGGAGGATGACTGACCATGCTGTCCTCCTCCTCCATGTTCTCAGGCCATCCATGCTGAAGAGATGGTATGACAGTTGTGCAGGTAGTACCGTCTATAGTGCATGAAACTAGCTCTTGTTCTTCCTTCTCCTCTTCTTCATTGTCACCTAATCCACATTGGGATGACATGAGGCTGGGCTGTGTGTAATTAACCCATATGGTTTCTTGCTCCATTTCATCGTGCTCTGCCTACAATGCATCCTCTTTTATTGTGAGCAGAGAGCGTTTCAGAACACAGAGAAGATCTTGGTGGAGTCCACAAAGTTTTGGAGGATGGGACATATGTCTGAAATCCATGTCCACACCTGAGGTCTTATGTGTGGAGTCTGAACTGAATACCGACGGTCTTATTGACTATTGATGCTGGTAGTTAAAACTGCCCTCTTCTGCTCACAAATCCTTTCCAACATCTGCAGTGTAGAGTTCCAAAGCATGGGGACATCACACACCAGTCGGTGAACCAGAAGCAAGCACGGCAAGGGCGACGGAAGCTGTAACTGAGTTTCTAAAATGGGCACATTGGTGGCGTACTTTGACAAGCAGATCCGGCAGCTCCGGGTAGGTTTTGAGAAACCGCTGAACCACAAAGTAAAGCACATGGGCCAGGCATGGCACTTGTGTCAGTTCGCCTCTCCTCAGAGCTGCCACTCGGTTCCGACCATTGTCACACACTACCATGCGTGGCTGTAGGTTCATCAGTGTCAGCCACAGATCTGCCTGCTCTTTCAGAGCTGTTCACAACTCTTCAGCATTTTGCGGTTTGTCACCTAAGCATATTAGCTTTAGCACAGACTGTTGCCTCTTGGCTGAGGCAGTGCTGCAGTACTTCCAGCTTGTGACTGATGTGGTCATTTTGGAGATGGAAAGCTGAAGAGGAGGAGTAGGATGAGGTGCAGGAGCTGTAGACTGTGGGGTCAGACTTGATTGACCTAGGGCCCGCAATCCTCGGTGTCGGTTGGACGTGTTCCATCCCAAGGTCCGACTTGGTCCTGACTTCCACTGTTAACTCAGTGTGCCATCAGCGAGATGTACTGTCCCTGCCCACATGGACTTGTTCACGTGTCCATGTTTAGGTAGACTTTCCCTTTAGCTGCACTGATGAGGGCACGGCTAATGTTGTGGGTCACGTGCTTGTGTAATGTGAGGAAGGCACACCGGGAGAAAGAGTTGCAGCTGGGGACCGAGTACTGAGGGACGGCCGTCGTCTTCCGCTTGCGGAAAGATTCCTTCTCTATGAGCCTAAAACGCAACATTTCGAGCACAAGCTATCGCAAAATGTGTGAATTTAGTAGTGTGGCCTGTGGGGTGTTGGCTGCGTATTTGTGCTTGCGTTCCAAGGACTGGGGTATGGACAACTGAATGCTGTGCTAGGACAAGAATGTGGACTTGCTTGCTGATGGTGCTAGTTGAGTGTGTGCAACGACAGATGCAGGGCTGGAGGCATCTTCGAACAACAGAAGAAGCAGTGGTGTCACCTGCAGACACTGTTCCTGAACCCTGGGGTTCGGCGCACAAAGTTGGGTGCTTGCTGTCATGTGCCTGATCATGCTAGTGGTGGTTAGGCTGGTAGTTTTGCTACCCCTGCTGATGCTGGCCTGGCAGGTGGTGCACATGGCCTTTTTGGGGTTATTGGCAGATTCTTTAAAAAGCAACCAGACTCGGGAAGACCTAACAGTTGGACTGGCAACTTCCGTCGTGTTGGTGTTACAGGGAACGGTTGCTCGCCTTCTGTCTGCGGCCGCCACACTGCTTCTTCCTGATTGTTGCGGTGCTACACCTCCCTCTCCCTGTGTGCTGCTCTCCTCGCTCTGCGTGTCCTCCTGCCAGCTTGGGTCAGTTACTATATCATCCACCACCTCATCTTCCACTTCCACACCCTGGTCCTCCTCCTGACTTTCTGGCAATTGTGTCTCATCCTCGTCCACCTCTTGTGACACTTTCCCACTGTTGTCTTCGTGTGACCATGGCTGCTCAAATATTTGGGCATCGCTACATGCAAACTCCTCTTGCCCCACTTCAGGTGGACCATGCGAGAGGTACCCTAATCTATAAATGAAAAAGGGAACAGCTCTTTGGAGTGTTCAAGTGTGGATCAGTTGTCTCCGGGCACTCGGCATGGTGGGAGTAAGGAGGATCAGGGTGAGGAATATGCTGTCCAGACTCCCGGCTACTGAGACTTGACTGTGTGGAAGACAGGGTGGTGGTGGTAGTGACTGGAAGCATTATCCACTATCCAACCAACAAACTTTTGACACAGCTCTGGGTTCAATAGTGGTGTGCTGCGGTTCCCTAATAATTGGGACAGGGAGGTTGGGCAAGAAGATGTGGGTGTTTGTTGTGGCACAATTTCAGCTTGCCCACGGCCTCGGCCTCAACCTCTGCATGCACCATCACCATCACATCCAGTTCATCATCCCTTGCCACGCGCTTTGCCCATTTAAAATGGAGGACGATATTTTCCACGTTCACTTCAAATGGCTGAATTTGGAACAAACTTACATGTTTTAAATAGCTAGCATGTAGGTAACTATTTTTATCAGTAAACTGATGTCAATAACTTCGCTAACACACTACAACAAAATTTAAAGGGAGGCCAGAAATGGCAGAATTTTGTGTGCACTTTTTATCTCTGATCCGTGTGATGGACAAACCACAGTTTTACATAGATGGATTTTTAGCGCTGTAATATGGAAAGGATCTGGCTCTATTCTGCAGTGTCAACAATCAAATGAAGCAGAAAAACGGTGTTCTCTGGATTGCTTTTTAAGGCCAGGGTCACACTTGCGAGAAACTTGCACGAGTCTCGCGTCTCAATACCTCGCACTGCCGCCGGCACTCGGACCGGAGAGCTCAACTACATAGAAATACATGCAGCCGCACACTCTGGTCTGAGTGCCGGCAGCAGTGACGGGTATTGAGACGCGAGACTCGTGCAAGTTTCTCGCAAGTGTGACCCCGGCCTAAGAAAATAATCAGGATTAAGATCCAAAAAAAAAATTATTCCTGGCCCCTGATACCTGGGGCTATGTCTAGAAATATCTGTAATAGCAGGCAGCAGCAGACAGAACTGGAATGGACCCTCTTGCTATATGCACTGCAGTCTGCCACATACACTGTCTGCCTGCCTAGCACTGATATCTATGCAGCTGGATTAGTCCTGAGAAGGACTTTTAGTTGAGATGGATATGTGTCTAATGTATTGTGATATACCTATACTAGCTAAGACACAAGCAAATCTCTCCCTAGTTCAGCAGCAAGTCTCCCTACACTGCTTGATTCCGTAGTAGACTGTGACGAGCATGGTGGCGCAAATTCTTATATAGACCTGATGATGCTGTGTGGCCAGCCAATCACTGTAACACCACAACCAACATGGCTGCGGCATTACAGTATGTGGCAGACAATCCCTGCATGTTCATTGGCTCTCTAAAGAACACCAAACATGCAGGGCAGGGACCTGAGCTCCCGCCGAGCAACCCCGGAAATACTCGGCGGGCTCTGAGCATCTCGGGCAGTGAGATGCTCGGACGAGAAATCATTAGTGGCAAGCATGCTCGCTCATCACCAGTTAAAATGTAATAACAGGAGATCAAAAGATCATAGGTCATATCTACACCAAAATAGTATCAATAAAAATGTCAGCACAACACGCAAAAAATAAGCCCTCAAGCAGCTCCAAATCACAAAAATGGAGACGCTATGGGTCTTGGAAAATAGCGACTATATTTTTTTTTTACAAACTATGGCCAATAATACACTGCTATTGCCATAAAATAGAAAGGATAACAGAAACCCCATCAGAAGCTCTAAAATGTAGCCTGAACATAATCTTCTACATAGAACAAATCCGTAACGTAGCACACAGTATATACTATATATATATATATACACTCACTGGCCACTTTATTAGGTACACCATGCTAGTAACGGGTTGGACCCCCTTTTGCCTTCAGAACTGCCTCAATTCTTCGTGGCAGAGATTCAACAAGGTGCTGGAAGCATTCCTCAGAGATTTTGGACCATATTGACATGATGGCATCACACAGTTGGCGCAGATTTGTCGGCTGCACATCCCTGATGCGAATCTCCCGTTCCACCACATCCCAAAGATGCTCTATTGGATTGAGATCTGGTGACTGAGGAGGCCATTTGAGTACAGTGAACTCATTGTCATGTTCAAGAAACCAATCTGAGATGATTCGAGCTTTATGACATGGCGCATTATCCTGCTGAAAGTAGCCATCAGATGCCTGTTCTTAGCTGAGAGGAGTGGTACCCAGTGTGGTCTTCTGCTGCTGTAGCCCATCTGCCTCAAAGTTCGACGCACTGTGCGTTCAGAGATGCTCTTCTGCCTACCTTGGTTGTAACGGGTGGCAATTTGAGTCACTGTTGCCTTTCTATCAGCTCGAACCAGTATGCCCATTCTCCTCTGACCTCTGGCATCAACAAGGCATTTCCGGCCACAGAACTGCCGCTCACTGGATTTTTTTTCTTTTTCGGACCATTCTCTGTAAACCCTAGAGATGGTTGTGCGTGAAAATCCCAGTAGATCAGCAGTTTCTGAAATACTCAGACCAGCCCTTCTGGCACCAACAATCATGCCACGTTCAAAGGCACTCAAATCACCTTTCTTCCCCATACTGATGCTCGGTTTGAACTGCAGGAGATTGTCTTGACCATGTCTACATGCCTAAATGCACTGAGTTGCCGCCATGTGATTGGCTGATTAGAAATTAAGTCTTAACACACAGTTGGACAGGTGTACCTAATAAAGTGGCCAGTGAGTGTATATATATATATATAGCAAAACAACACATAGACCAGCTAACCTCCGAGCTATGGATAGTAAATACCTGTTTCCTCTGTGTTGCACGGACCAAGACTGGGAACAAGTCCAACAATGTAGAAATCAAGGCAGAAAAGTCCAGCAAGCGGAAACTTCAGGTGGTATAATAAAATCCAAGAATTTTTATTGCAGATAATTTAATTTAGGAGGCGCTGTTGTGACTATGAATGCTGGTCTTTACAAGAAACTCAACCTGCAGGATTTGGAGGATATAAGTACTTATATTGAGTTGAGACAGGATCCTACATCAGATTTCAATAAAAAAATGAATGTCTTGTTACATAAAGGGCTAGGAACGAGTGCCATTACAAACAAAATTATGAAGTATCTGTATGTAGAGAATCCCAGTATTCCAGTTTATCACTCACTTCCTAAGGTTCATAAGGAAATTTTTCCTCTACCTATGAGACCTATAGTCTCTGGTATAAGTTCCTTTAATGAAAGGCTTGGAGAATGGCTGGATCATTTTTTGAAACCTCTAGTCCCATTGACACCTAGTTTTCTTGGGGATTACAGGGATTTTGTTGGAGTCTTGGAGAAAATACAGTGGCAGAATAATTATGTTTGGTTGTTATGTGATGTTGTGGGACTTTATCCCTCTATCCCACATCATATAGCTTTGAGATGCATTAGGTACTATTTACATCGGTACAGCTCATATGATACAAACATTCAAAATTTTATTATTTCTGCAATAGAGTTTCTCCTTGAACACAACTATTTTTCATTTAACAATAGATTTTTCTTACAAACTCAGGGCGTTAGCATGGGAGCATGCTTTTCCCCGTCCCTTGCTAATATAGTCATGGCCACATGGGAGGAAAATTTAATTTTTTGTGATGATAACCCTTATAAATATGGTATTGTCTAACTAGGAAGATATATTGATGATTTGATGTTTATTTGGGATAAAAATGTTTTGGGAGATACTTTTATTAGTGATTTTTCCAACTATCTAGATACCAATGACTACAATCTTAAATTTACCAGCTCAGTACATAATTTTTCGGCCAATTTTCTGGACTTGACTCTAAGGGTACTGTCACACTTAGTGATGTACCAGCGATTCCGACCAGCGATATGACGCAGTCAGGATCGCTGGTACATCGCTAAGTGGTCGCTAGTGAGCTGCCACACAGGCAGATCTCACCAGCGACATCGCAGGGGACGGGGGTCGCTACTTACCTGTCAGACGAGGCGATCCTGCATCCTCCCAGCCGTGTCCACGCGTCGCTCATCTCTCCACAGGAAGCGCCGCAGGAAGCTGACGACGAGAAACAGTCCTGGATGTTCTCGCGCGATCAGCGATGAGCAGCGGGGGAGCCAGTCGTAGGTAAGTATCAGACCCAGAGATATTGCTAGCAATATCGCTATAACGTCACTAGTTATAGCGATATTGCTAGTGATATCTCTTAGTGTGACAGTACCTTAACAGGTGATTTGATCACACATCAGATTAATATTTCATCATACAGAAAAAATACGTATTGTAATAGTATTCTAGCGGCTAATTCCAATCATCCCAAACGGATGATTGCGGATTTAGCCTGCACCAGACTAAGTGAACGAGGTTATCCCAGTTATTATCTGGAAAGAGCAAGAAAACTGGTATATAATATGGATAGAGCCCATTTGTTGTACTCTAAAAATAAAAAGACAAAATGCAATAATATTGGTAATGGTTCAAATAAAGTTACTTTTACTACATCTTTTAGTCCTTAGTATCATAATATTGTTGCGATTATTAAGAAATATCTGCCCATTCTGTGTCAAGATAAAATTTTAAAAACACTGGTAGATAGTGAATCTATTTTGTTTGTTGCCAAACGTGCCCCCATTCTAAAGGTACTGTCACACTTATCGATGTACCAGCGATCCCGACCAGCGATATGACGCGGTCAGGATCGCTGGTACATCACTAAGTGGTCGCTAGAGAGCTGCCACACAGGCAGATCTCACCAGCGACATCGCAGAGGATGGGGGTCGCTACTTACCTGTCAAACTAGGCAATCCTGTGTCCTCCCGCCCGGCTCCACACTCGTCGCTCGTCTCTCCACAGGAAGCGCCGCAGGAAGCTGACGACGAGAAACAGTCCTGGACGTTCTTGCGCGATCAGCGATAACCAGCGGGGGAGCGGGTCGGAGGTAAGTATCACACACAGCGATGTCGCTAGCAATATCGTTATAACGTCACAAGTTATAGCGATATTGCTAGCGATATCGCTTAGTGTGACAGTACCTTTAGTTCACTTTTATCTTCTAGCCTTTTCAGGGATCCCTTGTCCCTTAACTCACAGGATACCAACTGGTTAAAAACCAAAGGTTTTTTCTATGGGTGTGGAGCTAATGTTTGCAAATGTTGCAAGCATGCTAAAAAATCTAAAACATTTATGTCTATGCACAATAATAACATTTTTGATATTTTTTCATATATTAATTGTAATACCAGCAATGTTATCTATTTAATTAATTGTGAAATTTGCAACAAACAGTATGTAGGTTGCGCTATGAATACATTAAAAAAAAGGATCAGAAAACATCTTTCTGATGCAGTTAATTTGCCACCAGCAGAAGCCTCTGTAGTTTCCCGACATTTTTCACAAATACATGGGGGTGATGTCAAGGGTTTTTCTATTATAGGCATTGAACAGGTTAAAAAACCAGAAAGAGGGGGGAATTATCACAAAAAAATTCTTGCAAGAGAAAGCAAATGGATGTTTCTTTTAGATACAAGGTTACCGCATGGATTCAATAATAGAATGGATCTAGCAATACATCATGCTTTTCCAAGTAGTGCTATTATATCTCAGTCATAATGTTTTCATTATATAACACCGTTGTATTAATGTAATAATGTGTGTTTTTAATTATTTCTTTATCCTGGTCAGATAACTTTGTTAGCGCAGGTACTGTTCACATTGATGCTTTTTTTCTCTACTTGTTTCCGGAAGCTATAGAGTTAACATTGAAGGATGTTATCCATACCTGTTACTACTTCTTGATTATGAGGTTAAGAAATGTTTTTTCTACTTAAGAATGTTGTAGTATTTCAGAAGCAGTTTGAGACCGTGAAGAAGGCGGCAGTTGTTACCCCCGAAACGCGTAGTCTGTTCAGCATTATGTCTGCATCTTGTTACTGAACTCTGGATTTTTTATATTATCTGCAATAAAAATTCTTGGATTTTATTATACCACCTGAAGTTTCCGCTTGCTGGACTTTTCTGCCTTTATTTCTATATATACGTACAGTTGTGGCCAAAAGTATTGACACCCCTGCAATTCTGTCAGATAATACTCACTTTCTTCCTGAAAATGATTGCAATCACAAATTCTTTGTTATTATTATCTTCATTTAATTTGTCTTAAATGAAAAACCAAAAAGAATTGTCCTAAAGCCAAATTGGATATAATTCCACACCAAACATAAAAAAGAGGGTGGACAAAAGTATTGGCACTGTTCGAAAAATCATGTGATGCTTCTCTAATTTGTGTAATTAACAGCACCTGTAACTTACCTGTGGTACCTAACAGGTGTTGGCAATAACTAAATCACACTTGCAGCCAGTTGACATGGATTAAAGTTGACTCAACCTCTGTCCTGTGTCCTTGTGTGTACCACATTGAGCATGGAGAAAAGAAAGAAGACCAAAGAACTGTCTGAGGACTTGAGAAACCAAATTGTGAGGAAGCATGAGCAATATCAAGGCTACAAGTCCATCTCCAAAGACCTGAATGTTCCTGTGTCTACCGTGCGCAGTGTCATCAAGAAGTTTAAAGCCCATGGCACTGTGGCTAACCTCCCTAGATGTGGACGGAAAAGAAAGATTGACAAGAGATTTCAACGCAAGATTGTGCGGATGTTGGATAAAGAACCTCGACTAACATCCAAACAAGTTCAAGCTGCCCTGCAGTCCGAGGGTACAACAGTGTCAACCCGTACTATCCGTCGGTGTCTGAATGAAAAGGCTACTGCATGGTAGGAGACCCAGGAAGACCCCACTTCTTACCCCGAGACATAAGAAAGCCAGGCTGGAGTTTGCCAAAACTTACCTGAAAAAGCCTAAAACATTTTGGAAGAATGTTCTCTGGTCAGATGAGATAAAAGTAGAGCTTTTTGGGCAAAGGCATCAACATAGAGTTTACAGGAGAAAAAAAGGCATTCAAAGAAGAGAACACGGTCCCTACAGTCAAACATGGCAGAGGTTCCCTGATGTTTTGGGGTTGTTTTGCTGCCTCTGGCACTGGACTGCTTGACCGTGTGCATGGCATTATGAAGTCTGAAGACTACCAACAAATTTTGCAGCATAATGTAGGGCCCAGTGTGAGAAAGCTGGGGCTCCCTCAGAGGTCATGGGTCTTCCAGCAGGACAATGACCCAAAACACACTTCAAAAAGCACTAGAAAATGGTTTGAAAGAAAGCACTGGAGACTTCTAAGGTGGCCAGCAATGAGTCCAGACCTGAATCCCATAGAGCACCTGTGGAGAGATCAAAAAATGGCAGTTTAGAGAAGGCACCCTTCAAATATCAGGGACCTGGAGCAGTTTGCCAAAGAAGAATGGTCTAAAATTCCAGCAGAGCTTTGTAAGAAACTCATTGATGGTTACCGGAAGTGGTTGGTCGCAGTTATTTTGGCTAAAGGTTGTGCAACCAAGTATTAGGCTGAGGGTGCCAATACTTTTGTCTGGCCCATTTTTGGAGTTTTGTGTGAAATGATCAATGTTTTGTTTTTTGCCTCATTCTCTTTTGTGTTTTTTTCATGTAAGAGAAATTAAATGAAGATAATAATACCAAAGAATTTGTGATTGCAATCATTTTCAGGAAGAAACTGAGTATTATCTGACAAAATTTCAGGGGTGTCAATACTTTTGGCCACAAATGTGTATATACCGGGTGAGTCATAAAGGACGGACGTTTTTAAACTAATCATAAAATCGTTAAATATTTATTAAATATAAATGTATTCACAGATTTGGTTACGTATACTAATAGCATTTGACAAATTCAAGTGTGGAAAACAACATCTGCCATGTGGTGGCCATTATCAGTGATGCATTTCCAAAGGCGTTCTTGGAAGTTGGCATCAACACGTTCCAACACAACTCTGTCGATTTGGGCAACTTCCACTCGAATAGCTTCCTTCAGTTCTTGTAATGATCGAGGCTTAAGCTTGTATACACATGATTTGAGGTGACCCCATAAGTAATAATCGCACATGGACAGGTCTGGGGACCTAGGAGGCCAATTAATATCGCCAAACCTGGAAATGATGCGACCAGGGAAGAGAGGGCGAAGAACGTTCATTGTTGCTCCGGCTGTGTGGGCCGTTGCCCCATCTTGTTGAAACCACACACTAGAGATGGGGATATGTTGCCGTCGTAACTCAGGAACAAAGAAGTTATTTATCATGGCGATATAACGTTGTGAGTTCACGGTAACAGTATTGCCATTATCGCCTTCGAAAAAGTACGGACCGATCACGCCATATTTGCCCATAGCGCACCACACCGTTACCTTAGGGCTGTGCAGCGGTACGTGCCGTTCGTGGAGCCCCCGGTGGTCGTTTGTTCATTAGTGTACCTCGTGTACGGAGTGCTTCAACCCAACGTAGGATAGTGTTACGAGCGGGAACAGCTTGATTTCTGTGAATATTGAAATGACGCCGAAACTCACGCTGAACGGCTGTGATACACTCATTATTCTTGACAAAACTGTCGTACGCAAAAACGCGATGTTCTATCGTCCACGGCACCATAGCTTAAACTGAAACTAAAATAAAAACAATGCTTTCACCTCACAAACATAACCCCGCCTCCCGCACATCTCTACCTCCACCTGGTGGTGAGTTATAGCCACTTCAAATACATCCGTCCTTTATGACTCACCCGGTATATATACTAAATAATATATAGTATTATTCTAAAGCATAAAGAAAAGCAGTATTTAACCCCTTTCCTACATTAGACATACTATTTCGTCCATGTGACCTGGGAACTAAGTCTCAAGCACAGAATAGTACGTCTAGCGCGATCAGCGGCACTCACGGGGGGAGCGCTGCTGATCGCGGCCGGGTGTCAGCTGATTATCACAACTTACACCCGGCACTATGTGTCAGGGGCGGTCATGGACCGCCGCCGACACATTAACCCCCGGCACACTGCGATCAAACATGATCGCAGTGTACCGGCGGCATAGGAGAGAAGCGCGCAGGGAGGGGGCTCCCTCCGTGCTTCCCTGAGACCCCAGCAGCAGCGCGATGTGCAGCGCTGCTGGAGGGGCCTCCTTCCCTGCAGGTCCCCGGATCCAATATGGCGGCGGGGAACTTCGGAGGCCTGCAGGGAGCTGGCTTCCTCACTGCCTGCAGAGCATAGGCATGAGGAAGCCTGTGTAGCGCCTGTGTCAGATCGCTGATCTGTCACAGCGATCTGTTATGAGTTCATTTTCCCCTTCACCATTGAGGTCTGATGAACTCCCTCTTCTGGTGAAGGAAGGTAGTGAGGCTGATTACCAAGCACCTGAGCTGGGAGAGGATGACAGGGCGACGGGGATCTCTGACTGGATATAAGGCAGCCGACGCCCTTCTGCCTCGCTGGTGATTTCTCTGTGGAATTCTAGGAGACCAGTCTGATTCCTGCTCCTCAAAAGCTAAGTTTTCTGCTTTGCCTTTTTGCATTTGTGTTTTGGTTTTAGTTTGCCTTGTTTTTCTGGATTCTGCCATTCCCTGCTGGGGTGAGATGAATTCCTTTTAGTCGGTTTGCTCTGTCTTCAGAAAATACCTGAGTACTGACATAGTCTTTTTGAAGCCTAGTGTCTTCAGGGCCTTTTTCCGTCAGTCTGTTGGCTCTTATTTTGATAGGGTTTTTCGCGGATTGCAGACAGCAGCCTTCCTATCCTGTCCTATCTAGTTAGCTTGGGCCCCATCATTTGCTCAGTCTATCTTTCTATCTGTGTTAGTGTTTTTTCTTCTTGCTTCACCGTCATTATATGTTGGGGGCTGCCTATTGCTTTGGGGTCTGCTCTGGGGCAGTTTAGATTTCCCTTTCTGTCTTTAGGCTAGGCAGTTCTCCTGCTGTGATCGAGGGATCTAGGGCATCGTAGGAACCCCCCACGGCTACTGCTAGTTGCTGTTGATAGGTTCAGGGGTCTGCAATCCGACAGCTGCCAACTTCTCTGGTTTTCTGGACTTAGCTAACATTTCTGTTTTTGCCTCCTACGGTGACTCATTCATAACAGCGATCTGTGATGTGACAGATCAGGGATCTGTCACATGACAGTGATGTCCCCCCTGTGACAATGTAATAAAGTTATGAAAAACTGTAAAAATAATTTATAAAAAAATCGCTAAATAAATAAAAAAAAAATTCCCTAATAAATTCATTTTTTGAAAATAAAAAAAATAAATAAAAGTACACATATTTGGCATCGCCGCGTCCGTAACGACCTGCCCTATAAAACTGTCCCACTAGTTAACCCCTTTATTGAACCCCTTAAAAAATAAAAATAAAAAACGAAGCAAAAAATAATGCTTTATCATCATACCGCCAAACAAAAAGTGCAATAACGCACAATCAAAAAGACGGATATAAATAGCCATGGTACCGCTGAAAACGTCATCTTGTCCCGCAAAAAACAAAACACCACACAGCGTTATCTGCAAAAAAATAAAAAAGTTATAGCTCGCAGGATAAAGCAATGCAAAAATAATTATTTTTTATATAAAATTGTTTTCATTGCAAAAAAACGCCAAAACATAAAGACATAAATGAGGTATCGCTATAACCGTAGTGACCTGAAGAATAAAACCGCTTTATCAATTTTACCGCACGTGGAATGGTGTAAACGCACCCCCCAAAAGAAATTAATGAAACGCTGGTTTTTGTTCATTCTGCATCCCAAAAATCGGAATAAAAACGATCAAAAAATGTCACGTGTCCAAAAATAGTACCAATAAAAGCGTCAACTCGTCCCCCAAAAAATAAGACCTCACATGACTCGGTGGGTCAAAATATGGAAAAATTATAACTCTCAAAATGTGATGATGCATAAACTATTTTTACAATAAAAAGCGCCTTTTAGCGTATGACAGCTGCCAAACATAAAAACCAGCTATAAATAGTAAATCAAACCCCCCGTTATCACCCCCTTAGTTAGGAAAAAATAATAAAATAAAAAGTATTTATTTCCTTTTTCCCATTAGGGCTAGGGTTAGGGATAGGGTTAGGGCTAGGTTTAGGGCTAGGGTTAGGGGTGTGTTGGGGTTAGGGTTGGAGTTAGAATTGGGGGGTTTCCACTGTTTTGGCACATCAGGGGCTTTCCAAACGCGACATGGCGTCCGATCTCAATTCCAGCCAAAAAAGTCAATTGGCGCTGCTTCCCTTCCGAGCTCTGCCATGCGCCCAAATAGTGGTTTACCCCCACATGTGGGGTATCAGCGTACTCACGACAAATTGCACAATAACTTTTGGGGTCCTGTTAAACTTGGGAAACTAAAAATTGAGGGTGAAAAGATCATTTTTGTGGAAAAAATATGATTTTTTAATTGTACGGCTGCACGTTATAAACTTCTGTGAAGCCCTTGGGGGTTCAAAGTGCTCACAGATAAGTTCCTTGGGGGGTCTAGTTTCCAAAATCGGGTCAATTGTGGGGGTTTTCCTCTGTTTAGGTACATCACGGGCTCTCCAAATGTGACATGGCATCCGATCTGAATTCCAGCCAATTTTGCAGTGAAAAAGTCAAATGGTGCTCCTTCCCTTCTGAGCTCTGCCATGCACCCAAACAGTGGTTCCCCCCCACATATCAGGTATCAGTGTACTCAGGACAAATTGCACAATAACTTTTCCAGTCCAATTTCTCCTGTTACCCTTGGTAAAATAAAAGAATTGAACCTGAAGTAATTTTTTTTGTGAAAAAAAGTTAAATGTTCATTTTTTTTTAAACATTCAAAAATTTCCTGTGAACCACCTGAAGGGTTAATAAACTTCTTGAATCTGGTTTTGAGCACCTTGGGGGGTGCAGTTTTTAGAATGGTGTCACTTTTGGGTATTTTTTATCATATAGACCCCTCAAAGTGACTTCAAATGTGATGTGGTCCGTAAAAATAAAATGGTGTAAAAATGAGAAATCGCTGGTCAACTTTTAACCCTTATAACTTACTAATTTTGGTTCCCAAATTGTGCTGATATAAAGTAAACATGTGGGAAATGTTACTTATTAATTTTTTTGCATGCCATATCTCTGTGATTTAAGAGCATAAAAATTCAAAGTTGGAAAATTGCGAAATTTTCAAAATTTTCACCAAATTTCCATTTTTTTCACAAATAAATGCAAGTTATATGAATGAAATTTTACCACTAACATGAAGTACAATATGTCATGAGAAAGCCTTGTAAGAATCACTGGGATCTATGGAAGCGTTCTTGAGTTATTACCTCATAAAGGGACAGTAGTCAGAATTGTAAAAATTGGCCGGGCATTAACATGCAATCCACCCTTGGGAGTAAAGGGGTTAAGAGACAAGCTCTAAGAATAGAAGATCAGAATATGGAGAACATGTGCAGTGTTTATCCTCTAAAATAAATATTCTTTCTAAGGCTGTGTGCACACACTGCGGGATCTGCTGCGGATTGATCTGCGCAGATTTTCAAAATCCGCAGATAAATCCGCAGGTCTGCGGTTTATCTGCGGATTATCCTGTGGTTTTGCCCTGCAGTTTCACCATCTCCACAATGGAGAAGATGGTAAACCGCTGCGGAATCCGCAGAAAGAATTGACATGTCAATTCTTTCTGTGGTTTAGAAACCGCAGAAAATCCGCGTGGAAAATTCTGCAGCATCTGCACTGCGGTTTCCATTTCCCATAGGGAATAATGGTACTGTACACAGCAGCAGTCTCAATCTAATTTTGTAGATACTGCTCTCCCAGTTGTGCAGGGGATGGTAATTCTCTATGGAAACCTTAATCTGACCCTTGACCCAACTTTGGATAACTCCACAGAGAAAGCCTCACTATCATCCGCAGCAATTAAGATGTACCTTTCTTCAGCTTCAGTTATGTGATCCATGGCACCTTTCACATTCATCTGCTAGAGACTACTCCTTTTTTCCTTATTCTCACAACACATGTAGTCAAATCGATTATATCTTGGTGTAGCACCATGCATTACAATGGCAACCAGAAACAGATATTGCCAGCATCCTTTGGTCTGACCATGCCCCCATGTTTTGTTCGTTTTCTATCTCATCACTCTCCAAACCAATCTGGTCTTGGAAGTTAACCTTTTTTTTATTAGACCCAACATACACTCAAAAAATAATAAACATTATCAACAATTTCACACAAAATCACAACACATATACCACATCACAAACAATAAAATGTGAAGATCTAAGGCTATGTGCACACACTGCGGATTCACCAGCGGATTTTTCCGTGCGGATCCGCAAGTAAAACCGCAGGTAAATTGATCTGTGGTTTTCCTGCGGATTGGCCAGCGGTTTTCCCCTGCGGTTTGACACCTGGACAATGGAATAGGTGGCAAACCGCAGCGGAATCCGCAGAAAGAATTGACTTGTCAATTCTTTCTGCGGACTCAAAACTGCAGTTTTTCTCCAGTGAAAAAACTGCAGCATGTGCACTGTGGATTGTAAATCCCATAGACTTACATGGTACTGTGCACTGTCTGCGTAACTGCTGCGGATCCGCACAGGCCAAATCCGCTGCAGATCCGCAGCAGAATCCGCACATACCCTAAAAGTTGCTCTTAGAGAATATTTTATTAAACATGGTTCATGTGTTTGGGAAAATAAACATACTGAAAAGGAACGTGTTTCAATACGCCTCTGCACCATGCAAATATCTCATGGCGCTAGCGGGGATCTCACCGAGGTCACCACAGTTCAGTCCTGCTGGGAAAGCAGAAGCTCATTCACAATTATCCATGCCCCCCGAAGAAACTAAGTAGCGTAACGCGCATTGGGGTCCCACAGTCCACATTACAGCAAGGTTCGTCTCTGACTTTACATGTTTACATTTTGTCAGGACTCTAATGTCAGGACCCTGTCAGCGTCGGCAAACTGCCACGCAGAGCAGGGTGACTTACCCACACTATGGGAGAGCGCGGGGTCCAATACTGTAGTGATGGTTCAAGCAGACAGGACCTGTGGCACTGAAAATAGCAAGGAGTCCCAGGACCTACTATCATGTGACTGCAGGGGGCGGGGCTTAGCGTCCTACTGCTGTAGATGATGTAATGTACCTACTGCAGGGAAACTATAGTAGAGGAGAGGAAAACGCAGGTCAGACAAGCGAGGGTTCGTACACGGAGAGGGCTGTGCGGTACCAGAGGGACGAGCAGAGAATAGTCGAGTAACAGGCAGAAGGTCATACATAGAGAGGTAGCGCAGTACAAGAGGGACAGACAGAACTCGTAACAGGGACAGAACTGGATCAAAACCAAACAAGCAACAAGTTATCAGGCACAAGTCACACGTACGCTCGAGGTCAACTAACTCAGCCGAGGGCAGGAGTATAACTGACACCGGACCTAGGTCAAGTGAGCATTAAATAGCCGCCCTCTGCCAGAGAGAGGCAGAAACAATTAACCCCTGTCTGACCAGGATGGGCCAAAGACAAACCCCATCCTGGATCATGACAGTACCCTCCTCTCAACGGGGGGCCACTGGACTCCCGGGTCTCTCAGGATACTTGGCGTGAAAGGCCCGGACCAACCGATCCGCATGAATCGATCAAGCAGGAACCCACGACTGGTCTTCAGGACCGTAGCCTTTCCAATGTACAAGATATTGAAGGGCCCGATGGACCAACCTAGAGTCAACAATACGTTCCACCTCGTACTCAGACTGCCCGTCTACCAAAACGGGTGGCGGGGAAGACGATGATCCCTCCCCACTGGACCCCGCAGGTTTCAAAAGGGCCCTATGAAAAACATTGGGGATACGTAGAGATGGCGGGAGACGCAACCGAAAAGCCACCAGGTTAACCGCTTTGGTAATTTCATAGGGACCAATAAATTTAGGACCAAGCTTCGCAGAGGGGACCTTGAGTCTTATATTCCTGGTAGATAACTATAACTTATCCCCAACCTGGAACACCGGCCCCACGGACCATTTTTTGTCTGCAAAAAACTTATATTTATCCTGGGCCTTCATAATGTTACTCTGGACCTCCTGCCATACCTCCCCCAAACGCTGGATAGTTTCATCTGCCCCAGGACACCCAGAGTCCAAACAGGAAAACTCTCCAAAATGTGGATGAAACCCATAGTTGCAGAAAAAGGGAGATGTACCCGTAGACTGATTAATGCGGTTGTTAAATGCAAACTCGGCCAAAGGTAACACAATACACCAATCATCCTGTCGGGCTGAGGTCAAGCAAAGCAGAATTTGCTCCAGAGACTGATTGGTCCGCTCAGTCTGCCAATTAGTCTCTGGATGGTAGGCAGATGAAAAGGACAGACCAATACCCAACCTTTTACAAAATGCCCTCCAAAATCTGGAAACAAATTGTACACCCCTATCAGACACTACATTCAAGGGTACCCCATGCAACCGCACCACATGCTCAACAAAAAATCTGGACAACGTTTCCGCATTAGGTAGAGCCGCCAAGGGTACAAAATGTGCCTGCTTACTAAACCTGTCCACCACAACCCAAACGACGGTATTACCCTTGGAGGGGAGAAGGTTGGTGATGAAATCCATGGACAAATGAGTCCATGGTCTCTCAGGAATAGGCAGTGGTACCAATTCCCCGGCCAGCCGGTTATGGGGGGTTTTCGCAAGGGCACAAACATCACAAGCAGACACATATTCCCCAACATCAGAGGCTAAAGAAGACCACCAGAATATTCTAGCGATGGCCTTCTGGGTAGCCGAGATCCCTGGTTGTCCACTCAGAACTGAGTCGTGGAATTCCCGGAGGACCTTGATACGAAATTGAGCTGGTACGAAAAGTTTATCCACCGGCTTAACCGGAGGTGCAAGAGACTGGGCTTCCCGAATCTCCCGTTCCAACATATTAGAAATACCTGCCACCACCACCCCGGGCTGAAGAATGGAGGATGGAGGTTCAGGGGGGACACCGGATCTAAACTGTGTGACAAGGCATCAGCTCTAACATTTTTGGATCCTGGCCGAAAAGTGATAGAGAAGTGAAATCGGGAAAAAAAAGTGACCATCTAGCCTGTCTAGGAGTCAACCTTTTAGCTGACTCAATGTAAGCTAGGTTCTTGTGGTCCGTAATTATGGTTATAGGATGGACCGCCCCCTCCAAAAAATGCCTTCATTCTTCAAAGGCCAACTTCACGGCCAGAAGTTCTCGATTCCCATCATCATAGTTTCTCTCCGCAGGGGAGAATTTCTTCGAGAAAAAGGCGCAGGGTCTCAAATTAGTCAAAGTGGTGGGTCCCTGGGACAATACTGCCCCCACCCCCACCTCTGAGGCGTCCACCTCAACAATAAATGGTTCAGACTGGTCCGGTTGAATAAGAACCGGAGCAGACATGAAATTTTTTTTAAAAAACTGAAACGTCGCTATCGCTGCGGCTGACCAATTTTTGATATTGGCCCCCTTTTGAGTCATGTCTGTGAGGGGTTTAACCATCTGTGAGAACCCCCTTATAAATTTGCGATAATACTTGGCGAATCCTAGGAAACGCTGCAGAGCCTTCAAATCACAAGGTTGAACCCAATCGACAATGGCCTGCACCTTATTAGGATCCATGCGATACCCCTCAGCAGACACAATGAATCCCAGAAAAGACAGTTCCTGAACAAAAAATAAACATTTCTCTAGTTTAGCAAAGAGACAGTTCTCCCGAAGCCTTTGGAGAACTGCCCGAATATGACCAAGGTGAGCCTGTTTATCAGGTGAGTAGATCAGTATGGCATCCAAATACACAACCATAAAACGTCCAATAAAATCAGAGAACACGTGATTAATGAAATTTTGGAAGACCACTGGAGCATTCGTCAGACCAAAAGGCATGACCACATTTTCAAACAACCCTTCAGTAGTGAGAAAAGCAGTTTTCCACTCATCTCCTTCCCGGACTCAGATAAGGTTATACGCTCCCCGTAGATCTAATTTCGAAAGCCACTTAGCTCCGGACAACTGGTTGTACAAATCAGGAATAAGTGGGAGGGGATACGTATTTCTCACAGTTATCTTATTTAACTCTCGAAAATCAAGGCATGGGCGCAAACCACCATCTTTTTTCTTTACGAAAAAGAACCCCGCCACCACGGGAGAGACAGAAGGACGAATGTGTCCCTTACGGAGACTCTCGGAAATGTATTCCTTCATAGCAGCCCGCTCGGGACCCGAAAGGTTATACAAGCAGGCCTTGGTCAATTTAGCACCTGGAACCAGGTCAATGGCACAATCAAATGGGCGGTGTGGTGGTAAAACCTCAGCCTTATTTTCTGAGAAAACGTCCGTATAGTCTTTTAGGTACTCTGGAATACCTTCCAGACCAACGGATGACACAGACACAGAAGCAAGACATTTTTCAGAACAATAGGGACCCCATTTAACAATGTCCCGAGATTCCCAATTAATCACAGGATTATGTAATTGTAACTAGGGGAACCCCAACACCAATCCCGCAGGCAGGTTGTCCATAACAAAGCATGAAATATGTTCCTGGTGCAAGGAACTCACTTTAAGGAGAAACTCCTCTGTCAGAAATATGATGTCATTCTTAGCCAGTGGTGTTTTGTCAAAGGCAACAACATGGATAGGAGTCTCCAGCCTAACTGTCCCTAACTTACACCTGGACACCAAGTCAGAGTCAATAAAGTTCAACGACCATCCGCAATCCACAAAGGCAGAAGTGGATGTAGAGACACTCCCACAACAAAGTTCCACTTGCAGCAACATTTTTGAAAATGGAGAAAATGGTACCTGAGAGCCTGGGTGACCTCCACGACAATCACCCGGGCTCAGTCGCTTGTTGGTCAGTGGACAGGAGGGGCAATCATTTTTCCAATGTCCAGAATCGCCACAGTGAAAACAGCATTTCCCCTGGCGCCGTTGTCTCCTTTCTTTGCCCTTGAGGTCGATGGTTCCCATCTCCATGGTTTCCAATGTAGGACTGGCTCCCCTTCCTTGGGAGAATAACGGGGTCTCAATCTGCATCACTCCCCTCGCCCGTAGCCTGCGATCCATTCGGACGGCCTATGTCATAGCGTCCTCCAGGGAATCAGGCGGAGGGTGGAGAGCCAAGGCATCTTTTAGATGTTCAGACAGGCCTCTACGGAACAAACCCCGGAGGGTGGCATAATTCCAGCAGACCTCAGCAGCCCAGCATCTGAACTCTGAGCAAAACCCTCGGCTGAGAGCTTCCCCTGGCACACACTCATCACCATGTCCTCAGCCGTACGCATCCGATCAGGCTCATCATAAATATGCCCCAGGGCCTCAAAAAATGCATCCACAGTCATACGCTCAAAGGCAGTGGTCGGAAGGGAGAATGCTCAAGCCTGGGGAGGCTCCCCTTAACAGAGACATAATGACCCCCACTGTCTGACTTTCATCCCCTGAAGAGTGTGTTCTCAATGAAAAAAAAGCTTACAGCCCTCCTTGAACACTTTGAATTCCTTTTTATCTCCGGAAAAGGTATCCGGTTACTTAACTGGAGATTCAGGGGAAATTAATGTAACATCCCGAGCCCCCGATGATATAACCCCCTGCACAGTGTGAGCGATCAGCTGCTGAGACTGAGCCAGGGCTAGTTGTTCCCCCAGGAGTCTCTGAGACATCAGAGTCAGGTGCTTTACCTGCTCAGAAAGAGCGTGCATAGGATCCATCACACACACAGGAGAAGGGGAGCGGAGAAAAAAAAATGGCAACGGTCAGTTATAATGTCAGGACTCTAATGTCAGGACCCTGTCAGAGTCGGCAAACTGCCACGCAGAGCAGGGTGACTTACCCACACTATGGGAGAGCGCGGGGTCCAATACTGTAGTGATGGTTCAAGCAGACACGACCTGCGGCACTGAAAATAGCAAGGAGTCCCAGGACCTACGATCATGTGACTGCAGGGGGCGGGGCTTAGCGTCCTACTGCTGTAGGTGATGTAATGTACCTACTGCAGGGAAACTGTAGTAGAGGAGAGGAAAACGCAGGTCAGACAAGTGAGGGTTCGTACACGGAGAGGGCTGTGTGGTACCAGAGGGACGAGCAGAGAATAGTCGAGTAACAGGCAGAGGGTCATACACAGAGAGGTAGCGCAGTCCAAGAGGGACTGGCAGAACTCGTAACAGGGACAGAACCGGATCAAAACCAAACAAGCAACAAGTTATCAGGCACAAGGCACACGTACGCACGAGGTCAACTAACTCAGCTGAGGGCAGGAGTATAATTGACACCGGACCTAGGTCAAGTGAGCATTAAATAGCCGCCCTCTGCCAGAGAGAGGCAGAAACAATTAACCCCTGTGAAAAATGAGGATGAATGAACTCATGGAGATCAACATCCAACACTGCGGAGACACCATCACATGTTTCTCAACACAGTGATGCTAGAGAATTGCCCCCATCCCTTATGGGAAATATGCAAAAACATGTAAATCAAGAGCCGTGGAGACACCATCACATGTTTCTCAACGCAAGCAATGACTAGCCAGGTCTTTCACCGGGAAGGAACAACCACGGGAAGGGCCGTCTCCAATGAAGGAAACCACCTATGCCAAAACATGGTATCCATCCACAGACAGCTGTTTCGGGGTATTGCCCCTCATCAGTGTGGAGTAGGAAACTGGCTAGTAGGAGCAATGCCTAGTAAAAGACTGTGAAAAATGAGGATGAATGAACTCATGGAGATCAACATCCAACACTGCGGAGACACCATCACATGTTTCTCAATGCAGTGATACCCCGAAACAGCTGAATGTGGATGGATACCATGTTTTGGCATAGGTGATTTCTTTCATTGGAGACTGCCCTTCCCGTGGTTGTTCCTTCCCGGTGAAAGACCTGGCTAGTCATTGCTTGCGCTGAGAAACATGTGATGGTGTCTCCGCGGCTCTTGATTTACAATTAACCCCTGTCTGACCAGGATGGGCCAAAGACAAACCCCATCCTGGATCATGACACATTTATTGTTTAAGTCCCATGTACCTTCTCTAGTACTTCTGCTTATACTATTGATTGTCACTTTAGGTATTTGATTATATCTCCCTCTTTTGTGGTCTATCTTTTAGGTCCTTTTCTGATAATTAATATTGCACTATTGCACCTTATATAAGACTACTGAGAGACTTCTACCTCCTCTT
This sequence comes from Dendrobates tinctorius, assembly GCF_039654945.1. Lineage (NCBI taxonomy): Eukaryota > Metazoa > Chordata > Amphibia > Anura > Dendrobatidae > Dendrobates > Dendrobates tinctorius. The sequence continues at coordinate 7,378,084 of NW_027361719.1, read as the reverse complement.
TTTGAACTATCTATATACCCTTACTTTTTGGAGGTCAGGATTTATTATTAACCATTTACCAATCTGGTGTCTTTTTATGGATTTATTGTAAGGAAAAATCTTTGGTACATGTGTTTGATATTTACTTATTCAATTTGCCATATATGTACCTAACCTAGTCTGTATGTGGCATCTAGGTGTCGCTGATTCCTTTGTGTATACTACAACTAATTACATACTATTGATTTTTATTTTTCATTTGTGTATAATAAAATTTATATGTTTTTATATATTGCTCCTTGGTCCTTAATTTCTTTTTTGGGTTTCTGTGATATTAATATGGATGAGCTTTTACATTATTAGCCTTTTTTTGGATTCTCATTCATAAGTAGTTCTCAGCCTAGACGGTTGCATCTTGGCACCATCCAGGTTGAAAACTAATTATCCCTCAGCATATATTACGGTGTGGGACAGAACGATGGACAGGTGAGGGATATTGTTGTTTTTTATTTATTTTTTATTACAGAAGACGAGGGCTTTGGTGGAATTAGGCATTAGGTCAGTATCATTGTGATTGTTATTTTTAAATAAAAAGTAAAACTGTGTTTTGTTTTATTTGAAATAAAAGACATTATTCTGCCTGTGTCTTTATTTACAATACAACTGTAGTATTAGTAATGGATAGGTGTCTTATAGACATCTCTCCAGTACTAATCCGTGGGCTTGATGTCACCTGACAATACAAAGGTGACATCAAGCCCACAAATATGAACCCCACTTGCCACTGCTACAGGACAAGTGGGAAAAGTCAGGCAAGTGCCAGAATTGTTGTATCTAAAAGATGCAACTTTTCAGGGCGGCGAGGCCTGCTATCTTTTGGCTGCAGTGCCAATATCCATGGCCCCTTACAAGCCTTAGAATACCAGCCCACAGCTGTCTGCTTTAGCAAGTGTGGTTGTTAAAAATGGGGGGACCCCATGCCGTTTTTTAGCCCACAGCTGTCTGCTTTAGCAGGTGTGGTTGTCAAAAATGGGGGGACCCCATGCCGTTTTTTAAAATTATATATATAAATTATTAAAAAATGCATTGTGGGGACCCCTCTATTCTTGATAACCAGCTTTGCTAACATTGACAGCTGGGAGTTTTGCATGGCTTGTTATACAAAATACAGCGGAACCCATGCAGGTTTTTATTTACAGCGCAAGAGCTGGCTGATAAATACATCCATCAGCGGCTCCTGCTCTCACTATTATTAGCTGCAGCAGGTGTTAGTCCCATCAGCTGACACCAGCGGCCTGTGGTAGAATTTATACCTCCAATCACAGCTGAGCGCTCACGCTGTCTTTTGACAATGTGGGAACTGCAGCTGTCTGAACGGTGGGGATGATTTCACCACCATCAGAAGCAATGTTTGCCACACTGTCATGCACATGGCACACATTGTATTGTTGGGCCCCCCATTCAAGTGAATAGAGTTTGGTCTGCTGCTCAGTGTTTCTGTTGGATGACAGGCTGTATGGATGCATTATGCAACCATGAAGCCTGCCATCTAGATGGAGCAGAGCTGACTGTGAGGTCACATCCTACTGTCCTTGACTTTTCTGCAGCAAATACTCTGCAAAAAAAGTCAACCTGCGTATCTGCAGCATTTTTTTCACCATCCATTCAAGTCAATGGGTGAAAAAATGCTGAAAGAAGCGACATGCTCTATGTCAAAAAAACGCTGCAAAACACAAAATCCAGATGACAAAAATACCAATACCAAAATCTCATAGGCTTTGCTGGTCCTGTAAAAAGCCATTGAAAATTAACATAAATATGCAGCAAAAACGCCCAGTGTGAACATACCCTAAAAGTTACCAGCATATAATGTTCCATCATATTGTTACATTTGATTGACATAACTGGACAACCTCTAAAAAATATCACTTAAAAGTGATGCAGTATATGACCAAAGTAAATAAGAATAATGTATTATACTCTCCACTCTGTGTTTCAGCTCTTTTCATGTAAATGGAACAAAACAGTGATACCACTCACTGCCTATTGCGAGGAGTGTTGCAGAGGAGAACCTTGCTTTCTGTTTTAGCAATGTTGGCAGGAGGCAGAGTTTGCTAGATTATGCCACAGTCTAACTTCCCTCTGTCCATCTTCTTTATATTATATGGCTCACTGGTGGACACAGACAGGAGTTGGCCCCTGTGCAAGAACAATATATGGGTCCTTTGCAGTCCAATAGTTCATCATAATGTACAATTCCACCTTCTTTTGAAGTGGATATGGGCTCCTTTACCCAGTGGGCCCCTGATATGGCTGGTTTGGAGGAAGAAAAATAGCAATATAGTGTCTGTACTGGCTGGCTTATTGCAGTCTGTGTCATACGGAACAAAGCCTGAGCCAGCAGTGTTGAAGTAATCAAGAACCAGTTCAAAGAATCATAGAATATTAGAGTTGGAAGGGACCTCCAGGGTCATTGTGTCCAACCTCCTGCTCAATGCAGGATTCACTAGACCATCTCAGTCAGATGTCTGTTCAGTCTCTGTTTGAAGACTTCCATTGATTGTGATACTTCCTTCTCTCAACCCTATATGGTGAAGTCACTGATCCATCACAAGATTTCATATCTGTCCACTATTTCCTCTCGAAGTAAGAATTCTAGATTGCTTATTTTGCATGTTGAAACTTTGTAAAACCGTTTCTAAAATCACAATCACTTCTTTCTGCTGTGCACAACGAAGAGCAGAATCTTACAATCAGAACACAATCTTATTGTAGTACGTACCTTAGGAGCTGTTCAAGAGCAGGATAAGTCTCGCCTTAATTGTTCCGGGATTTCTGACAATTTTCAATAGTGAGGTTAATGCTTACACAGCTTAAGGCGTTTCCTTACTCTTGACTTTCCAGTTTAACTACATGTGCAATTTGGAACACTCCATGAATGAGGTTAGTTATTTAATTCATTAGAATAATAATCCATAAAAATCAATAAAAATTAGTCATATGTACTTAAGAGAGCTGGACTGGAACTGAAAATCAGCCCTGATATTTGAAAGCACACAGGTCCACCTGCTTTGCAATAATAATAAATAATAAATTTTATTTCTATAGCGCCGACATATTCCGCAGCACTTTACATTTCAGAGGGGACTAGTACAGACGATAGACATTACAGCATAACAATAATCACATAGATCATAACAGATACCAAGAGGAATGAGGGCCCTGCTCGCAAGCTTACAATTTATGAGGAGAAAAGGTAGACACGAAAGGTGGGTGGTAAAAATTGCCCTGATTGTTTGGATCACTCATAATGTTAAGTGAGTAACAGTACAGAAACAGAGGGCTGATATATGCATAAAGCATGTGGGAGCATGATGCGGGGAACCTGGTTATGGTAACACTTTTGACTGTGCCACACAAGGATAGTTAGGTTAATGTGTTGAGGCGGTAGGCAATTCTGAATAAATGCGTTTCCAGGGCACGCTTAAAATTGTAGGGATTGGGGACTAATCGTATTGACCTGGGAAGTGCATTCCAAAGAATTGGTGCAGCACGTGTAAAGTCTTGGAGACGGGAGTGGGAGGTTCTGATTATTGAGGATGCTAACCTCAGGTCATCAGCACAATGGAGGGCACGGGTAGGGTGGTAGACTGAAACGGGGGAGGAGAAGTAGGGTGGTGCTGAGCCATGGAGAGCTTTGTGGGTGAGGGTAATAAGTTTGAACTGGATTCTGGAGTGGATGGGTAACCAGTGTAAGGACTGGCACAAGATAGAGGCATCAGTGTAACGATTGGCGAGGAATATGATCCTGGCTGCAGCATTCAAGACAGATTGGAGGGGGGAAAGTTTGGTAAGAGGATGACCAATTAGAAGAGAGTTACAATAGTCCAGACGAGAATGAATAAGAGAAACAGTAAGAGTTTTTGCGGAGTCAAAGGTAAGAAAATGTCGTGTCGAATTCTAGAAATGTTTTTGAGGTGCAGATGACAAGAGCGAGCCAATGATCGGATGTGGGGGGCAAAGGAAAGCTCGGAGTCAAATATGACCCCAAGACAGCGGGCATGTTGCTGGGGCGTAATAGTGGAACCGCACACAGAAATGGCAGTGTTGGGTATAGGAACATTAGTAGAGGGAGGAAACACAAGAAGTTCAGTCTTTGACAGGTTCAGTTTCAGATACAGTGAGGACATGATGTTAGACACAGTGTTTAGACAATCGCTGGTGTTTTCTAAAAAGGCAGGCGTGATGTCAGGAGAGGAAGCGTATAATTGGGTGTCATCAGCATAGAGATGGTACTGGAAACCAAATCTACTGATTGCTTGACCAATAGGGGCAGTATACAAAGAGGAGGGGGCCTAGAACCGATCCTTGAGGAACCCCAACAGTAAGTGGAAGATGAGAGGAGGAGGAGCCAGCAAAAGATACAGTAAAGGAGCTGTCAGAGAGATAGGAGGAAAACCAGGAGAGAACGGTGTCCTTGATGCGATGGAGCGGAGCATAGTGAGGAGGAGCTGATGATACACAGTGTCAAATGCTGCAGAGAGATCCAAGAGAATTAGCATGGTATAGTGACCATTAGATTTAGCTGTTAATAGATCATTAGAGACTTTAGTGAGGGCAGTTTCAGTAGAGTGTAATGAATGTGAAAAAGGTTTGTACATTTGTGGATTACCATTGAACAAAGTATACATCCCTTTTGTAGAATACAAACTGCTGTAAAGCCAGAGTGACACTCTGCTAAATGAAAAGGTTGCATTGTTTTTATATTGACAAACTATCTTTTAGATAGGTAATCAATATCAGATTGGTGAGGAATTCACGTTCGGCAGTCCCACCAATCAACAATTCTCAGTGCCAGCAGTGGCCAGATACTAAAAGTTGTCGAGATAAAAAGCACAGCTCCATCAGCCGTGTAGTGGTCACTGCCGTGTACTGCAGATCTTGCCCTATACGAATATTCGATTATTCTCAGGCAAAACTAACAGTTCAAGGAAATTCTTATCCTCTCTTGTTGACAACTTTATCTTCCTAAAGGTAGGGGAGAAAACAAGGGGAACTGCTACCTTGGATCTAATCCTTATTAACAGGAAGGAAATGGTTGAGGAGGTAAAAGTGGCTGGTACCCTAGGAGGTAGCGACCGTGCTATTTTAGAATTTTGGATAACTAGAGGAGGAAGACCTGTGAAGACTCAGACGTCAAGGTTAGATTTCAGAAAGGCAGATTTTAAGGGTTTCAGAAAGAGAATTGGAGCGATCCAATGGCTGGATATCCTTAAGGACAAAAATGTCCAGGAAGGATGGGAAATCTTGAAAAATGAAATTCTCAAAGCACAATTGTTAACAATTCCGAAAAGAGGGAAGACTAGGAAGCATTTAAGGAAACCAGGATGGATGAACACAGAACTTAAGCATGCTAAAAAGGAAGAAAGAACTGTTTATAAAATAGAAAGAGGGAGGCATATCTAAAGAAGAATATAATGCTGTCTGCAGAACTTGCAGGGCACAAATCAGATTACTAAAGCTGACAATGAATTGAGGCTTGCAAGAGACGTCAAAAGCAATAATAAAGGATTGTAGCATCAACTGTTCTTCACTGTCCTATTAAGGAAGTAGAATAATCTAGGATATCTATAAACAGAAATATAGTGAGGAAACACTTAGCTAACCTAAATGAATTCAAGTCTCCAGGTCCAGATGAATTACACCCCAGAGTACTGAAGGAGATAGCAAAATAAATTTTTGAACCCCTCTCCATAATCTTTGAAAATTCTTGGAGAACAAGAGAAGTCCCAGAAGACTGGAGAAGAGCAAATGTTGTTCCTATCTTCAAAAAGGGGAAAATGTGGACCCAGGCAACTATAGGCCGGTGAGTCTGACTTCTATACCAGGAAAGATCTTTGAACAAATTATTAAGCAACATGTACAGTTGTGGCCAAAAGTATTGACACTCCTGCAATTCTGTCAGATAATACTCAGTTTCTTCCTGAAAATGATTGCAAACACAAATTCTTTGGTATTATTATCATCATTTAACCCCTTCACGACCCATGACGCCTACGTAGGCGTCATGCTATAAATAGCATTCCTGCGGGTTGGGTGACTGGGGTCACTGAAATGTCACCCGACCTGCAGATACAGGACAACATTGAGTTAAGCCCAGGGGGGGTGGCTTCGCCCCCACGTGGTTAGGATCGCTCTGATTGGCTGTTTCACTTTTAACAGCTAATCAGAGCGAAAGTAGTATTTCATCAATTAAATTTGATGAAATATTACAATCCAGCCATGGCCGATGCTGCACTAGCATCGGACATGGCTGGAGACACTAATTTAACCCCCTCACACCGGCTGGCAGGGGCGATCAGCCCCCGCCACGGACTGATGGCAGCGATGGGCCGTTGCCGTCATGGTCTGCTCCCCCTCCCCTTCCCTCCTGTCTCCCCCGCTGTCCGATCCGCCCTCACCCTCCCCGGTACCTCCTATGTCCCGCTCTGCCTCCCGGTGTCCCGCTGTCCCTCCTGCATGGGCGCTGCCATCTTGGAAAATGGCAGGCGCATGCGCAGTGCGCCCGCTGGCATTTCCCGGCTGCAGAGTCAATTTTTTTTATTTAGATCACTGTGATAAACTCTCACAGTGATCAAAATAAAAAAAAGTAAATCACCGCCCCCCTATCACCCCCATAGGCAGGCACATGTAATAAAATAAAGAAAATATTTTTATTTTTCAATTAGGGCTATGGTTAGAGCTAGGGCTAGGGTTAGGGCTAGGGTTAGGGATGGAATTAGGGTTAGGGTTGGAATTAGGGTTAGGGTTGGTATTAGGGTTAGGGTTGGAATTAGGGTTAGGGTTGGAATTAAGGTTAGGGTGGAATTAGGTTTGGGATTAGGGTTAGGGTTGGAATTAGGGTTTGGAATAGGTTTAGGGGTGGGTTGGGGTTGGGATTAGGGAAAGGCTGGTGGTTAGGGTTAGCGCTGTTTTGGGGTTAGGGTTGTGGTTAGGGTTATGATTAGGGTTGGGATTAGGGTTAGGGGTGTGTTGGGGTTAGGATTGGAGCTAGAATTGAGGGGTTTCCACTGTTTAGGCACATCAGGGGGTCTCCAAACGCGACATGGAGCCATCATTTATTCCAGCCAATTTTGCGTTCAAAAAGTCAAACAGTGCTCCCTCCATTCCGAGCCCCGATGTGTGCCCAAACAGTGGTTTACCCCCATATATGAGGTATCAGCGCACTCAGGAAAAATTGCACAACAACTTTGGGGGTCTAATTTCTCCTGTTACCCTTGGGAAAATAAAAAATAGGGGGCTAAAATAATTATTTTTGTGGAAAAAAAATTATTTTTTATTTTCACTCCTGGGCATTATAAAATTCTGTGAAGCACTTGGGGGTTCAAAGTGCTCACCACACATCTACATAAGTTCCTTGGGCGGTCTAGTTTCCAAAATGGGGTTACTTGTGGGGGGTTTCCACTGTTTAGGCACATCAGGGGCTCTGCAAACGTAACATGACACCCACAGACCATTCCATCAAGTTGGCATTTCAAAACATCACTACTTCCCTTCCGAGCCCCGATGTGTGCCCAAACAGTGGTTTACCCCCACATATGGGGTACCATCGTACTCGAGACAAACTGGACAACAACTTTTGGGGTCGAATTTATCCTGTTACCCTTGTTAAAATAAAATATTGTGGGCTAAATAATCATTTTTTGAGGAAAAATAAATATTTTTTATTTTCATGGCATAGCGTTATAAACTGCTGTGAAGAACTTGGGGTTCAAAGTGCTCACCACACATCTAGATTAGTTCCTTGGGTGGTCTAGTTTCCAAAATGGGGTCACTTGTGGGGGGTTTCCTCTGTTTAGGCGCATCAGGGGCTTTGCAAACGTAACATGACGCCCGCAGACCATTCCATCAAGTCAGCATTTCAAAACATCGCTACTTCCCTTCCAAGCCCAGACGTGTGCCCAAACAGTGGTTTCCCCCACATATGGGGTACCAGCATACTCAAGACAAACTGGACACCAACTTTTGGGGTCCAGTTTATCCTGTTACCCTTGGGAAAATAAAAAATTGTGGGCTAAAAATAATTTTTTGAGGAAAAAAAAATATTTTTTATTTTCATGGCTCTGCGTTATAAACTGCTGTGAAGCATTTGGGGGTTCAAAATGCTCACCACACATCTAGATTAGTTCCTTGGGTGGTTTAGTTTCCAAAATGGGGTCACTTGTGGGGGTTTCTACTGTTTAGGTACATCAGGGGCTCTGCAAACGTAACATGACGCCCGCAGACCATTCCATCAAGTCGGCATTTCAAAACATCGCTACTTCCCTTCCAAGCCCCGACGTGTGCCCAAACAGTGGTTTCCCCCACATATGGGGTACCAGCATACTCAGGACAAACTGGACACCAACTTTTGGGGTCCAGTTTATCCTGTTACCCTTGGGAAAATAAAAAATTGTGGGCTAAAAATAATTTTTTGAGGAAAAAAAAATATTTTTTATTTTCATGGCTCTGCGTTATAGACTGCTGTGAAGCATTTGGGGGTTCAAAATGCTCACCACACATCTAGATTAGTTCCTTGGGTGGTTTAGTTTCCAAAATGGGGTCACTTGTGGGGGTTTCTACTGTTTAGGTACATCAGGGGCTCTGCAAACGTAACATGACGCCCGCAGACCATTCCATCAAGTCAGCATTTCAAAACGTCACTACTTCCCTTCCAAGCCCCGACGTGTGCCCAAACAGTGGTTCCCCCCACATATTGGGTACCATTGTACTCAGGACAAACTGGACAACAACTTTTGGGGTCCAATTTCTCCTGTTACCATTGTGAAAATAAAAATTAGTGGGCTAAAAAATCATTTTTTGAGGAAAAAAAAATATTTTTATTTTCACAACTCTGCGTTGTAAATTTCTGTGAAGCACCTGGAGGTTCAAAGTACTCACTATGCATCTAGATAAGTTCCTTAGGGAGTCTAGTTTCCAAAATGGGGTCATTTGTGGGGGAGCTCCAAAGCTTAGGCACACAGGGGCTCTCCAAACACGACATGGTGTCCGCTAACGATTGGAGCTAATTTTCCGTTCAAAAAGTCAAATGGTGCTCCTTCCCTTCTGAGCCCTGCCGTGTGCCCAAACAGTGGTTCCCCCCACATATGGTGTACCAGCGTACTCCGGACAAACTGGACAACAACTTTTGTGGTCCAATATATCCTGTTTCCCTTGGGAAAATAAAAATTAGCTTGCTAAAATATAATTTTTGAGGAAAAAAAATGATTTTTTATTTTCTCTGCTTTGTGTTATAATCTTCTGTGAAGAACTTGGGGGTTCAAAGTGCTCACCACACATCTAGATAAGTTCCTTCGGGGGTCTAGTTTCCAAAATGGGGTCACTTGTGGAGGAGCTCCAATGTTTAGGCACACAGGGACTCTCCAAACGCGACATGGCAACCGCTAAATATTCCAGCATATTTTCCATTCAAAAAGTCAAATGGTGCTCCTTCCATTCTGAGCCCTGCCGTGCGCCCAAACAGTGGTTTATGAGCGCATATGAGGTATCGATGTACTCAGGAGAAATTGTCCAACAAATTTTAGTTTCCATTTTACCCTGTGGCCCATGTGAAAATGAAAAACACTGAGGCAAAAGAAAATTTTTGTGAAAAAAAAGTGTTTTTTTTAATTACGGATCAATTTGTGAAGCATCTGGGGGTTTAAAGTGTTCACTATGCATCTAGATAAGATCCTTGGAGGGTCTAGTTTCCAAAATGGGGTCACTTGTGGGGGACCTCCAATGTTTAGGCACACAGGGACTCTCCAAATGCGACATGGCAACCGCTAAATATTCCAGCATATTTTCCATTCAAAAAGTCAAATGGTGCTCCTTTCATTCTGAGCTCTGCCGTGCGCGCAAACAGTGGTTTATTACCACATATTAGGTATCGGTGTACTCAGGAGAAATTGCCCAACAAATTTTAGGATTCATTTTATCCTGTTACCCATGTGAAAATGAAAAAATTGATGCTAAAAGAAAATTTTTGTTGGAAAAATTAAAATGTCCATTTTTTCCTTCCATGTTGCTTTAGTTCCTGTTAAACACTGAAGGGTCAATGGATTCAGGTCAATGGATTCACAGCTCTAAAAATCGGCCATGAATTTGCCCTCTGTTGGCAGCAGATTGTCTAAAATGGACAAACCCCAGGAACAGCCCACAATAATGCCTGTGAAGATCACCGTCACCAATGGTCATCTGAATATCAAACTTTCTCACAAAGTATTGTGTGCAAAAGTTTGTGCACCTTTGCAGAATAATTTTGTTCTTGTAAAGTTTGGTAACTCAGCATGGTAAATCTTAATTTGCTGATGAAAAGCTTTATGTGCAACCATAAATAAGGAGATAAATTGTGGCACATGCAAAGGTTTGTGCTCCCCTCCCAGTATGTATATGTTTTTCTTTTGTAATGTGTGAGAACTTGGTGAACTCTTTTCAATGTCTTCACTGTTCTTCACTGTCCTATTAATGGAATAGAAGAATCCAGGATATCTATAAACAGAAAGATAGTGAGGAAACACTTAGCTAACCTAAATGAATTCAAGTCTCCAGGTCCAGATGAATTACACCCCAGAGTACTGAATGAGATAGCAGGAGAAATTTTTGAACCCCTCTCCATAATCTTTGAAAATTCTTGGAGAACAGGAGAAGTCCCAGAAGACTGGAGAAGAGCAAATGTTGTTCCTATCTTCAAAAAGGGGAAGAAGGTGGACCCAGGCAACTATAGGCCGGTGAGTCTGACTTCTATACCAGAAAAGATCTTTGAACAAATTATTAAACAACATGTATGTCAGTACCTGGATAAGAATGATGTGATTAAACAGAGTCAGCATGGGTTTGTAACTAATAAGTCATGTCAGACTAACTTAATTTCCTTCTATGACGGAATCACTGATTGGGTGGATCAAGGAAATGCTGTTGATATAGTATATCTTGACTTCAGCAAAGCATTTGACAAAGTATCTCATACAATCCTTATTGAAAAAATGACTAAGTATGGAATGGACAAGGCAACTGTTAGGTGGATTCGTAACTGGCTTAGTGATCGGACCCAAAGAGTGGTCGTAAATGGCTGCACATCCAGTTGGAAGAATGTCTCAAGTGGTGTACCACAGGGCTCTGTCCTGGGCCCTGTATTGTTCAACATCTTTATCAATGATTTAGATGAAGGAATTGAGGGTAAACTGATTAAATTTGCTGATGACACAAAGCTAGGAGGGATAGCTAATGCTAGAGAAGAGAGAGAGAGGATTCAAAAAGATATAAATGAACTGGAGAAGTGGCAGCAACTAACAGAATGGTTTTTAACAGGGAAAAATGCAAAGTACTACATCTGGGCAATAAAAATGAAAAAAGCATATACAGAATGGGAGGAATAGGCCTAAGCAACAGCACATGTGAAAAAGACTTGGGTATACTAATAGATCACAGACTGAATATGAGTCAACAGTGTGATGCAGCAGCAAAAAAGGCAAATGCAATTCTAGGATGTATTAACAGAAGCATACAGTCTAGATCACGTGAAGTCATTATTTCCCTCTACTCCTTTTTGGTCAGACCTCACCTGGAATATTGTGTCCAGTTTTGGGCACCACATTTTAAAAAAGACATCAACAAACTGGAGCAAGTTCAGAAAAGAGCAACCAGAATGGTGACCGGTCTGCAAACCCTGTCTTATGAGGAAAGGTTGCAGGATTTGGGATTGTTTAGTTTGCAAAAGAGAAGACTGAGAGGAGACTTAATAGCTGTCTACAAATATCTAAAGGGCTGTCACATTGTAGAAGGATCAACTTTATTCTCATTTGCACAAGGAAAGACTAGAAGCAATGGGATGAAACTGAATGGGAGGAGACAGATTAGATATTAGAAAAAACTTTTTGACAGTTAGAGTGATCAATGAGTGGAATAAGCTGCCACGAGAAGTGGTGAGTTCTCCTTCAATGGAAGTCTTCAAACAGAGGCTGGACAGACATCTGACTGGGATGATTTAGCGAATCCTGCTTTGAGCAGGGGGTTGGACCAGATGGCCCAGGAGGTCCCTTCCAACTCTACGATTCTATGATTGTAATCTTCTTGAATGTAGTTTGAGTAGCCCTCAAAGTGACTTCAAATGTGAGGTGGTCCCTAAAAAAATGGTTTTGTAAATTTTGTTGTAAAAATGAGAAAGCGCTGGTCAACTTTTAACCCTTATAACGTCCTAACGAAAAATATTTTGTGTCCAAAATTGTGCTGATGTAAAGTAGACATGTGGGAAATGTTATTTATTAACTATTTTGTGTCATGTAACTCTCTGGTTTAACAGAATAAAAATTAAAATTTTGAAAATTGCGAAATTTTCAAAATTTTTGCCAAATTTCCGTTTTTTTTCACAAATAAAAGCAAAAATTATTGACCTAAATTTACCACTAACATGAAGCCCAATATGTCACGAAAAAACAATCTCAGAATCGCTAGGATGTGTTGAAGCGTTCTAGAGTTATTACCTCATAAAGGGACACTGGTCAGAAATGCAAAAAATGGCCAGGTCATTTAGGTCAAAATAGGCTGGGTCATGAAGGGGTTAATTTGTCTTAAATGAAAAAACACAAAGAATTGTCCTAAAGCCAAATTGGATATAATTCCACACCAAACATAAAAAAGATGGTGGACAAAAGTATTGGTACTGTTCGAAAAATCATGTGATGCTTGTCTAATTTGTGTAATTAGCAGCACCTGTAACTTACCTGTGGCACCTAACAGGTGTTGGCAATAACTAAATCACACTTGCAGCCAGTTGATATGGTTTAAAGTTGACTCAACCTCTGTCCTGTGTCCTTGTGTGTACCACATTGAGCATGGAGAAAAGAAAGAAGACCAAAGAACTGTCTGAGGACTTGAGAAACCAAATTGTGAGGAAGCATGAGTAATCTCAAGGCTACAAGTCCATCTCCAAAGACCAGAATGTTCCTGTGTCTACCGTGCGCAGTGTCATCAAGAAGTTTAAAGCCCATGGCACTGTGGCTAACCTCCCTAGATGTGGACGGAAAAGAAAAATTGACAAGAGATTTCAGCGCAAGATTGTGCGGATGTTGGATAAAGAACCTCGACTAACATCTAAACAAGTTCAAGCTGCCCTGCAGTCTGAGGGTACAGCAGTGTCAACCCGTACTATCCGTCGGCGTATGAATGAAAAGGGACTGTATGGTAGGAGACCCAGGAAGACCCCACTTCTTACCCCAAGACATAAAAAAGCCAGGCTGGAGTTTGCCAAAACTTACCTGAAAAAGCCTAAAACGTTTTGGAAGAATGTTCTCTGGTCAGATGAGACAAAAGTAGAGCTTTTTGGGTAAAGGCATCAACATAGAGTTTACAGGAGAAAAAAAGAGGCATTCAAAGAAAAGAACACGGTCCCTATAGTCAAACATGGTGGAGGTTCCCTGATGTTTTGGGGTTGCTTTGCTGCCTCTAGTGGCACTGGACTGCTTGACCGTGTGCATGGCATTATGAAGTCTGAAGACTACCAACACATTTTGCAGTATAATGTAGGGCCCAGTGTGAGAAAGCTGGGTCTCCCTCAGAGGTCATGGGTCTTCCAGCAGGACAATGACCCAAAACACACTTTAGAAAGCACTAGAAAATGGTTTGAGAGAAAGCACTGGAGACTTCTAAGGTGGTCAGCAATGAGTCCAGACCTGAATCCCATAGAATACCTGTGGAGAGATCTAAAAATGGCAGTTTGGAGAAGGCACCCTTCAAATATCAGGGACCTGGAGCAGTTTGCCAAAGAAGAATGGTCTAAAATTCCAGCAGAGCATTGTAAGAAACTCATTGATGGTTACCGGAAGCGGTTGGTCGCAGTTATTTTGGCTAAAGATTGTGCAACCAAGTATTAGGCTGAGGGTGCCAATACTTTTGTTTGGCCCATTTTTGGAGTTTTGTGTGAAATGATCCATGTTTTGCTTTTTGCTTCATTCTCTTTTGTGTTTTTTCATTTAAGACAAATTAAATGAAGATAATAATACCAAAGAATTTGTGTTTGCAATCATTTTCAGGAAGAAACTGAGTATTATCTGACAGAATTGCAGGAGTGTCAATACTTTTGGCCACAACTGTGTGTCAATACCTGGATAATAATGAAGTGATTAAACAGAGTCAGCATGGGTTTGTAACTAATAAGTCATGTCAGACTAGCTTAATTTCCTTCTATGACAGAATCACTGACTGGGTGGATCAGAGAAATGCTGTAGATATAGTATATCTTGACTTCAGCAAAGCATTTGACAAAGTATCTCACACAACCCTTATTGAAAAATGGCTAAGTATGGAATGGAGAAGGCAACTGTTAGGTGGATTCATAACTGGCTTAGTGATCGAACCCAAAGAGTAGTCGTAAATTGCTGCACATCCAGTTGGAAGAATGTCTCAAGTGGGGTACCACAGGGCTCTGTCCTGGGCCCTGTATTGTTCAACGTCTTTATCAATGATTTAGATGAAGGAATTGAGGGTAAACTGATTAAATTTGCTGATGACACAAAGCTAGGAGGGATAGCTAATACTAGAGAAGAAAGAGAGAGGATTCAAAAAGATATAAATAAACTGGAGCAGTGGGCAGCAACTAACAGAATGGTTTTTAACAGGGAAAAATGCAAAGTACTACATCTGGTCTGCAAACCCTGTCTTATGAGGAAGGGTTGCAGGATTTGGGAATGTTTAGCTTGCAGAAGAGAAGACTGAGAGGAGACTTAATAGCTGTCTACAAATATCTCAAGGGCTGTCACATTGTAGAAGGATCATCTTTATTCTCATTTGCACAAGAAAAGACTAGAAGCAATGGGATGAAACTGAATGGGAGGAGACACAGATTAGATATTAGAAAAACTTTTTTACAGGGTGATCAACAGGCTGCCACGAGAAGTGGTGAGTTCTCCTTCCATGGAAGTCTCCAAACAGAGGCTGGACAGACATCTGTCTGGGATGATTTAGTGAATCCTGCTTTGAGCAGGGGGTTGGACCAGATGGCCCAGGAGGTCCCTTCCAACTCTACAATTCTATGATTCTATGAATACATAGTAGTAGGTGTGCAGTAGCCTACAATGGCCCCTACACAGTTGATGGAGCTCTGCTTTTCAGCTTGTCAACTTCTAACATACAGCCACTGTCAGAACCAAGAACAGCTGATCCATGGGCATGTCGGGAGTCGGACTTCCACCAGTTTGATATTGAGTTAACCAATATAATAGAGGAACAACCCTTTAGTTTCACAATTTAGATTGCTGTTAATGTGAGGCAGAACCATATTTGTAAGGCTGTGTTCACATGTTGCTGCCTATTACACTGCCGTAACTATAAACTTCGGGGCCCCGGGGCAAAACTTCATAGTGGGGCCCCTCAACATTTCAATTACTAGAGGTTGTGCGGAATGTGGTGAAGCCTGCTACGCATTGTTGTATACAACACACAGGCTTCACCACGTTCCGCAAGACCTTTAATAGATTTTGTTTATGATGCAAGTTTTAGAAGTTAAATATTCAGCGAATATGTTTGGAAAATTAATAAGGTGTATAATAATTCCAAATATTGCACAATTTTCAAATAACTGTATATGTTTATTAAATATTAAGTAGTTTTAAACAGTATATATTTAAACTGTGTTCGCTTAAATATAACATTACTTAAACATTACCAATTTGTTCAGTTTTAAACAGCTACTTAAACATTCCTAACTTTCAGAGAAGCGAATTCAATTACTTTGTCAAAGTTGATCTGTTGAGCTCGATCATTCTCAATTGAAAGTGAAGCTAAGCTGCTGAGTCTTTCTTGAGCCATAGTACTTCTCAAGTAGTTTTTTCTGAGTTTAAGCTTAGAGAAGGATCGTTCAACCTTAGACACAGTCACAGGAACAGTCACATACATGACCTCATCTGGCGACTACAGTTTTTTTCCCTTTTTTTTTCGATACCTACCCAGCTCCTAGTATCCCCCCACTCCTAAAATAACACACACTACAATTTTAAATTCTTTGGATAATTTTGGCCACAGCGGACGATTTTATTAACGAACAATAACATTAACAATAAACATCAAAATATTAATCATAATGCAAATAATATGAGGGGAGGGTTCTTGGAGCTAAAAGATCTGGCTATAAAACCTTTTTAGCCCAAAAACCAATGTAAAAACTCGACCACCATGTTACCCTCAGCCGTCCAGCCCAGCTCGAGGGCACCGTAACTCCCGTTCCGGGAGACTAACCACCAGAGCTCCCGAGGTAAAAACCCCGTCCAGAGCCCATAACCAAAAAGCCAGATCACCCATACCATTTTAAAAAACTGTCGGGAATATTACTTCCAACTCCTTCCCCGACCAATCACTGCCAACTCCAAGAACCCCACCCCTTTTTCCCACTATCCAGGCTGCCCCCACCCCAAACTCCTCCCCTGGCCCATCCCAGCCAATCATTTCGAATCGGCCATAACAAGTTTAAAACTGGCCCGCCCATTGCAGTCATGGGGGGCTTCCTTTAGGCTGTGCCCTCCCCAGCCCCCTTCTTGATGCACGCTGTGCAAACGTCTGGATAGCTTGATGAAAGTAAAGAATGCTCGACTATTAGGAAATCAGCAAATTCCTTAACACTTTTCATTTTTTCCAGTTGCTTTTGAAACAAATTTTTCACTGAACATAACTGAAGGAAAGGCTGGAGTTACATCATCTGCAAACTTGTTAACAAAATCAACAGTTTTTTTGTTAACATATCTTTCACTTGCACTGGCCAAAAAATCAGGTTGTGTTACTTCATAAGAGTCAAGAACAGCTTTCATCCCTTCAAAGTGGCGATGAAGTTGACAAACCCCTTTCCATGTCACCTACCCCCTCATGGTGCTGGCACATCCCAATCCCCATATTCCACCCCCCTCCACACGATGCTGGCACATCACCCCTCTCCATGTTTATAGTATATGGAGGACTATGTGGGTGCAGTATACTATATGGAGCACTATCATGCTATGTGGGTGCAGTATACTATATGGAGCACTATCATGGTGTATTATAATGGGTGACTATGGATGATGCACTATAATATACGGAGCCAATTATACTATGTGGAAGCCATTATAATACTGGGAGGGCTCTGTGGGGGGCATGATAATACTTGAAGGACTGTGAGGAAGGCTTTATACTTTATGGAGGGTGATTTAAAGGGACACTGTCACCACTGTCACTTACTGGACTGCTCAGTGTAGTTTTCTTAAAATCACTGTTCAATCAGTTTGAGATTAACATTGTAGGACTAATCAAACAGTCCAGCAAATTTATTAACTGCTAAATATGAAGCAGGGAAAACAGTAATTACATTAAAATTACAGCAAGCAGCTCAGTAAGTGACACATCGCTGGAATCCGGGTCACTAGCTCTACATTATGCTGCTATCAGATAGGATGGCAAAATCCTGATGACAGTGTCCCTTTAAGGCTGTGTGGGGGCCATAATATAGTGTGAAGAGATGTAGGGGCCATTATACTGTATGAAGGGCTGTGTGGGGTTCACAATGGGAATCATACCGTAGAAGAGGGGTAGTCTTATACGGTGAGTATATTCCAAACTCTATATTTTAACTGGAAAAGTTGGGGGTCGTCTTATACGCCCAGTCGTCTCATACGCCGGAAAATAGGGTAATACTAAATACTATCTACCTACACACGCACTACAACTACTATATGCGACACAGACTGCACTGACGATCCGACACTGGCCGCTGACCGATGAGCAATGGCCAATGAGCAGTTCAGCAGTAGGGGGAAACAAGACCTCAGTGTCAGTGCACATCACATCGCGGCCGCTGCCTGAACTATTGGCTGAGTCACCGCCTGGCGCGACACCACACGATCAGCTAACAGTCTACTGTCTGCCATAGAGCTCCTGTTACTAAGCGAAATAGCGTTTCACCGTTTAAAGTATAAATGAACAAAAAACATTTACGCTTGCACTTTCATGGATCTTTTCGTTATTTTTATTAACTTTAAACTCGAATAATATAGGCGCTGGGTATTTTATGAGAAATTAAAGTATTAAAATACAATTTTTTTACCATCAGTTTGGAGCCCCTTGGGTGGTTGGGGCCCCAGGGCAGTGCCCCGGCTGCCCCGGTTGTAGTTACGGCCCTGGCCTACTATGTTAATTCACACTCGAAAGAAGAAGAGAAACCAAGTCCAAGCTACATAAAAGGTATAAGTTTTTTAAGTACAAAAAAGACACATATTGGAACAGACACATTAAAATGATAATATAATTCTAATATAAAACGTTTTAAATGTGTCTCAAAAGACCAAACTTAGCACTGACCCCCCTCCCAAGATAGACCTACTCTTTGTTAGATACTTTGCCTCTTGAAGAATGGAATAAAATGCAATTATGCACACAAAAAAAGTAATAATAATAATAATAATAATAATAAAAAAACTATGACTATTCTTGGACAAAAACTCATTATAATAAAACCTCAGTATTACAATAGAAAATGTTTTTTTTTTTTAAATAATAAAAATGTGTATTCCTTTAAAAAGGAATTTTAAAAGTAACCCATATATATAATTGATTTCACTGTTTTTGTAACTTGAACTATAACTTTATCATGTGCTTTATCCTGTATTGTAAACTCCAGAAAAAATCAATAAAAACAATGATAAAATAATTTAAGGTACTGACCCACAAAATAAAGTTAATATGTTACTTATATCACGTGATTAATGTGAAAAAAAAGGCCTAACTGGGGTAAAAATTTACCTTTTCACTTTTTGCCACCTGCTGTACAATAACTTATGGAACACACTTTTGAGATTCAAATGCTAACTGGAGTTACATCTCAGCTCAGCAAAAAGATTAGGGCCACATGTGGGATTGTTGGCAGCGGATTACTCACGATACTCTCCAAGCATGTGACAACAGAGCTTGTTTATTCAGGAACAAACAGGAACAATATATGATCAGCTTAATAGATCAGGAATAAATCATTTGTGTGTCACTATCTGTGCAGCATCTACAGCAGACTGCTTCTCTCATACACAGACACAAGAAATACAGTTACATGCTCCTCCTGTGTGAGCCTCTGGGAGTTTTTTTTGTTGTTTTTTTGTTCTAACTTTATGAACAGCATACAAATCTAGCAACTAAACATTCATAGATAGGAATGGAGTTGTTGCACCAAACATATTCCAACACCCCCACTCAATAACTACTTATCCTGTTAGGCTGGAGTCAGACACAACGTATAAAAATACGGTCCTTTTTTACGGACGTAATACGCAGAAATGTTCCCTAAATAATGATCTGTATGTCATCTGATTGTCATGCGAGGATGCGATTTTCTCGCATTTAAGCATCCATGTGACATTCGTATGGCATCCGTATGGCGAGATTTTCTCACCGGCTTGCAAAATCGACATACACTGCGTTCCAAATTATTATGCAAATTGGATTTAAGTGTCATAAAGATGTAATTTTTTGTTTTTCAAATAAACTCATAGATGCTATTGTGTATCAGGGCTCTTTGGATCACTGAAATCAATCTCAAACGCCTGTGATAATTAGTTTACCAGGTGAGCCCAATTAAAGGAAAACTACTTAAGAATGATGTTCCACATTATTAAGCAGGGCACAGGTTTCAAGGAATTTAAGAAAGAAAACGGATCTCTCTGCTGCTGAAAATCATCAAATAGTGCAATGCCTTGGTCATGAGATGAAAACATTAGATATTTCCCAAAAACTTAAACGTGATCATCGTACTGTTAAGAGATTTGTGGTTGATTCTGAGCACAGACATGTTTGTGCTGATAAAGGCAGAATGAGGAAGGTTTCTGCCAGGCAAGTTCATCGGATTAAGAGAGCAGCTGCTAAAAAGCCATTACAAACCAGCAAACAGATATTTAAAGCTGCTGGTGCCTCTGGAGTCCCTCGAACCTCAAGGTGTAGGATCCTTCAAAGGCATGCTGTGGTGCATAAACCTACTATTCGGCCACTCCTAAACAGTGTTCACAAGCAGAAATGGTTGCAGTGGGCCCAGACATACATGAAGACTAATTTTCAAACAGTCTTGTTTACTGATGAGTGTCGAGCAACCCTGGATGGCCAGATGGATGGAGTAGTGGATGGTTGGTGGATGGCCACTATGTCCCAACAAAGCTGCGACGTCAGCAAGGAGGTGGAGGAGTCATGTTTTGGGCCGGAATCATGGTAGGGCTCTTTAAGGTTCCTGAAGGTGTGAAAATGACCTCTGCAAAGTATATAGAGTTTCTGACTGACAGCTGTCTTCCATGGTATAAAAAGCAGAAATGTGCCTTCAGGAGCAAAATCCTCTTCATGCATGACACTGCACCATGTCATGCTGCAAAGAATACCTCTGAGTCATTGACTGCTATAGGCATAAAAGGAGATAAACTCATGGTGTGGCCACCATCTTTCCCTGACCTCAACCCTATAGAGAACCTTTGGAGTATCATCAAGCGAAAGATCTATGAGGGTAGAAGGCAGTTCACATCAAAACAGCAGCTCTGGGAGGCTATTCTGACTTCATGCAAAGAAATACAAGCAGAAACTCTCCAAAAAATTCACAAGTTCAATGGATGCAAGAATTGTGAAGGTGATATCAAAGAAGGGTTCCCATGTTAACATGTAACTTGGCCTGTTAGGATGTTTTGGAGTTAAATAGCTTTTTTGTTCGGTGAATGTGACCTCCTAATGCTGCAAATTCCACAAATGAGCATTTTCAGTTCTTTAAAACATATCAAATGTTTAGAAATTCTACTGTGCATAATAATTTGGAACAGTGCAATTTGAGTTTTTATTCATTTTGGAGATTATACTGTTATCATTGGGAGGTTTCTTCAATAAAATTCGATGCATACTCTAACGGGTGATGACTTTTCTTAGACTGACTGTCATTTGTACCGACTATTTAGGAAAATCAGAGAAAAATATCATTTGCATAATAATTTGGAACACAGTGTATAATGGATCCCAATGGCAGGTTTTAAAACACAAACGAAAGAATAGATATATATACATAGAATGCATATATACAGTGCCTTGCGAAAGTATTCGGCCCCCTGGAACTTTTCGACCTTTTCCCACATATCATACTTCAAACATAAAGACACCAAATGTAAATTTTTGGTGAAGAATCAACAACAAGTGGGACACAATTGTGAAGTTGAATGAAATTTATTGGTTATTTTAAATTTTTGTGGAAATTCAAAAACTGAAAAGTGGGGCGTGCAATATTATTTGGCCACTTTACTTTCAGTGCAGCAAACTCAATCCAGAAGTTCATTGTGGATCCCTGAATGTTGTCCTAAATGACTAATGATGATAAATATAATCCACCTTTGTGTAATCAAGTCTCTGTATAAATGCACCTGCTCTGTGATAGTCTCAGGGTTCTGTTTGTTTGAAGCACAGAGAGCATCATGAAGACCAAGGAACACAACAGGCAGGTCCATGATACTGTTGTGGAGAAGTCATTGAGACATATATATATATTTATAGTTCATAGAGTTTTACATAGCATAATAGCCGCTAAATCAATTGCCGACTTCTGTAAAATCATTCTAAAACCCGACATGAAATGACACATGGTTTACATACAGTAAACCATTTCATTTCATTCAGTTTTTTATATGTCTTTGACTAATAATAAGATTAGGGTATGTGTGTAAAATTTTGGACATGTAGGTGTTAAATTAACGGGTAAATTTGTTGAAAAAAAATTGCGTGGGCTCCCACGGTATTTTCTCCACCAGAGAGGGAAAGCCAGCGAGTGAGGGCAGATATGAATAGCCTAGAGAGGGACCATTGTTTTTAGCCCCCCCAGCTAAATAAATCTGCCCCCAGCCACCCCAGAAAAGGCGCATCTTTTTAACCCTTTACTATTCTAGGGTTAATAATGGATGTCTTATTGACACCTCTCCATTATTAACCCGACTTAATGTCACCTTTCAGTAGCAAGGTGACATATACCCTTTATTATTAATCCGTATACCACCGCTAAAGGCAATAGGAATAGAGAGGCTAAGTGCCAGAAAAGGCGCATCTTATAGATGCGCCTTTTCTGGGGTGGCTAGGGGCAGATTTTTTTAGCCAGGGGGAGTGCCAAAAACAATGGTCCCTCGCTAGGCTATTAATATCTGCCCTCACTCACTGGCTTTCCCTCTCTGGTGGAGAAATTACCGTGGGAGCCCACGCAATTTTTTTCAACGAATTTACCCGGCATCAGTCGAACATCCCTTCGGTGGATATTAGCTATTCACAAATGGCACCCTTACAAAATCCAGCTGCTGCAGCATCTCAACGAGGATGACTCAGATTGGCGTGCTGAATTTGCAGAATGGGTAAATCAGTTTACACAGACCATTATGTTCAGTGATGAGGCCAACTTTTTTTGGGTGGGCCATTTATATAGATACACATTAATAAAATGGGAATGGTGACAGTTTTCTTGCATAAGGTGTCTTGCATTGAAATCTGCTGCAATGACCCAGGCACTCTGTTCACCAGACATCAACATAATTTCTATCCATTCCTCACGTGTTAATCTCTGCGACATGTCAATGGCTGTAAACAAAGAGAAACTTGTAAATAACTCATGAAAGAATAAAGTTACATTAAAACCAAGCACACCATTGTTTTTCTTGTGAAATTCTCAATAAGTTTGATGTGTCACATGACCCTCTTTCCATTGGAAAATATAGCTGGATCCAAAATGGCCGACTTCAAAATGGCCACCATGGTCACTCAACACCCATCTTGAAAAGTTTTCCCCCTCCCATATACTAATGTGCCACAAACAGGAAGTTGATATCAATAACCATTCCCATTTTATTTAGGTGTATCCATATACATGGTCCACCCTGTACAGTCACATGCTCTCCCTGTGTGAGCCTCTGGGAGGTTTTTTTTTGCTCAACTTTATGAACAGCATACAGTTAGGTCCATATATATTTGGACAGAGACAACATTTTCCTAATTTTGGTTCTAGAAATTACCACAATGAATTTTAAACAAAACAATTCAGATGCAGTTGAAGTTCCGACTTTCCGCTTTCATTTGAGGGTATCCACATTAAAATTGGATGGAGAATTTAGGAGTTTCAGCTGCTTAACATGTGCCACCCTGTTTTTAAAGGGACCAAAAGTAATTGGACAATTGACTCCAAGGCTATTTCATGGACAGGTGTGGGCAATCCCTTCGTTATGTCATTCTCAATTAAGCAGATAAAAGGCCTGGAGTTGATTTGAGGTGTGGTGCTTGCATTTGGAAGGTTTTGCTGTGAAGGAAACATGCGGTCAAAGGAGCTCTCCATGCAGGTGAAACAAGCCATCCTTTAGCTGCAAAAACAGAAAAAAACATCCGAGAAATTGCTACAACATTAGGAGTGGCAAAATCTACAGTTTGGTACATCCTGAGAAAGAAAGAAAGCACTGGTGAACTCATCAATGCAAAAAGACCTGGGCGCCCACGGAAGACAACAGTGGTGGATGATCGCAGAATAATCTCCATGGTGAAGAGAAACCCCTTCACAACAGCCAACCAAGTGAACACCACTCTCCAGGAGGTAGGCGTATCAATATCCAAATCTACCATAAAGAGAAGACTGCATGAAAGTAAATACGGAGGGTTCACCGCACGATGCAAGCCACTCATAAGCATTAACCCCTTACCTACAATTGACGTAATATTCTGTCCATGTGACCATGGACCTAATTACCATGGACAGAATATTATGTCATCGCGATCAGCGGCGCCCACGTGGTGAGCGCCGCTGATCGCGGCCGAGTGTCAGCTAATTATCATAGCTGACACCCGGCACAATGTGTTAGGGGCGGTCACGGACCGCCCCCGACACGTTAACCCCATGCACACCGTGATCAAACACGATCGCTGTGTACCGGGGGTTAAAGGGAAGCATCGGCAGGGAGGGGGCTCCCTCCTTGCTTCCCCGAGCCCCCCAAGGCAGCGCAATGTGCAGCGCTGCTGCGGGGGACTCCTTTCCTGCAGGTCCCCGGATCCAATATGGCGACGGGGACCTCCGGGGGCCTGCAGGAAGCTGGCTTCCTCAGTGCCTGCAAAGCGCAGGCATGAGGAAGCCTGTGCAGTGCCTGTGACAGATCGCTGATCTGTCACAGTGATCTGTGATGTGACAGATCAGCGATCTGTCACAGGACAGTGATGTCCCACCTGGGACATTGTAATAAAGTAAAAAAAAAATTAAAAAAAAATCGCCAAATAAATTCAAAAAAAAAAAAAAAAATTCCCCAATAAATTCATTTTTTGGAAATAAGAAAAAAAACAAACAATAAAAGTACACATATTTGGTATCGCCGCGTCCGTAACGACCCGCCCTATAAAACTGTCCCAATAGTTAACCCCTTAAGCGAACCCCTTAAAAAATAAAAATAAAAAACGAAGCAAAAAATAATGATTTATTATCATACTGCCGAACAAAAAGTGCAATAACGCGCGATCAAATAGACGCATATAAATATCCATGGTACCGCTGAAAACGTCATCTTGTCCCGCAAAAAACAAGCCACCATGCAGCATCATCAGCGAAAAAATAAAAAAGTTATAGCTCGCAGAATAAAGTGATGCAAAAATAATTATTTTTTATATAAAATTGTTTTCATTGCATAAAAGCGCCAAAACATAAAAAAAGACCTAAATGAGGTATCTCTGTAACCGTACTGACCTGAAGAATAAAACCGCCTTATAAATTTTACCGCACCCGGAACGGCGTAAACGCACCACCCAAAACAAATTCATGAAACGCTGGTTTTTGTAAATTCTGCGTCCCAAAAAACGAAATGAAAAGCGATCAAAAAATGTCACATGCCCGAACACGATACCAATAAAAGCGTCAACTCGTCCCGCAAAAAATAAGACCTCACATGACTCGGTGGGTCAAAATATGGAAAAATTATAGCTCTCAATATGTGGTGATGCAAAAACTATTTTTACAATAAAAAGCGTCTTTTAGCGTGCGACAGCTGCCAAACATAAAAACCGCCATAAATAGTAAAGCAAACCCCCCGTTATCACCCCCTTAGTTAGGGAAAAATAATAAAATTAAAAAAATGTATTTATTTCCATTTTCCCATTAGGGCTAGGGCTAGGGTTAGGGTTAGGGCTAGGGTTAGGACTATGGTTAGGGCTAGGGTTAGGGTTAGGGTTAGGGCTAGGGTTAGGGTTAGGGTTAGGGCTAGGGTTAGGGCTAGGGTTAGGGTTAGGGCTAGGGTTAGGGTTAGAATTGGGGGTTTCCACTATTTGCACACATCAGGTGCTCTCCAAACGCAACATGGCATCTGATCTCAATTCCAGCCAATTCTGCGTTGAAAAAGTCAAATGGTGCTCCTTCCCTTCCAAGCTCTGCCATGCACCCAAACAGTGTTTTACCCCCTCATATGGGGTATCAGCCTACTCAGGACAATTTGCAAAACAACTTTTGGGGTCCTATTTCTCCTGTTGCCCTTAGGAAAATACAAATTTTGGGGCAAAAATATCATTTTTGTGGAAAAAATTTTTTTTGTTATTTTCACGCCTGGGCGTTATAAACTTCTGTGAAGCACTTGGGGATTCAAAGTTCTCACCACACATCTAGATAAGTTCCTTGGGGGGGTCTAGTTTCCAAAATGGGGTCATTTGTAGGGGGTTTCCACTGTTTTGGTACATCAGGGGCTTTCCAAACGTGACATGGTGTCCGATCTCAATTCCAGCCAAAAAAGTCAAATGGCGCTGCTTGCCTTCCGAGCTCTGCCATGTGCCCAAATAGTCATTTACACCCACATATGGGGTATCAGCTTACTCAGGACAAATTGCACAATAATTTTTAGGGTCCTGTAACCCTTGGGAAAATAAAAATTGGGGGTGAAAAGATCATTTTGTGGAAAAAATATGATTTTTTTAATTGTACCGCTGTACATTATAAACTTCTGTGAAGCCCTTGTGGGTTCAAAGTTCTCACCACATATCTAGATAAGTTCCTTAGGGGGTCTAGTTTCAAAAATGGGGTCACTTGTTGGGGGTTTCCACTGTTTTGGTACATCAGGGGCTTTCCAAACGTGACATGGTGTCCGATCAGAATTCCAGCCAATTTTGCATTGAAAAAGTCAAACGGCGCTCCTTCCCTTTTGAGCTCTGCCATGCGCCGAAACAGTGGTTCCCCCCCACATATCAGGTATCAGCGTGCTCAGGACAAATTGCACAATAATTTTTGCTGTCCAATTTCTCCTGTTACACTTGGTAAAATAAAAAAAATTGAACCTGAAGTAATTTTTTTTGTGAAAAAAAGTTAAATGTTAATTTTTTTTAAATATTCAAAAAATTCCTGTGACGCACCTGAAGGGTTAATAAACTCCTTGAATGTGGTTTTAAGCACTTTATGGGGTGCAGTTTTTAGAATGGTGTCACTTTTGGGTATTTTCTATCATATAGACCCCTCAAAGTGGCTTCAAATGTGATGTGGTCCGTAAAAATAAAATGGTGTTGCAAAAATGAGAGATCGCTGGTCAACTTTTAACCCTTATATCTTACTAACAAATAAAAATTTTGTTTCCAAAATTGTGCTGATGTAAAGTAAACATGTGGCAAATGTTACTTATTAACTTTTTTGTGTGCCATATCTCTGTGATTTAAGGGCATAAAAATTCAAAGTTGGTAAATTGCGGAATTTTCAAAATTTTCGCCAAATTTCCATTTTTCTCACAAATAAACGCTAGTTATATGAATTAAATTTTACCACTAACATGAAGTACAATATGTCACGAGAAAACAATGTCAGAATCACCGGGATCCATGGAAGCGTTTCAGAGTTATTACCTCATAAAGGGACAGTGGTCAGAATTGTAAAAATTGGCCCGATAGTTAACGTGCAAACCACCCTTGGTAGTGAAGGGGTTAAGAATGAAAAGGCTAGAGCTGAAACTCCTAAACCCTTCATCCAATTTTACTGTGGATACCCTCAAATGAAAGCTGAAAGTCTGAACTTCAACTGCATATGAATTGTTTTGTTTAAAATTCATTGTGGTAATGTCTAGAACCAAAATTAGAAAAATGTTGTCTCTGTCCAAATATATATGGACCTAACTGTACAAATCTAGCAACTAAACACTCATAGACAGGAATGAAGTTGTTGCAACAAACACTTTCCAACAAGGAAATTTATAATAGCAGGAAACAAAGCATGATAAATAGAGAACTGTGATATCACTGTGATACAAACAGGGTTCAACATATTGGGATTACTAGGTCATGAGTAGAGTTGAGCATTCCGATACCGCAAGTATCGGGTATCGGAATTCCGATACCGACATCCGATATTTTTTCAATATCGGGCATCGGAATCGGAAGTTCAAAGTTGATTGACAGCCGAAATGACGTCATCATGATGCGCGGTGTGTGCGCATCATGATGCGCCGTCATTTCGGGCCTTCCGGGGGGTCTGTAGCGGCCTGCCGGCGGGCTGTGCCGGCCTGCCGGGGGGCTGTGTGGACTGCCCGGGGTCTGTACCGGCCTGCCGGGGGGGCTGTGCCGGCCTGCCGGTGGTCTGTGCACCCTGTGGGGGTCTGTGCCGGCCTGCCGGGGGGCTGTGCTGATGTCCGGGGCTCTGTGCAGGCATCGTCCGATGGGACTACAAGTCCCATTGGGCGATGCCTGCTACCATGACAGTGATTGACACATTAGCCAATGATGGGACAGTAGTAGTCCCATCATCCGGCTAATGTGTTAAATGTAAAAAAAAAAAAAAAAAAAAAAAATACTACATACATACTACATACATACTACATGCATGCTACATACATACCACATATATACTACATGCATGCTACATACATACTACATGCTACATGCATGCTACATATATACTACATACATACTACATGCATGCTACATACATACTACATGCATGCTACATACATACTACATGCTACATACATACTACATATATACTACATGCATGCTACATACATACTACATGCTACATACATACTACATACATACTACATGCATGCTACATACATACTACATGCTACATACATACTACATATATACTACATGCATGCTACATACATACTACATGCTACATGCATGCTACATACATACTACATGCTACATACATACTACATACATACTACATGCATGCTACATACATACTACATGCATGCTACATACATACTACATGCTACATACATACTACATATATACTACATGCATGCTACATACATACTACATGCTACATACATACTACATACATACTACATGCATGCTACATACATACTACATGCTACATACATACTACATGCTACATACATACTACATATATACTACATGCATGCTACATACACACTACATGCTACATGCATGCTACATACATACTACATGCTACATACATACTACATACATACTACATACATACTACATGCTACATGCATGCCACATACATACTACATGCTACATACATACCACATATATACTACATGCATGCTACATACATACTACATGCTACATGCATACTACATGCTACATACATACTACATACATACTACATGCATGCTACATACATACTACATACATACTACATGCATGCTACATACATACTACATGCTACATACATACTACATATATACTACATGCATGCTACATACATACATGCTACATACATACTACATATATACTACATGCATGCTACATACATACTACATGCTACATACATACTACATACATGCTACATACATACTACATACATACTACATGCATGCTACATACAATACATTCATACAATACATACATAGACATACAGTACATATAACATAGAGTAACATACTTACCAATACTTGTCACATTGTTCCCCGAAGCCATTGTCTTTTACGGAATAAATATTAACATAACAAACCACAAAAATACTCACCCATGATCCGAAGCAGTCCACGAGTGTGTCCCACGACGATCTTGGGTAGAGAACTGCAGCATCAGCTAATGCTGCCGCTCTCTACGGGCTGCAGGAATCCAATGACGGAAGGTAGGTATCCTTCCGCACTGTATTCCTCTGCCACTTAAAAAAAACTCCACACTCGTGGACTGCTTCGGATCATGGGTGAGTATTTTTGTGGTTTGTTATGTTAATATTTATTCCGTAAAAGACAATGGCTTCGGGGAACAATGTGACAAGTATTGGTAAGTATGTTACTCTATGTTATATGTACTGTATGTCTATGTATGTATTGTATGAAGCATGCATGTAGTATGTATGTAGTATGTATGTAGCATGTATGTAGTATGTATGTAGCATGTAGTATGTATGTAGCATGCATGTAGCATGTATGTAGTATGTATTTAGCATGTATGTAGTATGTATGTAGCATGTAGTATGTATGTAGCATGCATGTAGTATATATGTAGTATATATGTAGCATGTAGTATGTATGTAGCATGCATGTAGTATATATGTAGTATGTATGTAGCATGTAGTATGTATGTAGCATGTAGTATGTATGTAGTATGTATGTAGCATGTAGTATGTATGTAGTATGTATGTAGCATGTAGTATGTATGTAGCATGCATGTAGTATATATGTAGTATGTATGTAGCATGTAGCATGCATGTAGTATGTATGTAGCATGTATGTAGTATGTAGCATGTATGTAGTATGTATGTAGTATATATGTGGTATGTATGTAGCATGTAGTATGTATGTAGCATGCATGTAGTATGTATGTAGTATATATGTGGTATGTATGTAGCATGTAGTATGTATGTAGCATGCATGTAGTATGTATGTAGTATGTATGTAGTATATATGTAGCATGTAGTATGTATGTAGCATGCATGTAGTATGTATGTAGTATGTATGTAGCATGCATGTAGTATATATGTAGCATGTAGTATGTATGTAGCATGCATGTAGTATATATGTAATATGTATGTAGTATGTATGTAGCATGCATGTAGTATATATGTAGCATGTAGTATGTATGTAGCATGCATGTAGTATATATGTAGTATGTATGTAGTATGTATGTAGCATGCATGTAGTATATATGTACTATGTATGTAGCATGCAGTATGTATGTAGCATGCATGTAGTATGTATGTATGTAGTATTTTTTTTTTTTTTTTTACATTTAACACTTTAGCCGGATGATGGGACTACTACTGTCCCATCATTGGCTAATGTGTCAATCACTGTCATGGTAGCAGGCATCGCCCGATGGGACTTGTAGTCCCATCGGACGATGCCTGCACGGACCCCCGGACATCAGCGCAGCCCCCCGGCAGGCCGGCACAGCCCCCCGGCAGGCCGGTACAGACCCCCACAGGGTGCACAGCCCACCGGCAGGCCGGCACAGCCCCCCGGCAGGCCGGTACAGACCCCGGGCAGTCAGCACAGCCCACCGGCAGGCCGGCAGAGACCCCCGGAAGGCCCGTACAGACCCCCGAGAGGCTGTACAAGGGCAGGAAAGGGTTTTTCCAATTCCGATACCGGAAGTCTCATAGACTTGAATGGGACTTCCGGTATCGGCATCGGCGATACCGATACTTTTTTTAAAGATCGGACGATCCATTCCGATCCGATATTTTGAAGTATCGGACGGTATCGCTCAACTCTAGTCATGAGTCTTCCAGAAAGACAATGACCCCAAACATACTTCAAGAAGTACCCAGAACTGGATGGAAACAAAGCCTTGGTGAGTTCAGAAGTGGCCAGCAATGAACTTAAAATTGTTGTTGGGAGAAGGCGCCTTCAAATATCAGAGTCCTGAATCAGTTTGCAAAAGAAGACTGGTCAAAAATTTAAGTTTATAGTTGTAAGAAGCTTGTTGATGGTTATAGAAAGTGATTGATTGCAGTTATTTATGTCAAAGGGTGTGCAACCAAATATTAAGTTGAGGGTGCCGACAATTTTGTCAGCCCCATTTTGGGAGTTTTGTGTGAAATTATGTCTCAATTTGCCTTTTTTTGCTGTTTTTTTGTGTTGTTCCAATACACACAAAGGAAATAAATGTGTGTATATCAAAACGTGTAATTGCAATAAGTTTTGGGAGAAATAATTTTCTGAATAAATTTCAAGGCTGCCATCGCTTTCCGCTATGACTGTATTTATTAAAAAATTGTAGTTATCACTTTGAATATCCTTGAGGGATGTTGTTTCTAATATGGGGTGAGTTTATTTTCATCCTACAAACTCTGAAATTGCAGGCTAGTGTTATGTATATCACCACATTATTCCTGACGTGCACATGCTGCTCTTTCACTCCTGAATCCTATAATGTCTGGCCAAAAGATTAGTGCCTCATGTAGGGTCTTTCTAATATCAGGAAACAGAACATAATGATTAGTAAACTGTTTGTTTACAGTTGCATGAATGTAGCACAACATAATATTTTCTAGCAAAAAAAATGTCAAAGATGCTGTGCAACACAAAGTTGTGCAAAAATGTGGCGACTTTAGTGTTTTCAAGAGGAGGAGCCTGGACTTTAGTATTATTATTATTATTTATTTACAGTATATAGCCACATTGATTCCATGGTGCTGTACATGAGGGGTTACATCTAAAATACAGATATCACTTACAGTAAACAAACTAATAATGATAGACTGGTGCAGAGGGAAGAGGACCCTGTCTTATGAGGAAAGGTTGCAGGATTTGGGAATGTTTAGTTTGCAAAAGAGAAGACTGAGAGGAGACTTAATAGCTGTCTACAAATATCTAAAGGGCTGTCACATTGTAGAAGGATCAACTTTATTCTCATTTGCACAAGGAAAGACTAGAAGCAATGGGATGAAACTGAATGGGAGGAGACACAGATTAGATATTAGAAAAAACTTTTTGACAGTTAGAGTGATCAATGAGTGGAACAGGCTGCCACGAGAAGTTGTGAGTTCTCCTTCAATGGAAGTCTTCAAACAGAGGCTGGACAGACATCTGACTGGGATGATTTAGCGAATCCTGCTTTGAGCAGGGGGTTGGACCAGATGGCCCAGGAGGTCCCTTCCAACTCTACGATTCTATGATTCTATGATTCTATGATTCTATGACCCTGCCCTTACTGGCTTATATTCTACAGGATGATGGGAAAGGAGACAGTAAGTTGAGGGATGTAGTGGCTCAGGTGGTGCTGAAGTGGGAGCGTGGTCAAGTCAGGTTGTAAGCTTTATTGAAGAGATGGGTTTTTAGGTTCCGTCTGAAGGATCCAAATGTGGTGGCTAATCAGACGTTTTGGGACACAGAATTCCGGAGGATGGGGCATATTCGGAAGAATTCTTGGAGGCGATTGGGAGAGGAACAAATAAGTGTAGAGGAGAGAAGGAGGTATTGGGAGGACAGGAGATTATCTGAGGGAAGATATTGGGAGATTAGTTTGGAGATGTACGGAGGAGGAAGGTTATGGCAGCTTTGTAGGACAGTGTTAGTAGTTTGAAATGGTGGAAATGGAAGCCAGAACATAGGTTGTTGAAGTGCGAGTTAGATGAAAGTGGGAGGAAAGTTCAGTGTGAACATACTGCTCAAAGTATTTGCTCAAAGTATTTGGAAGCGAATGGGAGTAGCGACATGGGGCGATAGCTGGATATAGCGGTTGGGTCGAGTTATGGCTTTTTGAGGATAGATGTGATTGTGACATGTTTGAAAGCATAAGGGAAGGAACTAGAATTTATTGATAGGTTGAAGAGATGGATTAGGGATGGTATAAGTGATGATGAGGATGGGGAGGAGGTGGGATGGGATTAAGTGCACAAGTGGTGAGGTGTGATTTGTAGAGGAGATGAGTAAGCTCTCCTTCAGTGATGTTGGAAATGAAAGTTATGAGATAAGGGCATTGGTCTGGTATACAGAAAAGTTGTAGTGGTCAAACAATAAAGACTTGCCTTGTTTGGTCAATCTTATTTTTGAAGTGTGTGGCAAAGTCCTCAGAGATAAGAGAGGTCAGAGGGGGCAGTAGATGGCAGAAGAGGGAGTTAAAAGTGTTGAATAACTGCTTGGGGTTGTAGGATAAGGAAGACATGAGTTATGTAAAGTAGGCCTGTTTAGCAGAGGTGAGGGCTGATTTGAATGCAAGTGTTGCTTGTTTGAATGCAGTGAACTTATCAGGCAAATGTGCTTTGTTCCAATGCCACTCTGTAACCCTGGACACTTGCCAAAGCTTTTTAGTGAGGTTATTGTGCCAGGGTTGTCTATTGATTCATCACACTCTGCCATGCATGAGAGGGGAAACCGAGTCAATAACTGAAGCGAGAGTAGCATAGTAGAAAGCAGCGGCGCTGTCTATGTTGTGGAGTAAAGATATGGATAACAGTGGTGGAATAGAGTTAGTGTGCGAGTGTCTTGATGTGTGAGTTTTGGCCATGGATGGCAGGTGAGGAGGAGAAGAATGGGTGCCATGGGCACGGGTTTTACGTAGGGGAGATTGTGGTAGTTTATATTTGGTAGGGAGCGATAGGAGGGGGAATTAATGAGAAGTATCAGCTATCGGAGTCCAAGATTGGGAGATATGTTGCCAGCAGTGAGGAGAAGCAGAGAGAGGGAGAGCAGGTGGGAGAAGGAGAGTGGCCAGTTTGTTTTATGTTTTAGTTGGAGTGATCTAAGGTTGAGGAGCATGTCGGCAGTTGAGGTCAGGTGGGGAGGTAAGAGGGAAAGAGAGATAGTTGTTTGGCTAAAGGGTGTTGGGGTTTGCAATTTACAAAATTTATTGTGCAATTTCACCTGTCACCCTATGTGTAAAAGAAAAATATAATTTTTCATTCTGCTTTGTATTAATTCTACTGAAGTACCTGAAGAGTTAACACACTTTTTAAATGCGGTTTTGAATACGTTAAGGGGTGTAATTTTTAAAATGTGGTATTATTTGGGCATTTTCTCACAGACAGCCCCCTAAAAGTTACTTAAAATATAAAGTGGTCGCAATTTTTCTTTTAAATTTTGTGAAAAAGATGAAAAATTGCTGCTAAACTTTAAACCATTTTAACATCTTAACAAAAAAAGACATTTAAAGAATGATGCTAATGTTAAAGTAGACATATGGTAAATGTTATTTATGCTGTGCAATGTGACTGTATGTTTTAATGCCATGAAAAATTCACAGTTTGAAAATTTAGATCTTTT
The DNA here is from genome assembly GCF_039654945.1 of Dendrobates tinctorius. Lineage (NCBI taxonomy): Eukaryota > Metazoa > Chordata > Amphibia > Anura > Dendrobatidae > Dendrobates > Dendrobates tinctorius. Next base: position 7,343,945 of record NW_027361719.1, on the reverse strand, counting down.
CTACATTTTCATAAAATTTTCAAAATTTTTATAATTAAATGCAAAACGTATTGACCTCAATTTACCATGAATATAAAGTACAACGTATCACAAAGAAAAAATCTCAGAATTGCTGGAATATGTAGAAACATTTATTCTTGAGTTATTTCCACATGAAATGAAACATGTCACAAATGAAAAATTTGACATAGTTAGGAAGTTGAAAACTGGTTTTGGCAGGAAAGGGTTAGAAGAATCCTTGCAAAAAATACTGTGTGAATGTTTTGTAATGATCATGGCATTTAATGGATTGGCTCTCTTTGATATTATTTTGATTCTGCCCTTTCCTAACCTATATTTTACACAGCAAATACTTTTAAACAAAATGAATTGCCTTTTACCATTTTCAATTTTTGAATGCCAATTTTTCAACACCAAAATGACCACAACCATAATATTGATGCACATCCAGTAGAATCATCCACGTGGATTAGATATAATGGAAAATCTTCAGCGTATTGCACTTGGTGTGAGCTTTTGAGCTGCAGAATTTATGTTGTAGAAAATAACCAGCGTTCCCAACCAATGTGGAAGCACTGGAAATATTTTTCAAGTTTTCAAAGGAATCTGTCACCAGGTATTTGCTACCCCATATGAGAATGGCATAATGCAGAGGCAGAGAATCTGATTCCAGCAACTTATCACTTACTTTCCTGGGCGCTGCGGTTTTGAATAAATACTGTTTTAGCTGCTGCAGATCTACCAGTTCTCTGAATGCTGAGCTCTGTATAACCCCGCCCACAACACTGATTGGAAGCTGACTGTTTACACTGTGTATAGGTAGAAAGCTGCCAATCAGTGTTTGGACTGCCTCTTAGCAGGTTTCCTAGTGATAATCTCCTGCTGATAAAACTGTGATTGTATAAAAACAACTCAAGTGACACATTGCCACATTATGTTGCTCACAAATAACGTATTATACTGTACATACTAATTTGGACTAACATTACTTTAACCAAGTAAAGAGAACCACATGAATAAAAATTAATAAATCTTTATTAGAGCCACTTAAAACAATGTAAAATATAAAATATAACAAAGTGCCTAGTAGGGAGGACACCAATCTATCCTATAGAGTTATTATATTTACTGTTATATGACTAAGAGACCAAACAGAATTCAAGCCTAGTGACCTCCCACTCCATAGCATAATATTTGCCAATGTACCATAACAGTCATTTGACATGGAACTTCATATTGCTAATTAAATTATACATATAAGAAAGAAGGACTATAATTCCATTACTAGCAGTATAGACTGACACAGAATTCAACCGACAGTATAAATGTAACCAGTTCAAAACATATGACTATATAGTCAAATCAACATATGTCCAATTAAACCTGGGGCACTTATATAACATCCAATCCCATATGAAGTGCATGTAGGATAAAGAGATCCCAACAATTAGAATATAAAAAACAATATTTTATTAATCACTTTTAAAACCACATATAAAAAAAAGTGCAGCGCTTAGAAACTCGATGTTTACCTTGATTACCAGCTCCCTGCACCAGCGCGCTGGTATCTAACGTACACTGCGGGTAACTAAGCAACGTGCGTCGCTTGTTACCCGCGTGTCGCTGTCCTGATCGCTGCTGAGATCTGCCTGTTTGGCAGCTCACCAGCGATCATGTAGTGACAAGTTCATATCGTTGTCGGGATCGCTGGTGAGTCGCTATGTGTGACGGGGCCTTTAGAAGCAGATGATTGCTGAGTAATACAGTCATCATTTGCCAGCAAAGATACAAGCTCAGTCCCTGTGCCCACATCGTATGTCGTATGTCGGTAAAGGGTTAAAGTGAAGCGGTTTCAAGCCTATAGTTTTACCTGCAGTCCTATGGAAAACTACAGATGAGATATCCTATCACTCTAGGCTGTGCCATATAGCCAACTCTGGTCTGTAACAGCTCTATACCGAACAAAAAAGGCGCCACATACAAATACGTTTTAGAATGAAGGTGAAAGTGTAAATGCGCCTGGCACATTGGGAAGTCTACATTATTTTTGTGATATATTGTACGTTATAGAGGGCACTGAAGGGATAGCAGTACCAGGAGAAAGGAAACATATACCGCAACCAACCAGTCCTCTATTCTACATGCCAACATTTTTTCCGGATTTGATGGACTGTGAATTATTTGTGCCGCCCCTTTGCATTTAAAAGCTTTATGTCCGCACCTTGTAATAGATCGTGAAAGTGGATTTACGGTGAAAAGGCTGAAAATAATGGCACCACCTGCTTTCCTGTCATTTGCTTCCTTTGTTGTATGTGCTGTAGTTCACAAAACAAGTTCATTAACTAAGAATTTGTACAGAAATTTACACCTAAAGCACCAGACTCATACGTACCAAACTCCAGGCAACTGATCAGAAGTATTCAAGTGCAGAGTGCATTGTCTGCTACTGTAGGTGATGAACTTTCAAAATGAAAAATTTGGCTTTCAGGCTTCATTCAGACGTTCGTTTTTCAGGTACAAGTTCTCTCTGTAATTTTCATGGCTAGAACCCATGATAGTTTATTTGGCTGTTCACACCTCTGTGATTTTTTTTGTTTGTGGACTGAGTCGCCTGCCCCCAAAAAACTATTTTAGCATTTTTTATGCTAGTCACAGATCAAACTCACCCTTTCAAGTTTATGGGTCTGTAAAAAAACTCAGACAGTACACTGATACTATCTGTGTTCTGCCCATTTGTTACTGACTGATAGAAGTTTGGGAAACCTCTGTCAGTGTTTTGTTGAAACACTCATGGTAAAATCTGACACTCTGACCAAGCAATGATAAAAATTTGTTCAAAATTGATCCTTTTTTTGCAAACACAAAGAATCACTGACATCTGCATGAGGCCTGAATAAATATAGGCCTCCCATTGTCGTTTTTCTTGGCTCATAGCACTATACCCCTAAACTGACATTATAAAGCTTTGGCTGAAGAAGCTATGATGGAAAGGATGGAAACTAATGAAAACTGACAGGTTCTACTAAGTTTCAGGTTTTATGAAAATAATAGCAAAATTGCTGTTTTTTTGGAAACCTGATAAGAAATCTAATGCGTGTGAGTATAGCCCAAGGTCCACCGTCATTTATTGTAGAAATTTCTAGTAATATGGTAACAGTCAGATATACTGTATGTTGTTATTTTTCTGAAAAATTTACACTCAAACTTGTTTGTAACAATTTATTAACAGTACGTTCATCATACAAAGTGCTGCATGGTCATATCACATCAAAATTGTAAGTATTAATACAAGAAAACAATAGACAATATTTAACGTATATTACGAATTTAATGAATCCAAATAACTAAGCAATAAGCAAAAGCAATACCAACAGGCAGACGGAAAGATGAGATCGTACGCTGTGTAATGAAGGAGATGGGAGCAATTTTTGGAGTAAATGGCTCCAACATTGGTAACTGCCCTCCTTTTGGCATCTGAATTTACAGTTGAGTTATCAACTGGTCTTCACCACCTGCATAAGATAAAAAAAATAATAAAGAAATGAGAATATACGATGCTTTACACTGATTCTGCATCAACACATTGGGTTAATACACATTCATTTCTCTATTATTGCTATGTGATCACAGCAATATTTTGGGCTATAAACTAAAAAAATAAAACAATTAACAGAATTTCTTGCTTGCCTTCTACTACGGTATTTTACATTTTTTAATGTTTATATATTTTAGTTCATATTCCAGAATATTGGTGTTTTGGGATCGCTGAAAAGTTGCGTAAAGACTTGTTAACACATTTGTGAATTTACATGGATGAATGAATGCCACTATTTACCTTTTTAAAATGTTGTCATCATATTGGCTTCCCATCGGGATTTGGTGGTTACTCTATAGTAACTTGCTAAGCAGTTGTGCATTGTTTTTGAGATTTTGCATGTGGAATACTGATTTAATAACGTTTATTACATTTTTATTATTAAATTATTTTATGCTCCGTGTTTGGCACCGTTAAATTAAAAAAAGCTTATACTCAACTTCCGTGCTGGCACAGTTCCAACAGTGTCAGCACTTGCATTCCCGGGGCTCACATGAGCTTTTGACACATGAGCCCTGCGCCCAATAAGCTCTGGTGTGACTGTCTCTGCCTTTTGACTTATCAGTAATGGACAGAAAGTGATTCTCTTGATTACTTATACATCTGAAGGCGGGCACAGTCATGCCAGCGTAGATTGGGCGCAGGGCTCACGTGTCAAAACATCCTCATGTGAGCCTTGAGAATGCAAGTGCCAACACCAATGTAACTATGCCAGCACGGGAGTATAAGCTTTGCTAACAGAGCCAAACATGGGGAATGAGAAGGGGTTGTCCAAGTAGTGGACATCCCATTTAATATTATTGGGGGATGTAAAATACAACAATTTTGTAGTCTTTTGGGGATTTGTTTTACAGCATTCACAGCTGTACAATTCTGCTCAAATTTGACTTCTCAACCTTTAAAACTGAGTAAATGAAAAATACTTGGTGGGGCGAGGGTAGGTGGGCTGTATAATATCGCCCTGTAATTAAACAATGCAGCATACCTGATTCACTTTGGAGCTTTCCAGTTACTTTGTCAGATGTATTATTAGTTAGATTTAGCTTCACGTTATCGATTGGGCATGGAGAGCAGGGATCTGTCACAGATGAAGAAGGCTCATCACTTGGCTTGTTCACCTCACCCTCATCAGTTGGACATGGTTGGATGGGATTTGGTACAGCAGAATAAGGTTCATCACTTTGCTTCTTGTCTTCATCAGCTGGGCACGTTTGGCACAGATTTGGCTTGAAAGAAGGTTCATGGCTTAGCTTCTTCACTTCATCAGCTGGACAGGATTGGCAGGGATTCGGAACATCAGAAGAAGTTTCATCACTTGTCTTCTTCAGTTCATCAGCTGGACATGGTTGACATGGATTTGGAACATCAGAAGAAGTTTCATCACTTGGTTTTTTCACTTTATCAACTTTATCAGTTGGACATGGTTGGTTGTGAGTTGGGGCTGAAGAATGTTGTTTTTTTTGTTTTTCAGAATCATTGTCATCAGATATATTTTCACATTTTGCAGACACTTCTTTACTTAGGACCTCAATTTCAAACTGGTGTTGATCACTCAATATTTTGTCTTCATCAACCTCTTTGATACCTTCTTTGGCATTATCATTTTCCTGTCTAGTCTCTGATTCCACTGAGCCTCTCTTGCAACAATCAATAACATTTTCTTGTGTGTGGTCTATACCTTTCTGATCCCCATGTTCCATGCCCTCAGTGACCAATTGCTTATTGTCCCTTTTATGCTCCTTTTCTTTAATTATTTCAGTAGAGTGGCCTAGAATATCAAGGGTTATCTTGTCTTTAGTTCCATTGTGTGTAAGGTTACTAATATTTTCAGATGTTACATTTTCTGATATCCTTTCATCTAATACCATTTGATGTTTCTGAGCCATTTCCTTTTGATTACAACTTGAGTCATTTCCCATTTTAGCAGTCTCCGTGTCTGCAGTCTCTTTAGGTTCAAATGTATCATTCTGTACAAATTCCTCTGTGTTCTGACTTGTTGATTCTTCTAATTGTTCAACATTTGGAATAATTTGAGATTCCTCATGAGTCATTTCCTCGGTTGAAGAAGTGCTTTCTTCTGTGTTGGAGTCTTGGGTTGAAGATATAGGATTGGTCTCAGATCTTCCATCTAAGGAACCTTTTTCACTAACTGGAATGCTTGTCCCTGGGTCTATTGAAGCCATGAAAAAGGAACTGGAAGAACTTATTGGTGATGAGATCAGCAGAGAATTTCTTTTACTGAAAATTAGAAATGGGTACAGCAATTATGGGGATGCCACATAGAATAAAAGCAGAAAAACAAACACTTTCTAAATGTTTGAAGGAACCCTGAATTATTCTAGAACTGAAAAAAAGAAAACATGAAAATGGCTCTGAAATAATAAAATAGAGCTAGGGCTACATGGCAACATGTTGCGCGACACTCAAATCGCAATGACACATTGCAACATTGGATGTAATAATTTCCTATGGTGTCGTATTGTGACCTGCAACATAATGTTGCATACGTTCCCAAATGTCCTGGATTTTCTGTAGCTGGTCGGAAGTCGCACATGACACACTTCTCATAAACTTTAATATAAGTTGTCCGTGCCTTGCGACTTGTCGGCAACTTGACTGTTTTATTCACGGCAAAATCAGAGCTTTAAAATAGTTGCCCAACAACAAGTCTAGTGATTGGCTGCAGAGGTCATGTGCACATCTGGCCGTAAGAAGATAACCTAAGTGATCAATATGAGATTGGTAATGGGCCGGCACCCACATCAATCAGGTGATATCTGATAGTTTTACAGTATAGAGAACTGGAAGACAACAGCTCCATATACTGTGTAGTAGGTGTTCCTGAGAGCTGCAGCTCAGATTACATTCACTTAAGTGAATATAAGCCCCATGCTTTTACATTATCCCGCTGCTACATATAACAATATTAATAATTAAAACTGTTGTACGGAAATGTCATCAATTCACATTTAATGTACAGTTTTATATCTTTAACTAGATGGAGGCCCGATTCTAACGCATCGGGTATTCTAGAATATGTATGCAGTTTATTTATGAAGTTTTAATAATAATGCAATAATGCACCACCCAATCCTGATATGCATGATCCTCTCACCCCCCAAACCCTGATATGCATGGTACCCCTCCCCCCCATCCTGGTATGCATGGTCCCCTCACCCCCCATTCCTGATATGCATGGTCCCCTCACCCCCCAATCCTGATATGCATGGTCCCCTCACCCCCCAATCCTGGTAAACATGGTCCCCTCACCCTCCAATCCTGGAATGCATGGTCCTCTCACCCTCCAATCCTGGTATGTATGGTCCTCTCACCCCTCTTTCCTGGTAAGCATGGTCCCCTCACCCCCCTTTCCTGGTATGCATTGTCCCCCTCACCCCCATTTCCTGGTATGCATGGTCCCGTCACCCCACTTTCCTGGTATGCATGGTTCCCTTACGCCCCAATCCTGATATGCATGGTCCCCTCACCCCCAATCCTGATATGCATGATCCGCTCACCCCCTAATCCTGATATGCATGGTACCCCTCACCCCCCAATCCTGGTAAGCATGGTCCCCTCACCCTCCAATCCTGGAATGCATGTTCCTCTCACCCCCCAATCCTGGTATGCATGGTCCTCTCACCCCTGTTTCCTGGTAAGCATGGTTCCCTCACCCCCCTTTCTTGCTATTCATGGTCCCCCTCACCCCCCTTTCCTGGTATGCATAGTCCCGTCACCCCCCCTTTCCTGGTATGCATGGTCCCCCTCACCCCCCTTTCCTGGTATGCATGGTCCCCCTCACCCCCCTTTCCTGGTATGCATGGTCCCCCTCACCCCCTTTGCTGGTATGCATGGTCCCCCTCCGTTGCTGGTATGCATGGTCCCGTCACCCCCCTTTCTGGTATGCATGGTTCCCCTCCCCCCCTTTCCTGGTATGCATGGTCCCCCTCCCCCCCTCTCCTGGTATGCATGGTCCCGTTACCCCCCTTTCCTGGTATGCATAGTCCCCCTCCCCCCTTTCCTGGAATGCATGGTCCCATCACCCCCCCTTTCCTGGTATGCATGGTCCCCTCACCCCCCTTTCCTGGTATGCATGGTCCCCTCACCCCCCTTTCCTGGTATGCATGGTCCCCCTCACCCCCCTTTCCTGGTATGCATGGTCCCCCTCACCCCCTTTGCTGGTATGCATGGTCCCCCTCCCCCTCCGTTGCTGGTATGCATGGTCCCGTGACCCCCCTTTCTGGTATGCATGGTTCCCCTCCCCCCCTTTCCTGGTATGCATGGTCCCCCTCCCCCCCTCTCCTGGTATGCATGGTCCCGTTACCCCCCTTTCCTGGTATGCATAGTCCCCCTCCCCCCTTTCCTGGAATGCATGGTCCCATCACCCCCCCTTTCCTGGTATGCATGGTCCCCTCACCCCCCTTTCCTGGTATGCATGGTCCTCTCACCCCCCTATCCTGGTATGCATGGTCACCCTCACCCCCATATCCTGGTATGCATGGTCACCCTCACCCCCCTTTGCTGGTATGTATGGTCCCCCTCACCCCCCTTTGCTAGTATGTATGGTCCCCTTCACCCCCCTTTCCTGGTATGCGTGGTCTCTGTTAAAATAAAAAATAGTTATATACTCACCGTCCAACGGCCCGCGATCTCCACTCCACGCGCCCGGCCTCGAGGTCCCAGTGATGCTTTGCGTGAAACACCGCTGATGACGTTGCGCTCTCGCAAGAGTGATGTCATCTCCGGTGTAAGGCGCAAGGCATCACTGGGACCGCGATGCCAAGCTCGTGGAAAGGAGATCGGACGCCGTCGGAAGGTGAGTATAACCTTTTTTAATTTTAATTCTATTTTTTACAGATGCGCTGCGCCAGATTGAGAGCTGCGCCCAACCGATCTGCGCCGCGGGATTTCGGTTACAGACAGACATGATAAGACGATGATATATATATATATATATATATATATATATATATAGATGAACAAAATATTTTTTTATCTTTTTCTATTGCACCAAAACATAAAAAATATATCTCCTTATAAATAATGTTTATGAAAAATATTCCACTGTTTAGGATATCAGCTCCATTGCAAGTCAATTTGTTTCCATGGTCACAGACTTTATGTAAAATTCTGTTAAGTCCGGTGAAATAATGAAATGTTACTGTGAGCAGTCAATGCTGTCTACGCAGTGAGAGAACTGTAATCACGTCCACTGATCCTCGACTGACAGCTTGCAGGGGTAGAGGGTATGATAACTGTGCTGTTACTGTGTAGAGATATGTGCTGCCCACTTGATTAGAACCAAGCATCTGCAGGGGGGATAGAACTTTATTTTCTCCCTGCAGTTGAACATCCAAACTGCTGCATATGTTTAAAATCACATTTATCGCAGACTAGCACTATTGCTACAGGTACCGTATATCAATTTTTTAAATGAGTAAAACAGTTATCTGCATGTGAGCCTGTAAGTGATGCTTGTCTGCTTTTTTCTTTTCTCCAGTACTTGCTGCTTTTTTTTTTTTTTTTTTTAATTCTGCTCTATTAGGTCAAAGCTGTGACCTGTGACTACCGTTTAGCTACAGCACTTACAGAGTCTAAAATAGTCAGAGATTCAGCTCCTGTTTCCTGTTGGTTCCAGCTGCTCCAGCCTCCTTACCTTACCTTGTCTGATTGGCTGCTGTGCATACATATTGTACAGGCTCAACAGGAAGTAGAGTATATGGAGGTCATTAATGTTAATGCAGAATGATTTAAAAGGACTTATTACTAAGCCACTAGTCATAATATGTGAACACCAGGGAATTACTGCGTGTGTACGAAGCTTAGCAAGCCTTAGCGAGAGGAAACCTGGTGAGTCACTTTAAGGCAATGTTCATCCTTAGTGTTCATTCACACTAACTTTAACTTCAAGAGTCATAATTTTATGTGTTATATTATGTAAACTAAACGTACCTTTTGACTCCTTTAACAACAAAGACTTTGCTGGAATGTTGTTTCTCTAGCTTACTCATAACGTCATATAGGTCATGGTTCAGCTGCAGGGAGGTTGAGAGAGATTCTGAAATTAATTGCTGTGACATGATTGCTATTGGCAGACAAAACAAGGTATTAGGTAAAATTGTAGTTCACTCAAAAGTGGGGCATTGCTGGCTGAGTGCTGTGGACAGCTTGATCCACTTTTTCTGTGCGAGAGGTTTTATACATAATGGCATGTACCACATCTAATAAAGGAGTATACATGCCTCATATAGTTATGGCATATCCACCTAGTATGTCCTAAATGTATAGTACATGTAGCTCCCACCAATGGCACCCACATCTATCTCAAGATCGGGGTCCTGTCTCACACTTCTTTCAGTGGAAAGGTGGTCTTAATTTGAATATCAATGAATGGGAGTTCTAACCACATCTTCATTGACAGTAGCATAAGTCAGGGTCCTGCTCTCAAAATAGCTGCTGGTCCCAACGGCGTCTATACTCCTATGGCATAACTCTAGGACATAACTGGGGTGGGCATGTTCCCAGGGGGCAGTTAGCAGTGGGGCACAGTTATGTACACTTCTGCCATGAGTCATGATGAGTTCTCGCCTTAAGCAGTGGTCTGATGTATCTCCAATAGTGCAGCATTTTGCTGCCCCTCAGAAGCGGTATTCACCTGTTCTCTCAACCAATTGTTAAACTGACAAGTGGCTCAAAGAACCAGTATAATGCCGATCCCTTGCTGTCAATTGTACTCACATCTTTCTGGCACAAATACATTTGAAACTTTCAATGCCAGAACTTCCTGGGTGAAAGCGATGTGCAGCAGCGGGATGAGGCAATTTGATCACGCTGCTGACATTACTGCTGCAAAGTATAAAGGAAGTGAAGAAAACATGGGGAAGGTAAGTGCTTCATGGTGTTGAAGAAGCTAGAAAGTTTTAGCAAGGAAGAGGGAACTACTGTGAGAGTGTGGGGAGGTTGAACTGACGGACAGGTCTGCCTGTGGAGAAAGGCAGAGGGATAGCGCAGTATAGGCTGATATACAGAGAAAGGGGTGTCATGTGGTAGTTTGACCATTAGAGGGCAGTGGGGAGTGTAGGAGAAAGTGACTGTGTAACTGCCATGGGTCGAGGTAACTGTCATTGGTCAAAGGTAACTGTCAGATGATAGTAGGCGGAGCTACCAGGACTGGGAGTATAAAGGCTGAGGGAAGGTTCTGGAAAGTCCAGTCAGCCAGGGGAGCTCACTAGAGAGGAAGATTTGCCGTAGAGAGAAAGACGGTAAAAGCCTTCAGAGAGTGACTGAAAGTGGAGACGGTCATGGGGGGTGACCCAAAAGGACAGTAGCCGCAGACAGAGATGGTCTGGGGTACCAAGTGGACGGTGTACTTTGAAGGGTGAAATGCTGTGGTGGAAGTGCCTAGGGCAGCCATGGTGGGAAGAGCCTCAAAGGACGCCACGACGGTGAAACTAAGAAGTGAAGGTACCCGGGTCTGTGAGCAAGAAAACAGTGAATTTCCTGTGATGAAGTGCTGTGGTCGTCAGAGAGGCGGCCAATAAAAACAGACCTGTTGAATATAACTCCTGTCTCTGTCTCGTGTCTGTCGGCGGCAAGAAGTGGGTCACCCCCCATTCCTGTTGGATCAGCACTTCCCTCGCTCCCCTCGCCTATCCTACAAGAGGACACTATGGGGGAAAAGTATGAGGAGGGCACATAGAATGAGAGGACAGTGTAGGGTACAGCATAGAGAGGGGCAGCCTTGGGGGAGAGTGTGAGGGCACATTGTGGGGGGCACTTAAGATAGAAACTATGTGGCGGTTACAGATAATAAGGGCATACAGTGTTGCTGTTATAGCTAAGAAGATCAGACAATGTGGTGGTTATAGTTCATAAGGGCAGTGTGGCAGGTATAGTTCATAATAAGATATAATGTGGGGGCAATATTTTATAGGAGATTATAGTATGACGGCCATAAACCATAAGAGGGACTGTATGGGAGACATTTTCTGCAGGGAGCACAGTGAGGGAGATTAGGAGACACTTGGCTACCAACTCAATTTCACCCTGTTCTTCAGAAATGCAACAGATATATGTTTTTGCATCTTGTCTTGTCGAGAAGTGCACATCTGCTAAGTACATGTGGTGCCCCTGAGGCTCAGTCGCCACAGAGGCCCTGCACCTTCTCCTAAGCTGCAGTGCCCCACCAACTAGGTAAGTTGGGAACTCCTTTCCACACTCCAACACTCGCATCCCACACAACAGGGTAGTTCAGCACATCCACATTGCGGCTCAGTGCTTAGAGAGTAGCAGAGCACCTCTGGTGGTTTCCTGCATGGAACACTGGATGTGCTGGGAGGTGGGTGGAGTTGAGATCCATATAAAAGGTTGGGAAGGTATAGAATTACAGATCAGTCTGAAGTCAGTCTGAGTGGGGTCTGGACAGTCAGTCAGGAGAGCCTGAGGACAGGTCCAAGGAGAAGGAGTGCTGCTGCTGCCTCAGTGATCTGAGCCAGCTGGCACGGGAAAGGAACAAGAGAGAGAAAGACGTAGAACTGCAACCTAAGCTTCCATAAGAGAGAGAAAGAACAGTGCGGAACAAAGGAGTAGGAGAACAGAGAGGAGACGTGCATTGTAAGAGGAACCCTGCCTATAGGTTCTCGGCGCAGGGCCGGGGCCCGGTCCCCGAGGTAGTATGGACACTTATGGTTCTACAGAAGATACTGGTGGAGTAGTTGGCTGTAAATGCACTACTCCCATCTAAGACTCGGGGCACAACAGCAACTGAATAGAGAGCCAGGACTCCGGAGAAGGGAGTCCCCGAGAGAGGCTACAGCTGTCTGCCATACGAGTAGAGTTGTTAGGAACATCTAACAGGAGGAAATTCAGAGTACCACGTTACTGGAGCTCTTCACACCTTAAGGCGCAATAGAGGAGTTGTTCAGGAGAGGTACATGTTGGTGGAGTGTTGGAGAGGAGAATCCTGACTTGCCCGGGAGGTTGATTGAGTCTCTGCCCCGGAGGACAAGGCACGGAGGCAGGCACCAGTGTGTACCACGGACTGTGAGTAAAGCTTTGGAACTGCAAGCCCTGGTGTCTTCCATTCATTTGTGCGCTAACACCGTCAGCACCGCTACATCTGGGTACCAGCATTCCTCACACCGCCTGTGCCTATTCTCATCTATTGCCATTACACTGCCCTGGGGCTACAGCTTCACCTGTGGGGAGCTACACCATCTATGCTGCAACACACCATTAGCCCCAGAGGATCTGCACGCAGTGTTGGCTTAACATCTTGCTTGCCAAACACCACAGGTGGCGTCACGAACTCTCACATAAACTATATCACAAACCACCATTGATTTGGGCGCCCAGGGCCATGGACCGGGTCACCGCTGCTGTGACACATTTCCCCCTGACACTGGCCCGGTACCGAGTACCTCACAGCCCTGGGAGGGCGACCCACACACTACCACAACAATGTTTCACTGTAGGTACCATGAATTTAGAAAAATCAATTTAAAATGCATGGTGCCTACAGTGAAACATGGTGATGGCAGTGTCCTTGTGTGGAGCTGCATGAGCCCTGCTGGTGTCCGGGAGATACATTTCGTTGATAGTATCATGAATTCACAGATATTGCTCTACATTGAAAGAGAAGATGCTCCCATCACTCAGTGCTCATGGTAGACAAGCACTTTTACAACATGACAATGATCCAAAACAAACATCTATGGACATTGTTGCATTGCTGAAGAAGAATAGGGTGAAATTGATTCAGTGGCCAAGTATATCTCCTGATCTGAACCCAACCAAACACCTATGAGGAATTCTGAAGAGACAAGTTCTCCATCCAGCATCTAGGGTCTAACAAGATCATTCTTGTTACATTATGTTGCCAACTTGTTCATTCCATGCCTTGAAGTCTTGGTGCTGTGCGTAAAGGGAACCTGTCACATTAAAAAATGCTATTAACCTTCAGATATGGGGTTAATAGCGTTCTGAACACATCTGGCGCATGCAGTAAGAACCCTAAATTAACTTTATTCCGTCGCCGGTAGCATACAGTTTCAGTTATGGGGGCCATGCCGGTCAGTGCTGAGAACACGGTTACAGCCACCACTTTCTATACACGGAGTAGCAACTGAAACCGTGCCACCCCATGACTGAAACCTGAACATTTCAGGGAGGAATTAAATTTATTTCTTCCCGACAACAGGAGTCTAAGTGCTGGTGCCGGCCAGGTTCAGAATGTTATTAACCTACAGATTAACCCTATATTTGCAGGTTAATAGCATTTTTTCATGTGACCGGCTCACTGTAAAAATCACGAAGGTCATACGGTGTCTTGGTGGTTAGCATTGCAGCCTTGCAGCACTGAGATCCTGGGTTCCAATACCACCAAAGACAACATCTGTAGAGTTTTCATGCTCTCCCCATGTCCATGTTTGCGTGGGATTCCTCCAACACTCCAAAGACATACTGATAAGGAAACTAGATTGTGAGACCCAATGGGGACATTGCTGCAGATGTCTGTAAAACGCTGCAGAATTAATGGCACTATGTAAGTGAGTAAAATAAATAATTAAAAAATACTAGATGCTGTAATTGTTGAGTAAAACTTAAGATTTTATAATGAAAATTATATTATTAACCTTATTTTCAAATTTTTCTTGTATTTAGTGAGATACTGATTAAAATTAATGATGAACGAACATTCTTGGATACGGCGTTATCTGAGCATGTTCATGTGCTAACCAAGTGTCTTCAGCCTGATATCGAGGAGACACTGAGCTGAGCATCAGAGCACAGCTTCAATGACTAAGGTGATGTCATTGAATTTACTGCAGGTTACTGAAGTTGCGGTTCCCACGGGCAGCTAATTGTGAGCGGCCTGATAAACTACGGTGACCTCAATGAGATCACTGCTAGCACCATTTCTCACTGTACTAGCGGTGACGTAATAAAGGTTACTGCAGTTCATCGGCCGGCTGAAAGTGAACTGAGCGTGGGAACAACTGGCAGTGACTGTCAATAACCTCCATGACTTTACCGCTTGTCACTGAAACTGCACTCTGGAACTCAGCATCTCCTGGATGTCAGGCTGGACAGTCACATCCAGATGAAGCAGATTATGGCATGGGACAAATGGATTATTGTAGGACAGGTGAGGAATATGTTTTTTTTTAAAGTTATTTTAATTTCTACAATAATAAATGGGAAAATGAGGGTGGAATGTGTTTATTTCAATTAAAAGACTTTATTCTTGCTGTGTTTTTCTTTACAAAAAGACTATGGAGTTAGTAATGGGGCTACTTATAGACGCCTCTTAATTGCTATCACTTGGGCTTGATTTCTTCTGACATCAACCCCAACAATATTAACCCACTTGCCACTGCACCAGGACAAGTATGAATAGCGAGGGTAAGCGCCAGATTTAGCGCATCTTATGGATGCGTCATTTCTGGGGAGGCTGAGGACTGATGTTGTTAGCCTGAGAGGGGGATAATATCCCTGACCCCTTTCCAGGCTATTAATATCAACCCACAGCTGTCTGTTTAGCCTTTACTGGTTAGAATTTATAGGGGGAACCTACATCTTTTTTTCTGGGGTCTCCATAAACTAACCAGTAAAGGCTAAGCAAACAGCTGTGAGCTGTTATTAATAGCCTGGGAACCTTTTGGGACATTGTCCCCTTTGCCATATTAATAACATCAGCCCCCAACCATGGGCCTTCCCTCTCTTGGTTATGAAAATTATGTGGGAGCCCAAGCCATTTTTTTTTTTAATTCTTAATTTTACACAGAATGTAGACAGCGGGTGCTGAATACAAATCGCATCATTGTTGCCTTGTCATGCTGATCTCAAGCAGACCAACTGACAATGATCAGAGCTGTCTTCAGCACCTAGTGCCTGGGAATAGCATGAGCTGTACTGCTTTTTCCCATGAGCTGGTACGTGTCACACTGATGACACACGGATGCCATCCATGTGTCATCAGTATGCAGCATGCATTTTGTCCATGGTGCGCGTAAAAAACTGACATGTCTGCGGGTTTTTCACACGGACACACAGTCTGTGTGAAGAACCTAACATATGTGCACCACCATTGGATACACTGGGTTTGCGTGTGTACATATTTGCGGTCCTTAAAAATGGACCACATACGGACGAAACAACAGACGTCTGAAGGGGGCATTAGGAAGTGTCTAGGAGTGTGGTGTGGCCAAGGCTATTTGTAAAATACACCAAATTTACTAAAGGTAGGTGTTCTTTTTTATCGTAAATTTAAACTTGGTGGTTGTTAAACTGTCTGATCTGAGTTTATGATATTACATAAGATTAGTAAATCATACCCAATGTCTGACCCTAATAAAATAAAAAAGCTTATACTCACCTCCTGTGCCAGCGCCGTTCCAGCTGTGTCAGCACTCAGGTTCCTGGAGCTCTCATGTGGTTGTTATGACACGTGAGCCTGGCGCCCAATCAGCGCTGGCATCACTGTCCCAAACTTTGAACATATCAAACATCAAAAGGAGGATCGGGCTGCAGTTGCCCTTTCACCCCCTCTTGATGTTCAATATGTACAAAGGCGGGGTCAGTGACGCCAGCGCTGATTGGATGCCAAGATCAAGTGTGATAACAATCGCACAGGAGCCCCGGGACCGTGAGTGCCGACACCGCTGGAACAGCACCGACACGGGTGGTGAGTATAGGCTTTTTTATTTTATTGGCGCCAGACATTTAGATCAAGAATCTAATACCCAGTACTGCTGCCGGCACTCAAATAAGAGCGTGCGGCTGCATAGAAGTACATGTGTGATCCAGGTCTAATAGTAACTAAATGTGGTGCAAGCATCCCAGTGTTACACAACCAGCAAATATTATGCAAGCATTTCCCCTTTAATTCCATATAAAATGGTTTGCCATTTAAACATTTCTGTAGAAACCATGACACTCACCTTACTCATTTCCTTGTAGAAAACGTCTCTAAGATTGGAAATATTCTGGAAAATGGTCACATAACACCCAATTCGACTATCAGAAAAGGAAAGAGTTATAAGATTAGTGTGAAATAAGAGCAATCTCAGTTCGAGAACGATTCAGTGGCTCCGGTACGTGTAGTAACAGATTCCTCATGTACTGGAGACACTGACACGCATAGACACATTAAAAAGAATGTGTCTCTGCATATGTCAGCGTGTTTTCACAGACACACGGTCCATGTGAAAAACACGGAGACATGTCAGTGTTTGTGGGAGCGCACAGTCCGCAATCTGCTGAACACGTGCACACGGAGAACAGTTCACGGACGGCCGCTGGGGAAGAAGCACTACTGTAAGCGCTGTTCCCCTGTGGCTGGTGCTGAACACGGCTGCCATTCTTCTCTCCTGCTCTGCCAGCAAGAGCGAGCAGGAGAGAAGAATGAATGAAAACCAGACGTGGGTCCCCCTCAGTTTGTGAACCAACCAGACGAAACTTACAGCTGGGGGCTGCAGCCCTCAGCTGTCAGCTTCAGCAAGGTTGGTTCTCAGGAATTGAGGGGTCCCATACTGTTTTTTTAATTATTTAACTAAATAATAAAAAAAAGACGTGGGGTCCCCCCTATTTTTGACAACCAACCTGACTAAAGCTGACAGCTGAGGGCTCATATTCTCAGGCTGGTAAGGGCCCAGGGGCCATTGATGTTGCCCCCCCAGCCTAAAAACAGCAGCCCCCAGCTGCCCAGAAAAGGTGCATCAATTAGATGCGCCTATTCTGGAGCTTTGCCCGGTTCTTCCCACTTTCTATTGTAAGGTGACATTAAGCCCGGATTGGTAATGGAGAGGTGTCAATAAGACACCTCTCCACTACTAATCATAGAGTCAGTCATTCAGTCAAGGGTTAGATAAACACACACACAATAAGAACAAAGTCTTTTAATGAAGGGATACACCACACACATTATTTAAATCTTTATTCTACTCCTAAATCCAAAACGATGCCATCGTTCTCCTGTAAAAAAGTATAAAAAAATAAACCAACAATATACATTACCTGTCTGGCGCTCAGTCACGTTCCACGGTGTATTCTATCTCGGGGGGTTAATCAGTTTACAGGCAGAGCTGTGCTAATGCGACCACTGTGACTGTAAACTACTGGGGAATGAATGGAAGCAGAGCGCAGACTCAGTGATGAGCGGTGATGTCAAGATCAATGGCCCCTTACCAGCCTGCTGAAGCTGACAGCTGAGGGCTGTAGCCCCCAGCTGTAAGTTTCGTCTGGTTAGTCCACAAACTGAGGGGGACCCCACGTCGGGTTTTCATTCATTCTTCTCTACTGCTCGCTGTTGCCGGCAGAGCAGGAGAGAAGAATGACAGCCGCGTTCAGCACCAGCCGCAGGGGAACAGCGCTTACTGTAGCATGGACACGGATAGCTCCGATACCGTTTTTTCTGGTACCGGAATTATCTGGACGTGTGAGACCGGCCTAATATGCAGAACAAAAATTCAAACCACCTTTTAAATTTAATTACACTAATTAAATTTTTAGTTAAACACCATTTATTGACCTTTGGGAACAATTTTCTTTTTTACTTAATAACTTAGGGCTAAAAATCATTTTTTTTAAATTGTCTTTCATTAAAATGTAGCACTGTTTTTGCCCTCTATCATTTCTGTGTTATACTGTATATTGCTGGCTGCAGAATAAGTTGTTCTGATAGTCTTATAGGAGAGTTTATTACTCTTTTATCTGTCTTTTTCTGAGCTTCTATCAATAGATTTATGACCACAGACTACATGAAAGTTGAATGTGTTGAGAAACAAAGATCTTGTCAAATCCAAATGGTGTAAGATTTGTAATGAAACCCAACTGCAACAATTATTTTAAACCCAAAATAAATGCATTAAAGTAAAAAAATAAAAAGCCCCAAAGGCGGCATTAATAGGGAGGACTGTCAAGGAGAAATCAAATTTTATACAAAGGCATTGAATGGATAGGAGACACTGTCTTCAGAGGTTGTATTCTTTCAATGACAATAAATATGGTGTGACGACAAGCACTTCATGAGAACCCCTTTCCCACTGAAGTCACCTGAGAAAGCAGCCACAGAGACTGATATCCCCATGCTTGCTGTTATTTGTGAGAATTGCTTTGGCTAGTTCAAATTGCCGAGTGCTATCATGAAAGTAATGGTTTAATGGTTGTCTATGATGTCACTAGATGGCAACAGTGATATTATAAAAACAATACTAACATAACTTCATAAAATGGAATTGAATTTTAATCATAATGACATTACATTGTGCTATTCAGATTGTACTTGATGGACTAGAGTTTACCTTGGTTACTTTGTGTAGCTCTAACACTGGCAAAGCAGGGGATCATTGTGTCTACGGGGATCACAGAGGGGTCTGCTGGTCAGTCGTGTGAGTGTTGGGCGTCCGTTCGGCTATAGTCGCACAGTAGGTAACTCAGCTTATTCATAATATGCCAATTTGGATTTTCTTTCGGAAGCTGGGTAAAAAATTCCCCCTTTTTCTTTTTATGGCAGGGTTAAATAAGGTGGCTATCTTGATAGTCATCCCTTTGCCTGATGTTAACAATTCTACAAGCATTCTAGCATACAGTTTGGCTTGCTCGTTAGCACGACCAAGGGTCACTTTGGTTCATTTTCATCATCCTTCTGTGACGGTTGGTTGTCATAGCCAGAATTGTCTTTATCATGATTTTCACTCCGTGCCAGGGCTATGTCTCCCTCTACATCAATCAACCTGCTGCTACTCTTCATTCAAATTCTGCAGCATGTAACATGGACCTTGAGAGTCCTCAACAGACACAAATCAGTGATGACCAGGTGCAATTTGCTATTTTTCCTCCATCTCCTATTATATTTCAATGTGTGTTTTTTTGCAGGATAAATATTAGTAGGATTACATAACTGATTCCACAAGTCTCCCTTCTGACAAATTTTGTCCTCTCTTTAAAGAGCGGAAGTAGGTGACATGCGTCCTTCAATAGGTGCCAATGTCTAATCTTAAAGTAACCTATGCTCTAATTTGACTACTGCATGATGTAATTGGTCACCGCTTTACGTTGCTCGTACAGATGCTGCAACATATACAGCAAACCAAAGGCGCGCTGGTAGACTGTTTAGTTTTCGCAAAAAAACAGAAGGTTGTGCTTTGCCACATAGGATTGTTTGAAATGATCTGACACTTTCCACCACCTTCCACAAGCATTTATATTTGTGAAAGAAATGTTGGACAATTAAATTAAGGACATGGTCATACAAGGAACGTAAATTACTTTATCCGACGATAAGGCAGCCATTTAGTTGAATACATTATCACAGGGGCGGACACTGACAGCTTGGGGCCCCTGTGCAAGAAATGTGTCTGGCCCCCCTCCCTGCCCGGGATGCTGCTTATGATGAGGGCAATCTGGCAATGGGACCACCCTTGAGTCTCGGGGTCTAAGAAACAATCCAGATCGCCCTCATTATTACTGCCCTGCCCTTTTTTTTTCATGGAGATGGAGATATATACAGTGGGTATGGAAAGTATTCATACCCCTTTAAATTTTTCACTCTTTGCTTCATTGCAACCATTTGGTAAATTCAAAAAAGTTCTTTTTTTTTCTAATTAATGTACACTCTGTACCCCATCTTGACTGAAAAAAACAGAAATGTAGAATTTTTTGCAAATTTATTAAAAAAGAAAAACTGAAATATCACAAGTTCATAAGTATTCAGACCCTTTGCTCAGACACTCATGTTTAAGTCACTTGCTGTTCATTTTGTTGTGATCCTCCTTGAGATGGTTCTACTCCTTCATTGGAGTCCAGCTGTCTTTAATTAAACTGATAGGACATGATTTGTAAAGGCACACACCTGTCTATGTAAGACCTCACAGCTCACAGTGCATGTCAGACCAAATGAGAATCATAATGTCAAAGGAACTGGCCAAGGAGCTCATAGGGAGCTCATAGACAGAATTGTGGCAAGACACATATCTGGCCAAGCTTACAAAATAATTTCTGCTGTACTCAAGGATCCTAAGAGCACAGTAGCCTCCATAAACCTTAAATGGAATAAGATTGGGACCACCAGAAGTCTTCCTAGACCTGGCCTTCCAGCTAAACTGAGCAATTGTGGGAGAAGAGCCTTGGTGAGAGAGGTAAAGAAGAACCCCAAGTTCACTGTGGCTGGGCTCCACAGATGCAGTAGGGAGATGGGAGAAAGTTCCACAACGTCAACTATCACTGCAGCCCTCCACCAGTCGGGCCTTTATGGCAGAGTGGTTCGACGGAAGCCTCTCCTCAGTGCAAGACATATGAAATCCCGCATAGAGTTTGCTAAAAAACACATGAAGGACTCCCAGGCTATGAGAAATAAGATTCTCTGGTCTGATGAGATGAATATAGAACTTTTTGGTGATAATTCTAAGCGGTATGTGCGGAGAAAACCAGGCACTTCTCATCACCTACCCAATACAATCCAAACAGTGAAACATGGTGGTGGCAGCATCATGCTATGGGGTGTTTTTCAGCTGTAGGGACAGGACTGCTGGTTGCAATTGAAGGAAACATGAATGCGGCCAAGTACAGAGATATCCTGAATGAAAACCTCTTCCAGAGTGCTCTGGACCTTAGACTTGGCTGAAGGTTCACCTTCCAACAAGACAATGACCCTAAGCACACAGCTAAAAGCAAAGAAGTTGGTTCAGAACAACTCTGTGACCATTCTTAATAGGCCCATCCAGAGCCCTGATCTAAACCCAATTGAGCAGCCTCCTTTCCCGACCTCTTCTCTGAGATGCTGCAGTCTGCTGGGAATAGAACAGTTGAGGGAGCAGAAGACACACTGTAAGACCTGCTCTTCCTCCACTGTTGTCCCCTGTGTGCTGTGCTGTCCGGGCCCCCTGACTACAGGTGAGAACGCACCATTGGAATGTGCCATGGTGGAGGACAAAGATGGCAGCAAGTAAGCGCTCTCCTTAGTCTGGTGAGAAAAGCGTTCAGTGGTCAGCGTCTCTCCCTGCATGACATGCCCCCCTTTTGAACTCCTGCACTCTGTGCGCCTCTCTCTCCCCAGCTTTAGGTAGTCACATGATTATGGGAGGGAGTGAGAGGGGCCCAATGCTGCATGACACCGGGCCCCTCTCACTCCCGCCTGTAATCTTGATTCAGTGGCCCAATAGCAGCTGCATACTCTGTCGCTATGGGCAGTACGCCCCTGCCTGCAGGGCCCCCCTCCACCTTCGGACCCCAGTGCCGTTGCACTGGCTGCACCGATGGTATGTCCGCCCCTGCATTATTGCTCACAACGATTCCGAGTTGCAGTTTACAGGGAGTCAGCAAGCGAGTTTCCATTGGATGCAGAGAAGCAAATAATGTTTCATATGTTTTTTTCCCCCCCTTGCTTGGCAGTAGTTTACTTTGCATGAGTAAAAAGAATACGGGCAGTGTGTGGAATAAGTGATGTCCCCTGTGCCTTTTGGGTATGAGGACATGCCAGCTGAGCAGGGTACAGAGGAATATAGGAGGAGAAAAATATCTGCTGTGTGGTGCTGGAAAAAGACGCAGCTCTAAGTCACCTGTCCCAAATGTGACGATGCATCGCTGCTGCTAAGATGATTCACACAGTGAGCTATGAAACTCATGTTTTGTCCCTGTCCTTAGTTGCTGTTCCATTACAGTGCACTTTGGAGCTTACTAACAAGTCCTGGTGACCTACGTTCTCCTGAATGTGTGAGCAGTGAGCAGGCACCTCTTTTAGTGAGAAATAAGGGTATTTTTCAGCCAGCTATGTTAAACAATGAGTTCCAGCAAGGTTGAGTGCACACCATCGTTTTTTGAAAGGTAGCAGAATCCACAAGTCGGTACAACAAGGACTGGACCACCAGCAACTTCACCAGGTGAGAGTTTACTTGGCAAACCAGGTTGAGCAATATTGTATTTAGATTATAATAATTTGTATAAAATGATCACTAAAGGGGTTTTCTCATTTTCATAAATTGGTAAAATTCCCAAATTCTTTTAAAAACAAGAAACTTTGCATTTTACTTTTTATTAAAGAATAGAGGGATTTTTCATTCATAGTTTAGTTTATGTTGCTTTGGTTACTGGCCACCTCTGCAACTCTCCAATCTCCTAAGCAAGGAGTGCAGAACTTACAACCTTTTTGCTTTATAGCTTACAAGTGCTGCTCTGCGCCTGGCTGTATTGCTGCAACACAAAGCTGCCTCTGATTGCAGTATGGGATAGCGCTCAGTTCAGGTTAGCAGGTCAGCCTTGCTGCTGGCACAAATTGTTAATATTCAGGAGTGCACTGCCCCCCGACTGCTCCTGAAGAAAGTAGAAAACCCCTTGTACCTGGAGTAGAGAACTGGAAGCTCTTCTCTTAATTCTTTGTTCAAATCTTCAAATATCATCTGAGCTTTATTAAAGTCCTCTTCTGCCTAAGTGAAATATTGTTTTACTTTAATAATAGACCAAAATTGTGGCACAGTGGCTCAGGGGTTAGCTTTGCAGCCCTGGGGTCCTGGGTTCAAATCCCATCAAGGACAACATCTGCAAGGAGTTTGTATGGTCTCCCCGTTTTTGCGTGGGTTTCCTCCGGTTTCCTCCCACATTCCAAAGACATACTGATAGGGAATCTAGACTGTGAGCCCAATCGGGGACAGTAATGATGTCTGTAAAGCGCTGTGGAATTAATGGCGCTATATAAGTGAGTAAAATATTAATTAAATAATTTGCATTGGTCCCATACAAGCCACAAGTCAAGCTTTGCCTATCTCATGTGAATGGCCTGCTTTATACACATAATTGGTAGCAGACATAAGACTGTGCTTCATATATGATGCCCTGCAGGGCACTTGTGGCATAGAGAGAACCAATGCAACCATACCAAATGGCTTTAGTTGTAGACTTCGATCTATAGTGACTGACCAGCACGCTCTCACCTTTACAATTTTGGCCTCATCTTTCTTCTTAGCACTTTGCAATGCCTCCAGGTGGTGTCTGGCACTGTCATAATCCACCAGTTTTCTCCCTCGTTTAGCAATTCTTTCCTGTACAGTTTATAATACAATATATTAGTTACCAGAGGTGAATTACCGCTAACCATTTAGTCCATTAAAGCTAACAATTTTCTAAGTTTAAATTGAATATTCTCCCATGTTAATGTCCATTATCAATATGGGTGAAGTGTACCTCCAGGGAAACATAAAAACTTTACAGTGTTGTTGCAAACCTCCTCACTTTCCATTTACAAGTTTGCACCGTACATTGGAGATATAAGTTGTGTTAGACTTTGCACTATATATCTGTGGATAAGGTCATGTTAGGTGTAGCAGAAAGGCATTTATTAAGAGCCCAAAAATACATCTATATATTTTGTTGGCTATACCTATATTTTCATGAATGTGATTTCTATGTGACTTATTAATTGTCTGATTTACTAATAAAAAATATAGTTCAGACATATTTTCAGAATTAAGTTATATTTTAAAAATGCAACTACCAAAACTGTGTAATCAATAATGTATTATATCACCTTCATTTCAGAGAACTGAGACATGTAATTCTCCATAATGTGGACAGCCTGGTCAGCTAATTTTTCCTCATAATCATTCCAGAGAAGGTCGTTGTTCTAAAAACAAATCATAAAAGTTTTCATTAAAGTGAAATGTTTTACACAAGTGAAAATAATATATTTCTGGTTTAATTAATAGATAATGCAACTAGAAACAAAACTGAAACAAGTTCCCTCTGCTGACATAGGGGAACAAGATGACAACACCAGGCCGCATGTTCCTCGTGCTCCTGTGAGCAACCTGTATGACCTAAACATGCTACCATGGCCTGCAGCGCCTCTGGACTTGTCTCCCATCAATCACATATAGGACGTCATTAATTGGCATTTGCAAATGGAGCTGCCAGCAGCAGATTTTGGTGATTTGTATGCCCAAGTGCATTTGGTTTGGCAGAACACTTCTGACACAACCATTAATAACCTCATTGATTGTAGCCAAGGAATGTTATTATTTAACAGCTTTGGCTCAATCTCGAGCCATGGCGACTTGATGGATGAACGCTCTATAGGAAGATTGGTCTTGTGCAAGCCTAGATAAATCCACTAGGGCAGTGATGGTGAACCTTTCTGAGACCGAGTGCCCAAACTGCAACCTTAAACCCAATTATTTATGATGAAATGCCAAATGCCTCATCATGATCCCCTTCATGTAGAAATATGCCCCATCATGATCCCCTTCATGCAGATAGATGCCCCATCATGGTCCCCTTCATGCAGAAATCTGCTCCACCATTATCTTCTTCATGCAGAAATGTGCACCATCATGATCCACTTCTTGTAGTAATATGCCCCATCATGATCCCCTTCATGTAGAAATGTAGAAATTGCCCATTCCACCACCTCCATCATTTCCTCCTCTCCATCACCCCATCATTACCCTCTCCCCCACCACCATCGTTGCCCTCTCCCCATCACTCCCATCATTGGCCCTCTCTCCATCATTCCCATCATTGGCCCTCTCCCCATCTCTCCCACTATTGTCCCTCTCCCCATCCCTCCCATCATTCGCCCTCTCCCCAGCATTGGCCCTCTCCCCATCATTGACCCTCTCCCCATCATTGGCCCACTCCCCATCACTCCCTTCATGGGCCCTCTCCCCATCATTGACACATACACATAGACACACACCACACACACCCACACAACACAGCAGCTTCACTGGCACACACACCACAGCAGCTTCACTGGCACACACACCACAGCAGCTTCACTGGCACACACACCACAGCAGCTTCACTGGCACAGTGGCCACACTCACCTCTCTGCGCGCTGGCAGCTTCCTTCCTCTCACTGGCACTGCGGCAACAGAGCTGAATGATGATGTCATCCAGCCGTGGCTGCAGCGCTCAATGTGTGAGCCAGGAAGCAGATCAGAGCTCCGGAACAAGGATGAGGCGATGCAGCATGCCAGCTGAGAGGGCTCTGCGTGTCCTCTCTGGCACGCGTGCCATAGGTTCGCCATCGCTGCACTAGGGTCTTGTCTGATGTCATCTTGATAGTATCATGTCATCTTAGTTGCTGGTCTTCCTCTTTTCTTGTTTCTTCTATTATTCTGAACATGTTGTCCTCCTCCAGTGATTGCTCTCTTTGCATGATATATCCAAAATAGGCACGTCGTAGCTTCATGATCCATGCTTCGAGTGACATGTCTGGCTTGATTTGTTCCAAAATTCATTTGTTTGTTCTTCTTGCCATCGATGGTATTGATAACCTCCTTCTCCAGCAACATTTCAAAGGTGTTATTTCTTTTTCTGTCTTATTTATTTATCATCTAGGTTTCGAACCTCATGTTACCACAGAAAAGACCAAACTATGTACGAACCGTGTCTTCGTCGCCAGTGAATTGTTCTTCGATTTTAAGACCTTGTTCAGTGACTTGATTGTTGATTTGCCCATAGCTTTTCTACAATTGACTTCCAGTGCCATAATTGTGTAACACAGGTAATTGGATGCAGCGACACACAGGCGCAGAGCAAGGGTTAGCAGGAGTAAACAGTTGTCTGATTTAATAGTTACAGAAATAAGTCTCCTCGCAGGGAGCAACAAGAAATAAATCAGATTAATGCTAGAAATTACAAAAAGAACAGAACGACTTAAGGTGGCAGTTTATATGTATGTCTGTTTCACTTAGCGTGAGTCCGATACTTGTTGCTTCCACTGGGATAAATGATGGATGCCGGCTGAGGCCGGTGCTGAGGTTTTCTGGCTTCCCTGCCTAACAAATCAATTTTCTCTCTTCTGGCGGCAGCGGGCGGTCACCGGTCTGACCCGCTGAGCCCCTAGTCTGTTACGCAGTGCTGCAGCCAAGAGTCCTTCACAGCAATCTCCTGCTCAGCGTGCACTCCGCTGCATGCCCAACGATGTCTCCTGGTCCTTTCTGCAACCGACCCTTATCACTGCCGTGCGGCCTATCGTTACTCGTGGCGTGACGCAGGTCCTCATGCAGGTCCTCTCTGGCGGGAACCCTCTCTCGCTTCCCACACAAAGCCTCTTATACTCCTCTGGCTCACCACGCCCCCTCTCTGCAGGTCACGGGTCTCCTCCATCCTCAATTTCCTTCCCCCCTGCAACAAGAGGCTCGGCCCCAGCAGTTCTGGACTCGGTCCTCTGTCAGTACCCACAGCCCGGTCTTCTCCCTCACAGTTGCATTTTGCGTTATCATAGATCCAAGTAGGTTGAAGTTCTTTACATCTTCCAGTTGTCACTGTCCATCTCCAATATGTCCTGGTCGTACCTGGAAGTAGTCAATATCTTTTGTCTTCTTTGTGTTGAGTCGCAGTCCCAAGTTCAAACTTTCCATCTTGACACACCGTAAAAAGTCCTTCATTCCATCTATGCTTGTTGCCATCAATGTTGTATCCTCTGCGTATTTAAGATTTTTTATGATTCATCCAGCAATTTTGATTCCTTTTTCTTTTTCGGCAAGTCCAACATTCATGAAAATAGCTTCTTCATATAAATTGAAGCAAAATGGTGACAGGATGCAGCGTTGTCTGACACCTCACTCTACTTTGAACCATGCCTTGTCATTGTGTTTCATTCGGACTGGTGCTTCCTGATTGATGTAAAGGTTCCTAATGAGGCTGATCAGATGGTTCGACACACCCATATACTTTGTGGTATTCCAAAGTTTCTGGGAATCAACACAGTCGAAGGTGTCTAAGGTATGTAAGTGTGGGTATTTCTGGCCATGGTGCCTCAAGCTCTATACTACTAAATAAATCAAGATGTTTTAGAAATGCTGTTTCCATTTTTCCATTGTTTGCATATCATTAGCTTTAAGAATTGATTGAATTACATAAAGGAAAGCATTTGCAGACATCATCAGGGTACAAGCATAATTACCTCTACAATTGCTTGAAGGCCTTCATATCCATCCCAGTCTGGTCTGTAAATGACTTGAAGGGTTTCTGATAATCTTTTAGAACTTTCATGCATTGCTAAAATAAAAAGGTTGTCACACGTTCTAGTTATTTTCTCTACGCTAAATAGCAAATTTCATAAATTGTATCAACATAAAAATCCTAAAGCCCAAGAAGTGGGGACCTGTGGAATATGTCTGTCAGAATGAATGTGTGACAATGGGTTATATTCCCCATAAATTCAGAAGTTACTGGTAAGCTTTTTACACAAAATGTATTGTTCTTTAAAGAGGACCTGTCACTTACTAAAAAACTGAGTTAAATACCTTTTAAAAATCCCTGAGCTACCCTGATTCTGCCACTGCAGAGATATTCACATTCGTTTCTACTGGAGTGCATTACATGAAATCTCTGCTTTGCAGTCCAACTGGGTGCTTTTGTTCACAGTCTTCTCTGGGGGCATGTGTTTTCACTCCTTCCTCTGAAATTGTCATGCAAGGGCAGGGAAATGCCCAGTGTGTAATGCAAAAGGTGGGGCTGAGGGAGCAGGTAAAGCCCTGATGATAGGATCATAGAATCATAGAATCGTAGAGTTGGAAGGGACCTCCTGGGCCATCTGGTCCAACCCCCTGCTCAAAGCAGGATTCGCTAAATCATCCCAGTCAGATGTCTGTCCAGCCTCTGTTTGAAGACTTCCATTGAAGGAGAACTCACCACTTCTCGTGGCAGCTTGTTCCACTCATTGATCACTCTAACTGTCAAAAAGTTTTTTCTAATATCTAATCTGTGTCTCCTCCCATTCATTTTCATCCCATTGCTTCTAGTCTTTCCTTGTGCAAATGAGAATAAAGTTGAAAGGGGGAAGATGGTGACCACTCAACTCTCACCCTATACTGAAACCTGTGGTCCCTATCCCCCAAGACGGGTCCCCCCCGTGCACTGTCACGTGCCTAGGCCCTGACTTACCCTGCAATTTGCCCTGGCTAGCGTACAGGACAGCAAGACAATAGTCTTACTGCTGTCGTAAAAATAACACATCGAGTGAGACGGACAGGGGAAAAACATGCAAACAAATAGAAATCCACAAGCTTCAAAGAAGCACAACAGTTTCTCCAAAACACCTTCTCCAGAGAAGTCAGGCACAGTATAGTAATTCTATTGCTGGCAAGGGAGGAAGTCAGGAGTGGGTTTAAATAATGAAGGGGGGGATTGATCCCACTGAGCATCAGCTGAGAGAAAAGCCAAATGGAATCTCAGCAGATTTAAACAAGGAACCCTTAACCCCTTCCGTACCATAGAAAACAATAAACCTGCACCACTCATGTTAATGTTTGCATAGACTCCAAAGAAGACTTGTGATCAGCTAATCTCTGTGATTTTCTAATCCCAGATGCACCACCGGTCCCAGTATGTTGCGACACATTCGTGACACAGATGCTGCCAGTTACAGCTCGGCATCATCTGAGACGGCTAGACTGCTTCATCAACTATGGAGCTGTGATTGACCACACCTTGAGGGAAGAATAAAAAAGGCACACCCTCAGAAAACACTGAAGAAATTGAACTGCATAGTAGAGATTTCACATAGTGTGCTCCAAAAGAAATATCTCTACTATGGAATGATGCAGTGCAAAATGGTTAAAAGTGGCAGATTCATGGGAATCCAGGGATTTTTACAAGGAATTTAACTATTTTTTTTAAGGAAGTGACAACTTCTTGTTAATATTGCAAAGGGTAAAATAAGCATCTATTGATACTAGCGGCATGTGTGACGTGAACCTGACCAAGTGTAATATTTAAAGTGTTAGTGTACCTGTCTTACCTTTTACAGCACTGAAACCCGCCTTTAAATCCTTATACAACCTGTTACCTTCATTCTGAAACAAAATAAGCAATGAGAAACAATTTTTCCGACTATAAAATCACAATTAAAATAAATATCTTAATTTGATGGTCAGATTCCTTTCCCCACAGCCAATTTTGAATTCCCACTGTAAACTATATTCTTCTGTTTTATGTGTTTTTATTTGTTTTAGTTCTGTGGAGTTACCTGCTGCTTGTTAAACTCGTATGCACACTGCTCAAATAGCTCATCCTTGGTTTCTATTGTTCTTCCCAACTTTTGTAAAACCTAAATAGAAAACAAAATAAACTGGCTGTGATTCCATCATATAACAATAATGCATTTTTAACCCCTTTGCTCTGCAGCCACTTTTCATTTTTGACTTTTTAGTCATAACTTTTTTGTTTTTTCTGTCAACATAGCCGTATGGGGTTTGTATTTTGCAAGCTGTAGTTTTGAATGAATTTACTGAAAAATGTGAGGAAAATTCTAAATCGGATGAAATGGTGGAAAAAATGTAATTCCGCCATTGCCTTTTAGGTTTAGTTTTATGGCCGTAAAACCATAATCATGATTCTCTAGGTGAGTATGATTACGACAAAACCAAATTTGTATAGATTTTTTTTAATTGACGAGAAACAAATTATTTTAAAAAAATTGATTTGTGCTACCATTTCCAGAGACTCATAATGTTCTTATTTTTCTACCGATTCAGCTGTGTGAGGGCTTAATTTTTGCCAGGAGAGCTGATAGTTTTGTTTATCAATTTTGGGTACAAACTTTTTTTTTACTGCATTTTATTGCATTTCTTGAGCAGTATGTTGTAGAATTTTTATATTTTTTATTTTATAACATTTGAAATACTTTATTTGACTCCTTGGAGGACTTGAAAGTGGGCACATTTTCATATAATATACAGTACAATGCCACAGTATTGCAATTTAGGCCGGGGTCACACTTGCGAGTGTGATGCAAGTATCTCGCATCAATACCCGCCACTGCCGCCGGCACTCGGGACCGGAGTGTGTGGTTCCATGTATTTCTATGCAGCTGAACGCTCGGTCCAAGTGCCGGCGGCAGTGCCGGGTATTGATGCGAGAGACTCGCGCGAGTTTCTCGCATTGCACTCGCAAGTGTGACCCCGGCCTTATACTGAAAATCAGTCTCTTATGAAGTTCATCCTGGGAAGTATAAAGATGGAAGGCCCCGGCAGCCATTGTAATCCATCGGTGACCAGCAACCACATCACAAGGGGACCATTGTTAACTTTTGGATACAACTGCACAATTTAAATATAGCACACAGCTCTGACCACTGCTGAAGTACCTTGGGCCCACCAGTGAAAATAATTCTTGGGGCCCATTATGTAGTTACATAGGAAAATTACAAAACCACCAATTGTGTGGTAACATGTGCTAATATCATGGTGTAATATAAAAACAGTGATTCACATTTATAAAAATCCTAAAAGTCAATGTCGACCCTTTAACGAGCCTTGTTACATGACTTAGGATAAAAGCCCAAACCAGAATCTCAGAGAGGAAGAGGACTGAAGAGACGATTTGCATAATTCCCAGAGGAGAATTACGGCTTAGCATGTCATTCTCCGCAAGGAGAAACGATACCTCTTGGACATCACATTTATAAAAAATGGCTTAATTTCAGCCAAATCTTTAGTGTAGTCACTTCCACTCCATCACTCCACATTTATCAAATGTCACTCCGAAATAATAAATTTGATGCAAATTGTGCAACTTTTTAACCCCTTTCCAACATTGGGTGAAAATTTCATAACAGCAGGTCCATTTTAGCATTTAGTGAGCCTAGTAAAAAAGCCAAACAAAAAACAAGTGTGGGATTGCACATTTTTTGCAATTTCACCACACTTGGAATTTTTTTCCTGTTTTCTAGTACACAACATGGTAAAACCAATGGTGTCATTCAAAAGTACAACTTGTCCCGCAAAAATAACAAACCCTAACATGGCCATATTGACGAAAAATAAAAAAGTTATGGCTCTGAGAAGAAGGGGAGCAAAAAACAAAAACCGAAAATACCTTCGGTCCTGAAGGGGTTAAGCAAGGTAGTGTACACTTCCCATTACTAAAAACAAAGTGGTGTCCAGTATGTTAAGTGTTGCATAGTTGTATAAATTTGTATTCATTTTACTCTATATAGGTCTACTAATTCCACAGCACTTTACAGACATCATCATCATTGTCCCCTGCAGGACTCTGTCAGTATGTCTTTGGAGAAAAAAAATAATTTTGTACAAATTGTGACTTTTTAGGCATGATTGCAATATATGGTAAATGCATTTGTCCATGCATTTTTTAAGGCAGTCAGGGTCGGGACAAGAATGCTCCCCTCCCCATACACAAACATAAAATCAATTCAAAACAACATTAATCCCTTGGCACAGGTGAACCTACCAGTGCGTTTGCACCAGAGTCTGCATGTGAGGAGTTGACTCAGGAGCTGAGTCCGCTTCACAACACAACAGATGCCAACTGCGTTATTAAGCGGGCATGTGCTGTAATAGGAGCAATTGGAGCAAGCTCTGATCACCGCTATTTAACCAGTTAGATGCTACTGTCAATGACTGAAAGTGGCATTTCAATTGATGGGATTGTGGGGTACCATGCATCTGGGAGCTTGAAGACCTCCATCTCTGCCATATTAAAACTCCTATGTAGTCCGGATCCATATGAGACTATTATTTACGCTATATACTGCAATATTGTGGTATTGTGTGTAAGTATACAGAACAAGTGACCAAAGGATCACAGATTTAGGTTCCCTAATAAGGAGGCTAAAAAATAAAGTAGGAATAAAAAAAAAGTTTTAAAAAATTTCAAAATTTAAATCACCCCACTTTTCCCAGGATTGCCTACCCTCTCATTATATAGTGCATTGCAGTCTGGGCCAGTTTTACTAAAAGTATAAACTTGGGTTTAGTTAAAAGTATGGCCATAAATACTAAGATTCATTTACCTTGCATTTGCAAGAACTGATTACAAGTCATTAAATGAACACTTATTGATTATATACACGTTGATTGTTGTAAGTCATTTACTGCAATAATCCAGTCCTCAAGGCCCACTAACAAATTATGCTTTCAGGATCCCCTTAGTATTCTACAGGTACCTGATGTTATCACTGTTAATTTGCTGAGGTTTTTCTACAACAGAAATTCTACTGCAAATACATTATGTAAATGTACCCACTAATAGTGTTCGGGGCCCTAGATCAGTTATGTATGGCATTGGGAGTGATATCGAAAGAGTCCTTTCTCTAACATCCCCCCATACACTTTTTACAAGGGCCACTTTTAGTTAGGGGTGATATGAGTGGTCTGAAAGAAAAGCATTTAGTCAGTTATGGGTGATAGAAAAGAGAGGGTGCTCATTTGATCTCAGATGATACAGGGGAAGGGGGCTCAGTCAGTCAAGAATCAGCCGGACATGCCACGAAAGGTATGAGTAGGCTGACATGACACTGGGAGGGAGGAGTGACAATATGGGAGAAGATGGGGAAGGAGGGGGGGAGTAGCGAGGGGGAATAAAGGCGATCCAGGGTGTAGTGGTCTGAAGGTAGGGAGGAAATGACATAGGTAGAGGTGGGGGTCTTGGGAGAAAAGTGCACAAATAGGACTGAATGAGGATGAAGGGCCCTCTTTGACCGCAGACCACCGGACAGTAAAGTCTCACCCTCCCTCCCAAGGAGAAGAAGAGATTCCAGGTCTCAGCGGCAATCATCCGCGGCTTTACTATGTTCAATAATACTATTGCTATGAGGAGTAATTTTGGCATTTACAATTTTGGCATGTATTTCCTAAGCCCAAGGGAAGGGTAATCCTGCAGCCATGGTTTCCTTGAGGTTTCCTGCACAAGGGGTTTTTCCTCTCCTGAGCACTGTAAGATAACTCTTTGTGGGCCGGAGGCTTTGCTACATTGAGTTACCATAATATTGGGTGGGGCATGGGTGCGGTCCTTGAAGTTGGTTACAAATTCGGGTTTTGGGATTAATTAAATGCGTGGATCCCCTTTATTGGATGATATCCGGAGATGGAACGTTGGGTTCACATTAACGGTATTGGAGGGCAACCTCTTCCCTCGGTTTCACGGTGCTCTTGAGCAGAAAAACACGGCCAGGAGTAAGTCAGGGAAGGAAGGGGCAATGTCATGGCAAAATCACCAGAGTTTGGTAGCTTCGAGGACCTCACCAAGTGTTTTTTAATTATCAATAAATTGGCTGCTGTTGCCATTGTTATCCAAAGAAATGGTTGTTGCGTTTCCTTTTGTTTATAGGAGGGGATTTGGGAGGAACCTCGGGGGAGGGGTAGGATTGGGTAAGGGGTTCAGTCATGAAAAATCGACCTTTCCAGGGTCAAGTATGTTATAGGGAAAGGGTCAATCAGTTAGGCATGATAAATGGGAAGGGAGCTCAGTCATTCAGGGTTGGTACAGGTGGTGGGGGCTCAGTCAGTCAGGGATCATACACGAGAAGGGGGTTCAGTCCATGAAGGGTGATACAGAGGGAGGGGGCTCACTTATTCGGGGTGATGCAAGGGGGGGCTTCAGTCAGGGGTGATACAGGTCAAGGGGACTCAGTCAGTCAAAGGCTAAATAAATCATTTAAAAATAATGGCGTGGGGTCCCCCCCATTTTGACGACTAGTCAAGCTAAAGCAGACAGCTCGGGGCTGGTATTCTCAGGCTGGTAAAGGGCCATGGATGTTGGCCCCCCAGCCTAAAGATTATTAGGTGTGCCAATTCTGGTGCTTGTCCAGCTTTTCCCACTTACCCTATGGCGGTGGCAAGTGGGGTTCATATCTGTGGGATTGATGTCACCTTTGTATTGTCCGGTGACATCAAGCCCACGGTTTAGCAATGGAGAAGTGTCTATAAGACACCTATCCGTTACTAATCCTTTAGTTATATTGTAAATAAACACAAGGGTGAGTATAACTGTGTTTGTTATTTTCAAATAAAAAAGTAAAAGTGTGTTTTTTTATTTCAAATAAAGGACTTTATTATTGATTTTTGTCAAAGGAGACATTAACCCTACAAATATGAACCTCACTTGCCGCCAGGCAAGTGGGAAGAGCTGGACAAAGAACTAGAATTGGTATATCTAATAGGTGCCCCTTTTCTGGGCAGCTGCGGGCTGCTATTTTTAGAATGGGTGGGCCAATATCCATGGCTCCTTTCCAGCCTGAGAATACCAGCACCCCAGCTGTCTGCGTTAGCTTGACTAGTTGCCAAAAATGGGGGGACCCCATGCTGTTTTATTTGTTTAAATAATAATAATAAAAAAATAATATGAGGACCCCTGTACTCTTGATAACCAGCCTTGCTAATGCTGATAGCTGAAGGTTCCAGCCCGCAGCTGTCAGTTTTTCCAAGCTGGTTATCAAGAGTACAGGCAAAACCAAGCCAGTTTTTCTGTTTTAAATTATTTATTTAGAGTGCAGGTACTGGTTGATGAATACTCCCATCAGCCACGCATGCTCTTGCCATTATTGGTGGTAGTAAATGTAGGCTGATGGGAGTAGCAGTCCCATCAGGCGATGACAGTGACCAAAGGTAACCTTTTCACCTCTGATCATGGCTGCGGACTCACGCTATCATTTGACAGCATGGGAACTGCATTTCTCTCACCAGCGGCAATAATTTTACTTCCGATCAAATGCAGTGTTTGCCGCGCTGTCATGCACATGACGGTGTGGCAAACACTGGATGTTCTGGCCCCCCCATTCAAGTGAAAGCAGTCCAGCTTTGGGTACTGTTCTAGTACCCGAGACAAACTTTTTTCAACTGTTTGGCCGAACCCGAACATTCAAGGGTTCATTCACCACTAGTCAAAATTGCTTAGTAGAACTAGCACATGAGCTGCAGGCAGAGCAGCTCACGTGTTAGTGCTATTGATTACTGTTCACTACTCCTCCCAGCATTAGACAACCCAGGAGAGCGTTGCTTGCATCACTGAATCTCTCTTCTGCTGCAGACTGCACTTCTTTCACTGAGCAGAATGCTGGCTCCATCCTTTTGGATTCACTTGTCTTCCGTGCATTGAACAAACTGGGAAAGCAGTGCATGTGTCGCTGATTCTCTCATCTGCTGCAAACTGCACCTCATGTTGTATACTAAATGGAACACTGTTCTGATCAGCTGTATTTTTTTATCACTGCTGTGCCTGCAGCTGTAGACAGTGCCTTCACGTGGGCCCACCGGAGTATCTTCCGGTCCTCCGTCGGGGCAGTCCGACCCTGGATGCCGGCTATGTAATGTAGCCGGCATCAGAATCCCTTTCCACACCCCGGCACCCCTGCAATCACATACATGAACATTCATTTGCTGAAAGGGGTTAATGATTATGGTATGTCATGTGCATGGTAGATAAAGTGAATGTTAATTCAGGAAATGTCTTTCTGGTCTAAACTGTGCTGTATGAATTTCATAGAAAACTGCTAGAAAAAAAGCAATAAACTATATAAATATTTCCTGCCGCTGCTATGTTGCATATAGATGCGGGGTTCACAAAATTTTACATTGTGTAGTGTGATAATGCAAAGAGCCTCCTACTTTCTTCACACTTTCTTAATGAAAGCAAATGTGAGATAAAAGGAGAGATACAGGGCGCATCCACTGTGTGAAATCCGTATAAAACAATTAAAATTGTGGATCAGTGGGGAAGGTGCTCACCTATTGGGGTTGTGAGGAAGTCACAACACCCATGAACGCTTGAGAAGCAGCAGCAAGTCTGCACAGGGTCCTAGGACAGAATTGCAGAAATGACGTGGAAGTGCAATAAGGACTGCGCTTGCTTCTGGTAGAGTAAAGGGTTCTTTATTCAGCCAATGCGTTTCCTGAGCCTGCTGCCCTGATGAAGTGAGCCAGCAGGCTCAGGAAACGCGTTGGCTGAATAAAGAACCCTTTACTCTACCAGAAGCAAGCGCAGTCCTTATTGCACTTCCACGTCATTTCTGAAAGCAAATGTGGAAAGTGAAGCAAAGGACAAGCAATCCTCTTGTGTTATTGGTGGTAAAAAAGTGCTCGGCTCCCAGTATATATGGGGTGTGGATGGGTTGGCGCATGGAGTCAGTGTTGGTCTGGACCTATCCTATCTATCTCCTCTTCTTCCATTTTATAATAATTGTTTGAGAAATTCTTGTTTTGTAGCTGTATAGTACATACACTTCCTGTTGTGTTGCCCTTTTTCTACCTTTTTAGGTTCAGCAGGAAGTTACAACCACAATATCACAATTCAGGCAGCAACAATTTCACAGCTGAATTTTGCACACCCACGTAGCCATAAACAAAGCAGTGGGACTCACAGAAAGAGTCGTTCTCATAGCACAACCTACTGTAGTTACGATACAGGACATGATTATTTTTAGTGCAGTCTGGTAAGGTTATGGGGTTAAACACATGGCATTACATCAGTTTTTGTTACAGCACCTGACAATAAGAAAGTTATTCTCCTCAACCACATCTAGAAATACTTACCAACAATATCATTACCTAAAATATAGCGAAAACTCAGAGGTGCCCAGTTACTGCAACACGATTGCATAATAATTACTGCAGAAAATTGATCAGTAGTTACAACTGATCCTAAGCTACACCATGCAACTTGTCAGCATAGTACTCGCTATCAAAGATTATAGTCCCAGCTGTGTTGGGGCCCATGAGGCCGGCTGGCTCCAGTTTGAATTGATTAATGCTTATTTTTCATAAACCACCAGCAATTTATCCTTTTTTTTTTTACCTACCTGACCAACCACTTTACTTTTATAGACTCGTCATTTTTACGCCAGAAAACCCATCAAATATATGATGAGCAGTGGTATTTCTTACGCCACAAGTCTTACTCCAGTCCCTGACTTGACTAATATTTGGGGTGAAGTGAATGTAACTGTATCGTCGCGATTTGCTTGCCGATACAGTTGCAGTAGCGTAGCTCCTGGTGGGCCCCATCAGAGCATGGGGTCCTGGGCGACCACCCCTCTGCCCCCACCGGTAGCTACGCTACTGCTACCACTATATATCACCATATGGGGGTAATATCAGTGTTGGTCTTTGTATAGAGGTTTACGTTAGTAGTAGCTCTGACATCTGCTGAGGTTCCCCTATACCTACTATTAGGGTGTGCCATCATAGTTGTAATCATGGTTACCTGGCAGTTAGAGGCCCTCTCAGAATTTTCTACCCCTCTGAACCAAAACTCTACCTATGCCTCTGATCCCAGCAATTGTTCCTGGTTGCCTTGAAATGCTAATATTGCGGATGGGGGAATTTCAATGTAGATGATGGAGCATTACTGTTAGGGCTGGCGGAGTGCACCAAATAATAAAGATGGTAATAAGGTGCATTCGCAGCCCGGGGTCCACCGTGCAGGGGTGGTAACCTGCTGCTCAGTAATGGCGGATGCTATATGGCGGTATACTATAAGAACACATGTGGGTTAACGTCACCCGGTGTGTACAGGGGCGGACTCTGTTGCTTCACAGAGCCGCACTACCGCTGAACATAAACCTCGAAGCCCGTTTGTGCTCACAGAGCTCGGCTAAAAGAGCGCACAGTTACGGCCACAGAACTCTACCCCAAGGACACGGGGTTAGAGTCCTTCTAGGCACACTGAACTCGCGGCGTCGCTGCCGCGAGCGCTGCTATGGACGCTGGCTATGGAGCACGTGCACTGAGGCGTGCCAAGTCCCTGGTGAGGCCTGATGCCTGACTCAACCTCAGACCTATATACGCCTAAGCCTGGGCGCTAGCAGACTAGGCTGCACAACACATGCGTACCAAGGGTAGGGGTTTCTTAATGAGTCATTCACCAGAGACATTCATACGTGCATACATCACTCACGTGCATACATCACTCACTTTACATAGTCTGTAAATACAGTCTATCCTAGCGCATGGGCGAGCGGCCAAGCGAACCTTTTATAGCCACGGTCGTCCGGGACCTTCCTGGCTTCTCGAATGGGTCAATCCGAACATGAGCAGGACCTGAACATGTGACCCTCGATCTCCAATGGGAGATCACTCCACGGGTATGCTTAGTGGCCCGACATGAGGACTTGGTCCCCGGAGAATCTCGCTGCTGAACAGCATGCATTGTCATAGCTGTGCCAGAGGTGGCAGCAGCAAGCAAACCCATGGAGTTGGCATGGGCACAGCGCCAGGACCGACGAATCTGCTGAGCAGGCTCCACTGCGGCTGAAGAAGAATGGGAGACCGCTGGGTGCAAGGCTCTGGATTCCTGCTGTGCAGTGGCAGGAACCCGACGCCTAACATTACCCCCCCTAGGGCCCCCTCCCCTCTGAGCCTCGCTACACTCGAACGCCACAATGAGGAGCGGAGCATGGATGTTCTCCACTGGCTCCCAGGTCCGAGCCTCTGGACCATGACCCTTCCAATCCACCAAATAAAACTTTTTGCCCCGCTTCACCTTGCATCCCACGATGGCATTGACCGCAAACTCGTACGAAGACAAGTCTGATGTCCCGACAGATGACTCGGAGAACCGGAACAAGTGATCTGGCTTAAGGAGGGACACGTGGAATGTATCAGAGATAGCCAAGTGTGGTGCAAGGGCCAGACGGTAGACCACAGAGCTGATCCACTCGAGGACCTTGAAGGGGCCAATGTAGCGCGGTGCGAACTTAACGGACTCTACCCGCAGCCTGATGTTTTGGGCGGAGAGCCACAC
This sequence comes from Dendrobates tinctorius, assembly GCF_039654945.1. Classification (NCBI taxonomy): domain Eukaryota; kingdom Metazoa; phylum Chordata; class Amphibia; order Anura; family Dendrobatidae; genus Dendrobates; species Dendrobates tinctorius. The sequence continues at coordinate 7,304,869 of NW_027361719.1, read as the reverse complement.
CAAGTCGCCAGGGGCAAAAGTCGGAGCAGGGCGCCGGTGTGTGTCAGCAGAGGTCCTCATTCTCTCCTTGGAAGCCCGGATAGTATCCTGGGTGCGATCCCAAATATCGCGTGCCTCCATCGCCCAGTCTGCCACCCTGGAGTCGGTGGATGACACGGGCATGGGCACAGGGACGCGCAGATGCTGACCGTAATTTAGGAGGAATGGGGTCTGAACGATGGAGTTGGCCACAGCATTTTTCAAAGCGAACTCTGCCCACGGAAGCAAGGATGCCCAGTCGTCCTGCCTGGCCAAGACAAAATGTTGAAGATATGTGATCAGGGTCTGGTTGGCTCTCTCTATGATAGGCCGAGGAGAGATTCAGCTCAATGCTGAGCAGGGAACAAAGCTCTCTCCAAAACCGGGACACAAACTGAGGACCCCGGTCACTGACAATCTTGTCCGGCATGCCATGCAGGCGGAAAACGTGCTTAATGAACAACACTGCCAGGCCCCGCGCAGAAGGTAACCGGGATAGAGGTACCAAGTGCACCATCTTAGAGAAATGGTCGGTGACAACCCAAATGACCATGCTGCCACTGGACTTGGGTAGCCCCACCGCAAAGTCCATACCGACCATCTCCCAGGGCCTGTCCGCTACCGGCAGAGGAAAAAGAAGCCCAGCGGGTCGCTGCCGAGAGGACCTATTCTGGGCGCAAGAGACGTACGCCTGAATATAGTCCCTGACGTCACGGGCCATATGCAGCCACCAGTATGTCCTCACCAAAAGCTCAGAGGTCCGTTTTGTCCCGAAATGTCCCCCCACTCTGGACGAATGAACCCAAGAGAGGACCTCCGGTCGCAGACGGGCAGGGACAAATGTCTTGCCCGGAGGTACCGACTCAAGGGCAACCGGAGCCACAGTCCTCAGGCTCTCGGATGGGACGATGAGCCGAGGCTCCTCCTCCTCTTCCTCCGATGACACCACGGAGCGGGAGAGAGCATCGGCCCGGACGTTCTTCTCCCCGGACAGAAAATAGAGGGTGAAGTGGAACTGGGAAAAGAAAAAGACCATCTGGCCTGGCGAGAGTTTAGCCGCTGGGCTGTTTGCAAATACACCAAGTTTTTGTGGTCGTTGAACACCTGGAAAGGGTGGCGAGCCCCCTCCAGGAGGTGTCTCCACTCCGAGAAGGCCAACTTCATCGCTAGCAACTCCCTTTCCCCGATGGAATAATTCCTCTATGCCGGTGTGAAGGTCTTGGAGAAAAAGAAGCATGGGTGCTTCCGACCTTGCGTGTCCTTCTGAACCAGGACCGCTCCAGCACCTACGGAAGAGGCATCCACTTCCAGAATGAAGGGCTTATCTACATCGGGGCGATGTAGAATGGGAGCGCTAGAGAAATGGGACTTAATGAAGGAGAAGGCCTTGGAGACCGGTTCCGACCACAACTTGGGATTTGCACCCTTCTTAGTGAGGGCTACCAAGGGTGCCACCAAAGTCGAGAAGTGAGGGATGAATTGGCGATAGTAATTTATGAGCCCCATAAAGCGCTGCACCGCTTTGAGAGAATGAGGTTCCTGCCAATCCATCACCGCCTGTAGATTGGCAGGGTCAATGGCCAATCCCCGGGCAGAGATGATATAGCCCAGGAAAGGCAAGGACTCCTGCTCAAACACACACTTCTCCAACTTGGCATAGAGGGAGTTTGCCCGCAGGCGATCGAAAACTTTGCAAACATCTCTCCGGTGGGAGTCAATATCTGGAGAGTAGATGAGAATATCATCCAGATAGACTACAACCGAGGTGGTAAGCATATCCCGGAAGGTATCGTTCACAAATCTTGGAAGACGGCCGGGGCATTACAGAGGCCGTAGGGCATCACCAGGTATTCATAGTGCCCGTCCCTGGTGTTAAATGCCGCTTTCCATTTGTCCCCATCACGGATGCGAATCAGGTTGTAAGCCCCCCGCAGATCAAGTTTGGAAAACACCCTCGCTCCCCGTAGCCTATCAAACAGTTCTGATATCAGGGGCAGAGGATACTTATTCTTAACGGTGATGGCATTAAGACCCCTGTAATCAATGCAAGGACGTAGTTCCCCACTTTTCTTCTGGACGAAGAAGAATCCCGCCCCCGCTGGTGACACTGACTTCCTAATGAATCCCCTTGCCAGTTTCTCCCTGATCTATTGAGACATGGCCTCTGTCTCCGGGAGATATAGGGGATAGTGTTGTGAGTTCATTTTCCCCTTCATTACTGAGGCCCGATGAACTCCCTCTTCTGGTAAAGAAAGGTAGTGAGCCTGATTATCAAACACCTGAGCCTAATGATGATGACTGGCTGAGTGGAGTTACTGACTGGATATAAGGCTGCCAACACCCTTCTGCCCTGCGGGTGATTTCTCTGTGGGATCCTTGGAGACCAGTCTGAATTCCTGCTCTTCTAAAGCTAAGTTTTCTGCTCAGCTCTCGGCATTTGTGCTTTGTCTTTGTTTTTCTGGATTTCTGCCATTCCCTGCTGGGGTGAGCTGAATTCCTTTAGCTCTGTCTTCTGAAAATACCTGAGTGCTGATTTAGTTTTTGAAGCCTAGCTGCTTCAGGGTCTTTTTCCATATCAGCTTGTTGGCTTATGTCTTTGATAGGGTTTTGGCAGTTTGCAGACAGCAACCTTCCTTTCCTGTTCTGTTTAGTTAGCTTGGGCCCCATCGTTTGCTCAGCCTATCTTTCTATCTGTGTGAGTGTTTTTTCATCTTGCTTCACCGTCATTATATGTTGGGGGCTGCCTTTTACTTTGGGGTCTGCTCTGGGGCAGTTTAGATTTCCTTTTCTGTCTTTAGGCTATTTAGCTCTCCGGCTGTGATCGAGGGGTCTAGGGCACCGTAGGAACCCCCCACGGCTACTGCTAGTTGTGTTGATAGGTTTTCTGGACGTAGCTTCTATTTTTGTGTCTGCCTCTATGGTGACTCGTTCATAACAGAATCACCTGCCATACCGCAGATCCTAGGGTACTCATTAGCAGGAAAGATTTGTAAAAAAAAAAAAAAAAGTGTGTATATTTTTTCCTCTATATCTCTGAGGCCGTAGGGGGAATTTTTTTTTTCTCTCAATGGAGATAAAGCAATTGTCTGATCGTGTGGAGCAGCTCGCTGCGGAAGTGCGGGGAATTTCTGCCTACCTTGCTCATTCACATGCTGCTGAACCAAAGATTCCTACACCTGATGTATTTTTTGGGGATCGGTCTAAATTTTTGAATTTCAAAAATAATTGTAAATTATTTTTTGCCTTGAAGCCTAACTCGTCAGGGAGCTCCGCGCAGCAGGTTAAAATTGTCATCTCTTTGCTGCGTGGCGATCCCCAGGATTGGGCGTTTTCTTTGAAACCAGATGATCCTATTCTGACTAATGTGAACGCATTTTTTCAAGCCTTGGGGTTGTTGTATGACGAACCTAATGCCATTGATCAGGCTGAAAAGACCCTGCTGGCATTGAACCAGGGTCGAGATTCTGCACAATTGTACTGTCAAAAATTCCGAAAGTGGGCGGTACTTACTACCTGGAATGATAATGCCTTGGCTGCTCTCTTTCAGAAGGGGTTGTCAGACGCCGTAAAAGATACTATGGTGGGATTTCCTGTTCCCTCTGGTCTTGACGATTCTATGTCATTAGCCATTCAGGTTGATCGGCGTTTGCGTGAACGCAAAACTGCACGAGAAGTGTTGCCACCTGTTGAACAAATGTCTGAACCTATGCAATGTGATAGAGTTTTGTCCAGAGAGCAGCGTCAGGAGTTCAGAAGGCGTAATAAGTTGTGTTTTTTCTGTGGAGATGCCTCGCATATTATTTCTGTCTGTCCTAAACGAGAGAAACGCTTTGCACACACGTTTTCTGTTGGTGGTGTTCAACCTAAGTTTCTTCTGGCTATTACTCTGATCTGCTCCCTGTCCACATTTTCCGCCAAGGCTTTTGTGGATTCGGGAGCAGCCCTAAACCTAATGGATTTGGATTTTGCTAAACGTTGTGGATTTCCGATGACACCTCTGCAGACGCCTATCCCTTTGAGGGGGATTGATGCTACTCCTTTGGCTAAAAATAAACCTCAGTTTTGGACCCAGGTGGTAAAGCGGGTCGCCCCAGACCATCAAGAAAATTGCAGATTTTTGGTGTTGCATAATCTGCATGATACTATTGTTCTGGGGTTTCCCTGGTTACAAATTCATAATCTAGTTTTGGATTGGAAATCTGTGTCTGTGGTGAGTTGGGGTTGTCGGTGTGCCTTTAGTGAGGCTCCGGTGTTTTCCACCTCTCCTCATTCGCATGATGTTCCTGATTATTTGGCGGTCTTTTATGATGTATTTAGTGAGAATGAGTCTGCGTCTCTGCCTCCTCATAGGAGTTATGACTGTGCAATTGAACTGAGCCCGGGGTGTAAATTTCCCAAGGGTCGGCTCTTCAATTTATCTGTACCCGAGCACGAGGCTATGCGATCCTATATTAAGGAGGCGTTGGAGAAGGGTCATATTAGACCATCCTCGTCACCCTTAGGTGCCGTTTTTTTTTTGTAGCCAAAAAGGATGGATCATTAAGACCTTGTATTGATTATCGTGCCCTCAACAAAATTACTGTTAAATATCAGTACCCGTTACCCCTGATTTCTGATCTATTCTCCAGAGTTAAAGGTGCTTGCTTGTTTACCAAGCTTGACCTCAGGGGGGCGTATAATCTTATTCGCATTAAGCATGGGGATGAATGGAAGACGGCGTTTAATACTCCGGAGGGACATTTTGAGTACCTGGTGATGCCTTTTGGGCTCACTAATGCCCCTTCTGTCTTCCAGCGCTTCATGAACGATATTTTCCGAGATTTTGTCGATAAATTTTTGATTATCTATCTGGATGATCTTTTGATCTTCTCCAAGGATTGGGATTCTCATGTGGAACATATTCGGACTGTGTTCTGGATCTTGAGGGAGAATTCCCTGTATGTCAAAGGATCTAAATGCCTTTTTGGAGTACAGAGGATTTCATTTTTGGGATTTATTTTGTCTCCGTCAACTATTGAAATGGACCCGGCCAAGGTACAGGCCATTTACGATTGGGTTCAGCCCACTTCTTTGAAGGCCCTCCAGAAGTTTTTGGGTTTTGCTAATTTTTATCGGAAATTTATAGCAAAATTTTCTAGTATTGCCAAGCCATTGACTGATTTGACTAAGAAGGGTGCTGATGTGTTAAATTGGTCTCCGGAGGCGGTTTCTTCCTTTCAGGAGCTGAAGCGAAGATTCACCTCCACCCCGGTTTTGCGGCAACCTGATGTCTCACGTCCGTCCCAGGTAGAGATGGATGCTTCTGAGATTGGTGCAGGAGCTGTTTTGTCCCAAAAGGATCCTGTAACATCTAAAATGAATCCCTGTGCTTTCTTTTCCCGAAAGTTCTCTCCATCTGAACGTAACTATGATGTGGGGAATCGGGAACTGTTGGCCATGAAATGGGCATTTGAGGAGTGGAGACATTGGTTGGAGGGAGCTAAGCATCAAGTCGTGGTCCTCACTGACCACAAGAATTTGATTTACCTAGAGTCGGCTAAGCGCTTGAACCCTAGACAGGCTAGGTGGGCCTTGTTTTTACACGTTTTGATTTTGTGATTTCTTTTCTTCCTGGAACTAAGAATGTCAAGGCAGACGCCCTCTCTAGGAGCTTCTTTGCTGATTCTCCTGTTGTGACCAAGCCTGCTACCATCTTAGGCGAAGGGGTAGTTCTTTCTGCCATCTCGCCCGATTTGAGACGTGCTCTGGAAGAGTTCCAGGAGGACAAACCTGAGCATTGTCCCAGTGGAAAGTTGTATGTTCCTGACCAGTGGAAGAAGAGAGTGATGTCTGAAGTTCATTGCTCTGCTTTGGCTGGTCATCCAGGTATTTTTTATTACTAGAGATCTGGTGAGTCGGTCTTTTTGGTGGCCCTCCTTGTCTCGTGATGTCAGGAATTTTGTGCAGTCCTGTGGGACGTGCTCCCGGTCTAAATCGTGTTCTCGCTCTAGTGGGTTGTTGATGCCTTTGCCTGTCCCCAAGAGGCCATGGACCCATATTTCAATGGATTTCATCTCTGATATGCCTGTCTCGCAAAGGATGACTGTTATTTGGTTGATTTGTGATAGGTTCTCTAAGATGGTTCATCTTGTACCACTCCCTAAGTTGCCGTCTTCCTCTGAGTTGGTGCCCCTGTTTTTGCAACAGGTGGTTCGCTTGCACGGGATTCCTGAGAACATTGTATCTGACAGAGGAGTTCAGTTTGTGTCTAGATTTTGGAGAACTTTCTGTTCCAAGCTGGGAATTCAGTTGTCCTTCTCCTCTGCTTTTCACCCTCAGACCAATGGGCAGACAGAGAGAACAAACCAGACCTTGGAGTCATATTTGAGATGTTTTAGTTCTGCTGATCAGGATGATTGGGTTTCATTTTTGCCCTTGGCCGAATTTGCTTTAAATAATAGAGCTAGTTCTGCCACTTTGATGTCACCTTTTTTTTGTAACTTTGGGTTTCATCCTCGATTTTCTTCAGGGCAGGTGGAGCCCTCTGCCTGCCCAGGTGTTGACACTGTGGTGGAGAGAATGCACCAGATCTGGGACCAAGTGGTGGATAAGTTATCTCTCTCCCAGGAAAAGGCCCAGCGGTTTTCCAACCGACATAGGACCATTGGTCCCCAGTTTAAGGTTGGTGATATGGTGTGGTTATCATCAAAAAATATTGCTATGAAGGTGGCTTCTCCTAAGTTTAAGCCTAGATTTATTGGACCTTACAAGATTTTGGAGATTATTAATCCGGTCTCTTTTCGTTTGGCTCTTCCTGTCACATTTAAAATCCATAATGTGTTCCATAAATCTTTGTTGAAGAGGTTTGTTGAACCTGTTGTTCCGGGGGTGGCACCTCCAGACCCTGTATTGGTTGAAGGTAACATGGAATATGAGGTAGAGAAAGTACTGGATTCCCGTCTGGCTAGACGGAGACTCCAGTATTTGGTTAAGTGGAAGGGTTATGGTCAGGAGGATAATTCCTGGGTCTCTGCCTCTGATATTCATGCCAAAAGATTGGTGCGTGCCTTTCATCGGGCTCACCCTGATCGCCCTGGTGGCGTGGTTGAGGGTTCGGTGACCCCTCCTCAAGGGGGAGGTACTGTTGTGAGTTCATTTTCCCCTTCATTACTGAGGCCCGATGAACTCCCTCTTCTGGTAAAGAAAGGTAGTGAGCCTGAATATCAAACACCTGAGCCTAATGATGATGACTGGCTGAGTGGAGTTACTGACTGTATATAAGGCTGCCAACGCCCTTCTGCCCTGCGGGTGATTTCTCTGTGGGATCCTTGGAGACCAGTCTGAATTCCTGCTCTTCTAACGCTAAGTTTTCTGCTCGGCTCTCGGCATTTGTGCTTTGTCTTTGTTTTGCTTTGTTTTTCTGGATTTCTGCCATTCCCTGCTGGGGTGAGCTGAATTCCTTTAGCTCTGTCTTCTGAAAATACCTGAGTGCTGATTTAGTTTTTGAAGCCTAGCTGCTTCAGGGTCTTTTTCCATATCAGCTTGTTGACTTATGTCTTTGATAGGGTTTTGGCAGATTGCACACAGCAACCTTCCTTTCCTGTTCTGTTTAGTTAGCTTGGGCCCCATCGTTTGCTCAGCCTATCTTTCTATCTGTGTGAGTGTTTTTTCATCTTGCTTCACCGTCATTATATGTTGGGGGCTGCCTTTTACTTTGGGGTCTGCTCTGGGGCAGTTTAGATTTCCTTTTCTGTCTTTAGGCTATTTAGCTCTCTGGCTGTGATCGAGGGGTCTAGGGAACCGTAGTAACCCCCCACGGCTATTGCTAGTTGTGTTGATAGGTTCAGGGATCTGCAATCTGATAGTTGCCAACTTCTCTGGTTTTCTGGACGTAGCTTCTATTTTTGTGTCTGCCTCCTACGGTGACTCGTTCATAACAGGATAGACTCGACCCCGGGGAGGTTCAGCACCAGGCAAGAGGTCAATAGGACAGTCATAGGGGCGATGCGGTGGAAGGGTCTCCGCCGCCTTTTTGGAGAACACGTCCGCATACTGTTGATAGTGTTTGGGGAGCGAGGAGAGATCAGCGGAAATCTCGGTGGAGGCAACCTGAACGCACTTCCTCAGACATCTACCCTCACGTGATTTGCTCCACCCAATAATCCTCCCTGAGGACCACTCTATATGGGGGGAGTGGTACCGCAGCCAGGGGACCCCTAGAAGTACCTGGTCAATACCCTCGGGCATGACGGGGAGGGATATTGTCTCCTGATGAGATGGAGCCACTGAGAGTAACAAGGGGACGGTCTGGTGGGTTATCTGTGAGGGTAGAGTGGCGCCGTTCACCACTCTGATGGTAACTGGTGTAGACATCATAACCAGGGGTATAGCGTGCCGTTGAGCGAAGTCTGACAACATAAAATTTCCCTCTGCCCCGGAATCCACGCAAACCTCCACCACCAGAGTGGAAGAATCAAACTCAAGTGTACCCTTAAAGGACAGCTTGGAGGAAAACGTCGTTGATTCTAGTGCGCCGCCTCCTACGGTCACTAGGCGCGAGCGTTCTCCCAGCTGCTGTGGGCACTGGTTGGCAAGGTGACCGGACTGCCGGCAAACATGACAGTTTACAGGAGGTCGAGCGGACCGGGGCCTGGATCCCTCACGGGAAGCCCCCTGACGCTCGGACGCCCGATCGGAAGATTCCAGAGGTTTAGCAAAACTATGTGCCAACCTAAACCTCTGCCTACACTGGTCCCGCTCCAACCTTCACTCGGCGAAGCGAAGATCTATTCGGGTGGAGACAGTGATAAGCTCCTCCAGTGTAGCGGGAATCTCCCTGGTGGCCAGAGCGTCCTTCACATGGCCAGCCAAACCTCTCCAGAAAGCCGGAATGAGGACCTTATCTGGCCACTCTAACTCAGAGGCCAGCGTCCGGAAATGGATGGCAAAATGGCTGACCATGGACGAGCCCTGTGACATTGCCAGCAGCCGGAGCGCGGTGTCATGGGTGACTCGTGGTCCCAGGAAGACCTGCTTCAGAGTGTCAAAGAACCGCGAGACACTCTGCATCACATGATCACCGCGCTCCCACAGCGGTGTGGCCCACTCCAAATCCCTGCCTGACAAGAGGGAAATAATAAATCCCACCGCGACCGCAGTAACATCCGCAGCTGAGGCTGAACGCTCGAGAGCCGCCAACCTGTCTGCAGCTGCCGGATGTACTGCAGCAGTCGCTGTTCGTCCGCCATTACTAGCCAGACCCTGGCGCTGGGATAATGTTAGGGCTGGCAGAGCGCACCAAATAATAAAGATGGTAAAAGATGGTAATAAGGTGCGTTCGCAGCCCGGGGTCCACCGTGCAGGGGTGGTAACCTGCTGCTCAGTAATGGCGGATGCTATATGGCGGTATACTACACGAACACACGCGGGTTAACGTCACCCGGTGTGTACAGGGGCGGACTCTGTTGCTTCACAGAGCCGCACTACCGCTGAACATAAACGCCGGAGCCTGTTTGTGCTCACAGAGCTCGGCTAAAAGAGCGCACAGTGTACAGCCACAGAACTCTACCCCATGGACACGGGGTTAGTGTCCTTCTAGGCACACTGAACTCGCGGCGTTGCGGCCGCGAGCACCGCTATAGACGCTGGCTATGGAGCACGTGCACTGAGGCGTGCCGAGTCCCTGGTGAGGCCTGATGCCTGAGTCAACCTCAGACCTACCTACGCCTAAGCCTGGGCGCTAGCAGGCTAGGCTGCACAACACATGCGTACCAAAGGTAGGGGTTTCTTAATGAGTCATTCACCAGAGACATTCATACGTGCATACATCACTCACTCCACATAGTCTGTAAATACAGTCTATCCTAGCACATGGGCGAGCGGCCATGCAAACCTTTTATAGCCACGGGCGTCTGGGACCTTCCTGGCTTCTCGGATGGGCCAATCCGAACACGAGCAGGACCTGAGCACGAGACCCTCAATCTCCAATGGGAGATCACTCCATGGGCATGCTCAGTTGCCTGACATGAGGACTTGGTCCCCGGAGAATCTCGCTGCTGAGCAGCATGCATTGTCATAGCTGTGCCAGAGGTGGCAGCAGCAAGCAAACTCACGGAGTTGGCCTGGGCAGAGCGCCGGGACCGACGAATCTGCTGAGCAGGCTCCACTGCAGCTGAAGAAGAAAGGGAGACCACTGGGTGCAAGGCTCTGGATTCCTGCTGTGCAGTGGCAGGAACCCGACGCCTAACAATTACTAACATTAATGTGCCTTTCAGCAGATGTATGTAATTCTTTGGTTGCATCTTATCTCACATCTTTATGGTTTCAAAATGTGGACAATGCCACTAAGAATGCACATTCATTTTTTCCCTAGTAGGGTACACACAGGGGCGACTCCAGGTTTTCGTGGGCCCCAGGGGAAAGAGTCTCAGTGGGCCCCTTTAACACATACCATGAATTCATGATGCACAGATAAGGCAGAGAAATATAGGCATAGTACAGTGCAAAAGATTTCACTTCTTACATTACATAAATGATATTTATTGTAAATTCTACAATAGCTCAGAAATTAGTCAGTACAGTCCTCTATTCATCATTATCGGACCACATAGTGCTCCACACAGAATAAAGAGACTCATATATTGCTCCATACATAATAATAGACCCAATGTAATGTTCAATACAGTATAATGAGCCACATACATTTCTCCATACAGTATAATGAGCCCCATATAATGCTCCACACAGTATAATTAGCCCTGTATAATGCTCCATACATAATGGGTTGCATATAATGATCCATAAAGTATGTGATGAGCCCCATACAGTTTGATGAGCCCTATATATTGTTCCATACAGTATATGATGGGCCCCATACATAATGGGCTTCATATAATGCTCTAGTATATGATGGGCCCCATATATTGCTCCATATACAATGGGTCTCACATAATGATCCATACAGTATAGGATGAGCCCCATACAGTATAATGAATGCTATATATTGCTCCATACAGTATGAGTACCATACAATGTTCTGTGCAGTATATGATGGGCCCCATATATTGCACCATGCATAATGTTCCCAATATAATGCTACATATATAATGAGCCCCATATAATGATCCATATATAATAGGCCCCATTTGGTGCTCCGTATATAATGGGCCCCATATGATGTTCCATATATAATGGGTCCCATATGATGCTCCAGTATATAATGGTCCCCATATATGATGATACAGTGTATGATGGTCCCATATTATGCTCCATACAGTATAGGATGGGCCCCATACAGTATAATGAGCCCCATATATTGCTCCATACAGTATGAGTTCCATATAATGCTCCATATAGTATATGATGAGCCCCATATATTACTTCATACTTAATGTTCCCCATATGATGCTCCATATATAATGGGCCCCATATGATGCTCTATATACAGTGGGCCCCATATGATGCTCCATTATATTATGGACCTCATATATAATGCTCCAATGTATGATGGGCCCATATAAAGCTCCATATATAATATTCCATATATAATGCTCCAGTATATGTTGAGCCCCATATATTGTTTCAAACATAAAACAAAAATGAAATACTCACCTTTCCTCGCTGGCCGCTGCTCTGTTCGACTTCTCAGCACCAGTGTCTATTGGCTCTCTGCACAGTGACTGTTTAGGCACAGGGTGCACAGACGTGATGCCATCGCGCCCACTGACCTGAACGTCACAGTCAGAAGACGCGGAAGATGCCACAATGGTGGTGCGGGGAGAGCTAAGTATCGCAAGTGCCAGGCCCCCCACCTGCTCCGGACCCTGGCTCTTGCTCGGATGCGCCAGGTGCTGACACCGGCCCTGGATAGACATTAAATTTTTTTCTGTAACTGCATTTGACCTGAATATCGCACACTGACAAGCCTGTCTGGAATTAGGAGGCAAGTTGAAATTGGACTTTTGAGTACATGTTTGGCAGGCATTATATAGGAATATCTTTTGCACTGCTTGGGAATTTCTCTGGTACTCTATAGGGATAGGCTCAGTAGTACATAGGGCATTACAGGCACTGCATGGGGTGATCTTTGAAACATCATTAAGTCATGTCACATACTCATTGGGAAGATCTTTGGAACATTATGGGGCATCTCATGTTATCCATACGGGGCACTTTATTGGAAAATCTCTGGCAATGTTTAGAGGCAACTCTGGAACTGTATCAAAACAACTCCATCACGAGATGATGACATATCTGGCATAGTATGGGGCTTTCTGGAGTGTCTGGCACTCTTAGGGGACCTGTAGCAGACCAGTGGATGTGTGCTGTTACTCCACCCTGCCATTGTGCTGAGGCTTTTTATGTGCTATCCAGGTTGGTTATAATGTGGGGCAAAACAAGAAAACAATAAACATTAAACATTATAGATGATAAGTTAATCTGAAATTCTATATAGTAATACATAGTGGCATGAATGGAATGTACATTTTACTAGGCGGAAATGAGTTATATTTTATTAGCTGTGGTTATACAAAATAATTTAAGTGCAATTAGATCTACTGCACTTACTATAGAATTAGAAATGGTCAGTACGGTTGGATGTTGATTCTAAGCATCGCCAGCCTTGGACATGTACGACCTGAGCAGCAGCACATGTTGCTGATTTCCCGACTGCAGTGGGGGTGATAGTCAGTTAGGATCAAGTTAAGACTCAATAAAGATGGACTTAATTGACATGTACTCAATTAAGATAGACTCAATCCAGACATTTCCAGTCAAAAGAACAATGGGTATATTATTCTAGCGATGATAAACGAAGAAGAAACTGTATCATTTTTTTACTCAACTGAAGATTGTCCGTCACTGTCCTGAAGTACAATGCAGTCAGTGATAGAGTCATCTTGATATGACTACAAGGAGTGCCAATCAATGTCTACAAGTCTACTCACCAACAACAGATGCAGAGGAGAAGACTGTTGAACTATTCTATCAAGCTCAAGAGGAAATTGACAAGACACCAAAACAAGATTAAATGACATTAGAGCGCGGACCACGGGAAACATGGAAACGTTGTTGTAAACTTTGGACTTGGTGAGCGAAACGAGGCCAAAAGAAGATTCATTGGCTTTTTTATGCTAACTAAACTGTCCATCATGAATACCTTCTTCTGGAATCACAATTGAAGACTCTATACGTGGATATCACCGAATGGGACCTATAAAAATCAGATTGACTACATATGTGTTCACCAAAGATGGAGGTTACTGTGTAAACAAGGCCAGGAGATGACTGTGGAACTGATCATTAACTTTTGACAGCAAAGATTATAGTCAAGCTGTGCAAACAGACTAAGGCTAGGTTCACATTGCATTAATGCAGTCCATTCAACGCATAGCATTGACGGACTGCATTAACGCTACTCCCTTAACGCGATCACATTATGCGATCGCGCTTGCACAGATGCTCCATCTGCGTTGGCAGTGACAGACCCCTGAACGCTGCAGACCGCATCCGAGAGTCTGTCACAGAATGATGGCACATCACTAACGCATGCCGATTAAGGCATGCGTTAGCGATGGCCTACATAATGACAGTCTATGGGTGCGTTAACGCATCCGTTACATAGCGTTAATGCTGCTATGTAATAGATGCGTTAAACACAGCCCATTAACGCAATGTGAACCCAGCCTAAGCATTAGACAGTTTCCAATTTCGATTTGACTAACATATCTGAAGTTTTTTGGAATGGTCTGTACAACTGATTTACATAACTGGACATGGATGAAAGAAAGCTTGAGGAATTATGGACATATGTAAACACTATTATTACTGAAGAAGCCAGTAAGACAATAACCAAGAAGCAGAAGAGACCCACACAGCCATGCTTAATAGAAGAGACTCTAAAGATCATGTAAGAAAGACGAATTGCAAAACCAATAGATTATAAGCAGGACATAGACAACATCAGTAAAAGACTAAAGAGAGCTATTCGAGCAGGTAAAGAACTTTATTTCAAAAAGATATGTACAGAGATAGAAAGAGAACACGTGAGGAGCAAGGCCAGGAAGGCATACCTAGAGATCAAAGAGATACGATGAAAGTTCCAACCAAGAGTGTGCTTATTGAAAGACTTCAACGAGAACAAACTAACTGAGCCAGAACAGATCAAGGAAAGATGGAAAGAGTACTCAGAGCACCTATACAAGAACGACTCAGGACATTGTGGTTGGAAAAACTGAAGGAGCATGGTGAGGAGGAAGACTAGCATCCAGGTGGCTTAATACTATCAAAATTATGGCGGAGAAGACCCTGGTGGATCTATATAGACTTGCACAAGATCAGTCTTCCTACAGAGCGTTCATCCATCAAGTCACCATGGCTCGTGATGGAACCAAAGTCCGCTAAATAATAATAAAAATAATATTCAATGATTCTCTGTCCACTGCTAGCTGCAATACCACTGCTGCCATTATGAAAGTCAACCATACCACTGCCGTTCATCCCCGCCAATCACCACTGCATCAGTTTTAGTCTTGCATTCCTGTGTCTTGGTGCAAACCAGTGACATTATCCCTATGATCATACAAGAAAGGGCAAGGGCACTGCGCAGAGGCTCTTCTCCATCTTTTTCCGATGTGAATCCCTGCAATTGAGCAGGGACTCGTGGCCTTCCTCCAGTCAGCACAATTGACATTTTTTATGACAAAAAACTAACATGAAGCAGGTCAATAATTAAATGGGGCACTTTGGCACTGAAGGGATTGGCACCTATAGATGCTAATTTGACATTTATTGCACATCTAGTGTCTTTTTGTTCAGTGCTCTCTTTTTGTACAATATCCAGTTATTGTTCCATTGCTGCCCTTTTTGCCCAATTGCCATTTATTGCCACTTTATTACTCTTCGTATTAATCAGGCAATAAAAGGCAAATGTGTACCAAGGGGGCACTGGTGCTAAATAAGCATTAGGAACTATTTAGATATGAAAAAATGTTGGGCAGTAAATGGTTTCAATAGGTTAACTGACCATATGAAATTAATTAACAAGGTTATGGAAATTTCCATGAAATGATGAGAGGAATGAACTTGCATGGTTATATTACCATTATGCTACCATTTGTTCCCCACTTGGACACAGGGGGGGACACCTCCTCATATGGCACAATGGTTTAACGACCTCTGGTCTCAATATAGGTGTCAGAGCTGGGAGCCACGACATTTAGAGAATATCTTGATGACATGCCATAAAAAAAGGCTAGGATGGGATTTCCCATGTAAATGGGCAGCAGTGGACACTGAATGTGTGCTGTAGGACACTGAATGACATATAAGCACTGCAGGGTTAATGAGTCCCACACAGCTGTGCATTAATAGACATTGAATATTACTAAAAAAAGGAATTCATGTGCAATTTATAGGGATATCACTACTAAATGGCTTTATTAAGGGCTGTGAATGGAAACTAATAAAAATACAATTGAGCACAAAATGGCGCTAATAGAGTGTTGTGTCTGTATATTCTTGAACAAATCAGAGTAAATACAAGAACTGATCTGAGCATTGAGGCAGCCAAACAAGGAATGATAAGTGAGTTAAGCCCCCATACACATTTGACTAAAGTCATCTGAAATCTGGTTAGGCTGATGGACTGATGCGTGTGAATGTGCATAATAACTAAAGGTAGGGAGAGATGCTGATCGCACATGTACTATTTTGGACTGCGGATCACAGTGGTGTCCCGGTGATAAGCCGCCAGCCAACATATCAATTGGTGGCTTTCTCATAGAGAACACAGGAGCGCTCAGCCGTGTGAGCACTCCAGAGAGGCTGTACTTGGTCCCTGGCCTTGAAGGGAGACCGACATGACAGGGTTAAGGTGGGAATATAGTGAGCTGGAGGGACATTTGGAAGAATGGGGATTTACAGATTGTACAGAGGTGGAGCTTGGATCATGTCTTGGGGGAGGAGGGGTCAGAGGTGGGGTTATGGGGCAACAATATAAAAGGGTCAACCATCTTATTTGAGGTAGCCATTTTAAGTACCCTTTAACAATGTTAGGAAGCTTCCACCCACCCTCCCTTATTTGGTTCTGAGGTTCTACGGGGGCGTTTTTTATTTAGGATCAAGGTGATTTAGAGCTATTGTTTTTTTTCAGTAACAATATAAATAAAATGTATGTCATGGCAGTGTGGCATGGGGGGAGGTTCTCAAAGTTGGTGGAGTTAGTTAATGTCGGATCGGAGGGGGAGTGATCTCAAGAGGTCCTGGACCTTCCTTGGGTGAATTCAAGTGAACGGGTGTTTAAATAATCCCGCGGAAAGGATTCAAGGGGACACGTGGTTAATGGTTGTTGATATTGGCCAGGTTGGTTAATAGGTGCCTCTGAGCTGGTGCATAGCGGATAGAGGTAAGACTCGACCTGAGGCCAAGGTGGGATTATTAAACCTGCGGTTTATGGTTTTTGGGGCTTCGAGGACCACCACTTCTGGGAGGTTGTTGTTTAAACTGTTTTGTACTAAATGTTAATAAAAGGCTGCTGTGGCCAATTAATCCAATCTAAGTGTGGTGTGATTACTGGATCTTTTATTATAAAGCCATGTGCACACGCTGCGGTTTTTGCTGCGATTCTGCTGCGGTTTTGGCCCTGCAGAACTGCAGCAGTTCCGCAGACATGGTACTTTACCATGTTAGCCTATGGGTTTTCAAAACCGCAGTGCTCACGCTGCGGTTTTTTACCTGCGGAAAAGCTGCGTTTTTTTTCCGCAGCATGTCAATTGTTTCTGCGGATTCTGCTGCGGTTTCACACCTTTAACATAGTAGAGGTGTGAAACCGCAGGGCAAAACCGCAGGCCAAACCGCAGCAAAACCGCAGGTCACTTTACCTGCGGTTTTACCTGCGGTTCCGTGGGAAAAAACCCGCAGGTGAATCTGCAGTGTGTGCACATAGCCTAAAGGATGAGGTGGGAAGTAGGTGGTCAAAAGGGGGTAAAACATTGACGCTTACATGAATCACAAGTACCCCTTATGTCATGTGTAAGGGAAAGTCGGCTGGGATGGCTGCTGACTGAATGGATGACCAAAGTATCATTCAGATGACAGCCATCCAATGTGTATGACCAGCCTTAAATGCTGATATAAGTAAAGCTGTTGGGAACTGGCAGTTTGAGGACATTGTATGCACAGATAGACCCGCTTTTCTACTTGTATTGTTTCCTTTATAAAACCTCGAAAAATTTCAGTGAGAGGATTCAAATGTTGCAGAAATGAATTAATAAAAATCTGTATATCATTTCTGCATATTGGAGTGCTGCAACTGATATGTTGTAAGCATAAAAATGGGTAAGCAACAAACCTAAAGATACCATTCTTATAAGCACCAAATTATGTGCAGACGACTGGATCAGAGTATCACCAGAAGTTGTAGATGTCAGACGTGTCCACACAGCCAATCAGATCTCTTGTGTTATTTTCAGCCTTACTTTGATGGAAAAAAAAAATCTAGAAACTGTTTGCTTTGAGTAAGAGAATAGAATGAACATATTGTGCATATAAAAATATAAGTGACAAAACAATTCTCCCTACAGCAGTTGTGAAATTTAATTTGGTAATTATGTCAATTATACATTCATAGAACACCTATTTGTAGCACTTTATAAGCTCAAACACAGTTATTGGACATAAGGCAATTCATGGTAATGATACAGCTACATAAAATACATGAGGAATAACATGTACCGCTGTGACATTGTATAACACAGGCTGCATGTTATCGAGTGCAGAATAGCAGAACATTACTGTGTGCATTGTGGATCATAGGTAACATGAAAACTCAATCAATCAATCAATCGAGATACAAGGATAGGTGATAGACAGATGAATAGAAGGATAGATAGAGAGATAGATGATAGATAGTGATGAGCGAGTATACTTGTTGCTCGGGTGTCCTCGGAGTAGTTTGTGTCACCGCAGCTGCATGATTTGTGGCTGCTGGACAGGCTGAATACATGTGAGGAATGCCTGTTTGTTAGGAATTCCACATGTATTCAGGCTGTCTAGCAGCCGCAAATCATGCAGCTGGGTCGACAAACACTAAATCTCCGAGCACGCCAAAATACTCGGAGATCACCCAAGCATGCTCGGGAAAACCCCAGCAACGAGTATACTCGCTTATCACTAATGATAGATGACAGATAGATACATAGATAGAAGATAGACAGATGGATAGAATAGATAGATAGATAGATAGATAGATAGATAGATAGATTATTGACAGAGACAGATGACAGATAGATTACAATACCTTTTCCTGTGCACGGGAGAATCTCTTCTGGACATTTTTGGCAAACACCCCTGCACCTCCTTGCTTAGTTTCTGCCATAGCTGTTTGACAGCATATGTGGTTTCTTAATTCTGTGAGGGGATGTTTGCAGTTGATGTAGTGTCAGCTCCGCCCAACTTTGACATCTTCCGCTGTAAGGTTCCTAAAACCACTTCACTTTTTTTTCCTTCTGAGTTGCACTTAGTCTCTTTACAGCAATCAGGATCGTGCAGAGACGAAAACTACATTCAGCGTAATAATATGCAAAGCCCCATGTTGTGCAATGTAACAAAACCAGTAATACTTTAGGAGATTTGCATCCAGCTTCATAGTAAATGTCACCCTATTGTGAAATATTTTAATATTCCCCAGTGTGTGGTAAGATTTATAAAGTAACTCTGCGTGTCCTAATATCTCAGTCCTGTTTTGCTGCAGTTTTACATTGCTGATTCTTTACTTGCTCCTATATGTGCTAGATAACTATGCAGCCAAATTTGTCATTTAATAAACGCAGAGTGGTCAACTAATGAGCAAAGGCAAGACCCATCCTGTGCCCTGTATATAATATATTACATAAAGTAAGATCAGCGGGACCGATGTACTAAAACAGTCGCATGCGTCATGTTTTCCTATCTCTAACATAGTGGATGCAGGTACATGCATTCGCATACTTTTAGCTGCGTTTTACTACGCATGCGTCATTTTTGGCTTTGTGGCGGGGCACGGCTAACGCAACGTGTTGCAATTTTGGAGGCGGCAATTTGCTGAAGGAATGCATCAAAACAATGCATTATAGTCTATGAAAACGCATGCGTTAGCAAGCACACGCGTTCGTTAGCGTTTCCGTAGGCATGTGTTTTTCCAGAGTAAACATGTCTAGACACTGGTTAGCCACCCCCCATGCCTAGAGAGATAAAAAGATGGGCTGGGCAGTCATTGTCCATTACTCTCAAGACACTGGAGACTGCAAGACAAGAGGAGACACGAGACATCACTGAATTCCAGCCAAATGTAAGTATACAACCCAATGTCTGTGTGTCTTTTTTAATTTTAATCTCTGCAGTCTGTAATGTTCTGTCTCTTTCTTGCAGCATTCTTCAACATGCCCTCTTCAAGCCCTGAGAAGACAGGACAGGATTCAGAAGTGAGTACCTTTGCAACTATGGTTGGTAAGTATCACTGTACATACAGAGTTGCATTTCACTTGTTAAAGACTAAACTTTAGACAGAAAGGCCCACTAACAAACAGCAACTGAAAACCACCGCAGTGAAGGCCTGGCAGAGCATCAAAAAGGAGGAAACACAGCGTCTGGTGATGTCCATGAGTTCAAGACTTCAGGCAGTCATTGCCAACAAAGGGTTTTCAACCAAGTACTAGAAATGAACATTTTATTTACAATTATTTAATCTGTCCAATTACTTTTGGTCCCTTTAAAAACAGGGTGGCACATGTTAAGGAGCAGAAACTCCTAAACCCTTCATCCAATTTTAATGTGGATACCCTCAAATGAAAGCTGAAAGTCTGAACTTCAACTGCATCTGAATTGTTTTGTTTAAAATTCATTGTGGTAATGTCTAGAACCAAAAATAGAAAAAATTTGTCTCTGTCCAAATATATATGGACCTAACTGTATGTGACAAAATCACCTTTTTTTTTTTTTTTTACAGAACACTTCATCAAGTGCCCAGGATCCAGACCAGCAGGAGCAACAGAGGGAGGCAGAAGGATCGGTGGTAAGACGGCGTGTAAGTTTTTTTGGTATTTTCTTGGTGTTTTACTATTTTTTTTTTCTGCGAGTGTTGCTACTTTTTCTGCTGTGGTTTTTTTGTGTTTTTCTTTGAGTTTTGCTATTTTTTCATTTTTTAACATTTTTTTCTGGGAGTGTTGCTACTTTTTCTGCCGTGGTTTTTTGTGTTTTCTTTTCTTGGAGTGTTGCAATTTTTTTTTGGCGATGTTCCTTGTTTTATCTTTAAAACAGTAATGTTTTTTTCATTTCTAGGTTCCACAACGGGAGGAGGACTACATTGACAATGACCTCCTCATCTTCCTCATTCAGGAGAGAGTCACCCTGTGGGACATGCCCGAGTTTCTACACTTGAGCTCGGTTTTCCAGGATGGCATGAAGTCGATGGTAGATAGACTAGAAAGTGTTAGGAGCCATGTTGACACACTTTTCCAGTCTGTCCACCTGCGATTTGACTCTCTGGAAACTGACATACAGAGGCCAGCACATCATTTTTTTATGGCCATTGAATGGGGCATGGCGGAAAACCTTACGCCTGAACTTCAGCTGAATGTGATGCAGGCCTGCAATGCTGCATACGTTCAGGCTATGCAGCAAACTCGGATGTACCCGTTGGCACCGGTTTTTCCCACTGTGCCACCAGTTACCCAGTTCACAGCTCTACTGAGTTCTGATGTATACCCCTGTATGGCCCCCACCATGCCCAGTCCTGCCGCCATCCACTACAGCGCCTCCACCATGCCAAGTGCAGAGGACAACCACTCCACCACCACACCATGCCTACTCCTGCTCCTGCGCGGATTCCCACTGCCACCATCACCCGGAGTCCTGATCCAGCAACACCGTCCACCGCCACAAGCACTTAGGTTTCAGCAGCAGCTATCCTGGCCACCAGCTTCCAAATACCGGGTCCTGCTTCCTCCACCGCCACTACGCCTTCTCGTCACATGACTCAAAGGAGAAGAAGGACAAGCAGTCACCCAACATATGGGAGACAGAAAAAAAAGAGAAAGGAACTGAGGCGGGAAAGGACAGTGGTGCTCCCTCCACCACACTCACCTCCCAATGTGTCTGTTATGTCCAATTTGTCCCTCCCTTCTAATGTGTCTCTTCCATCCCATGTTTCCACTCCTCATGTGTCCACCTCCATCCTTGATCTCCCAGACCCCACACATCTTGTAGTCCCTTCCCCTTGCACCCCTTCAGCGTCCAACCCCAGCCAATCCTCCCATCTGCACACCCCCGTGGTCCGAAACATTTCCCTCTCAGTGTGTAAAAAAAAAATAATTTTTTATTTTTGTAAATAAACCTTTTTTTCTTTGCCCCATACCACTGTTTGGTCTTTGTCTCTTTCGTCGCCGGTAACATACACCGTGCACCGTCAACACACAAATCGTTGTATACACAAATAGTATTTATTTTCCACCTCATAGCTCCATGAAACACAATTTTTGTTTTATTTTTTGGATTTTTCTCTCATGTAAAAGCTGTGAGGTGTAAAAAAACAGAGAGCTTATAATATTCACACCCAAAAAAAAAGGTAAACAACAGAAATGGTCTGTGGTCTGCAATACTCAGGTGTAAATACTATTACAGTCAGGATGCTGTATTTTTTGGCATCCTGATTGCAGTAGTTCTACACACTTGGGGGTGAGTAAAATTATGAGGTACATTTCCTCAATCATCTATTCAGTGTGCATTCATCTATCGAAATATAATGCAGACTGAAGAGATGATGAGAACGAAACATATGACTAACACAGATAACAAGTTAAGTTTAAAGCATGGGAACAAAAACAAAGTAAACATGTGTTTTCAAAAATTATTTTTTATGTAACATCAAAACTTTAAAGACAGGTAAACTTTGAAAAGACCATAACATTACATACAATTTATACATTAAACTATTGCATCTTGACATGCCACACGTCCAACATCAGAAACAAAGTAGTCCGCGAATGCATCCCTCATTTCAGCAAATTCCCTTGTTGTCCTCAGAGGGTGATGCTGGTAATCTGGCAATGGGTTAGCAACTGGTTCATCTAGTTCAAACGATGGTCGCTCTTTAACCATTATGTAATTGTGGAGAACCACACAAGCCTTGAAGACCTCATCCACTGTTTTCAATTTTCAGATTAATTGCTGTACCTAGAATGCACCATTTTGACACAAGAATACCAAAGGCACACTCAACAGTTCTGCGGGCCCTGGTCAGTCGGTAATTAAAAATCCTTTTTTTGTGGTTCAAGTCACGACTGGAGTATGGCTTGAATAGGTTTCCACACATCTGAAAAGCGTCATCCCCTACAGCAACAAATGGCATTGGTGGGGCATCAGTGTTGTGAAGAGGTTGTGGGAGGGGGAAATTAAAAGTATTGGTATACAACTGTTGGTCCAGGTCCGAGTTTTTAAAGGTTTGGGAGTCATTTCCACGGCCAAAAGAACCAATGTCGACGGCAATGAAACTACAGTCTGCAGATGCTATGGCCATCAGCACTATGGAGAAGTATTTTTTATAGTTAAAGTGCTCTGATCCACTTTGAGCCGGTTTGGTTATCCTAATATGTTTCCCATCCACTGCTCCCACACAGTTGGGGAAATTACAAATTTCCCAGAATTTGCCCACATTTTCTAGCCAGATGTCTGTGTTGGGTAGGGGGATAAATTCCAGACAAAGCACATGCCACAAAGCTCGGCAAGTGTCCGCAACAATCCCAGAAAGTGTGGAAAGGCCTATCCGGAACTGAAAATGGAGCGATGATAGGCTCTCTCCGGTAGCTATGAATCTGCCAAACAGAGAAAGAAAAATTTTTAATGAATAAAATAACATTTTTAATGAATAGTTATTATTAAATAACTACAAGGGTTTTTGAAAAAAAAAAAAGGGACATTGCATACAATATGACAGGCGTGCATTTAGTTTTAAATATTGCGTACCTTAGTGTCACCAGCAGACGTTCCTCAGCTGGAATAGCTCTACGGAGCTTGGTGTCCTGTCTGCTGATGGCTCCCTCTACACGACCCAGCAATTCATGGAAGCTCTGTTGAGACATCCTCGTGTAGTCAAAATATTTGTCAGAGGTTTTCACGGCGCTCACCGAATAAGGAGGGGTAGGCTCCAAGGCTCTGCCGGACTTCAAGAATGGGGTGTTGCCAAAAGTGCCAACGGTGTCTTCTCCTTCTTTCTCTTTCCCTTTCTTGATCACAAGCAAATGCAAAAGCAACAGCCAATTTGATATCCAAATCCAGTTTAAACAAGAAACTCTCCTTGGAAATATCCATCTTGACGCAGGATACAGCCTCAAAATCTGCTGTTTTCAGCTCTACAAGGGTCTATATAATGAAATGCTATGAGCCACTCCCATTGGGCATGGCTTGTGTCCCAGAATATCTCCTGGAAAAATGTTTCCAAATGGGAAGCATGTGCTTAAAAAACGCAAACGCATGCAAAAACGCATACCAATGCATGTTTTTTTGATCTCTTATGTAAGATGATGCGGAAAAAAACACTGCGTTATTACGCATTTGCATGTGTTTTTGTATGCGTTCATGAATGCGGACAATACGCAGCGGACTCAACTGCGAATGTGAACTTTACCTTGAGTACTTATGAAAAAAGTGGTTGTGCCTGAACATCCACTGCAGATCAAGATTGTCATCATCTTCCTTCAATGATTAGTGAGCACAGACAGAACAGGATGGAGAAGAATTGGTAAAAGAAAATGGTGTAGGTCTGAAATAAATTGTCCTAATGCTGACTTTGTGAGATTGCCCCAGAGCATTAAATTGTAGTAGAATCATGAATAATGCCATTAGCGCCTTCTCCTGAAATCTGAACTTACAATGACTGCATGAATCATACAGATGAAGGGGAGTGGTTGAGTGACTCCTAAGCCAGTGTCATACTTAGAAGGAACCTGTCATGTCCTCAAACTCTATTAACCTGCTGGAGTGTGATTACAGCCACCGCTCACTCTGTAAAGAATAGTGACTGAAGCCGCTCCGAGCATGCCTGTCTAGCAGAAAGCCAGCGGTAGCTGCACTTCCAGTAAGGCAGCTGGACAGCATTGTAACTCAACCTGCAGATTAACAATATGTCTGCAGGTTAAAGGATTGTTCACTACTTGGACAACGCCTTCTCAATCTCCATGTTTCTGATTTATAAATAACACATACTCACTTCTGGTGCGGGCGCTGTTCCAGTGGTGTTGGTGTGGGGAAGGTGACCAGATGAGCAGACTTGTCAGAAGGAAGAAGGGACGGTTTGTGCACTTTAGACAGATGTTAGTAATGACAGAAGGGAAACAGCTGGGAAAAAGTGTAGAATGGGTACCCTGGTTTGACCACAAGATGGCAGAGGGGAGAGTGAGTACAGGACTTGACAGCAGCTTATGGCTCTAGAAACCGTTCGTTATGGGGGGCGGGGTTACAGGGAACCGGGAAGGTTATAAATAGGACAGGAGGATTCCAGAAAGTTCCAGTCCCGGGAGGTACTCAGTAGGAGAGGAGTCAGCGATGGAGTATGGACAGTGTGAGGAGCTCAACTAGGGGACTGAGGAGAAAAGAAGTCATTGGTTCCATCTGCGGCCTCCCACGCGGCCACTCCGACTTCACTCCCAGAGCTGGCTGCGGCCTACTCATTGGAATCTGCGGCCGCCCCTGCTCCACTCTTGACCACGACCTCAGCCCGCCCACCGGACTCTGCGGCCTACACCGGACCCTCTACTTGGGTTGCGGAGGTCATTGAGGGAAAGAAGGCCAGAGAGCGAGAGATCTGGGGGCTACTCCATGAGAAAGGAGAGGCTGGTATGATGGCTCCACGGTCCACCGGGCGGCTGGTATACACCAATGTGGAAAAAGGCTATGGGTTCATCCGGGACCTCGCCACTGGTCAAAAAGTGTACTTGAATGTTACTTCCATCCGTCACGGCCGGGCTCTGCAGGAGGGAGACTTGGTCTCCTACTATAAGGAGTACTGCCCCTGCGGCTACTACGCTGTTGCAGTGGTCGCCTATCCGACGGCTACGAGCCCCTGTAAAAAGGACTCACAGAGACACCTCAAGTATCCCGGAGACTTCACGGCTGTGGAGTCCCCTGCTGAGTTGGCGGAACATCGGCCATCAGGAGATGGCCCGGACTACCAGGATTGTCGTGCACCATTGTGCAGCCTACAGGACAGTTTTACGTCCACGTTAAGGGAAATGTTTTTTCTGTTGTTGGTTATTTTCTCCAGACATAGCGGGGATTCATACGGGAAAGTGCTATTGTTAAAGGAAGGGGAAGTATGCCTGTTTTGTTTTTTTATGTTGGTTTAAAGAAAAAGTAAAAAAAAAAACACAAAAAGGGGTTACTTATGCTATGAGTAAAATCTGGTTATACAAAAGTTGGTTTAATGTATAATATGCATAAGGAATATGCAACAGGTCCCGGGTATGAGGTATGTGTGACGAAGACGCCGACCATGACTTTTTAAATTGAAGGACAAAGAGATGGAAGATATACAATCAGACAGTGGTCCCAAGCCAGGTCCCTGACACCACGGACACCCCAGAAGACAGTTGAGGGTGACAGAAGGGGAGAGTAGTGGAAGGTACACGCCGTAGAGTAATCCGGGTGTACCTAGCCCAGCTTGAAAGAAGTTGTCATGTGGCGTGCGCACCGGCGAGTAGCAGTAGGCTGCTCGGAGCATGATGCTCCCGGTTTGGTTCAGCCCCTGCATGTGGCGGGTTTGGCCCAACAACCAGTCCGACAACAGAAGTTTCAGGATGACGAAGGTAGGGAATACAATTGTCGGGGACGACAATGGACAAAGAAAGGAGAAATGTGGGGAAGGTGACCGGACGAACGGACTTGTCAGAAGGAAGAAGGGACGGTTTGTGCACTTTAGACAGATGTTAGTAATGACAGAAGGGAAACAGCTGGGAAAAAGTGTAGAATGGGTGCAGTACCCTGGTTTAACCACAAGATGGCAGGGGGGAGTGTAAGTACAGGACTTGACAGCAGCTTATAGCTCTAGAAACCATTAGTTATGGGGGGTGGGGTTACAGGGAACCGGGAAGGTTATAAATAGGACAGGAGGGTTCCAGAAAGTTCCAGTCCCGGGAGGAGCTCAGTAGGAGAGGAGTCAGTGAAGGAGTACAGATAGTGTGAGGAGCTCAACTAGGGGACTGTGGAGAAAAGAAGTCAGGGGGGTGGCCCCGACACGAAGAACCGCAGAACAGACGAGGCCCCGGGGGTACCAAATTGATGACGACCTCTGACCGGTGAAATGCTGGCGGTAGATAGGCCTAGGGTGGCCCCAGTGACAGAGCCATGAGAAACATCACTACGACAGAAGAAAGGTGTGTGTACCCGAGTCTGAATACGAAGAGCTGTGGAAGTGCTGCGGTGTATTGCTGAGGTCGTCAGGAGGACAGCCAATAAACTTGGACCTGTTGTACCCGAAATCTGCCTCCGTCTTGTGTCTGTGACGTCTGGTCGCGGTAAACAAGGGACCACCCCCAAGCTGGGCCACCTTACTACATTGGCGCCTGCTCTTCTGGGGTTCGATTGACATTGTTTTGTCAGACGATCCCTGCAGCCTATCAACAGCTGCTTCCCTCTTTTGGACAAATTAAACAGCGTTGCAGCTGTTTTCTCACTTCATCCATATGTCTGTGCCAACATCACTGGAATGGCGCCAGCACCAGAGGTGAGGATAGGTGTTATTATTTTACAAAGGAAAAACGTGGTCATCGAGAATGAGTTGTCCGAGTAGTGGACAAACCTTTTCATAGCGTTTAGTAACATGACAGGTTCCTTTCAAAGTGATTGTCTGGGCAAAGCATACTCTCCTGTTGTCACCCTCCTGGATCCAGAACAGGCCACTCCTTTGTCTGGGCTGGCTGAGGAAATGATCTCATAGATCAACCAGTCAAAGATCCTCTGCAGCTTGTGATAGTGTTGGAATAATGCTTATTATTGTATTTATTGAAAAAATTACTATTTACTAATTACTATTACTATTTATCTAAGTACTTCTGTTTATCCCCTTCAATGTCACTTTATGTGGTAATAACTCTGGAATGCCTTAACAGATCCTACCAATTCTGAGACTGTTTTCTTGTGATGTATTGTACTTTGTGAAAGTGATAAAAAAATTTTAGGGACCACATTACATTTGAAGTGACTTTGAGGGGCCTATATGACAGAAAATACTCAAAAGTGACACCATTCTAAAAACTGCACCCATTAAGGTGCTCAAAACCACATCCAAAAAGTTTAATAATCCTTCATGTGCTTCACAGAAATTAATGTGACACTGAAGAAAAAAAATTGTCATTTAACTTTTTGTCACAAAATTTTTACTTTTACTAATTTTTATTTTTGCAAGAGTAACAGGAAAAAATGGACCTCAAAATTTGTTGTGCAATTTCTCCTGAGCATGTCTATACCCAAAATGTGGGGGAAAGCCACTGTTTGGGCACATGGTAGAGCTCAGAAGGAATATCATGGTATCCCTGCACAGTATGATGTTCCCTTATAGCCCCTATGTAGTATGATGGTTCAGTCACACAGTAAGATATTCCCGCACAGCCCTCATATAACACGATGGTTCCACCACAGACCCTCATATGCTATGTTGGACCCCCACAGCCACCATACAGAATAATGGGTAGCATGGTGGCTCAGTGGTTAGCACTGCAGCCTTGCAGCGCTGGGGTCCTGGGCTTGAATCCCACCAAGGACAACATCTGCAAGGAGTTTGTATGTTTTCCCTGTGTTTGCGTGGGTTTCCTCTGGGTACTCTGGTTTCCTCCCACATTCCAAAGACTTACTGATAGGGAATTTAGATTGTGAGCCCCATCGGGGACAGCGATGATAACATGTGCAAACTGTAAAGCGCTGCGGAATATGTTAGCGCTATATAAAAATAAAGGTTACTATTATTTATTCTAATAGTCTCCCACAACCCCCACATGGTATGATAGTCTCTCACATCCCTCATGTAGTATGATAGTCCTTCGCAGGCCACAAAAAAAAATATTATTCTCATCTAATACAGTCGTAGCCTCTGTCTCCTCTGCTATCCTGTCTTACTCACTTGGTTGCCAGTGGTGCAATGCAGTGATCAGGAAGTATCCTGTGGCCTGCCAGAGTCAGTGACAGAGCATAATGCCTCCATGCTCTGCACTGCTGTTAACATTATAGGCATCCTGATGATGTGATATTGTTAGTAATGTTGCAATTGATGCGACTACAGCCCAGACTGGCCCATATGGGAATTGACCGATTGCAAGTCAGCCCTGCACATCACCCTTGGTAATGCACCCTTTAATAAAAATAATAATAATAATAATTATTATTTATTAATATAGCACCATTGATTCCATGGTGCTGTACATGAGAAGGGGTTATGTACAAATTACAGATATCACTTACAGTAAACAAACTATCAATGACAGACTGATATAGAGGGGAGAGGACCCTGCCCTTTAGGGCTTACATTCTGCAGAGTGGTGGGAAAGGAGACGGTAGGTTGGGGGGTTGCAGCAGCTCCGGCATTGGTTGAGATGGTAGCTCCGGTAGTGGTGAGGAGGCAGCGGGGTCATTGCAAGCTGTAAGATTTCCTGAAGAGGTGGGTTTTCAGGTTCCGTCTGAAGGATCCGAATGAAGGTTGATAATTGGATGTGTTGGGGGAAAGAATTCCAGAGGATGGGGGATATTCAGGAGAAGTCTTGGAGAGGGTTGGTTGAGGAGTGAAAAAGTGTGGAGGAGAGAAGGAGGTCTTGGGAGATAAGTTCAGAGACATATGGAGGAGACAGGTTATAAATGGCCTTGTAGGTCAGTATTAGTAATTTGAACTGGATACACTGAGGGAATGGGAGCCAGTGAAGAGATTTGCAGAGGAGAGAAGCAGGGGAGTAGCGAGGAGAGAGATGAATTAGTCAGGCAGCAGAGTTAAGGATGGACTGGAGAGGTGAGAGGGTGTTAGCAGGGAGGCCACAGAAAAGGATGTTTCAGTAGTCGAGGCAGGAGATGATAAGGGCATGCACAAGCATTTTAGCAGATTGAGGGTTGAGGAAAGGACGGATTCTAAAAATATTTTTGAGCTGGAGGCGACAGGAGTGGAAAGAGCTTGGATATGCGGTTTGAAGGACAGGGCAGAGTCAAAGGTTATTCCGAAGCAGCGGACTTCCAGTACGGGAGAAAGCGTGATGTCGTTAATTGTGATAGATAGGTCAGGTAAGGAAGATCTATGAGATGGAGGAAAGATGATGAGTTCAGATTTGTCCACATCGACTTTGAGGGAGCGAGATGAGAAAGAGGATATGGCTGATAGACACTCCGGGATTCTGGAAAGCATCTGGGCCAGAGAGGTAGATCTGAGTGTCATCATCAGCACAAAGGTGGTACTGGAATCCTTGAGACTTTATGAGTTGTCCCAGGCCAAGTGTATAGATTGAGAAGAGTAGGGGTCCTAGAACAGAGCCTTGGGGGATTCCAACAGAGAGAGGGTGGGATGAGGAGGTAGTGTGGGAGTGGGAGGCACTGAATATGTGGTTGGAAAGGTATGAGGCGATCCAGGATAGGGCGAGGTCTTTGATGCCAAAGGAGGAGAGGATCTGTTGTAGTAGGCAGTGGTCAACTGTGTCGAAAGCAGAGGACAGGTCTAGAAGGAGGAGTATAGAGTATAGTCTGTTAGCTTTGGCTGTAAGTAGGTCGTTAGTAATTTTGGTCAGGACCCTCTCATTGGAGTGATGGGGGAGGAAACCAGATTGTAGATTGTCAAAGAGCAAGTTAGATGAGAAATGGGTTGGCTTTTTAAGGATAAGTGTGATTGTGGCATGTTTGAAAGCTTGAAAATAAGCTTGAAGGCAGATTCTTATGTAGATCAATGTCCAGCACATAGTCCTGAATAGCTCATTTACATAAAATAAAATTGTGCATTACTCTGGAATGAAACATCAGATCACAGATATCAAGGTATCATTTTATTCACTTTCCTATAACCTGCATGCCCATACAGACGGTTTAGGAGGGTTGATCCTACTGACAGATTCCCTTTAACACCCTTTTTGACATCAGACATACTATTCCATCCATGTGCCCTGGGTCAATTTGACCACTGACGGAATAGTACGTCTCAGCGATCGTCCGCACACAAGTGGTGTGCGGCCGATTGCGTCCGGGTGTCAGCTGATTCTCACAGCTGACACCCGATACTAAGTACCAGGAGCTGTGTTGTGAGTTCATTTTCCCCTCCGTCACTGAGGCCTGGTGAACTCCCTATTCTAGTGAAGGAAGGTAGTGAGCCTGATTATCAGGCACCTGGGACTAATGAAGACGATTGGCTGAGTGGAGTCACTGACTGGATTTAAGGCAGCCTACGCCCTTTCTGCCCTGCGGGTGATTTTCTCTGTGGACTCTTGGACACCAGTCTGATTCCTGCTCTCCTAAAGCTAAGTTTTCTGTTTTGCCTTTTTGCATCTAAGATTTGTTTTTGTTTTTCTTGCTTTTTGGATTCTGCCACTCCCTGCTGGAGTGTGCAGTGTTCCGTGAGCTCTGTCTTCTGAAAGTACCTGAGTGCTGATTTAGTTTTTGAAGCTTAGTCGCTTCAGGGACATTTTTATATCAGCTTGTTGGCTTTTGTCTCTGATAGGGTTTTGGCAGATTGCAGACAGCAGCCTTCCTATCCGTTCCTATCTAGGTAGTTTTTGGGCCCCGTCTTTGCTCAGCCTGTCTTTCTGTCTGTGTAAGTGTTTTCATCTTGCTTCACCGTCATTATATGTGGGGGGCTGCCTATTGCTTTGGGGTCTGCTCTGGGGCAGTTAGATTTCCCCTTTCCTTCTTTAGGCCTATGTATCTCTCCGGCTGTGATCGAGGGGTCTAGGTCATCGTAGGAACCCCCCACGGCTACTGCTAGTTATGTTGATAGGTTCAGGGGTCTGCAATCTGATAGTTGCCAACTTCTCTGGTTTTCAGGACTTAGCTAGCATTTCTGTTTTTGCCTCCTACGGTGACTCAATCATAACAGAATCACCCGCCCAACCGCAGATCCTGGGGTACTCAATAGCAGGAAAGAATTGTGTTTAAAAAAAAAAAAAAAAAAAAAAGGAGTGTGTATATTCTTTCCTCTATATCTCTGAGGCCGTAGGGGGAATTTTTTTTTCTCTCAATGGAGATAAAGCAAGTGTCTGATCGTGTGGAGCAGCTCGCTGCTGAAGTGCGAGGAATTTCCGCCTATCTTGCTCGTTCACATGCTGTTGAACCAAAGATCCCCACACCTGATGTATTTTTTGGGGATCGATCTAAATTTTTGAGTTTCAAAAATAATTGTAAATTATTTTTTGCTTTGAAGCCTAACTCGTCAGGGAGCCCCGCGCAGCAGGTTAAAATTGTCATCTCTTTGCTGCGCGGCGATCCCCAGGATTGGGCGTTTTCTTTGAAACCAGATGACCCTATTCTGACTAATGTGAACGCATTTTTTCAAGCCTTGGGGTTGCTGTACGACGAACCTAATGCTATTGATCAGGCTGAAAAGACCCTGTTAGCATTGAACCAGGGTCGAGAATCTGCAGAGTTGTACTGTCAAAAGTTCCGAAAGTGGGCGGTCCTTACTACCTGGAATGATAGTGCCTTGGCTGCTCTCTTTCGGAAGGGTTTGTCAGAAGCCGTAAAAGATACTATGGTGGGATTTCCTGTTCCCTCTGGTCTGGACGATTCTATGTCTTTAGCCATTCAGGTTGATCGGCGTTTACGTGAACGCAGGATTACACGAGAGGTGTTGCCACCGGTTGAACAGACGTCTGAACCTATGCAATGTGATAGAGTTTTGTCTAAGGCGCAACGTCAGGGATTCAGAAGGCGCAATAAGCTGTGTTTTTTCTGTGGAGATGCCTCACATATTATTTCTGTTTGTCCTAAACGTGAGAAACGCTTTGCACACACGTTTTCTGTTGGTGGGGTTCAGCCTAAGTTTCTTTTGGCGATTACTCTGATCTGTTCCCTGTCCACATTTTCCGCCAAGGCTTTTGTGGATTCGGGAGCAGCGCTAAACCTAATGGACTTGAATTTTGCTAAACGTTGTGGATTTCCGTTGACACCTCTGCAGACGCCTATCCCTTTGAGGGGGATTGATGCTACCCCTCTGGCTAAAAATAAACCTCAGTTTTGGACCCAGTTGGTCATGCGGGTCGCCCCAGACCACCAAGAAAATTGCAGATTTTTGGTGTTGCATGGTCTGCATGATGCCGTTGTTCTGGGGTTTCCCTGGTTGCAGATTCATAATCCAGTTTTGGATTGGAAGTCTGTGTCTGTGGTGAGTTGGGGTTGCCGGTGTACCTTTAGTGAGGCTCCGGTTTTTTCCACCTCTCCTCAGTCGCATGAGGTTCCTGACTATTTGGCGGACTTCTATGATTTATTTAGTGAGAATGAGTCTGCGTCCTTGCCTCCTCATAGGAGTTATGACTGTGCAATTGAACTAAGCCTGGGGTGTAAATTTCCTAAGGGTCGGCTCTTCAATTTATCTGTACCCGAGCACGAGGCTATGCGGTCCTATATTAAGGAGTCGTTGGAGAAGGGTCATATTAGACCATCCTCTTCACCCTTAGGTGCCGGTTTTTTTTTTGTGGCCAAGAAGGATGGTTCTTTAAGGCCGTGTATTGATTATCGTGCCCTCAATAAAATTACTATTAAATATCAGTATCCGTTACCCCTGATTTCGGATCTATTCTCTAGAGTCAGAGGTGCTTGCTGGTTTACCAAGCTTGACCTTAGGGGGGCGTATAATCTTATCCGCATTAAACAGGGGATGAATGGAAGACGGCGTTTAATACTCCGGAGGGACATTTTGAGTACCTGGTGATGCCTTTTGGGCTCACTAATGCCCCTTCTGTCTTCCAGTGCTTCATGAACGATATTTTCCGAGACTTTGTCGATAAATTTTTGATTATCTATCTGGACGATATTTTGATCTTCTCCAAGGATTGGGATGCTCATGTGGAACATATTCGGACTGTGTTCCGGATCTTGAGAGAGAATTCTCTGTATGTCAAAGGATCAAAATGCCTTTTTGGAGTACAGAGGATTTCTTTTTTGGGATTTATTTTGTCTCCGTTAACTATTGAAATGGACCTGGCCAAGGTACAGGCCATTTATGATTGGGTTCAGCCCACTTCTTTGAAGGCCCTCCAGAAGTTTTTGGGTTTTGCTAATTTTTATCGGAAATTTATAGCAAAATTTTCTAGTATTGCCAAACCATTGACTGACCTGACCAGGAAGGGTGCGGATGTGTTGAATTGGTCTCCGGAGGCGGTTGCTTCCTTTCAGGAGCTGAAGCGTAGATTTACCTCCGCCCCGGTTCTGCGGCAACCTGATGTCTCACTCCCGTTTCAGGTAGAGGTGGATGCTTCTGAGATTGGTGCAGGAGCAGTGTTGTCCCAAAAGGATCCGGTAACATCTAAAATGAATCCCTGTGCTTTCTTTTCCCGAAAGTTCTCTTCATCTGAACGTAACTATGATGTGGGGAATCGGGAACTGTTGGCCATGAAATGGGCATTTGAGGAGTGGAGACATTGGTTGGAGGGAGCCAAACATCAAGTTGTGGTCCTCACTGACCACAAAAATTTGATTTACCTAGAGTCGGCTAAACGCTTGATCCCTAGACAGGCTAGGTGGGCCTTGTTTTTTACACGTTTTGATTTTGTGGTCTCTTTCCTTCCTGGAACTAAGAATGTCAAGACAGACGCCCTCTCTAGGAGTTTCTTTGCTGATTCTCCTGTGGTGACCAAGCCTGCTACCATCTTAGGCGAAGGGGTAGTTCTTTCTGCCATCTCGCCCGATTTGAGATTTGCTCTGCAAGAGTTCCAGGAGGACAAACCTGAGCGTTGCCCCAGTGGAAAGTTGTATGTTCCTGACCAGTGGAAGAAGAGAGTGATGTCTGAAGTTCATTGCTCTGCATTGGCTGGTCATCCGGGTATTTTTGGTACTAGAGATCTGGTGAGTCGCCCTTTTTGGTGGCCCACCTTGTCTCATGATGTCAGGAATTTTGTGCAGTCCTGTGGGACTTGCTCCCGGTCTAAATCTTGTTCTCACTCTAGTGGGTTGTTGATGCCTTTGCCGGTCCCCAGGAGGCCATGGACCCATATTTCAATGGATTTCATCTCTGATATGCCGGTCTCTCAAAGAATGACTGTTATTTGGGTGATTTGTGATAGGTTCTCTAAGATGGTTCATCTTGTACCACTCCCTAAGTTGCCATCTTCCTCTGAGTTGGTGCCCCTGTTTTTGCAACAGGTGGTTCGCTTGCACGGGATTCCTGAGAACATTGTATCTGACAGAGGAGTTAAATTTGTGTTTAAATTTTGGAGGACGTTCTGTTCCAAGTTGGGAATTCAGTTGTCCTTCTCCTCTGCTTTTCACCCTCAGACCAATGGGCAGACAGAGAGAACAAACCAGACCTTGGAGTCGTATTTGAGATGTTTTATTTCCGCTGATCAGGATGATTGGCTTTCATTTTTGCCCTTGGCCGAATTTGCTTTAAATCATAGAGCTAGTTCTGCCACTTTGATGTCACCTTTTTTTTGTAACTTTGGGTTTCATCCTCGATTTTCTTCAGGGCAGGTGGAGCCCTCTGCCTGCCCAGGTGTTGACACTGTGGTGGAGAGAATGCACCAGATCTGGGACCAAGTGGTGGATAAGTTATCTCTCTCCAAGGAAAAGGCCCAGCGGTTTTCCAATCGACATAGGACCATTGGTCCCCAGTTTAAGATTGGTGATATGGTGTGGTTATCATCAAAAAATATTGCTATGAAGGTGGCTTCTCCTAAGTTTAAGCCTAGATTTATTGGACCTTACAAGATTTTGGAGATTATTAATCCTGTCTCTTTTCGTTTGGCTCTTCCTGTCACATTTAAGATCCATAATGTGTTCCATAAGTCCTTGTTGAAGAGGTTTGTTGAGCCAGTTGTGCCTAAGGTGGCACCTCCGGACCCTGTATTGGTTGAAGGTAACTTGGAATATGAGGTAGAGAAAATTCTGGATTCCCGTCTGGCTAGACGGAGACTCCAGTATTTGGTTAAGTGGAAGGGTTATGGTCAGGAGGATAATTCCTGGGTCTCTGCCTCTGATATTCATGCCAAAAGATTGGTGCGTGCCTTTCATCGGGCTCACCCTGATCGCCCTGGTAGCGTTGTTGAGGGTTCGGTGACCCCTCCTCAAGGGGGGGTACTGTTGTGAGTTCATTTTCCCCTCCGTCACTGAGGCCTGGTGAACTCCCTATTCTAGTGAAGGAAGGTAGTGAGCCTGATTATCAGGCACCTGGGACTAATGAAGACGATTGGCTGAGTGGAGTCACTGACTGGATTTAAGGCAGCCTACGCCCTTTCTGCCCTGCGGGTGATTTTCTCTGTGGACTCTTGGACACCAGTCTGATTCCTGCTCTCCTAAAGCTAAGTTTTCTGTTTTGCCTTTTTGCATCTAAGATTTGTTTTTGTTTTTCTTGCTTTTTGGATTCTGCCACTCCCTGCTGGAGTGTGCAGTGTTCCGTGAGCTCTGTCTTCTGAAAGTCCCTGAGTGCTGATTTAGTTTTTGAAGCTTAGTTGCTTCAGGGCCATTTCTATATCAGCTTGTTGGCTTTTGTCTCTGATAGGGTTTTGGCAGATTGCAGACAGCAGCCTTCCTATCCGTTCCTATCTAGGTAGTTTTTGGGCCCCGTCTTTGCTCAGCCTGTCTTTCTGTCTGTGTAAGTGTTTTCATCTTGCTTCACCGTCATTATATGTGGGGGGCTGCCTATTGCTTTGGGGTCTGCTCTGGGGCAGTTAGATTTCCCCTTTCCTTCTTTAGGCCTATGTATCTCTCCGGCTGTGATCGAGGGGTCTAGGTCATCGTAGGAACCCCCCACGGCTACTGCTAGTTGTGTTGATAGGTTCAGGGGTCTGCAATCTGATAGTTGCCAACTTCTCTGGTTTTCTGGACTTAGCTAGCATTTCTGTTTTTGCCTCCTACGGTGACTCAATCATAACAGAGCTGCACTTTAACCCCCAAAATGCTGCAATCGAACACAATCGCAGCATGCCTGTAGCAGGCAGAGGGTTGACAGCCCTCTGCCTTTGGATCAGAGACCCCGCGGAGTGACACGGGCTCCCAATCGCTGCCATGGTAACACAATGTTGTCATGATGACATCCGGGTTACTAGAGCTAAGAAACTTCCTGTCATGCGCAGTGCATGATCAGGAAGTCCCGGATCAGTGTGCAGTAAGTACAGCGCTGACAGCTTATATGG
Organism: Dendrobates tinctorius; assembly: GCF_039654945.1. Lineage (NCBI taxonomy): Eukaryota > Metazoa > Chordata > Amphibia > Anura > Dendrobatidae > Dendrobates > Dendrobates tinctorius. The sequence continues at coordinate 7,268,546 of NW_027361719.1, read as the reverse complement.
CATGCAGAGGCTGCTTCATCTCTCCATGCTATAGAAGCTGTCAGCATGCAAAACATGATTGTCCCATAGTGGGACAAAGTGTAAAAGATAGAATAAAGTAAAAAAAAAAATTTAAATGTAGAACTATTTAAAAAAATAAAAATAAATAATAGAATAATTATTGATTTTTTTATCACTAAATAAATATTTGAATGAAAAAAAAATCTAAACAATAAAAGTGCACATATTTGGTATCGCCGTATCTGTAATGACCCGACCTATAAAACTGTCCCACAAGTTAACCTTTTTACGGAACACCATAAAAAAACAAGGCAAAAAACAATGCTTTATCACCATACCGCCAAACAAAAAGTGGAATAGCATGCAATCAAAAAGACAGATATAAATGAACATGGTACCACTGAAAATGTCACCTTGTCCTGCAAAAAACAAGCCCCCTTACAGTTTCATCACCATAAAAATTAAAAAAGTTATAGCTCTCAGAATAAAGCGATGCAAAAATAATTATTTTTTATACAAAATAGTTATTGTATAAAAGAGCCAAAACATAAAAAAATGATATAAATGAGATATCTCTGCAATCGTACTAACCCGAAGAATAAAACTGCTTTATCAATTTTACCACACGCGGAACGAAATAAACACTTTCCCCCAAAAGAAATTCATGGTTTTTTTCCATTCTGCCTCCCAAAAATTGGAATAAAAAGTGATCAAAAAATGTCATGTTCCTGAAAATTGTACTTTTAAAAATGTCAACTCGTCCCACAAAAAAGAAGACCTCACATGACTCTGTGGGCCAAAATATGGAAAAATTATAGCTCTCAAAATATGGTGATGCAAAAACTGAACCCCTGACGAAGACTGACGCAGGGGTGGGCGCATCCATGGGACCCTCTGCACAATTTCTGGGTAATGATTAATCTGGCGATTTACATATGTTGATCATGATTTGAGCACATAGTGATTATTATTGTAATCTATGCACTCTATATTTGCTATTTTGCACACTGGCATTATTTTTGTTCATTGCACATAATAATAATAATCTTTGCATAGTGCATTTTTCAATCAATTTCTATTTTAATTTTTTCATTTGGCTGCCTTTTGATAATTGTTAATCAACTTATTTATTCAATATTTCACCTACTCAACATCTTATTAAATTGTGCAGTTCCATTTTGTCCCTTGTGCTGTGCCCCATTCTTCCTCTGGTGTTCCCCACTTTTACCATTCACTTCAAATGTTGGACTTTCTGTCGTTTTTTTCTCTGTTTTTAAAGTATGTTCACCAATCATGTTCAATGATTATGTCCATGTGAGCACAAAGCACAATCATAAACCCATAGTGGTTTGATTCACCCACGAGCCACGGCTATTTACCTTATGTGCTCCATACCTATGAGGTTTTCTCTCAAAAACTATTTTTTGCAATAAAAAGCGTCTTTTAGTGTGTGACAGCAGTCAAACAGAAAAACCCGCTATAACACCTCTTTCACACGTCCTGATATTTCCGGTACCGGAGATGTCAGTGTCCGTGTGTGTAATTCTTGCGGCACAGTGTGGCATGCATGTGCCGCATTAGTACCACAAGAACGGATGCCAGGGAAGAAGCATTACAGTAAGCGCCGTTCCCCGGCGCCGGGTGTTGAATACGGCTCTCATCATTCTCCCCTGCTCTGCCGGCGATCGGCACAAGCAGGAGAGAATGATGAGAGCCGTGTTCAGCACTCGGTGCCGGGTAACAGCACTTACTACAACGCTTCTTCCTCGGTGCCGTTGCGTGTCACATGGATGACATCCATGAGTGTTATGGGTATGCACGTGTGCTGGATGTTTTGTGGCCCGTGCTGATATTACAAAAAGGACATGTCAGCAAGTTTTGCCCACGGACACACAGTCCGTGGAAACACGCTGACATGTGCACAGACCCATTCACTTGAATAGGCAACTAGCGCTCCGTTCCTCCCTTGTCTCTCCGCATGGCTGCCCAATGGTATAAAATTCTGTGACACACCCATGGTGTCAATATAATCACTGCACCCCTAGATGAATTCATTGAGAGATGTAGTTCGTAAAATGGGGTCACTTATGGGGGGTTCTGCTGTTTTGGCACCTCATGGGCTCTCCCAGTGGGTCATGGCACCTGCAAATCATAACAGTAAAATCTGGCGCTCCTTCCCTTCTGAGCACTGCCATGTGATCAAAGAGTGGTTTAACCCCACATATGGGTATCAACATACTCAGGACAAATTGCACAACAAGTTTTGGGGTCCAATTTCTCCTTTTACCCTTGGGAAAATAAAAAATTGGGGGCAAAAATATCATTTTTGGGGAAAAAATATGTGTCACGATCCATTTTTGGATTTGTGGCAGCTCTGGTTCCACTCAGTTTAAACTTTTTTTTCTTTTGGACCATCGGGGGTTAATGTAAGTTTTTCCCCACTGGCAACCTGTTGTTACTGCAGTGCTGCTGGGTCAGCTGATGTATGTGGTGACCACTCCCACCATCCTTTATAGAGTCACCTGATGCATCAGCTGACTGTTGGTTATGCAGGTCCTTTCTGGAGACCAGCCTAGCAGAAGCAGCTCTCTGGTGCCTGCCATGTTTGTTGCTAAGAGTCCTGTTGCTGTTGATATCTGTGGTGTGGAGCTTTGCAGCGGTGCACATAAGCTAAGTGTGGTGTTTTTCTCCTAGTCCCTTTTGGTGTTTGTCACTTTCCCTTGTGTGTACTATCTGCAGTGGTAAAGGCTAGTGCTCCTTTTCCGGCCAGTGTATTAGCCAGGGCATCGACAGGTGACCCTAGGGATTAGATTCCTGACGGTGGCAAGGGAAAGGACCTGCATAGAGTGTTAGGGGAGTGCAGGGACAGGCTCAGGCTGAGCTCAGGTGGTGACCGGGATTCCCTATCGCTAGGGTCTTCATTTCGCTTTTTCCATTCCGCTGTGTGTGAGTTGCGCCGTCAATTGACCGACCACCTGTTGGGGTTGAGTCACACTGTGACATTATGATTTTTTATTTTTATGGCTCTCATTTATAAACTTCTGTCAAGCACTTGGGGGTTCAAAGTGCTCAACACACATCTAGATAAGTTCATTGGGGGTCTAGTTTCCAAAATGGTGTCACTTGTGGGGGTTTCCACTGTTTAGGCACATCAGGGGCTTGTGAGCAGGTTGCGGGATGTAGTGACAGACAGGAGGCAGAGCAAGGGTTAACAATTTTTAATAAACAGGGGAATACTCCATGCAGGGAGGTTCACAGTTAATCAGGGGATTAAACAGTGCAATTTGCAAAGGATATTCTTAGTTAAAGAATAAAGGATCAGGTAACGGCAGTTCCAGTGATTAGCAAGTCAGTAGTCCTTAAGACTATGAAGTCAATAGCGCTGGCAACGGCGGGCACGGTGTTTTTTCCAATGGGGTCCAGTGGGCATCAAAGCCCTGTCTTCTGGCAGCAGCGGTCAGTCTCCGGTACCTTCCGCTGTCCCTAGTCCATATGCTGCAGTGGCTGGCAAGGTTGCGGGCCACAGTCCTGCACAAGCCCAACGTGGCTCGTCAAATATACACTGGCAAAGTCAGGGAGCAGGTGTCCCATACCCGGTCCCTCTTATGTGGCACATGTGCTGTATTCACGGACACGGAGCATACGGCACAATTTTCTCTGGTAGTGGACGCTGGCCTGCACGATGCTGATGCTCCCTGGATGGAGCACTCTTTTCTCTGGACTGCTGAACACACGACTCCCCTGAGCGCAGCAGTCTCTATGCAGACGGCGGGGGACTCTCCCAATGTGTCCTGTCACAGCGTCAGTACTCGGTGGGGAGGACAGGGTGCACCGCTCACCTGACTGTGCTCTGCCCCGGATTGGCGCCAAGCTCCCCTCTGCTGCGCGCACTAGCTCCTTTATATTCCCCCACCCCCCACTTTCAGGAGGACGGTCCAACTCGCTATTGCTTCCCCCAGGAAACAGGGGATGCAGCCTCAACAGTTCCGGACCCAGCACGCAGGTACCTGTGGTACGGTCGTACCCCTTACAGGCTCTCCAAATGTGACATTGCGTCCGATCTTAATTCCAGCCAATTTTGCGTTGAAAGAGTTAAACAGCGCTCCTTCCCTTCCGAGCTCTGCCATGCGCCCAAACAGTGGTTTACCTGCATATACGGAGTATCAGCATACTCAGGAGAAATTGTACAACAACTTTTGGGGTCTAATTTCTCCTGTTACCCTTGGTAAAATAAAAAAAAAAAAAGGACCTGAAGCAAATTGTTAGTGAAAAAAAGTTAAATGTTCATTTTTTTTAAACATTCCAAAAATTCCTGTGAAGCACCTGAAGGGTTAGTAAACTTCTTGAATGTTGTTTTCAGCACCTTAAGGGGTGCAGTTTTTAGAATGGTGTCACTTTTGGGTATTTTCTATCATATAGACCCCTCAAAGTGACTTCAAATGTGATGTGGTCCCTAAAAAAATGGTGTTGTAAAAATGAGAAATCGCTGTTTAACTTTTAACCCTTATAACTTCCTAACCAAAAAAATTTGGTTCCAAAATTGTGCTGATGTAAAGTTAACATGTGGGAAATGTTACTTATTAAGTATTTTATGTGACATATCTCTGTGATTTAAGGGCATGAAAATTCAAAGCTGGAAAATTACAAAATTTGAAAATTTTTGTTTTTTTCACAAATAAACGCAGGTAATATCAAAGAAATTTTACGCTATCATGAAGTACAATATGTCACGAGAAAACAATGTCAGAATCACCGGGATCAATGGAAGCATTCCAGAGTTATTACCTCATAAAGGGACAATGGTCAGAATTGTAAAAATTGGTCTGGTCATTAACATGCAAACCACCCTTGGGGGTAAAAGGGTTAAAGTGAGTTTACAGTCCTCATTATATTGTGCAGTCTATTGACATATTTGCTTGAAAGGACATTTTTTTCTTCTTTTTCTTATTGCTTCTTATTTAAAGAGGACCTTTCACCAATTTGAGAATGTTAAACTGGCCACATTATAGAATAGTGGCTGCAGACCTGAGTAAAATGTAGTTAATATATTTTTTTTAAATTTGTCTGCTGATTAACTTATAAAGTTTAGGTTACAATTTATTATAGTTCATCTGGGCATTGCCAGAGAGTCTTTTCTGGAGCCATGTACTTCTTTTCCTGCATGATGTTGACCAATTATAAGTCAGCAGTGTCATGCAAGGGAGAAAAGAACAGGCCCTCCTTTCCTCATTGATCTCTGTAGCTACTGTATTTAAATATAGTTGAGTTATGTATCACTACAAACACTTCCAGATCTCATCTCATGGCAGTCAGTAGGGTGACAGCTGACAGTACTGCGAGATAAGGTCTGGAAGTGTATGTTTTGTTCCATAACTCAGCTTAGCTGAATCTCTACACAGTAACTGCAGAGATCAGTGAGAAGGCCGTGTTCTTTTCTCCCCTGCATGATACTGCCGGTTTATTATTGGACATTCTCATGCAGAGGAAGAATTATATGCCCCCAAAGAAGAAACACCCACTTGAAATTAGCATAAATTATATTCTAAACTGTACACCCTAAAATCTCCATAATAGAGAGGAGAAATTCAAAAATAAAAACTATGATTTACTTTGCCCTGCAGCTGCTATTCCATGATGTGGCCAGTTTAACAGGCTCAAACGGGTGAAACGCCCTCTTTAATGATGAAAAATCCTGCAACTGGCAACTATTTACATTTATGTCAAAGATAAAAAAAAATTAGAAAACCTAAGTGACACACATTGACATGAGAGGAACTTAGAATTGCATGTTTATTTACGTTATAAACACATTTTTGAGATTTCGTAGCAGCTGCCTCTTCATCATTTTAGTTGGCATTGATATTCTGAAACAAAGAAAAGAATATAATAAGTTGCCCAGTAGTAACCAAATGAATATACAAATAAAACTTTCCCATTGTATAGCAAGATCTTTTTTTTTTCTCAAAGGTTAAGGCTGTTTATCAGCAGCCAAACAAGCTATTCAAACACATATGTGTTATCTATCCTAGAATGGTGGACTGGAGGAATGTTCCAACCATTGGTTATCATGACTGTCCAACAAAATTGCGCAAAATTGTCCTTTGGTGTCCCCAACCCCAAGGTTTTGGTTTACAAATCCAGGGAAAATGCATGATCAGCAGGTTATCTTTTTATATCCCAGGAAAACTGATTTAGAATATGTGCACACAACATCTTTTTCAGGTAGATTGCGCCTGGAAACTGCTTCAATAAACACTAAAAATTCTTACATCATGAGTGGCGTTACTAATCCGAGTCTAGACAGAGGGGTGATGCGGCTCCATTGAGGTGAGCCAGTGGTGCACAAAAAAATGGCATCTTGAACCTAGCTGGTGCCCTTTGTGACTACAGAAGTCACACATAGCTAAGACTAGCCATGTTGGGCAGTACTCAGTGCTGAAATCATTGAAAACCTGTAGACATTACATAAAGGCTCATATAGATTTCAATATAGTGCCACTCTTCCTCCATGCACTGCTGTATAGGCTTTGTCAGATGCCCTATTGTGAGGATGTAGTTACAACCCGGGCCACGCCACCTCGACTTACTCACCTCGCTTCAGCATCCTGGCAGGTCTCTGGAGGAGGGGCGCGCCGCTCAGTGTCCTTGCTTCCGGTTTCACGGTCGGTCTCTGGATCCGGTGACTTGCGCGCAATCCGTCCTCGGCTTAGGCTGCGGTCGCACGCGTCTCTGGCCTCTTATTCTAAATGAAGCTATTGACCCGGAAGTCTTTCCTGACCTGCAGCAGCCACTAGTATATCAGGTTGCTTCCTGCTAGGGGAGGCGCCTGATTTTCACTTTGCTTCCCTGCTAGGCCAGCTAGGTTCCTGCATGGTCACTCTTTGTATTCAGGTCCCCGCGTTCTTCCGAGTATGCGCTCTGTGCCCTCCTGTACCCAGCGTGCCCCCGTATTCACCCTGCTAGACAAAGTCTCTCGCGCCTCCTTCGAGCCGGCCACCTGGTACCAGCAGTCATTCATCCCCCTGGGACTGCCCCTGATGCACCCTGTATAGGGGGTGGTCCTCACTAGGTCAGCTCACCCAGGATGGGTTGGTATCATGGCCCAGAAGGTCCACTCCAGGAGTCATTACAGCTGTCCTCCTTTTGAAGCAATGTTACTCAAGAAGTATACCTCAGCATTGTATGGTATGTGATGGGCGTATGTAATACAAAAAAACAGAACCTTTGAATGCCTGTCTATCAAATTAGTGGTATACAGGGTCAGCAAAGACCCCATGTTCCTGTATTGTAACCTGTTATGGTATAGAACAAAAAGGAACGTATAATACATGAGTTCATGAGGCCTATATTTACATTGATAAAACCTCCACAAGGCACCATGAATGTCCAAGCTAGAAATTATTGATTGGATTCATGAACTATAAGACTTTTATTGTAAATTGTAGACTTACATCAAAGATCCATCCAATGTAGGCAGAAACCCTGGTGAAGACTGTTGGTTTAAGGTAGACATTGCATCCAAGAGACGACACAAAACTGGTCACACCATGAACTTCATAATAACCACTTCCTACTTGGCAATTGAGGGGGCCGCCAGAGTCGCCCTAAAATTACACAGTGAAGTTAACATTACTCAGATGATTGAAGTGTATCTTTTGTTAACATTTTTTTTCATTCAACTGTAATACCTATAAATATTGTATATGTTAGCAGAAACTGTCATCTTCCTTACCATCCAGCAGCATGTAGTTTCCCTTTCCTTGCCTGTGTGTGAATAGTCAGAAACAACTTCATGCACGTGTGAGAGGGGAGAACTAGCTATTGTATCTATATATTGCTCTACATAAGTATTCACAGCCCAAAATTATATATATCTCATGTATTGGTTATCTGAACTTCAACTAAGATGTAGTATTAGATACTGGTTGTTGAATATTTACTATGATATTGAACACTGACAACATATCACTGATGGAGCAGATACCATGTTCAGTGTTGGTGAGTGGGTGCATGTTGCTCCCCCTGACATACCGCTACTTTATTAGAAGTCCCTGCTGCTAGATAGTGAAACTCAAAAGCGGCAGGGCAAAATCTTGCTTCTGGTCTCCTTGCTTACGCATGTGCTTTACTAGCATGCGTGGTGCAGCAGTGTGATCAGTGGGAAGCGGTGGCATCTACAAAATGGCCCACTCATCCATTGAAAAATAGATACATTAGACAAACGTTTTTAGAAAGAAAATTGTATTGTATTGTGACTTTTTGGATGAGTTGCCACTTTATGCATGGAGTCATTATGGCAATATGGATATTTTTGGGAACAATCCTAGGATCCCAAGCTTTTCCTTCTGAAAATAATGTATTTGGTTAACATAGTTTCTTAGAGAAACCTGGCATGTCCCCCATGCCCTCCAACCCACCAGCACTTGTGTATTTGTTGCTTAATTAACGATACCTTCCTAACCAGCCCTTAAAGCCGGAGACATACTTGCGATTTTAAAATCGGTCCAATTTTGTTGCTGCAAAGTAAGATGAATGTATTGCGAGTGTCATGCAAGTGTCATGCATTTTTATGCAAGTAGAATCCGATTTTTCACACCTAGCATCCGATTTACATTTGATTGCTACCCGATTGCAATGCGATATTAACATGAGCTTTTACATAGAGCAATTCTATGTCATTTACACATCATTTTCAAACAAAATATTCTTCAAAACACGCACACACAAATATAGATAGATAGATAGATAGATACAGGGAGAGATAAAAAGCCGACAATTCATCTGCCGAGTACAGTAAAATCACATCGAGACCCGACAGGATAGAAGAGATGGATTACATATAGTATATACACATAGAATAGATAGATATGCAGATGTCTATGATGACATTTTTTTTCAGAAAAATAATCATTTAATAATTAAATACATGTACAGTAAGCTGCACACACACTGTACTAATTGTATTTGTCACATACATCTGTATATCTACCTATTCTGCATGTATTTACTGTGTGTAAACAATTTCTTCTATCCTGTCAGCTCCTGCTGTGATTTTACAGTACACGGCAGATGAATTGCTGGCTTTCAAAGGATAACGGTGTATAAAAATTGGACAGCACTCACATGGTCCGAGTGCTGTGCAATTTTTTTATCGCGCCCATTGAGTTCTATTGCTGAATGCGATCCGATTTTTGATTAGAATCGCAGCATGCTGCAATTTTTTTCCAGTCTGATCATGATCTGATCTGGAAAAAAAATTGCAGATGAACACACAATAGAATAACATTGGTCCGAATGCAACCTGATTCTTAATCAGATTGCATTCGTCCGATTTCATCGCAAGTGGGAATGAGCCTTTATAGTTATTATCACATAAATGCATGTTTTAAAAAAGTTTACATAAAGTTATCTTTTCCTATGCTAATTAGGCCTTTGACTAGTTGATGGGGCGCTTTTTTCCCCAGACTAGCCAGCCCTGACAGCATGTTATCTGCATCTCTCGTTCCTGTATTCCCACCATGACTGTCTGTATCTGCTGTACTCCGGGCCGTTCCACCTATCAGTCCCTTGGGGGTCAGCTGCCGCGCGCCCGTGGTCTGTCCTGGAGTGCCACCTGATGTCCATCAGGAGCCAAACCTAACCCCACCATCAGGGGCTCTAGTAAGGTCAGGTTCTCACCTAGTCATGCCCTTCTCCCACCAGTCAGTGTGTAACCAAAATTGCTCCTTTGGCTGCCACACAGGTCTCTTCTACTTTTCTTTACTTTATTACATATTAGTTGTACTTTTTGTCTTCAGCCTACCTGAATTGGGATTGTTTCTATTTATCCTTATGCCTTATTCTGGCTAGATTCTTTATCCAGAAATTTGTTTGCCTCATTCCAATTTTGGTTACATACTGACCCTTGATACAGCAGACATCTGCTTTAGTGATATACTATTTTCACCTAATAGAAAAAAATTCCCTTCATATTTTTATTTGCATTGTATTATATTAGCATGGTAGGACTTTGTTCCAACTTCTTTATTTATTTCTGTGAAGCATATTCTTGGGAAGTGTGGTTAACTATATTGACACTATTGCTTTTCGCCCATAGTAAATATTCCCTTCAATCATTACTTGGTGACACTCTGACTTTTGGTTTCCAGACAATTGCTCCGCTCCTCTCTCCATTTTTTGCTGCAATAATAGGAGGACTGGTCTTGTCGATATATAGTGGTCTTTGTCACTGGCCTGCATAATCCAACACGTTGAATGTCAGGAGCTACATTTGTTATGTCTCTCTCATTTTTGTCTTGACTGGGATGTATCTCACCACATCAAGCTCATTGTGTACCACTCTGATCCACATGAATTCCTCTAAGTGATCCTCATAGGATCATTTAATTGGTCGGTGACTCTGCGCCTTTAAAATGCTTATTGTTATTGTTGAGATTATACAATTGTTTTTTCTTACTTTATATATTAGATTTCTCCACTGTAGATATTTTACAAGGAATGGACAGTCAGTGTGATACCGACTCACCATCCGGTATCATTTCCCCTTTAATCAAACCATGGTTGCGATCAGGGCCGGCCCTAGGCGAAACTATTTTGTTGTGCCCCTACTATTCTTGGCAGTAGATGAAAACTTGGGATATAAATTTAGGAGCAAAATAAACCACAACAACAATGATCAATTAACTCTCTCCTAACTCTTTAATCTTCTGAGAAGTTGTATAGGACAAATATATACAAAGTAATCAATAACACAAAACAAAAACGACCATAGGTAATTAAAATTTTTGCTTCCTTGCCTTTTTTTTTTTTAAAAGGATGACACTAAGTCACCGAGATTAATTTGTTTAGCAACTTCAGATTCTATCGAAATTGTTGCCAACCCAACCAACCTCTCTTGCGTCATATTTGCCCTTAAATATGTACACTTTTCTTTCCATCCCTAAAACTTTTTGCCTTTTGAAAAGATTTTTTATAATTTTTTCTATTTTTTCTCTGGCGCCCCCTTTGGGTCGGTGCCCTAGGCGGCCGCCTAGTTCGCCTATACGTTCGGGCCGGCCCTGGTTGCGATATAGATAACCAGTGGAGTGATGTTTGGCTGACACATGCGCAGTAAGCGTTGTTTGCGTCTCTTGTTGCCAATGTGATCCGAAGACCGGATATCTGCTCTCGGCTTTTTTTCATAAATCGGAAGTGCGTCACTTTTACTTTGTAACGCACACAGACAGATAGCAATGACGGTACTCTGTCAGGCTTATGGTATGCAGTTTTGCACATTTTTCCTTCTTACTCTGCTAATGAATAAGAGACACAAACGCGTTGGGAGTGCTTCTGAAGGGGGACAGCCACCCGCTTGCAAAAAAAGGACAATTAAAAGATGTACTAAATCCATTTCCTTGCTAGAATATGCCGTTATATGGGAAATGGTTTAATGTTAACTTGTGCACTAAATACAAGTAACCTGTTGTTATTTTACCATTTCAATTTCTATGGGAGTTGATACTGCTACTATTTGTATGATGATACAATAAACATGATACATTTTTCTCTAGAAGCTCCTTATCAATTTGCATCATTGACCTAGTTGTATCTAGCATGATCTAGAGGTTACGGTACCTATATTTTTTGTGGTTGTGATAACTGGAGTTTAGCGAGTTTGTCAATATTCGTTTCAGATTACGATCGGCGGGGAATATTGCTTTTGCAATATTCACCAAACATAGCCAATCGTAATTGCAATCAATGGAAGTAGAAATGAGCGAATATGTTCGGAAACGATCGTCAAACATACATTTGGCACTAATACGGTACCAATATGGCGTGAATGTGGCAAATTCGGATCTGGTGATCGGTTTCCGAACATATTCACTCAACTCCAGTGATAAGATTAACCAATGCATAAACTGAGGTAGCCACTTACATTTGCATGCTGGGTATATGGACTTAATATTGTATAACATATAACCCATCTTTTTAAATTATGTACTCATAACTGTGTGCAGAGACATTGAAAGGCATGTTTAGATGAGTAAGCTGTGGGTAATACGGGGTGAGGCCACTAGATGAGCAGCGAGGCTGCACTTATCAGACCTACTAATAAGGTGATATTCATCTGAGAAGTGGATCTGACCCTATACATTAATCCAATCTCATATTGATTGGATCTCTGAGAGGCACCAGAGAATACCATCAGGGAAATCTGGCTGAATAGTTATATCATTTGATATACTTGTTTGTTTGTCCATGCACTTCCCACATTTTGTTTTTCTGTTGGATTGTGTGATCTATTGTTTTAGATTAATCATAATAAAAATTACTTTTTAACCTGAATGGCAAATATCAATAGACTTTCTTGTGGGGTAATACACCTTTGCTATCTACACATGTTTCTAAGTACCATTTCGGAGTACAACATATTGATCGCTTTTAATTTTGTTTTTTGGGAGGCGTGAAAATCTTTAAAGGTGAGGGAATTTTTTTCTTTACTTCTAAACTGGGAAAAATAGTTTTTTTTTTTCAAATATTCTTATTTTTAATAACCTTCATTGCCTGTTGATGTGTAATGTACCTGTACATCACGTCAGGTAGAGGCTAACTAGGGGAAATAATAACACCCAGTTATAAACTTATTCTTAAGTTTTGAACAGCAATAACATAAAAAAGGTGCAGTACTGAGTTCTCCAATTGCTCAAGAATTGTTATTTCACAGTAAATACATGCCTTCACTAGAAAATTATTATTATACATTTATATGGCGCCATTTATTCCATGGCGCTTTACATGTGAAAAGGGGAAATATAGACAGGTACAATAAACATGTGTTAAACAAGAGACACACAAGTACAGAAGGAGAGAGGACCCTGCCCGCGAGGGCTCACAGTCTACAGGATAGGCATCAGGATAGACATCAGTCTGAGTTAACAATTTTTACTGTGAAATATGCATTTGTTATGATATGAATATATGTCATGATTGTAAAACATTAATATACATAATAAAAAAATGAAATATCTTACAAAGCATCCAGAGTGGATTCCATTGCCTCCAGCACACACCATGGTGTTCTTGACTGTGCTCCCCCAGTAGGAGTAGGAAGAGCAAACTTCATGTGACACCACAGGCAGTGGGGCCTGCTGAAGGATGGGTGCAACAGATCCATATGCTGTAATACAAAGATTAATTCTAGCAATTGTCCATAAGGCTGACAGCCCCACACTGATACACTGCAACTAACACAGCAACTGTATGACCGGAGCCAAGAGGAGCCATGCTGCATACATTTTCATTATATAAGTTAGAGCTGGATAAGACTACTCAATCTCATTAACCATCTCTTGCAGATACAACTTAACAACTTAAGCTTTGGACCAAACTTACTGTCAGTTGCGCCCCATCCAGTAACAACGCACGGATGATCATTGGGAAGGATAGCACCGTCACCGGGTAGATAGGCAAGCTGGACAACTTGATTAAGAACTGCATGAGCAGCCAAACGGAGCACTGCAATATCAAAGCTACAAGGAAAATATGACAGAGATGCTTAGACCCGGTGAGCTTATGTATGTGCCACTGACATGAAAGAATAATATAGAGAGATGTTCATGAATTCATATGACAAGTTTATCTTTTAAAGGGTATTAGAGAGAACAAGAAGATCTGCAATCTTGGACCTAATTCTTACCAACAAGGAGGAAATAGTTGAGGAAGTAAAGGTAGCCGGGAATTTAGGATCCAGCGATCATGCTATCCTTGATTTTGGATTACAAGAGGCGGAAGACCAGCAAGGATTCAGACTTTAAGGTTGGACTTCAGAAAGACAGATTTTAATGGACTCAGAAAGAGGGTAGGAAAGGTCCAAGGGCTGGATGTTCTAAAGGACAGAAATGTCCAAGAAAGATGGGAGATTTTGCAAAATCAAATTCTCACTGCTCAATCAGTAATAATCCCGAAAAGAAGGATGAATTGGAAGCACTTAAAGAGACCAGGATGGATGAACACAGACCTTAATCACTTGTTAAAAAGGAAACAAATGGAAATCAAATGGAAATATGGGGGCATATGTAAAGAATATAACACAGGGCAAGTGTTAGAACAGCTAAAGTCAGTAGTGAAGTAAGGCTTGCAAGGGAGACCAAAAGCAGTACAAAAGGCTTTTGGAGGTATGTCAAAAGCAAAAGAAAAGTCAAAGATGCTACAGGATTTTTACAGGATGAAAAGGGTGAAGTGATTAAAAATAATGTTCAGAAGGAATTTTAGATTATATTTTTAGATTTTTAGATAATATTTTTTTAAAGACGTTCTGAATAAACTGGAATTTTACCTTCATTCAGTCTTCACGCTGGAGATTTTTCACCTTTTTTTCCTTCACTATCTACTACACCCTTGATCAAGTTGCCTCCGTGCGTGTCCGACTACTAGATTCCTACAGAGACTGGTGAGCTGACTTTTCCTTTCCCCACATTCCTTGTTCTTCTCCATGTTATTGTATGGGGTAGTGCACAAGTCTGACTTTTTCTTTAGGGTAAAGTTTAGTGTGCACACTGTTGAGAAGTGAGGTGATGGAGGAATAAGCTGTGAAGGCCTTGGTAGTAGTAGATCAAAATTCACCACACTCATGAGTTCATGGTGAAAAATATTGCACTGCAGCAAGGCATGAGAGCGCCACTATTCAGGGCCAACAGACCAGCTAGTCAGCCAACAATCCTCGCTACATCCACCATTCAGCAAACTCTTTGTGGATCTCTCAGGGAAATTCTCCCCCCTTCTCCTTTCATTATTATGATACCTTGCTCCTCTACCTTCAGAAAACAGTGACTTAATGATTAAGACCTGGGACGGGTCAAAATGTCATAATTTAGTTCTAGTCTATCTTTTGTATCACCATTTGACCTGCTCCCTTGAATATTGTCTTTGTTCACTGGCTTTTGACTTAGACAGAGCTAGTCAGTAGAAAAAAATCGCTGCATGCCCAAGTTTGATTTGATATTCGCAAGTCAATGAGTATGTGGAAAATCTTGGACTTCACTCCGATTACATCTGAGTGCAATCTGATTTCCATAGACTGACAGAATAGAGAAGATGGAGCCTTTTTTTTTCTATCTTCTCCACATCCCAGAGAATCGGATCACATTATGATCTCACTTGGATCAGAGTTTGATCAGTATCATTTGCATAATTGACTCGATTCTCTCAGATGAGAGAATCTATGGTCGTGTGCACCCAGCCTTTAAATGTATAGGTTGATTACTCATCTAAGCTTGACATTATCCATACCCAGCAGCCAGATTGTTTGCGTCCCATCTGGAATGGTAGATGACTTTATCCACACCAATAACCTGCTCAGTACCGTCACTTTGGTACAGATTGTGATCTCCAAGACCCACACGAAAAGTTGCTGACCTATTAGATAAATATGGGTAAAAAAAATGGTTCAAAAATTGATACTTGACACAAAGTGGCTTATAAAGGGATATTTAAAGCAACAAAACTCACCAGTCTACACAGTGAGCAGCTGTCAACACCCAGTTAGTACGGATCAGGCTGCCTCCACAGGTGTGGTACCAATAACCACCAGAAAGATACTGCAGACTAACCTTATGAGAAATATATGGATATAGAAAGTCATCACATTATCTAAATATCATACTCTTTGGCATTGCAGCCAGTTTTAGCCTTTATGGCAAATCATTTTTGTTTTTTTTCATTTTTTATTGTCGAGTTCCATGAACCATAACTATTTTTTTGGCAACATAGTCGTACAAGGGATTGTTATTTGTGGGATGAGTCGTGTTTGTCAGTGACATCATTTTGGGGTATATTGTATCTAACTGTTTAACAAACTTTTCTTAAGTCTTCATTGGATGGAATATACCATAGACAAAACAGCATATCTGCCAGTTATTTTTTTGCTTTTTAAATTTTTCACTATTTGTTGTGCTGCTTTGTGCAATCTTAATAACCTCAAAAAAGATGAAATGCAAGCTGATAAATAGTAAAGTCATTTTTATTCCATTATAAAACAGAAAAGACACAAATTACACACATAACTGTATTGAAACCTGGTACATATAAAATAATGCATAAATAGTAGCAAAACTCCTGTAGTATATAAATATCATGGGTATATCGAAATGTATAATTAAATATTAAAGGTCCTATGCCCTACACATGCATATATAAGCAAATTTTAATTGGTAAGTATAGCACTCCGTTTTTATCTTTTTTGTAGCCACAAATTATGCAGCCACAGGGATTCGAACATAATATACGAGCACACCCAGATGTTTGGACATCATCCTAGCATGCTCAGATAAGACGTTATCCGAGCACGACTAACTCCTTATCCATGAGACAGTACAGTCCATAGGGTAGCTTACTTAAATGAAATGTGATTTTAGATTTAATTTCCTAATTATGACTTTTTTGGGCGGAGGAAAACTATTTCAATTGTCACCTTAGGAGGAAGAAACGGCCTTTAGTGTTTACAGCCTACCACAACCTTCTTCCATTGGGTTATTAATATGCAGTATATTTTGTTTGCTTACATATAGTCATTATATTCCGCAGTGCTTTACAGACATCACTGATCCTATTGGGACTCACAATATAAATTGCCTATCAGTATGTCAGAGTGACCTTCTATGTTATAAACTTAAATTCAGTGATAGAATAGACACTTACCTGCCAAGGCCAACTGTTCTTAACAACATCCGTTCCTCCTACAACGCGTCCATTTTGGTCTGCAAAGTCTTCATCACATTGACCTGAGAAAATAGAGATTTTCTACACTTACTTTTGACTCAGCTTAAATATTGTGTCAATGAAAAAGAACCAACATAAAGCAATTCCAGGACTACGCAGCCTTTAAGGTATATCTTCTATAAAATTTCCAATATATTGTGATCAAAGATGTGAAGCTATTAGATGCTGTTTCAATGTAGACAACAGACATAGTTCTAAAACTTCTCATCTCTATCAGTCTACACATACAAAGATGATTTGAATTTGACATTGAATTATTTCCTTTGTGAACTCTGAAAAAATACAGAGTTACCTTAACTTTACATCTAACTGTCGTCGAAAACGAGATATTCCAATGCATTGTGTTATATAACAATATTTTTTTCAGATGTGTTCCGGGCAGAATCCATCTGATAAAGACGTTTAGAGCACATACTCTAAGAATGATCAGAAGTGGGGACAAGATCAAGAATGGGCGCAGTAAAAACGTATTTACGGTACTAATTTACTAGTCATGCCAGACTTTGCAGCCGTCATAAACACCTGTACCATAAAAAAAACAGATTCCCACCTAAACTAATTTACTAAAGATAAAGTATTATGGCAGATATACTGGAATGATGAATACTACTGTTGCCCCTTATCTGCCCTTAGATCAATGACGGTTAAACCTTCAGCCCCATTAGTGGCAACGGATGTGCCACCTTATACCTCGTGTAGCATGCAATACATGTGTGTCCACCGTGAACAGTTCCACTCATTGCTCAGACTGGCATTGCGCTGAGGGCAGTGGTGGCAGAAGTCAAGCTTTGCAAGCCTTTCACAGCATGTAAGACAGGAATCTAATGAATTATCAATGTAAAATCCACATCTATAAATAGCCAGTAAGTGTTAGACTGGATAATACTAATCTATAACAGCACCTTGAGAATTTGACTATGTTAAGAAGATTAAAGGGGTTTTTCCACAAAGTTCATTTTAATCAATAGATCTTAGAATAATAATAATTTCCACATTTGGATGTGTTAAATGTTCCTGTTCTGTGTTATAAATGTGCCCCTACTGTGTAATGGCTGTGTCTAACCGTGCAGAGACATGGTCTGATCACACCACAGCTCCTGGGCAGGGGGGAAGTAAAGAGTATCTAGTGGGGAAAGAAAGGATTTAGTCAGCCACCAATTGTGCAAGTTCTCCCACTTAAAAAGATGAGAGAGGCCTGTAATTGACATCAAAGGTAGACCACAACTATGAGAGTCAAAATGAGAAAACAAATCCAGAAAACCACCTTGTCTGATTTGGCAAGATTTGTTTTGCAAATTAGGGTGGAAAATAAGTATTTGGTCACCTAAAAACATGCAACTTCTTTAAGAGGCTCTTCTGTCCTCCACACATTACCTGTAGTAATGACACCTGTTTGAACTTGTTATCAGTATAAAAGACACCTGTCCACAACCTCAAACATTCACACTCCAAACTCCACTATGGTGAAAACCAAAGAGCTGTCGAAGGACACCAGAAACAAGTGGGAGAACATGCACAATTGGTGGTTGACTAAATACTTTTTTTCCTCACTCTACAGACATTACAGCAGGGGATCACAAATATCTTTCTTTGATGTAATTTTTTTTAAAAAATAAGGAGGGAAAAGCGTTATCATACAAAAAGAATCAGCTGTGATCCGCAGCTCTCTTGCTTCCTCCCCTGCCCAGGAGCTGTGGTATGATCAGACCTGATTCCTGCATGGTCAGACACAGCCATTACACAGCAGGGGCACATTTATAAGATTATCTCAGAACAGGAACACTTTTTCTAAACACATCCTATTGTGGAAATTATTATTATTCAAAGGTATATTAATTAAAATTAATATTAAATTTAAATTTGTTCGTGGAAAAACCCATTTAAGTTTTTCTGCTTTGTATAATACCACAAAAGAAATCTTACCAAGCAGGACAAGAGAAGCTAGTAACAGCAGACGAAACATTTTGTGGCTTGTATCTGTAAAATGCTGTATGTTATAGGAGAGCCTGTATTTATAAGGTGGTAGCTCTATATTATAACTAATGAGAACGTTTGCAGGTGTCCCTAATGGTGTATTTGATCTTTGACTGTTACTTTTTTTAGATCATCTCACAAACCTTGAGAAACATGAAAAATGTTAGGAACAGTATACATAGAAGCAGTGAGAAATGACTGTATACATAGCTAGCTGCCATATTAAACTCGTTTACCTACTTTGGCTGACTATTTTGTCTAAAGAACTTCGATTTGTAACCTGTATAAAGAAAATCAATACAAGATTCTCATGTTTTGGTATCATACTTCAGAACTCCTAAATAAAATGAATCCCAAATTCTGAATGTTTGCTTTGGCTATGGGTCCCCAGTTGCTACTTTACCACTAATCTTCTGGTCATGTGCTAATTTAGATTCTGGGAAATAGTCAAGTCCTTTGTTTGAGTGTCTTCCTTTACCATATCTCTTATTTGGTTAGTCTTGCTGTTTACTTCCCCTTTAAGTAATCTGGGAGCACGTTGCGTGTTTGCTGTTTCTTTTACCCTTGTCTGTTTCACTCTATAGGCCCCGTCACGCTAGCGAGATCGCTGATTTTGTGACGCCACAGCGATCTCGCCAGCGAGATCTCTGTGTGTGACGGGGATCAGCGACCGGCCCCCTTGCCAGGTATTGCTGATCATGCTCGATCGGACTGGACCATTTTTTGATCGCTGGTCTCCCGCTGGCCAGCGCGCATTGCTGCATGTGGCAGTGCGAGACCAGCGATCAGCGACGCTGGTTTCTAATGTAAACATCGGGTATCCAGGAGCCGCGGCTCTTGGATACCCGCTGTTTACCTTGGAAACCGGCGTACTGGTTTCCAAGGTAAACAGCGGGTATCCAGGAGCAGCACGGCTCTTAGATACCCAATGTTTACCTTGGAAACCAGCATGTACACCGGTTTCCAAGGTAAACAGCGGGTATCCAAGAGCCGCGGCTCCTGGATACCCGATGTTTACATTAGAAACCAGCTTGCTCGCTGGTCCTGATCGCTGGAGGGGCTGTCTATGTGACAGCTCACCAGCGATCAGCCTAACGATGTCCCAGCGATCCCATCCATGTCGGATCGTTGTTGGGATCGCTGGGACATCGTTATGTGTAACGGGGCCTTATGTCTTTATGTTGGTGCAGGAATAATGTTCCTTCTTGTCATCACATTAGTAAGTTCATTCTCAGGCTAAAACAGAGATGGGAACGTGATCGATGCATGGGGTGAAAGAACCTGTCTAGGGATGCTAGGACGTTTAGTGTTGCGCAGGGCAAGTCAAAGAGGTGCCCCATTTTAATTTTTCCCTAGTGGCTGACAGAAGGTAACTGTAATGCATAGTTTTATTAAGGTGATCTGCCCAGCTACATAATGTAGGGACAGACATAGTTAAGGTTTGGTACTAGCACGTAATGGGAGGGACAAGTCCCAGTATAAAAAGGATTGCTTCCTGATAGATAGTCAGATAGGGAAGTACTTTAACCAAGATCAAGTTCAAGTGCAGTGGGCTCTTAGTGCTTCAAGAAAATATTATTCAGGGCAGTGGGAGGCCTTACTGGAATCCCTTTCAGACATCCGGAGCTCAAGGCTCAATATAGGTACTACAAATAAATTCAAAAAGTAGGAATAGAAATGCAGCACTCACCCATATCCTTTGAATTAAAAATCCTTTATTCCACACACGGGCATCATTCTTCATGGCAAGCAGGTAAAAACAGGAGTTAAAGCAGGTGAGAGGATAAACAACGGACTACGGTCATTTCACGTCTTAACTGACACTTCTTTACACCTGTAGAAGTTTTATATGAATGGCCATCCACACCAATATTTGCAGATCAAAAAGTAGGTGCCTCTTTACTCCTCTACTGGTACTACAAATAGTGCTTTATCCTCTGGCGCACAGGGGATGATGGACGTGGAACTGCTTGAAAGGAAGACAGGAAGGTAACAGATCCTGGATGTACTGGGGAACTGGATGGAAAATCCCTGGGACTGACAGAACCAGAAAATGTAGGGATAGTCCACGAGGAGCAGATAGTAATGCTGAAAATGTACTATATTAAGGAAACAAGAAGTGTTGTGCCCAATACTGCGTGTTACAATCTGACGAACTTGAACTGTCCAGTAAACATTTAGTTGATAAAACAAACTGGGTATCCCCTGAGCAGGGCCAGTGTTAGGGGCAGGCAGACCAGGCAGCTGCCTAGGGCCCCCCGCTCCAGTTCTCCAGGGGTCCCCAGACAGTGGTGTACTGCTAATAGTGGCACACCACGCAGCCAATATGGAGCCTGTGATTAAGAGGTGCCCGGCGCCACCGTCCCCGCATTCAACTTATCGGCTTCATAGATGCCAACATAGTTGAAAACAGTGAATGAGGAGAGTGCGTCAGAAGATGCTCCCTCTGCCATCATTCCCCCTCTGCCTCTGACGCAGCAGTGTGTGCCAGGAGTGGATCTGATGAGACGTGCTGCAGAAGTCAGAGCAGCAGGGGAATGAGGAGAGGTACGTATTTTTTGTGTGTGTACTATACTCTTTGTGGGGGGCTGCACTATACTGTTTGTGGGGGGCTGCACTATACTTTATGAGGGAGCTGCACTATACTGTGTGTGGGGGGATGCACTATACTGTGTGTGGAGAGGCTGCACTATACTGTGTGTGGGGAGGCTGCATTATTCTGTGTGTTGGGGCTGAACTATACTGTGTGTGGGGGACGCTGCACTAAACTGTGTGTGGGGAGCCTGCACTATACTGTGTGTGGGGAGCCTGCACTATACTGTTTGTGGGGGGCTGCACTATACTATGTGTGGGGGGCTGCCCTATACTGTGTGTGGGGAGGTTGCACTAAACTGTGTGTGTTTGTGTGGGGGCTGAATTATACTGTATGTGTGGGGGGCTGGATTATACTGTGTTTGGGGGGCTGCGTTATACTGTGTTTGGGGGGCTGCATTTTACTGTGTGTGGGGAGTCTACACTATACTATGTGTGGGGAGGCTGCACTATACTGTGTGCGGGGGCTGTACTATACTGTGTGTGGGGAGGCTGCACTATACTGTGTGTGGGGAGGTTGCACTATACTGTGTGCGGGGGCTGCACTATACTGTGTGTGGGGAGGCTGCACTATGCTGTGTGTATTTGTGTGGGGGGCTGAATTATATTGTGTGTGTGGGGTTCTGCATTATACTCTGAGGTGGCTGCCTTATACTGTGTGTGGGGAGGCTGCACTTTGCTGTGTGTGTGGGGCTGCACTATACTGTGTGTGAAGAGGCTGCCTTATACTGTATGTGGGGAGGCTGCACTATACTGTGTGTGAGGGGTGCACTATACTGTGGGTGGGTATGTAATAAGGTGGTACGGGATGGCAGTCGTGGGCGAGTACACTCAGCAACAGTCAGTGAACACCCCGGCACCTTGCACTTGAACAGACAAAGTCCCAGTCCCGTGGTGCGGTCAGTTACCTCTGTTTCATGCGCACGTCGGTCGCAGAGAGTCCAGTTCTCAGGAAACATCACAGGCCACAGATCTGTTTCAACGGATTAACTTTACTGAACAGTTGTACCCATGACACAGTGTAAAAAAGGCAATATTTCCTATTCTTTCCCTGCGACTTCAGTGGGTTGCACGACACAGCTACTGTCCTGGTCCCGAATCCCGTATTTCTCCTGGGGTCGATCCCATAGTGCCAGTATCTGTCTACACTGCCCGTGAGCCTAGGGGCAGTTTCTTCTTTTCCCCTCATCTGGGGGGTCCCCTCTTCTCACTACGGTGCATGTCCTGCCCCGGGCAAGCCTGCCCGGGCGTCTGCCCTCAAAGCGGGAACTCCTTTCCCTAAGTCCCTGAGGCTTTGCATTGTCCCCCTTTTAACTCCTCACAATTGTGTAGCCCATAGTAGTCTGTCGCTAAACTAATGCATAAAATACAGCACATTACAGTATACACAATACAAGAACATGCATAACAAACACAGCACATTACACTGGTAAAACATTAGGGAGCCGCAAATAACACTTGTTGCCTGCTCGTTATTCAGGAGGGAGTAGGCAACTGAGGGTCCCCGCCACCTCCTTACAGGTAGGCTGCACTATACTGTGTGTGTGTGTTTGTGTGGGGGGCTGAATTATACTGTGTGTGTGGGGGCTGCATTATACTCTGAAGGGGCTGCATTATACTCTGGTGAGGCTGCATTATACTGTGTTTGTGGGGGGCTGCATTATATTCTGAGGGGGGCTGCATTATATTCTGAGGGGTCTGCATTATACTCTATTAAGGACCTTGTGGAGTGCATTATACTATATGTACTATATAGAACCTGCCTTATACTCTATAGAGAACTATCTGTACCAATCTTCCTTCCTCAGCTGGAGTAAAGAGGCCGGGAAACAAGCGTCGAACGACTTTATTAATGTCGATTATGCTCGTTTAATGACCTGAACTCAGCGCATAAAAATACAACAGAAATGTTTGTGTGATGGTGCAATATGTGAGCACTTTAAACTTTTGCCCAGGGCACCAATTTGTCTAAACGAGCCCTGCCCATGAGTTATGTGAGGCAGCTCCTGAATATGGAGGCCTGGAGACAGTGGAGGCCTGTGGCCTACAAGTGAGTGAGATACAACCCACACATGACAGCACATTGGGACTGGGACACGATTTTCCTGTAAGGTGCCAGGAGGTTATGGAGCAGTAGCTCATCAATGGCTACCACCCTCTGGTACCTTGCATTAGGGAGATGGGCAAAAACTCCACTAAACTACTTTTGTGCTTTTTACCCGCAGCCAGATCTTTGCTAGTTTGTTTCTGGAAGCAGGTTTCTCCTACTTTCCGCCAAGAATAACTTGGATGAATTTGTGATATTTGCCATATGGAATATCTGACTGCCACAGGTGGAGGGGGCTCAATCTTTCGATTTCTACATGTTTATTTTACTACACTGCTTTTTTTTTTTTAATTGTTGTGTCTGTTAACTTTGCATAAACTTTAATAAAAATTACAGATACAAAAAAACTTGTTTTTCTTCTAATATCGGAGATTTTCTACTTTATTTTGATATACTGAAGCTTGTATGAACAGTAACTAAAGGGGATTTTACACATATTTAGTAAACTTTCAACCTGAAATTTCTGAGTGAATATTCCACTGCATATTACAATGCCAGAACTGTGGATTCTATGTTCAAATCCCATCAATACCCAGCATAATTTCATTAATTTCTTACAGAAGCTTTTCCACTAACTTTTTTATTGTTTAAAAGTGTGTGAATGTGGATGGAATGTAGTGTGAGTGTATTAATATACTCATCTACCACCGTTCTCTCAGGTGTCTAGCCCCGGTATTCTGCTCTTCTAAATGGCGTCACCGCTCTGCAGACGCCTCCATGTCACGCCACCCTCTGTACATAGAAAGCGTGTGCACAGCAATGACTAATGGTGCTCAGGTAGGTTCCCAAACCGTAATTAATGCAAAAATAGAACCCGGCACTCAACTTAGTGTTAAAGTTGTAGGTGATTTTATTCAATCCCAAACAGTAGCATATACAAAACGTTTTGGTCCATACAAAAGACCTTCGTCAGTTGCGTACTGAGGGTTATGATACATATACAATGGCCAACCACAGGATAACAATACGGAGAATGCCAAGAGGCTATATTGTAGTCAGGTATATTTAGGTAACAGGAGGGTAGATGCAGCCTTAGTTATAGCTGCTGTCACGGTGTCTAGTGCCGGGTTCTATTTTTGCATTAAATACGCTACACTCTGTGTGACCCGGAAGTGACTTTTAGGGTACATACCCATATGCGAGAAAAAAAGCAATCCGATTTCTGGACCGAAAAAACAGACGAATGCCATGCGAGTGTCATGCGATTTCCATGCGATTTTTCAACGGGACATCCGTATGCAATGCGATTTTAACATGAGCTTTTACACACAGCAGTTCTCTCTATGTAAAAGCTCATGTTAAAATCGCATTGTAATACACAACTGGACACGTCGTTTTAAAACCAAATATTCTTCAAAACATTATGCACATACACTCACTGGCCACTTTATTAGGTACACCATGCTAGTAAGGGGTTGGACCCCCTTTTGCCTTCAGAACTGCCTCAATTCTTCGTGGCAGAGATTCAACAAGGTGCTGGAAGCATTCCTCAGAGATTTTGGACCATATTGACATGATGGCATCACACAGTTGGCGCAGATTTGTCGGCTGCACATCCCTGATGCGAATCTCCCGTTCCACCACATCCCAAAGATGCTCTATTGGATGGAGATCTGGTGACTGAGGAGGCCATTTGAGTACAGTGAACTCATTGTCATGTTCAAGAAACCAATCTGAGATGATTCGAGCTTTATGACATGGCGCATTATCCTGCTGAAAGTAGCCATCAGATGTTGGGTACATTGTGGTCATAAAGGGATGGACATGGTCAGCAACAATACTCAGGTAGGCTGTGGCGTTGCAACGATGCTCAATTGGTACCAAGGGGCCCAAAGAGTGCCCAGAAAAAATTCCCCACACCATGACACCACCACCACCAGCCTGAACCGTTGATACAAGGCAGGATGGATCCATGCTTTCATGTTGTTTACGCCAAATTCTGACCCTACCATCCGAATGTCGCAGCAGAAATCGAGACTCATCAGACCAGGCAACGTTTTTCCAATCTTCTACTGTCCAATTTCGATGAGCTTGTGCAAATTTTAGCCTCAGTTTCCTGTTCTTAGCTGAGAGGAGTGGTACCCGGTGTGGTCTTCTGCTGCTGTAGCCCATCTGCCTCAAAGTTCGACGCACTGTGCGTTCAGAGATGCTCTTCTGCCTACCTTGGTTGTAACGGGTGGCAATTTGAGTCACTGTTGCCTTTCTATCAGCTCGAACCAGTCTGCCCATTCTCCTCTGACCTCTGGCATCAACATGGCATTTCCGGCCACAGAACTGCCGCTCACTGGATTTTTTTTCTTTTTCGGACCATTCTCTGTAAACCCTAGAGATGGTTGTGCGTGAAAATCCCAGTAGATCAGCAGTTTCTGAAATTCTCAGACCAGCCCTTCTGGCACCAACAATCTTGCCACGTTCAAAGGCACTCAAATCACCTTTCTTCCCCATACTGATGCTCGGTTTGAACTGCAGGAGATTGTCTTGACCATGTCTACATGCCTAAATGCACTGAGTTGCCGCCATGTGATTGGCTGATTAGAAATTAAGTCTTAACACACAGTTGGACAGGTGTACCTAATAAAGTGGCCAGTGAGTGTATATATATATATATATATAATATGTCAGTGACACACACACACACATATATATATATATATACACATTTATATTTCATAGATAGATAGATGATAAAAGAAAAGGATAGAATATCTGGATTACATCTTACAGATGTGCCATTTCTGGGGCGGCTGTGTGCTGGTGTTTGTCACCAGGAGGGGGGGTCCCAATATCCATGGCCCCTTTCTCGGCTATGAATATCAACCCGCAGCTTTTTGCATAGCTTTTTCTGGTTATTATTTATAGGGGGACCCCACGTAATTTTTTAGAGGGGGTCCCCCTATTTTAATAGCCAGTAAAGGCTAAATGGCTAAATATACAGTTGCAGGATGATCTTCATAGCCTGGGAAGTTCCATGGGTATTAACCCCTCCCCAGGTTACTAACATCGGCCCATGGCCGTCGGCTTTCCCTCTATGTAATATATATACAGTATGTGTGTCACTGACATGTATATACTGTATATTTATTCTGTGTGTATAGATCTCTTCTATCTTTTCTATTCTAAACATGTCAGTGTGATTTTACTTGTATGCCGGACATAAATTGCCGGCTTTTCAAAGGACATCGGTGCGAAAAATCGGACAGCACTCGCAAGTTGCGAGTGCTGTGCAATTTTTTTCTTGCACCCATTGACTTGCATTGGCGAGTTTTGTCTGAGAATCACAGCAATACGCAGCATGCTGCAATTTTTTTCTCAGTCCGATTTCGGCTGAGAAAAAAAATCGCCGATGAGATGTCACCTATTGAATAACATTGGTCTGAGTGCAATCTGATTTTTTATCGAATTGCACTCATCCGTATTTCTCGCAAATGGGTATGAGCCCTTACAGTGTAAGCCTATGGAGCATCAGAATGAGTCTGCATAGGATTTCATTATAACAACGACATCCGACTCACACATAGAGCGTAAAATGATTCGTCAGGTCTCATTTGCAGTGACGTCACTGAGAAGAGCAGAACAACGGCTCTGAACACAATGGACAGTGGCAGTAGGTGAGTATATTAACACACTCACCCTACATCTACATTGCATACATTTACACAATAAAAATGTTAGTAAGCGTGCTTCTTTAATAATATACAAATGATTACACTGACACCAACTGTTGATGAATAAGGCCTCAGTGCTTTATTATGGATTACACTGAAATAAATTAATATCACCAACAATGCAGAAACTCGGCTTCACTTTATTAACCAAAGATGAAAAGAAACATATCCACCAAGTATTAAAGGGAATCTGTCAACAAGTTTTTGCTATTTAATTTGAGAATAGCATGTTATAGAGAAAGAGAGCCTTATTACAGTGATGTGTCACTTATTAGGCTGTGATGTAGTTTCAATAGAAATAGTGTGTTATCAGCAGGAAATTATCACTAATTGACTAGGTCTCACGTGCATGGCAGTCGAGAGAATCTGCATAACCCCACTTTTGATTGGCAGTTTTCTGACAATGTACATGGGAAGCTGCCAATCAGGGATGTAGGTGGAATTATACATAGCTTAGCATTCTGACCAAAGTTACATCTACAACAGATAAAACAGGAAACCTATCAAAACTACGCAAAGCAGTCCAGTAAGTGTTGTATTGTTGGAATTTGTGTCTCTTGCCCTACATCATGATGCTATCAGATTACATAACAAAAACCTGCTGACATATTCCCTTTAAGATGAGTGAGTAAGGCCATCAGCTATGACAGTTTAAAGACCTGCATGCCCACCACCTCTTTCCCAGTGCCACAGCCTCAGTGACATTTTGAAAACCCTTAGGCTGGAGTCACACTAACCTGCGCAAAATACAGTCAGTATTTTACATGCATAATACGGATGACAGACCCCTAAACAGTGCTCCGTATGTCATCCGTAATCAAGGTGTGGTCGCGTATTTTGCACATGTAAGCATCCGTATGTAATCCGTATGGCATCCGTATGGCGAGATTTTCTCGCAGGCTTGCAAAATGGACATATAATGGAGCCCTATGACAGTTTTAATAAAGAAATGAAAGAATAGATATACACACATAGAATGCATATATATATATATATATATATATATATGTATTCTATGTGTATATATCTATTCTTTCATTGCTTTATTAAAACTGTCAGTGTGAGTTTACTGTATAGCGCACTGAATTGCCGGCTTTGCTAAAAGACACCGGGTGCGTATTTCTCGCAAGTCACACGTGTGGTCCGTGTGTAATCCGTATTTTTTGCGCACCCATAAACTTGCATTGGCGTATTATGGGCGTAGTACGCTGACAATCGCAGCATGCTGCGAGTGGCACGGAGCGTAGGATACTGAGGAGAAATATACGGCTGGTGCGAGTGACCCCATAGAGAATCATTTGTCCGTGTCTAATGCGTGCTTTTTGCGCCTCTCACTCTCCCGTATTCCTCGCCAGTGTGACCCCGGCCTAATTTAAAATGTCTAATCATTTCTCAGTTAGGTGGACCAGGTCATTCCTAAAAAATTCCTCATTTAAAGCGGTCATGCTCAATATGCACAGAATGATGGCTCAGTGGTTAGTACTGCAGCCTTGCTGGTGACCTGGGTTCAAATCCCACCAAGGAGAATATCTTTAAAGAGTGTGCATATGTTCTCCCCATTTTTGCCTGGGTTTCCCCCCACACTCCAAAAGATATACTGATATGGAATTTAGAGCATGAGCTCCTTTTAGGACAGTGGTGATAAAGTCTATAAAGTGCTGTGGATTTAATGGCGTTATATAAGCGAGTAAATAAAATCAATATCAGTTAGAACACACCTTATCAGGACATACATTTAGTAAGTGATCAGTTGTAAAAAAAAAAAAACTTCTCCCCACCAGTTCTTTCAAAAATCCCCTCAGTAGCTCTTCAATATTGATATGGGTCTTCAAGCTATATTCTTCAGAGGTGACTGGGCAGCTCCTTACATGAATGTAGTCTTGAAATAGATTTCAGTTTCCTGCCGCTGGACCCAGGAACCCATCAGATCCAGGACAGGACTTGCTAGAATCTTCAATAAATGCTAAAGTTTCACAGGCTCATTTAATCCTTTAAAAGACTCAAACAAGTGTAATGTGTATGAGGGCACCAGCAGACTCATGGTCAGGAGAGATGTCGATCACGTTAACCCAGTTTCACATAGTTCTCCCTCAGATAAGTCATCATCTGAGGTGTCATTTGGAGGCTTTCTCATAAAGAACACAGGAGCGCTCAGAAAAGTCAGCAGTCCTGTAGAGGTGGACATACTATTGGTGCGACCTGTGCAGCCACACAGGGGGCAAAAGAGGTGAGGGGGCCAACTTCCAAAGAGGGGCCATATACTGTGGTACAGGATTGCTCTTCTGCCTGGGGCCACAACTGAGCTTATGTGCATTGGAAAGTCACTTGAGATGGCTGTTGGCCGAATTATTGGTTGAAGCATCGTTCAGCCAACAGCCATCTAATGTTTGTGGCCACCCTTAGGAGTGTAAGATCTTAGGGAGAATTTTGTAGTGCCAAGTTATAATAAAGGTATTAAGAGAGAACATAAATGCACCAAAGCTCTGCATCTCAAGCATACTCAAAATATGGTCTTCATGATTGTCATTCTTTCTCAGCTTTCCACTGATGAATCTGGTTGCGACATTTATGCTGTGCCATGCTAAAAAAATATTGTAATTAGACATTAGGTTGTGTAATTTGAATTTCGATTTTTTTTTTTCTGTAATGCCTTAATATATGTATATATTGATATATTATGGTTTATTTGGTTTATTATTTGGCCAAAACTGTTTACCGAAAATTGTTATGCCCATTGCCATGTACAACCAATCTCTTATTGAAAAAAAAATTAAGGAGATATTCTTGTTGTCTTTGTTATGTACAAACTGTACATATAAGTTAACAAAAAATAACTTGATATCAAGAACAGAGCACATGTTCTATGTGGCAATAGATCCGGGTATACAACCAGGATATGGAGGGGAAGAAAAATCCCTATGGAGCTCCCTAACAACTAGAAAACACTAAAAAATGGAGCAAAACATCCATATTTTTGACACAATTAAATATCAAACTTACTTTATTAGTACAAAAATCATCATAAAAATATATCATCACAATGTATTGACAAAGACAGAGTCATTGAACACAGGTCAGAATGCACCAACATATACAGTAAAAACCGTGCTGCACAATGAGCACCACAATAAAAAAGGTTAGGCCGACATATTACCCCAAGGATCCCACAAGATACATAATAGTACAGCATACAGTGACCATAGCATAAGTACCCCAAATGAATGGGGGCAGCATAGTGGGGACCTATCACTCCTTAACCTTCTAAACCCCCAAAAGAGCCAATATTAACAAACATAGTGTCCTAACAGAGTATATCCATCTCTGGCCCAGAAAGGAAAGAAAGAGGGAAGTCCCTGGTTAGTAAAGGGTTTCAGCCATTACCAGTACTGATGAGGAATTCCTGCTGAGGCATGTCTGTTGGTGACCCTAAGGTACATAATTTTGAAAAAGAAACACCTGTCATTAATATCATTGTTATAAAAGTCATGTACTGATTTTTTCCCCATTTTCTGTTCCGCAGATTCCTGGCTACCAGAGAGACCTTATCACCTCTACATTTTCAGTTCCGCATTGGAGTGTCCACCCTTTCTGGGATTGTTGGAGACACCTGCCGTGCTTTATGTGACATTCTGTGTGAGGAATTCCTCCCCCAACCCACAATTGAACTCTGGCTGAAAAATGCTGCAAAATTCAAGGACATTAAGAATTTTCCAGACTGTTTGGGGGCTGTGGGCGGCAAACACATTCAGATTATGAAACCTGCTGGAAGTGGATCTGAGTATTTCAATTACAAAAAATACTTTTCCATTGTTCTCATGGCGATTGAAGATGCTGACTGTCGATTTGTCAGCGTGGACGTTGGCTCATTTGGATAAGGAAATGACTCATAGACTTTCAAAAACTCTGACATGGGCCAACGTTTGTATGGGAATAATTTCAATTATCCACAGCCACGACCTCTTCCAAACACTGAAGGACTGCCAATGCCATTTGTTGTGGTTGGGGATGAGGCGTTTCAAATGTGTGCCAACCTCATAAAACTGTACTCAAGTCGGGACTTGAATCACACCAAAAGGATTTACAACTACCGACTGACAAGGGCACGAAGAACTGTGGAGTGTGCCTTTGGATTACTGGTATCTAAATGGTGCATTTTGGGAACAGCTATCAATCTAAAACCTGAGACAATTGATGAGGTTGTGAAAGCGTGTGTTGTTCTGCACAATTACATCCTGGTGAAAGAGCGACAACAATTGGAACCTGACAAACCTGTTCATACACATTGCAGGATTACGAAGATCACCCTCTGAGGTCTACAGTGGAAGTTGCTCAAATTAGGGATAAATTTGCTGCCTACTTTGTTTCGGATATTGGACGTGAGGCATGGCAAGACGAAATGGTTTAAGCCACTAAGTTAAATGGACCTGTAATGTTATGTACCTGTAATATTATCTACCTGTAATGTTATGTACCTGTAATGTTTGCTGAATTTAATACTAACACCTGAACTGTAACTTTAATAATAAATACCTTTACTGTAACACCCGTTAATACTACACTCAACAATACACACGTTTAAATAAAGATATAAAGAAACAAGTATTGTGAACAAAAATAATTTTTATTAACAAACATAACAACAAGAGGAAATTTGACAAATAAATAAAAAATAATAAAAAAAAGGCTTTACTTTTGGGATCTGCGGGAGGGAGTGTAGACCTGGGGGGTGCTGGGCTGTGATGGTAGGCTAGGAGTGGTTGGGGAAGTTGTTACAGGGGAAGTGGCAGTCATTTGGAGGATTGTTAAGTCTGAAGTACGCATGCATATCGAACGTATGCGTACGCATGTCCTTGCGTACCAATGCATTCCCATAGACAGTAATGCGTTTTTTGACGCATTCATCCGCATGCGCATGTCTGCACATATTTGACAGATTTTTGATGCCTCAAAAAATGCAACATGTTGCATTCGCCACGCCCCGATGCACACCGCGAAACGACGCATGCCTACGCATCTGCATGAGAACGCATGCAGACGCATGTCCATGCGCACACCATGTTAAAGATATGTATGCATAATGCATGCGGATCTATGCAGATTAAACGCTGTGCACAGATACGCAAATGTGAAACCAGCCTAAGGGATTGTGGAATGAGACTCCACAAAAATGTTTATTTTTTCTTCAAAACTCTTTTTTTTTATTCTGCACAATTAGTTAACATTAAAAATCAGCATAAACTTGTTTTCGCAATAATTTGTATCATATTAGATTATTTAGACTGCTTAGTGAATGCAATAAACCCTAAAAAAGATAAAATGGCAAGATGTAGAATGAGAGCACACACTATCACCAATAGAAGACCTGACTAAGACCAAAGAATATGGTAAAGAAATGCATCTTAATTGAAAATAAAACATTAAAAGAATAGAGTGCACACCAAAAGAACAGGGAGCTAGCTGGTATTGTAGTATCAGAAGTATACATATAAGGCATTCAGGATATCAATATACAGAGGGTAGGGAAAGTATTCAGACCCTGTTAAATTTTTCACTCTTTGTTTCATTGCAGCCATTTGGTTAATTCAAAAAAGTTCATTTTTTTCTCAATAATGTACACTCTGCACCATATCTTGACTGAAAAAACCAAATGTAGAAATTTTTGCAAATTTATTTAAAAAGAAAAACTGAAACATCACATTGTTATGAGTTCATTTTCTCCTTCACCTCTGATGTCTGATGAACTCCCTCTGCTGGTGAAAGGAGGTAGTGAAATTGATCTGGATGGGAAGAACCTGTCATCTAAACAGGTGGAGTGTGATTGGACATCCGGAATTTCTGAGTGGATATAAGGAAGCCGACGCCCTGCAGGGTCGCTGGTGATCCTTTCTGCTCTGAGCGCTGGCATCCAGTTTAGTTCCTGTCTACTAAAAGCTAAGTTTTTGCTCTGCTATTTTTCCATGAGATTTTGTCTGTTTACTTAGTGTTTGTGTTCAGCCTGCCCTGGTTGGGACGGGCTGAACTCTATTTTTGTCCCTGATCAGTTGATCTCTTTGCTCTGTCTTCAGAATAGACCTGAGTGCTGATATAGTAATTTTGAAGTCTAGTGACTTCAGGGCCTTTTCTATCAGACATGTTGGACATTATTTTTGGCAGGGTTTTTGCGTGATTGCAGCCAGCATCTTTTCTGTCCATTCCTATCTAGTTAGTTGGGCCCCATCATTTGCTCAGCCTGCCTTTCTGTCTGTGTTTGTGTTTTCATCTGTTTTTCACTGACAATACATGTTGGGGGCTGTCTATTGCTTTGGGGTCTGCTCTGGGGCAGTTTAGATTTCCCCTTTCTTTCTTTAGGCTTATTTAGCTCTCTGGCTGTGACGAGGGGTCTAGGGCACCATAGGAACCCCCCATGGCTACTGTTAGTTGTGGTGAATGGGATCAGGGGTCTGCAATCCGCTAGCTACCAACCTCTCCGGTTTTCTGGACTTAGCTTGTGTTTTTGTTTTTTACCTCCTCCGGTGACTCATTCATAACATCACATGGTCATAAGTATTCAGACGCTTTCCTAAGTATTGAGCAGAAGCACCCTTTTGAGCTAGTACAGCCATGAGTCTTCTTGGGAATGATGCAACAAGTTTTTCACACCTGGATTTGGGGATCCTTTGCCATTCTTCCTTACAGATCCTCTCCAGTTCCGTCAGGTTGGATGGTGAACATTGGTGGACAGCCATTTTAAGGTCTCTCCAGAGATGCTCAATTGGGTTTAGGTCAGGGCTCTGGCTGGGTCAGTCAAGAGTTGTTCTGAAGCCACTCCTTTGTTATTTTAGCTGTGTACTTAGGGTTATTGTCTTGTTGGAAGGTGAACCTTCGGCCATGTCTGAGGTCCAGAGAACTCTGGAAAAGGTTTTTATCCAGGATATCTCTGTACTTGGCCGCATTCCTGTTTCCTTCAATTGCAACCAGTCACCCTGTCCCAGCAGCAGAAAAACACCCCCAGAGCATTATGCTGCCACCATGTTTCACTGTTGGGATTGTATTGGGCAGGTGATGAGCAGTGCCTGATTTTCTCCACACATACCACTTCACCAAAAAGTTCTATATTTGTCTCATCAGACCAGAGAATCTTATTTCTCATAGTCTGGGAGTCCTTCATGTGTTTTTTAGCAAACTCTATGCAGGCTTTCATACAGTGGGGAAAAAAAGTATTTAGTCAGTCAGCAATAGTGCAAGTTCCACCACTTAAAAAGATGAGAGGCGTCTGTAATTTACATCATAGGTAGACCTCAACCTTGGGAGACAAACTGAGGAAAAAAAAATCCAGAAAATCACATTGTCTGTTTTTTTTTTCATTTTATTTGTATATTATGGTGGAAAATAAGTATTTGGTCAGAAACAAAATTTCATCTCAATACTTTGTGATATATCCTTTGTTGGCAATGACAGAGGTCAAACGTTTTCTGTAAGTCTTCACAAGGTTGCCACACACTGTTGTTGGTATGTTGGCCCATTCCTCCATGCAGATCTCCTCTAGAGCAGTGATGTTTTTGGCTTTTCACTTGGCAACACGGACTTTCAACTCCCTCCAAAGGTTTTCTATAGGGTTGAGATCTGGAGACTGGCTAGGCCACTCCAGGACCTTGAAATGCTTCTTACAAAGCCACTCCTTCGTTGCCCTGGCGGTGTGCTTTGGATCATTGTCATGTTGAAAGAACCAGCCACGTTTCATCTTCAATGCCCTTGCTGATGGAAGGAGGTTTGCACTCAAAATCTCACGATACATGGCCCCATTCATTCTTTCATGTACCCGGATCAGTCGTCCTGGCCCCTTTGCAGAGAAACAGCCCCAAAGCATGATGTTTCCACCACCATGCTTTACAGTAGGTATGGTGTTTGATGGATGCAACTCAGTATTCTTTTTCCTCCAAACACGACAAGTTGTGTTTCTACCAAACAGTTCCAGTTTGGTTTCATCAGACCATAGGACATTCTCCCAAAACTCCTCTGGATCATCCAAATGCTCTCTAGCAAACTTCAGACGGGCCCGGACATGTACAGGCTTAAGCAGTGGGACACGTCTGGCACTGCAGGATCTGAGTCCATGGTGGCGTAGTGTGGTACTTATGGTAGGCCTTGTTACATTGGTCCCAGCTCTCTGCAGTTCATTCACTAGGTCCCCCCGCGTGGTTCTGGGATTTTTGCTCACCGTTCTTGTGATCATTCTGACCCCACGGGGTGGGATTTTGCGTGGAGCACCAGATCGAGGGAGATTATCAGTGGTCTTGTATGTCTTCCATTTTCTAATAATTGCTCCCACAGTTGATTTCTTCACTCCAAGCTGGTTGGCTATTGCAGATTCAGTCTTCCCAGCCTGGTGCAGGGCTACAATTTTGTTTCTGGTGTCCTTTGACAGCTCTTTGGTCTTCACCATAGTGGAGTTTGGAGTCAGACTGTTTGAGGGTGTGCACAGGTGTCTTTTTATACTGATAACAAGTTTAAACAGGTGCCATTACTACAGGTAATGAGTGGAGGAAAGAGGAGACTCTTAAAGAAGAAGTTACAGGTCTGTGAGAGCCAGAAATCTTGATTGCTTGTTTGACCAAATACTTATTTTCCACCATAATATGCAAATAAAATGAAAAAAAAACAGACAATGTGATTTTCTGGATTTTTTTTTCTCAGTTTGTCTCCCATAGTTGAGGTCTACCTATGATGTAAATTACAGACGCCTCTCATCTTTTTAAGTGGTGGAACTTGCACTATTGCTGACTGACTAAATACTTTTTTTCCCCACTGTATGTCTGGCACTGAGGAGAGGCTTCTGTCTGGCCACTCGGCGTTAAAGGCCCAACCGGTGGAGGGCTGCAGTGATAGTTGACTTTGTGGAACATTCTACAATCTCCCTACTGCATCTGTGGTGCTCAGCCACAGTGATCTTGGGGTTCTTCTTTACCTCTCACCAAGGTTCTTCTCCCACGATTGCTGAGTTTGGCTGGACGGCCAGGTCTAGGACGACATCTTTTGTTCCCAAACTTCTTCCGTTTAAGGATTATGGAGGCCAAAGTGCTCTTAAGAACCTTGAGTACTGCAGAAATTCTTTTTTAATCTTGGTCAGATGTGTGCCTTGCCATAATTCTGTCTCTGAGCTCCTTGGCCAGTTCCTTTGACCTCATGATTCTCATTTGGTCTGACATACGCTGTGAGGTCTTATATAGACAGGTGTGTGCCTTTACAAATGAAGTCCTATTAGTTTAATTAAACACAGCTGGACTCCAATGAAGGAGTAGAACCATCTCAAAGAGGATCAAAATGAAATGGACAGCACGTGACCTAAAACATGAGTGTCTGAGCAAAGGGTCTGAATATTTATGACCATGTGATATTTCAGTTTTTCTTTTTTAATAAATTTGCAAAAATTTCTACATTTTTGTTTTTTTCAGTCAAGATATGGTGCAGAGTGTACATTAATGAGGAAAAAAATGAACTTTTTTGAATTTACCAAATGGCTGCAATGAAACAAAGAGTGAAAATTTTAAAGGGGTCTGAATACTTTCCGTACCCACTGTATATAGACAGGAACAGGCATTTGGGTTGGTACATAAAGATTTAGAGCCATGTTAGTAGTCGAACTTTGCAAATTTTCAAATCGTTGTCTCATCTGATTAGTTTTTCCCCGTGATATCAGTCACTACTAGGGATGACACAGGTAGCACAAGGTTCTTAGTGCTCTGGTCCAGGGGCCACAGACTTCTGACATGGCCGATTGACCAGGGTCCTGCAAATCGTTTTTGCTCCACTCTATAAAGAGGGCTGAGAAGACCCATATAAATGAATACTAAGGCACCATCCCAACAAATAAAGTGGAGCACTTGGTACTTCACCACATCTGATGTGCGTTTCACTCAATGTACTTTCTTCAGGGGGCCGAAATAGGGCTGGTTAATAAGGTGTTAAAATCAATACTATAAAAAAAAAAATCAAACAATGGTAATAATTTACTTTCGGTGAGTGTACTGCTGCAAATTCTAAAATAAAGCTATTGTTACTTAGTATTAAGAATAATGTTTTTAGAGAATTGACAGATTTCAATATCAGATATGGGACTGTTGGATTGTACAAAAATAACTTTCTAATGGCATGATCTAGGTCTGTGCTACAGCATCGTACAGACACAACTATGGTACAGGTAATATACAGATGTGTATTATGCATTAGTATATAGCATTTATGGTTTATAAACTATGTAATACTGTTCTATAGGCTATATGGACGTCTGTTGCTTTATGGAAACACAGTAGTGCTTTATGGAAACTCCGCATATGGGGTACTGTGTACAGTTTTGGGCACCGGTGCTCAGGAAGGATATAAAGGAACTAGAGCGGGTACAAAGGAGGGCAACAAAATTAATAAAGGGGATGGGGGAACTACAATACCCAGAGAGATTAGCAAAATTAGGATTATTTAGTCTAGGAAAAAGACGACTGAGGGGCAAACTAATAACCATGTATAAGTATATAAGGGGACAATACAAATATCTCTCCGAGGATCTGTTTATACCAAGGAAGGTGACGGTCACAAGGGGGCATTCTCTGCGTCTGGAGGAGAAAAGGTTTTTCCACCAACATAGAAGAGGATTCTTTACTGTTAGGGCAGTGAGAATCTGGAATTACCTGCCTGAGGAGGTGGTGGAACTCAGTCGAAGGGTTCAAGAGAGGCCTGGATGTCTTCCTGGAGCGTAACAATATAGTATCTTACAGTTAGTGTTAGGTTCTTTAGAAGGTCGTAGATCTGGGGATTTATTCTGACAGAATTTTATAGGCTGAAATGGATGGACTAATGTCTTTTTTCGGCCTTACTAATTATGTTACTATGTTACTATGTCCCTTGTAAAATAGCTATAACTATAACTTCACCATGGATAAAATATTGGCAAGTGACCTTGTGACTATCACAAAATGTTTGACACTGAGGCTTGTGACCTTTTCGTCCCTTAGGAAGGCATTAAATAATTGTGATTTTAACAGAATTTTATAATGAATTGCTGCCTATGTTGCATTACAATGGAGTTTTAGAATTATTAAACCTGTCCAAAGTACAGATCACTTCTGTAATGTTATCAAATGATTGTGCAATCAAATATAATATTGCAACATGGTAAACTGGAAAAGAAGTGACAACAAACTCTGAGAACCAATGAGAATGCTGGTAAGGCCATAGAATGTAAAAGGTAACAAGCAGGAACGCGGGATGCAGTGACTGGATGCAGGCAGAGCAAGGGTTAACAGATTTACAGGGGAATACTTCACACAGGGAGGTAAATAGTTAAACAGTCGGGAGATAAAGGGTCAGTCAGGGGAGACAAACGGTACATTAAGGCAAAGGATATGACAACGGTTTGGATGACGGCAGTTCGTTAGCATAGATGTAAAGCAGTCCTTAAACTGCAGCTCCTGCTGCGAACTCAATTGCGCCGCAATGGCTGGCGCGGTGTCCTTTGTAGTGGGGTCAGGTAGACAATAATACCCCGTCTTCTGGTAACAATGGTCGGTCTCTGGTACCTTCCACTGCCCCTTGTCCATATACTGCTGTGGCTATTCAAGGCACGGGCCACAGACCGGTATAAACCTAACGTGGCTCCTTAACTGTCTTAACTGATGTAGTGAGGTCACAAAGGTCAGGACAACTATTCTGTGTCCACGTTAGGGTGCGAGTGTCAGTCCTGTGAGGTTTCTCTTAGGCAGAGCGTGTGCGAATATGGCGCCCCTGAGGGTCCAGTTGCCACAGAGGTACTGCACCTCATCCAGAGGTGTGGTAACCCACCCTCAGGTAAGGAGGGGACACCACAAGGACTCCTATCACTTGCACCCAATACACACCAGACTGGCCAGGAAAGGGTGTTGGGAAGTGAGTGGGAAAGGTAGGTAAAGTGGGAGGAGCTTAGGTAGTGGAGTGATAGCTGGGCATCCAATTAGATTGAGAAAGGTGACACTTGGTGGGAGGAGCTAGTTCTGAGGTAAAGAGATCCTTCCAGAAACTAGTCAGTCGGTGACAGGACAGCGGAGGAGCAGGACTGACAGAGTGAGAGTCCGAGTCAGTGAGAGAACCATCTAGAAGAAAGCTCCTAAGAGAAGAGAAGTGGTCCTAGGGGCACGGATTGTGCGTTAAACCAACCGTGGGACCAACATCCTCAAAGGGAGGACGAGGCTGCAGTGAGGAAGCCGGCCCCTCAGGCTAGTAGAGTACTACATGGCTCAGCTAGAAAGCCGGAGGCCGAGGTAACTTTAAGTGCCTCGGCCACAACCGTATACATTCCTGGCAAAGGTAGCTGTAGAGGATACCGGGGCCTGACCCATGTCGCTCGGTGAGATCCGTGGCTGCCGGCTTGGGGACACTGTGTGCGAAGGCGCAGGGCAGGAGTGAGTGGGGAATACAGAGCAGAGAGACAGCCTAGAAAGGTTAACACAAAGAGGAGTCCTGAAAGGTGTACCCAATTTACCTGGGAGTTGGCTGAACCCCTCACTCGGAGGACACAGTACCAAGTGGGTCATCGTGTAACAAGAAGTGTGAGTAAAAACCCAGAAACTGCACCCAATTGTGTCCTTTTTCTTATTAATCTCTCCAGCCTCACACTGCAAACAACAACATCACCGTCACCGGCTCAACTGCCCTGGGACACAGCTCTACCTGTGGAGAGCTTTACCATCCCTGCTGCCCTAACACCGTTCCAGAGGATCTGCAGAGCAGCGTTGGCTTAATACCTGCATTGCCGAATACCACAGGTGGCGTCACGAATCCCCTTTTCCTAATTCATTTTCCTACCATCTTCCCCCTTCATCTGAAATTCCATCATTGACATTGGACACCCAGGGCCACGGACCGGGTCACCATCACCACCGTGACACACTTCCCGTTCAAAGAGCCTGAAAGGCCCGGTACCGAGTACTCCTGGCCTTGCTGGGCGTTCCACGGTACTCACGGTCAGGTCGTGTACTGCACCTGGTACTCTCTGGCTGTCACTGGACACACACCGCACGTCCCGCTCTCTCTGGTCCCCGCTGTTGGTGGCGGGCGACGCTGGTCTGCCTGGCGCTGGTACTCCAGGCCGGAGCACTCCTCTCTTGGTCTGCTGCGACACGCGGCTCAGCTTCGCTCTGGGTGCACGGCTCTGCACAGCTCTCACTGCTGGCATGGCTCTGCTCCACTGACACGGCTCTCCCTGCTGACACAGCTCTGCTCTGCTGGCACGGCTCTGCTCTTCAGGGGACAGGGAGTCCTTCTATATGGCCCGTTGCCACACCGGGACACTCTGATGGGGGAAGCAGAGCGAGCTGCTCACCGCTCTTCGCGCTGCCCTCTGCACTGCTCTGCGCCGGCACCAGACTGACTCTTTTGGCACGATTTATCCTTTTATATGCCGACTGCGGCGCACCTTTTTATGGCTCTCCCCGCCCCCTCCTGTCAGCAGGAAATTCTGTCCCTCTCAGGCTTCTCTCATGCAGCAGAGGGAGGTCCGTCCCACTCAGGCTTCCCCCTGGGAAAAGAGGATGCAACCCTTCTAGTTCCGAACCCGGCATGCAGGTACCCGAGGTCTGGTCTATCTTCTTACAAGAACACACAGATTAGTAAGATGAAGATCCTTATCTGTGACAGCCTGCTCAGTTTTCTGTAAACCCCTCAGAAGAAGCTGACGCGAAACATGCATCAAGGGGATCTATGACGTGTCTGACCAGTACTGAACAGTGGTGATTAATGTGCCCAATTAATGGAATGAAACTTAACCATAAAGATATCTATGCTTCCACTTTGCACTTTATACAAGAATTTTCAGCTTTTTGATTCCTGATGTATTCTACCCCTTGTGCTGCGATACACCGTCTATCAAGAATATATTTTAAGAATGTCTAGCATATCCACTTTATGACACACTCTTTTTCACATGAGTTTATGTGCTAAATGTAAGTTTTTTATTAGGCAAGGATTTTAAGCGCGGATTTTCTTTACTAGCAGAGAAAATTATTGGTATACACACTAGGTGGCAATATACTACCTGGTTTGGCCTGCAAGGAAAATGATAATGCAAAATTATTCCTAGTGTTCGTAAGGATACTGAAAGTCTTTTGATATGACCACTATGTCTGTTGTAATTCCTTGATTCAATATTGGTTTGCGTGTAATTTCCCTTTTTCACATTATGCAATTTTTTTCCTCCCTTCTATGTTGCTCTCTTTGCTCTGGGCACAAAATATTGAACTTAATTCAGTTTTGCAATTCCCTTTACCATATATATATAGTTTGATTAATGCCTTTGTTTATTCTCACCTGTAAATGTGATATTATGGAGTTGCATATGTATAATAAATTTTTCTACATTTATTCGCACTGTTCATCTATGTTTAAATGTTGTTTAGGTGTTAATAAAATTTGGAACATTTTGAAAAAGCAAAGTTCTTAATTTTTGATATGAGGATTTAGAAATGGATAAGGAGATGCTGTGTGGACTAATTGGCCCATTTATCGGATATTTTTAATGTAAAATGTGCTTGTGGATATATATCGTGTTAAGTTCACTTTAGGCCTCTATCAGCCTATAAATGAAATATGTATGATACATTTCACTTTGATTTGATGCAATTTCAAAACAGTCCACTATTTCTATTAAATGGTCAGGATAAACTGGAAACGTCCACTTAGCCAACTATTAACTGCAGAAGGGTCATTTATCAGACAGTTTTTAGCTGAGCGGGCATTTCTAGTGTGTCTAGATGGCACCAAGAAGCACAGAACAGTTTGGGCTGAGTCAGCTTCAAAACCAGAGCTGTGAGCCACCCGTAAGGGTGAGTATGGCATCTTTTATGTTTTTAAGCATCCAAATGCTTGTAATTGAAAAATACCGCTTTGGGGCCCCCCATAATTTTCATAATCAGCAGAGGGAAAGCCGATGGCTGAGGGCTGATGTTAAAATTCTGGGAAAGAGACAGTACTCATAAAGGTTCCCAAGCTAATTAATATCAGTGTGTCGTCAGTGTGCATGTGTACGGGACATTTTGTGGCCCGTGTTGCTACTGAAAACACTGACATTTGAAAGAGCCCTTAGTAAACTCCGTCATTTACCCAACTTTGGCCGACATTTGCCGATTGTTAGGAAAAAAGCTTGGAAATCCGAACAAGAATCCCAATGTGCAACGTTCGTGCCGAATTTGAGATTGGCAAACGTTTTTTGAACAAGTTCGCTCATCTCTTTTCCAAAAGAAACAAGTGTGAACATCTGTGCAATGAAGCGATGATGTCCAAAAAAAAAAGTCAGAATTAAAGGAGCTGAAGAATTTTTACATGGAATTTGACTCAATTTTTTAACCAAGTGACTGGTCCTCTTTAAGACTAAATTATTCTATTGTGTTTCTGAAAATGCTCTTTAGATTATACATTACAAGTATATACTGAATGTTTATTGTTGTTCTTTGTTTTGCTATATGATCATTTGGTTATGTACCCCACAGATTACATGAACTTGTTAGTCCACCCTTCTAATGGACTGGTGCAAGTACCAGGTCAGAGTAGTGGGCACCAGAAATAAAAATGCCTGAATGGCCGGTGGACACCGCATCTGGAGGCACGTTTGCCCCTCTCCTATATACTGACAAGCTCATTACCTTAGAGAGATTATTCTCCTCAATGCCTAAAGCACCATTGTCCTTTCTGATAGATGCCTATAAGCTCTACACAATCTATATACCACACGTAACTGAAGAAGGTCACATTGACCGAAACGTCTTTTTTCGTGTACTACAATAAACCGCCTTACAAATACCTTTAAGTTGAGTGCTAGGTTCATATTTGTTGAATGCCAGCAAGAGGAGGTGTCTGTCTACAGGCGCTGGCTAGGGCCGCCATCAGGGCATCATTGTCATTCGCTGGCAAGTACGTGCTTGAAACGCCGGGAGAGATCATCACCGCAGGAGCGCAGCCAGGTAAGAGGAAAGGTTGTTTTTTTTTTAATTGAACGCGGCAACCGCACTATGTTTCACAGGCAGGATGGAGACACATGGACCATGTGTCTCCATCCTGCCCAGGGCAGAATGGAGACACGGGGACAGAATAGAGACACGGGCAGGATTGGAGACACGGGGGCAGAATGGAGACAAGGGGCAGAATGGAAACACGGGGGCAGGATTGGAGACACGGGCAGGATTGGAGACACAGGGGCAGGATTGGAGACACAGGCAGAATGGAGACAAGGGGCAGAATGGGGACACGGGGAAGAATGGAGACACGGGGGCAGAATGGAGACACGAGGGCAGAAGGGAGACACGGTGCAGAATGGAAGCAAGGGCAGAATGGAGACATGGGTAGAATGGAGACACGGGGCAGAATGGAGGCAAGGGGCAGAATGGAGACACGGGGCAGAATGGAGACACGGGTACAGAATGGGAGACACAGGGTAGAATGGAGACAAGGAGCAGAACGGAGACACGGGGCAGAATGGAGAAATGGGGGGCA
The DNA here is from genome assembly GCF_039654945.1 of Dendrobates tinctorius. Taxonomy (NCBI): domain Eukaryota; kingdom Metazoa; phylum Chordata; class Amphibia; order Anura; family Dendrobatidae; genus Dendrobates; species Dendrobates tinctorius. The sequence continues at coordinate 7,224,962 of NW_027361719.1, read as the reverse complement.
AAATGGAGATGGGGCAGAATGGATGAAACGGGGGCAGGATGGGAGACATGGGGAAGGATGGGTGAAACGGGGGAAGGATGGGAGACACGGGGCAGGATGGAAGACACGGGGGCAGGATGCAGACATGGTGCAGGATGGAAGACACGGGGGCAGGATGCAGACATGGTGCAGGATGGAGACAGATGGGGCGGGATGGACACAGGTGGGACAGGATCTAGGGGCAGGATGGAGACAGATGGTGCAGGATCATGGAGCAGGATGGAGACAGATGGTGTAGGATCATTGGGCAGGATGGATATGATGGAAACAGATGGGGTAGGATCATGGAGCAGATGGGACAGGATCATGCGGCAGGAAGGAGACAGATGGTGTAGGATCATGGGGCAGGATGGATATGATGGAGGCAAATGGGGCAGGATCATGGGGCAGGTGGGGCAGGATCATGGGACAGACAGAACAGGATCATGGGACAGGATTATTTTGCAGGATCATGGGGCAGAGGGGGCAGGATCATGGGGCATGTGGGGCAGGATCATGGGACAGATGGGGCAGGATTATGGTGCAAGATCATGGGACAGATGGGGCAGGATGGGGAGATTATATGGGGCAGGATGGGACATCACATGGGGGCAGGGTAGGAGAACATATGGCTGGAGCCAGGAATGAGACACACGGGGGCCAGGATGGGGGATATTATTACCATAGGGGCTAATTAAGGGATATTATTACTGCAGTAATGTATTTATTTTATTTTTTGATGATACTGTTTTAAATGGGGGAGGCGGTCCTGTTACTGTGCAGAGCAACACCGTCGCCTTTTTTTCTTCATCTCGTTTATGTGCTAAATGTAAGTTTTTTATTAGGCAAGGATTTTAAGCGCGGATTTTCTTTACTAGCAGAGAAAATTATTGGTATACACACTAGGTGGCAATATACTACCTGGTTTGGCCTGCAAGGAAAATGATAATGCAAAATTATTCCTAGTGTTCGTAAGGATACTGAAAGTCTTTTGATATGACCACTATGTCTGTTGTAATTCCTTGATTCAATATTGGCTTGCGTGTAATTTCCCTTTTTCACATTATGCAATTTTTTTCCTCCCTTCTATGTTGCTCTCTTTGCTCTGGGCACAAAATATTGAACTTAATTCAGTTTTGCAATTCCCTTTACCATATATATATATATATAGTTTGATTAATGCCTTTGTTTATTCTCACCTGTAAATGTGATATTATGGAGTTGCATATGTATAATAAATTTTTCTACATTTATTCGCACTGTTCATCTATGTTTAAATGTTGTTTAGGTGTTAATAAAATTTGGAACATTTTGAAAAAGCAAAGTTCTTAATTTTTGATATGAGGATTTAGAAATGGATAAGGAGATGCTGTGTGGACTAATTGGCCCATTTATCGGATATTTTTAATGTAAAATGTGCTTGTGGATATATATCGTGTTAAGTTCACTTTAGGCCTCTATCAGCCTATAAATGAAATATGTATGATACATTTCACTTTGATTTGATGCAATTTCAAAACAGTCCACTATTTCTATTAAATGGTCAGGATAAACTGGAAACGTCCACTTAGCCAACTATTAACTGCAGAAGGGTCATTTATCAGACAGTTTTTAGCTGAGCGGGCATTTCTAGTGTGTCTAGATGGCACCAAGAAGCACAGAACAGTTTGGGCTGAGTCAGCTTCAAAACCAGAGCTGTGAGCCACCCGTAAGGGTGAGTATGGCATCTTTTATGTTTTTAAGCATCCAAATGCTTGTAATTGAAAAATACCGCTTTGGGGCCCCCCATAATTTTCATAATCAGCAGAGGGAAAGCCGATGGCTGAGGGCTGATGTTAAAATTCTGGGAAAGAGACAGTACTCATAAAGGTTCCCAAGCTAATTAATATCAGTGTGTCGTCAGTGTGCATGTGTACGGGACATTTTGTGGCCCGTGTTGCTACTGAAAACACTGACATTTGAAAGAGCCCTTAGTAAACTCCGTCATTTACCCAACTTTGGCCGACATTTGCCGATTGTTAGGAAAAAAGCTTGGAAATCCGAACAAGAATCCCAATGTGCAATGTTTGTGCCGAATTTGAGATTGGCAAACGTTTTTTGAACAAGTTCGCTCATCTCTTTTCCAAAAGAAACAAGTGTGAACATCTGTGCAATGAAGCGATGATGTCCAAAAAAAAAAGTCAGAATTAAAGGAGCTGAAGAATTTTTACATGGAATTTGACTCAATTTTTTAACCAAGTGACTGGTCCTCTTTAAGACTAAATTATTCTATTGTGTTTCTGAAACTGCTCTTTAGATTATACATTACAAGTATATACTGAATGTTTATTGTTGTTCTTTGTTTTGCTATATGATCATTTGGTTATGTACCCCACAGATTACATGAACTTGTTAGTCCACCCTTCTAATGGACTGGTGCAAGTACCAGGTCAGAGTAGTGGGCACCAGAAATAAAAATGCCTGAATAGCCGGTGGACACCGCATCTGGAGGCACGTTTGCCCCTCTCCTATATACTGACAAGCTCATTACCTTAGAGAGATTATTCTCCTCAATGCCTAAAGCACCATTGTCCTTTCTGATAGATGCCTATAAGCTCTACACAATCTATATACCACACGTAACTGAAGAAGGTCACATTGACCGAAACATCTTTTTTCGTGTACTACAATAAACCGCCTTACAAATACCTTTAAGTTGAGTGCTAGGTTCATATTTGTTGAATGCCAGCAAGAGGAGGTGTCTGTCTACAGGCGCTGGCTAGGGCCGCCATCAGGGCATCATTGTCATTCGCCGGCAAGTACGTGCTTGAAACGCCGGGAGAGATCATCGCCGCAGGAGCGCAGCCAGGTAAGAGGAAAGGTTGTTTTTTTTTTAATTGAACGCGGCAACCGCACTATGTTTCACAGGCAGGATGGAGACACATGGACCATGTGTCTCCATCCTGCCCAGGGCAGAATGGAGACACGGGGACAGAATGGAGACACGGGCAGGATTGGAGACACGGGGGCAGAATGGAGACAAGGGGCAGAATGGAGACACGGGGGCAGGATTGGAGACACGGGCAGGATTGGAGACACAGGGGCAGGATTGGAGACACAGGCATGAGGAGATTGGAGACACACGGGGGCCAGGATGGGGGATATTATTACCATAGGGGCTAATTAAGGGATATTATTACTGCAGTAATGTATTTATTTTATTTTTTGATGATACTGTTTTAAATGGGGGAGGCGTCCTGTTACTGTGCAGAGCAACACCGTCGCCTTTTTTTCTTCATCTCGTGTAGTTTAGAATTTTTAAAAAAAAAATAAGTAATGTGTTCTGCAAGCGGTGCTCTAGATAACTGTGTTATTTCCTGCAGAGGTGAGTCCTGGCTGGAAGAAGTGACGGTGGGCTGTGTTGGATGAAGATTAAAAGCGAAGATGAATGACTTCACTTAGAGATGTCACCGGTGAGTCAGTGTGTTACCTCTACACTGACACTATACACTGTATACTACAGTATGTACAACGGTCCTGTGTACAATGTCACCATTGATCACTGTATTACCTTTACACTATATACAGAGCTCCTGTGTATAATGTCACCGTGATCACTGTATTACCTGTACACAGACATTGCATACTAAGTACAGATCTCCTTTGAATAATGGCACTTATGGTGACATTAGTATTGTGCTTTTTTTATTACTGATCAGTATTGTAGTATTCAGTCACTTTGTAGTGGTACTATGTTGTCCGGCCATGGTGTGGCGGTATTTGTTCCTTGTATGTGTTATTATTTGGTCACTATGTGGTGGTAATATGTGATCTGGTCATGGTGTGGTGATATTTGTTCCTTGTAGGAGGTATTATTGGTCATCATATAGTGGTAATATGTGGTCTGGACATGGTGTGGTGGTGTTTGTTCTTGTAAGTGGTATTATTCGGTCACTGTGGTGGTAATATGTGGTCTGGACATGGTGTGGTGGTATTTGTTCCTTGTATGTGGTATTATTTGGCCACTGTGGTGGTAATATGTGGTCTGGACATGGTGCAGTGGTATTTGTCCCCTCTATGTGATATTATTCGGTCACTGTGGTGGTAATATGTGGTCTGGACATGGTGTGGTGGTATTTGTTCCTTGTATGTGGTATCATAGGTCAATATGTGGTGGTAATATGGTGTGTGATCATGGTGCGGTGGTATTTGTCCCCTGTATGTGATATTATTGGTCATTTTAAAAATTGAAAAATAAAAAAAAATTACCTAAATTGTATTGGATAGTTTAAAAAATGTTTAATAGATTAGAGTAGAGTAGGACCCAGCCAAAAGAGTCTACCTTGTCGTGGTGGTGGCTTAAAAAATCTTTTGACTGTGGAGAATTTGAGGGGTGGAGGCAGGGGTGGAGCCTGGGTGGACTCTCAAGAGGGCCCCGAAAATTTTGCCAGTATGGGACCCCGAAATTCCTACTGGCAGCCCTGGTGCTGGCACATAGTGAAGAGGGTTGTAATGCTGAGATGATGTGCCAGAATGTGAGTTAGTGAAGGAGAGTCCGTGAGAAGAAGTGAGCAGTGAGCTGCTGTGAGAAAACCAGTCAAAGCTTGCAGTAGAACCTATGAATCAAAGAGATTGCACTACTACAAAGTCTGGTGTGTGTGAAGTCAGGAGGCTGTCAGCAGAGAAATATTTTATCCCTGTAGCCAGGGGCAACTCAAATTGTGGACTGATTGTCTAGAGCAGTGGTCCCCAACCTTTTTTGCACCAGGGACCGGCTTCAAGCAAGATAATTCTTCCATGGCCCGGCAGGGCGGGGATGGAGGTGGGACGGGGTGGGGCTTTGGTCATAAGGGGCGAGGCTATGGACGCGGTTGTAGTTTAGCAGTGCATACTTATCATTTAATTATAACATTTATAATGTGACTCAACTCACCATAGGTTTTGAATGAGTGGGAGCACCTGGCTTGTTTGTTTCTCTGTTTCAGTGGGAGCACTGGGCTACTTCTACTGATGACCGTCACTGCTAATGATGATTGGAACCTACAAGGAAATGGAGCATTGAGCACTTAAGAAAAATTGTACTGGAGTACTGTACATGCTGATTATTTTCTAATCATCAGAAAATGTATGTGTGGTTCCCCCCGTCCTATCCAGCTCTGTGTGGCTCCCCTGTTGTATGCATGGCTCCCCTGTCCCATCCTTGTATACATGGCTCTGCTCCCATCCTCCCATCCTTGGATACATGGCTCCGCTCCCACTCTCCCAACCTGTATACATGGCTCTGTTTCCACTCTCCCATCCTGTATGCATGGCTCCGCTCCCACCCTCCCTCCCTTGCATATATGGCTCCGCTCCCATTCTGGTATATATGGCTCTGCTTCCACTATCCCTCACCTGTATATATGGCTCCGCTCCCACTCTCCCTCCCCTGTATATATGGCTCCGCTCCCACTCTCCTTCCCTTGTATTTATGGCTCCGCTCCCACTCTCCTTCCCTTGTATATATGGCTCCGCTCCCACTCTCCCTCCCTTGTATATATGGCTCTGCTTCCACTCTCCCTCCCTTGTATTTATGGCTCCGCTCCCACCCTCCCTCCCTTATATATATATGGCTCTGCTCCCACTCTCCCTCTCCTGTATATATGGCTCTGCTCCCACTCTCACTCCCTTGTATATATGGCTCCTCTCCCACTCTCCCTCCCTTGTATATATGGCTCTGCTTCCACTCTCCCTCCCCTGTATATATGGCTCCGCTCCCACTCTCCCTCCCTTGTATATATGGCTCCGCTCGGCTCCCCCATCATACTTACCCTCACGTCGCTGACCTTCCTTCCCGTCGCTGAACTTCCCTCCCTGCATCTCGCAGCGCTTCAGCTCCTGTGCGGAGCGGTCACGTGCTACTGCTCATTAAGGTCTATGAATATGGACGCTACGCCTATGGGAGAGGAGTGGCGTCCATATTCAAGACCTTAAATGAGCGGTACACTTGACCGCTCAGCGCTGGATGAAGCCGCCGCGCCGACAGGGACTGCTAGGTGAGTATCAGCTGCTGCACCGCCGCTGGCTCCCCTTGTGTCCGTGGACCGGAAAGGGCACTGCAACGGCCCGGTGCTGGGCTGCGGACCGGTGGTTGGGGACACCTGGTCTAGAGGTCTAAGAATAGGCCTAATGAATGGCCTATTATTGGGGTACTATGGTCCAACTATTTGTGTGAAACGGTATTAGAGGAGACCAGGGACCAAGCAGCAGTCACGGTAGTTCAAATTAAGGCCACCTTCAGTATTTGATCAGTACTTTACATCAGTGTTTGTAAAATATCAAAACAAAAATCATACGGAAAAAGAACTCAACACGATAATGTAATTAAAATAGCAAAGGAGGTGGGTTATGCTGGAAGTAAAGGGCAAATTGTGAAAAAATGGATGAAATAGCCCAATCAGGTGAAAAGTTTTATAGTATAAAGTATAACTGATTAAAATAATCATCTAATAAAACAACTGAACGTGATATAATGTAATCGAGACCCCGAACAGTACATAGTGGAGGTCAAGATTGCATAAAAATAAATTAATTTTGCTGCTCAATATTGTACCCTGGTATTTGGGCAGTCAGGAGCATTTGTATATATATTTTTCTCATGCAATTTTATTTATATTATATTTATTTTTGTGCAATCCTGACCTCCACTATGTACTGTTCAGGCTATGTGCACACGTTGCAGAACTCCCGCGGAAGTTACCACAGGAATTCCGGAATTCCATTCCACGGGAAAACCGCATTTTAAATTCCCGCGATTTTCCCACGGAAAAACTAGCGATTTGCAAGCATAATTAGCTTGCAGAATGCTAGCGTTTTCCAAGCGATCTGTAGCATCGGTTGGAGAACTGATTGACACAGCATTTGATGAGTGTGACCAACTTTTTGCTATTGAGGCTGCCTATGCAGAATCAGTAGTAAAAAGATCTAATGTTAAAAATAATAAAAAAATAAAAAATCATGTTTTTCTCACCTTCTGACTTCCCATGCAGCGTTCCCAATCATCGCGATGCTCCCATTCCCAGTAATGCCTTGCGAGACCTTTGATGACGTAGCGGTCTCGCGATACTGTAGCTGTCTTGCGAGACCGCTACGTCATCACAGGTCCTTGCCGCAAGGCATTACTGGGAACGGGAGTTGGCGGGAGCATCGTTAAGGCTGCGCGGGACGCCGGAAGGTGAATATAACCCGATTTTTTATTTTAATTCTATTTTTTACAGGGATATGGTACCCACAGCCTGGAGGACAGTCTCCTCTCCTCCACCCCCTGGGTACCATCCGCAAATGTTCTGGTTACTTTTCGCATGGTGGGCACAGCCACATGCGTAAAGTAAGCAGAACAACGCATTCCTATGTGGGTGGAATCACCGCGATGCCGCAAAATTAATGAGCATGCTGCGTATTTTTCCGCGATGCGATTCCGCTTCGGGAAAATCCGCAGCATTAGCACAGCATTGTGGAATCCCATAGGATTGCATGGGATGCTGTTTTTTTGTGTTTTTGCGGCAAAATCAAGCGCTAAAAACCGCCACGAAAACTAAAAAAAAAAAATGCAACGTGTGAACGCAGCCTCAGGGTCTATATTACATTATTTCAGGTTCAGTTGTTTTATTAGATGATTACACTGCGCAACAAATTTCAGGGAAGTTCTTGTCCCCTGAGAAAATTTTACTGCATCTTATAGAGTTTGATATGCTGAACACGAATATGTCCATCAAAAGTCTGTATCGCGTAAGGTTTTTAACCCCTTCATGACTGGAGATTTTTTCGGTTTTTTGCTCTCCTTATTTCCGGAGCCATAACTTTTTTATTTTTTCATCAATATGGCCATGTGAGGGCTTATTTTTTGCAGGACGAGTTCTACTTTTGAACGACACCATTGGTTTTACCATGTCGTGTACTTGAAAACGGGGAAAAAAATTCCAAGTGCGGTGAAATTGCAAAAAAAGTGCAATCTCACACGTGTTTTTTGTTGGACTTTTTTTGCTAGCTTCACTAAATGCTAAATCTGACCTGCCTTATGATTCTCCATGTCATTACGAGTTCATAGACACCAAACATGTCTAGGTTCTCTTTTATCTAAGTGGTGAAAAAAAAATACAAAGTTTTCTAAACAAAAAAAAAATAAAAAATTGCGTGATTTTCAGAGACCCGTAGTGTCTCCATTTTTCATGATCTCGGGTTGGTTGAGGGCTTATTTTTTGTGTGCCAGGCTGACGTTTTTAATGATACCACTTTTGTGCAGATACGTTCTTTTGATTGCCCGTTATTGCATTTTAATGCAATGTCGCTGCGACCAAAAAAACTTAATTCTGGCATTTTGATCTTTTTTATCGCTATGCCGTTTAGCGATCAAGTTAATTCTTTTTTTTTATTGATAGATCGGGCCGAAAATGTGTAGGTTTGATTTTTTTTATTGTTTAATTTTCATTGGGGTGAAGGGGGGGGTGATTTGAACTTTTATTTTTTTTATGTTTTTATATTTTTAAACACTTTTGTTAACTTTTGGCATGCTTCAATAGCCTCCATAGGAGGTTAGAAGCTGCCATAGCGCGATTGCCTCTGCAACATAGAGGTGATGCTCAGATTACCTGTATGCAGCAGAATTACAGGCTTGCTATTAATCTGCCATCAATAACCATAGAGGTCTCGAGGAAACCTGGCTGTGATGGCAAGGCAGCGATGACCCCCGATCATGTGATGGGGGTCGTCGCTATGCGTATTTTCTGACCGGTGTCCGGAAGTGCATTTAAATGCCTGCTGTCAGAGTTTGACAGCAGCATTTAACTTCTTAATAGGTGCGGGAGGATTGCGATTCTGCTCGCGCCTATTGTGGGCACATGTCAGCTGTTAAAAACAGCTGACATGTTGCGGCTTTGAGGTGGGTGTAACGGGGGCCAGGGGTGTAAGGGTGGCGAGGGGCTTTAACTCTTCCACACCCTGACGCTCCGCTACTGTAAAATCTGAATGTCCATTTTTTTTAATGTACTGTGTGTGTTAGTGGTTTCACCCACCTGAGGGCCAGCGTTCTCCTCAGAAGACAGAGTTCTTTTTCTTCTCACGCACACACAAATATTTGTCAGAGTCTCTGTTCTTTTTTTGCAAAACTTTACTTAATTTGTTCAACCTTGCAGCAGTTACAGTCCAGTATTTTCCCTTAGGCTATGTGCACACAGTGCAGATTTGCCTGCGGATTTTTTCTGCACAAAAAACGCAGCTCTTGGCAGAAACCACAGGTCTCTGATTGCTGTGGTTTTGCTGCGGTTTTGCCTGCGGTTTTTGAAGGAATGGAGACCTATAAAGTTTTTTCAAACTGGACTGGAGAAAAAAAAAATGATGTCACTTCCTTGTCCAGCCCCTTGTTCTTCCAATCTCCATCTTGCCAAATAACACAATGAGTGGACTGGAAAATGAGCAGCAGAGCTCCCAGTGCACACTAGAGCACAGCGCCCTTCTACGGCTCCGCAGGCCCGATAGAATTCGGATTCTTGAGTTCCTGCTGAATATCTTCAATCGCCACACACAGCAAGTAAGCGAAAGTAGATGTAAAAAAATACAGACATGTCTTTGGCTAGGTTCACATTGTGTTTGAGCAGCCCGATCAATCCATGCGAATGGACTGCGCTAACGCCACTTGTTTTTATGATTGCGTTATCTGACTCCGCTAGTGCAGATGCTGCATCTGCAACAGCAGTGACAGACGGACCCTCGGACGCTGCAGACCGCGTGTGAGGGTCCCTCGCAGAATGACAGCACATCGCTAAAGGCTGGGTTCACATTGCGTCGGTGTATGTTTAATGCATCTGTTACGTAGCGACATTGACAATATGTAACGCATACGTTAACGCACCCATAGACCGCCATAGACGAGTGCATCGCTAATGCACGTCATAATTGACATGCATTAGCGATGTGCTGGCATTCTGTCACGGAAGCTTGGACATGGGCTACAGTGTTCAAGGGTCCGTCACTGCTAGTGTTATCGCATAATGCATCCAAAGAAGTTGCGTTAGCGCAGTCAATTTAACGCATGCGTTGAAAGTACTACCATAACGCAATGTGAACTTAGCCTTATGCATTGCAATTATGATCCGTTACATAGCGGTAATGACGCTATGTAATGGATGCGTTAAATGCACACCCTTAACACAATGTCAACCCAGCCTTTGGTTTCTCGCTGTGTTGTGTACTAAACAATATATTTATTTTAGGTGCAGCAGCAGAGAAGAAGACAAGCATGCAAAATGTGGGTACACCCACTAGTAGCGGAGCGTACAGAAAAGGGCCTTTTTTATGTGCTCTACAATGATTTGAGGAGGTAAGTAGACAAAATTCAAAATACATTATCCACATTACAATGTGTATGTAAACAAATAATATTTTTTTTTTCTTTTATGTCTAATTTACAGATTTCCGGAAAAATTTGTGTCCTTCTGCAGACTAACCATCCCAGCATTTGACCACCTGCTCGAAATATTAGCACCCCATCTTATGTGGGCAGATACAGTTATGAGGAAGGCCATCACTGCTGAAGAAAGGCTGCTCATCAACTTGCGGTAAGTATATATATTTTTTTTGTCTGTCATTCATTAGGCCTCTTTCACACGTCACTGTGTCTGGTATGTGTGATGACAGTTTTCACATGTACTGGAGACACTGACACACACACACTCAAATTAATCAGTCTATGCACCTGTCAGCGTGTTTTCGTTGTCCGCGTGAAAAACATGATGTCCTTTCAGATTTTGACCAGTTGCACGGTGCCCAAATTGGCCTGCACACGGAGGACACACATTGATGTCCTCTGAGTGACACGCATTGACAGTGTTGAAGAGGCACGACAGGAAGCGCTGTTCCCTGGCGACAGGTGCTGAAGATGCTGGCTTCATTCTACCCTGATCGGCAGGATTTAACCGCCATCAGGGAAGAATGGGCTTTTTGTTCAGCACCTGCCACCGTGTAACTGCACTTTCGGGAGCGCTTTTGCCAGCCATTCGTGTGGGAATGATACAGCACATGGGTGGCACCTACGTGCCGCACACACACAGACACACTGACATGGATATCTTTGTTACAGTGTTTTGCGGTACTGGACATATCATGATGCGTATATGTGGCGCCCCTGAGGCTCAGTCGCCACAGAGGTACTGCACCTTATCCTAAGGTGTAGTGCCCCACCACCTAGGTAAGTTGGGAACTCCTTTCCACACTCCAACACCTGCACCCCACACACGGGATAGTTTAGCAGGACCCCATTGTGGCTCCATGCTTAGAGGGTAGCAGAGCACCTTTCGTGGGTCCTTGCTTCGTAACACGAGATGTGCTGGGAGGTGGGTGGAGTTTGAGATATATAAAAGGTTGGGAAGGTTTAGAATCGGGTTCTGTCTGGAGGGCAGTCTGACGGAAGGTCAGTGAGGAAGGAAGCCACTCGGGAGGAGTGGAGATCCCTGGAGGAAGGGATGGAGGAAGTAGTGCTGCAGCTGCCTCAGTGACCTGAGCCAGCTGGCACAGGAAGGGAACAGAAGGAGAAAGACGTAGAACTGCAACCTAAGCTTCCATAAGAGAGAGAAGGAACAGCGCAGAACGAAGGAGTAGGAGAACAGAGAGGAGTTGTGGGTCGGAAGAGGAACCCTGCCTATAGGTTCTCAGCACAAGACCGGGGCCCGGTCCCCGAGGTTGTATGGACACTTATGGTTCTGCAGCAAACACCGGTGGAGTTGTTGGCTGTAAATGCACTACTCCCATATAAGACTTGGGGCACAAAAGCAACTGAATAGAGAGCCAGGACTCCGGAGAAGGGAGTCCCCGAGAGAGGCTACAGCTGTCTGTCATACAAGTAGAGTTTTTAGGAACATCTGACAGGAGGAACTTCAGAGTACCATGGTACTGGAGCTCTTCACACTAAAAGGCGCAACAGAGGAGTCGTTCAGGAAAGGTACATGCTGGCGGAGTGTTGGAGAAGAGAATCCTGACTTGCCCGGGAGGTTGATTGAGTCTCTGCCCCGGAGGACACGGCACGGAGGCAGGCACCAGTGTGTACCACGAACTGTGAGTAAAGCTTTGGAGCTACAAGCCCTGGTGTCTTCCATTCAATTGTGCGCCAACACCGCCAGCACTGCTACATCTGGGTACCACATTCCTCACACCGCCAGCGCCTATTCTCATCTATTGCCATTACACTGCCCTGGGGTTACAGCTTCGCCTGTGGGGAGCTACACCATCTATGCTGCAACACACCATCAGCCCCAGAGGATCTGCACGCAGCGTTGGCTTAACATCTTGCTTGCAAAACACCACAGGTGGCGTCACAAACTATTAAATAAACTATATCACAAACCACCATTGATTTGGGCGCCCAGGGCCACAGACTGGGTCACCGCTGCTGTGACACATCCCCCTGACACCGGCCCGGTACCGAGTACCCCACAGCCCTGGGAGGGCGACCCATAAGCCCAACTATAACCTGTCTGCATTTTTTGCAGCTATAAGATGCGTCCACTGCCTTTCTGGGATTATCTGCAGCATTACCTAATAATAAAATGCTTCAGATAACACCAGGTGGTGGCCACATCTTATAGCGCCCATAAATGCTGTCAGTTTCCCTTACATTTTTGTGTGACACTTCTAATGTATTTTTTTTTTTTTTTTTTCAGATTTTTGGCCACAGGAGAGAGCTACACATTCCTACACCTCCAATTTAGAGTTGGTAAAGCCACCATCTCTCAAATTGTGAGGTGCACATGTACTGTGATCTGGCAGAAGTTGCAGCCCATTGTGATGCCTTCCTCAACCGAGGAGACTTGGCTGCAGGTCGCAGCAGGCTTTCAGTCTGTGGCCAATTTCCCAAACTGCATAGGTGCAGTTGATGGTAAACATGTAAGAGTGCAGAAGCCACCACGATCAGGATCACACTTCTTTAATTATAAGAAGTATTTTTCGGTGGTCCTGATGGAGGTGGCTGATGCACATTACAAATTTGTTGCCATTGACTTTGGTGCCTATGGCAGTACTGGGGATTCTCGGGCAGGGCTGCCATCAGGGCATTACTGCCTTGACTGGTGTATGGGGCCCGGCGGGCAGAGGGGGCCCGCATCGGGCCCAGTCTCCTCTCTGCTCACTGGACCCCTACCAGGTAAACTGGGCCCTGGCTAGCGGCGCTGCGGGAGGCAGCTAAACGCTATTGACATCAATAGTTAACAGCTGCCAGCCAATCGGAGGCTGGCAGCTGACGTCAGTCGCAGCGTGCACCTCGCTGTCATCTGATGTCAGTGTCAGTCGCCGGCTAGAGCGCGCTGTAGCATGGAGGGAGCCTTGCCCGCTGCTGGACTGCGGCCAGGTAAGAACTTTTTTTTTTTTTTACAGCGGCGATCCAGGGGGCCCGGGGGCAGAGTGCAGGACAGGGGGCAGAATGGTGGACTGGGGGCAGAATGCTGGGCGCTGGGGCAGAATGCTGGGCGCTGGGGCAGAATGCTGGACATGGGGGCAGAGTGCTGGACATGGGGGCAGAGTGCTGGACATGGGGGCAGAGTGCTGGACATGGGGGCAGAGTGCTGGACATGGGGGCAGAGTGCTGGACATGGGGGCAGAGTGCTGGACATGGGGGCAGAGTGCTGGACATGGGGGCAGAGTGCTGGACATGGGGGCAGAGTGCTGGACATGGGGGCAGGATGCTGAACATGGGGGCAGAATGGAGATACGGGGCATGATTAGAGACAGATCGCACAGGATCATGGGGCAGGATGGATACGATGGAGATCATATGAGGGCGGGATGGGAGAACATATGGCTAAAGCCAGGAATGAGACACACGGGGGTCAGGATGGGGGATATTATTACCATAGGGGATAATTAAGGGATATTATTACTGCAGTGATGTATTTAATTTTTTGAGGATACTGTTTTAAATGGGGGGGGGGGTCCTGTTACTGTGCAGAGCAACACTATGTCGCCATTTTTTCCTTCATGTGGTGTAATGTAGAAGTTGGGAAAAAATAAGTAATGTGTTCTGCAAGTGGAGCTCTAGATAACCGTGTTATTTCCTGCAGAGACGAGTCCTGGCTGGAAGACGTGATGGCGATCTGTGCTGGATGAATGAAAAGCAAGGATGAAGGACTTCACCTAGAAACATCACTGGTGAGTTAGTGTGTTACCTGTACATTGACACTATACATTGTATAATATATATATATATATATATATACACACACACAGAGGTCCTGTGTATAATGTCACCAGTGATGACTGTGTTACCTGTACATTATATACAGAGCTCCTGTGTATAATGGCATTGATCAATATATTACCTGTACACAGACACTGCATACTAAATACAGATCTCCTGTGTATATTGCCACTTATGGTGATAGTATTATGTTTTTTTATTAATGATCAGTATTGTAGTATTCAGTCACCATCTGGTGGTAATATGTGGTCTGGTCATGGTGTGGCGGTTAGTGTTGAGCATTCCGATACCGCAAGTATCGGGTATCGGCCGATACTTGCTGTATCGGAATTCCGATACCGACTTCCGATATTTTTTTAATATCGGAAGTCGGCATCGGAATCGGAAGTTCAAAGTTGATTGACAGCCGAAATGACGTCATCATGATGCGCGGTGTGTGCGCATCATGATGCGCCGTCATTTCGGGCCTTCCGGGGGTCTCTACCGGCCTGCCGGGGGGCTGTGTGGACTGCCCGGGGTCTGTACCGGCCTGCCGGGGGGCTGTGCCGGCCTGCCGGTGGTCTGTGCACCCCGTGGGGGTCTGTACCGGCATGCCGGGGGGCTGTGCCGGCATGCCGGGGGGCTGTGCCGGCCTGCCGGTGGTCTGTGCACCCTGTGGGGGTCTGTACCGGCCTGCCGGGGGGCTGTGCTGATGTCCGGGGGTCTGTGCAAGCATCGTCCGATGGGACTACAAGTCCCATCGGGCGATGCCTGCTACCATGACAGTGATTGACACATTAGCCAATGATGGGACAGTAGTAGTCCCATCATCCGGCTAATGTGTTAAATGTTTATAATAAAAAAAAATATATATATATATATATACTACATACATACTACATGCTACATACATACCACATATATACTACATGCATGCTACATACATACTACATGCTACATACATACTACATATATACTACATGCATGCTACATACATACTACATGCTACATATACTACATATATACTACATGCATGCTACATACATGCTACATACATACCACATATATACTACATGCATGCTACATACATACTACATGCTACATACATACTACATATATACTACATGCATGCTACATACATACTACATGCTACATACATACCACATATATACTACATATATACTACATGCATGCTACATACATAATGCATGCTACATACATACTACATACATACTACATGCTACATACATACCACATATATACTACATACATACTACATGCATGCTACATACATACTACATGCTACATACATACCACATATATACTACATATATACTACATGCATGCTACATACATAATGCATGCTACATACATACTACATACATACTACATGCTACATACATACCACATATATACTACATACATACTACATGCATGCTACATACATACTACATGCTACATACGTACCACATATATACTACATACATGCTACATACAATACATACATAGACATACAGTACATATAACATAGAGTAACATACTTACCAATACTTGTCACATTGTTCCCCGAAGCCATTGTCTTTTACGGAATAAATATTAACATAACGAACCACAAAAATACTCACCCATGATCCGAAGCAGTCCACGAGTGTGTCCCACGACGATCTTGGGTAGAGAACTGCAGCATCAGCTGATGCTGCCGCTCTCTACGGGCTGCAGGAATCCAATGACGGAAGGTAGGTATCCTTCCGCACTGTATTCCTCCGCCACGTAAAAAAAAAAAGTCCCTAGTCTCACTTTATGCCATTGCTGTGTGGGAAATTCCCACCTACCTTCCGTCATTGGATTCCTGCAGCCCGTAGAGAGCGGCAGCATCAGCTGATGCTGCAGTTCTCTACCCAAGATCGTCGTGGGACACACTCGTGGACTGCTTCGGATCATGGGTGAGTATTTTTGTGGTTTGTTATGTTAATATTTATTCAGTAAAAGACAATGGCTTCGGGGAACAATGTGACAAGTATTGGTAAGTATGTTACTCTATGTTATATGTACTGTATTGTATGAATGTATTGTATGTAGCATGTATGTAGTATGTATGTAGTATGTATGTAGTATGTATGTAGCATGTAGCATGTATGTAGCATGCATGTAGCATGTATGTAGTATGTATGTAGTATGTATGTAGCATGTAGCATGCATGTAGTATGTATGTAGCATGCATGTAGCATGCATGTAGTATGCATGTAGCATGTATGTAGCATGCATGTAGTATGTATGTAGCATGCATGTAGTATGTATGTAGCATGTATGTAGTATGCATGTAGTATATATGTAGTATGTATGTTACATGTAGTATATATGTAGTATGCATGTTGCATGCATGTAGTATATATGTTGTATGTATGTTGCATGCATGTAGTATATATGTAGTATGTATGTTGCATGCATGTAGTATATATGTAGTATGAATGTAGCATGCATGTAGTATGTAGCATGTATGTAGCATGCATGTAGTATGCATGTTGCATGTAGTATATATGTAGTATGTATGTTGTATGTATGTAGCATGTATGTAGCACGTAATATTTTTTTTTTTTTTTTTTTACATTCAACACATTAGCCGGATGATGGGACTACTACTGTCCCATCATTGGCTAATGTGTCAATCACTGTCATGGTAGCAGGCATCGCCCGATGGGACTTGTAGTCCCATCGGACGATGCCTGCACAGACCCCCGAAGCCTGCACAGCCCCCCGGCAGGCCGGCACAGCCCCCCGGAGCCTGCACAGACCACCGGCAGGCCGGCACAGCCCCCCGGCAGGCCGGCACAGCCCACCGGAGCCTGCACAGACCACCGGCAGGCCGTCACAGCCCCCCGGCAGGCCGACACAGACCACCGGAGCCTGCACAGACCCCCTGGCAGGCCGGCACAGCCCCCCGAAAGGCCCGTACAGACCCCAGAGAGGCTGTACAAGGCAAAAATAGGGTTTTTCTTATTCCGATACCGGAAGTCCCATAGACTTGAATGGGACTTCCGGTATCGGAATCGGCGATACCGATACTTTTTTTTTAAGATCGGCCGATCCATTCCGATCCGATACTTTGAAGTATCGGACGGTATCGCTCAACTCTAGTGGCGGTATTTGTTCCTTGTATGTGGTATTATAGGTCACTATGTGGTGGTAATATGTGGTCTGGACATGGTGTAGCGGTATTTGTTCCATGTATGTGATATTATTGGTCATTTTAAAAATTGAAAAATAAATAAAAATATACCTAAAGTGTATTGCATATTTTAATAAATATTTAATAGGTTACAGTAGAGTAGGGCCTGGCCAAAAGTGTCTACCCTGTTATGGTGGCGGCTTAAAAAAATCTTTTGTCCAAAGCAAAAGCTGCCGACTATATGTGTGATCTGGTGATGGGAACTGTTAATGTGTGATAGGTGAGAAATGGAGTGCACAATGTGGGTCTTGGAAGGCCATTCAACTCGGGTGTACGTGTGAGAGAAACTTTTGCTGACTATTTTATGAGTCCTGAAGGGGCCGTGCACTGGCAATACTCCTGTGCCGGTGTTGGGCCGCCTGAACAGCAGTGAAGGATGGAAGAAGATGGAGCAACACAAAAGAAGTACGCTTTTTTTGGGTTTAAAAATTTAAAGTCAGTATGTATTTTTATGTAATAAAAAATTTTAAAGGTTACTTTCAGGTGTGTTACGTTTTTGATTTACTGGGTTGGTTAGATTTTTGAACTTTACACAGTGCAGTGTACAGATACTATCAAACCTCTTCTCCATCAGGTATTCCCAGGCCCAGATTCCCATCATACATATTGTGAGGGAGTCAGCTATCGCTGAGTCTTTTTCTAGAGTGGACACTCTGGGTCGTAGCACCCACCCACAGAGGTCAAGCTGACCTTATGATGAACCACCCCCTATACAGGGAGTGTCAGTGGCAAGACCAAGGGGGTGAGCCACCATGACTGCTGGAACCAGACGGCCGTCTCCAGGAAGACACGAGTGTGAGTGTCTGACAACAGGGGACGTGCAGGAAACAAGACATAAAGTGTGGTCACAGGGTTTCTTCAATAAACGTGGTCACATGGTTTCATCTGCTGTCCTCTACCTGGTCCCATATTGTTGGATATTCACGGACCTACAATATATACAATTCTGTCATTACATGCCCGTTCCAAGTCCTGTCAACTATCACAGCAGTCCATGGGTCCACGCTTCTCACTGCATGGAGATGCCGGATCCAGAGTCCATTGACGGCTTCCACTCTTCATCCGTCTGGCATTTATCCTTTTCCTAGCTCAAGGGGTAGTCAGTCACCAAGGGGTAGTCAGTCACCAAGGGGTAGTCAGTCACCAAGGGGTAGTCAGTCACCAAGGGGTAGTCAGTCACCAAGGGGTAGTCAATCATGAGAAGGGTATAGTGACATTCTGGTGTAATGTCTCCACCCCAAGAGTAACATATCAATTAGACTACTGTCTCATAGTAGAATGTCCAGGCACAGTTTGATATCGGGTTAAGTACACAATTCATCTATGTCACTACTGCTGAAATAGGGGAAGGTTCAAACTGGGAGGATTAGTCACTTGTTGGGTGGCACACTGGTGAAAGTGACTGGAGACATCAAGCAGTCCAGGCCCTACAGCAAAGGGATAAATTGGTAATAAGCCTATTAAGCCGCATGACCCTGTCCAAAGCACCTTTTAAAGGCCAGAGAGCCCTTCCAGGTCTACCCTTCCCTGCCACCCACTGCCTTTGATAGGTGACATTAACCCCGGTTAATAATGGAGAAGCGTCAATAAGACGCCGACCCATTATTAATCCCATATAAAAAAAATGTTTAAAAAAAAGACACAATAAAAAAATTTTTTTTTAATGAAATAAAAACAATGTTTTTGACCATTTTTTAAATTTTACTGGTACTCCATAGCAAAGCCCTCGATCACCTAGAGAAAAAGAAAAAAAAACAACCAATTCTATACCACCTGGTCCGACGCAGTCCATTAAACGAGTGTCCCACGACGATCTGCCATGGAGAACAGTCACATCAGGAGATGTGACCATTCTCCATGGCTGTAGAAACACACTGACAGGAGCTAAGCTCCTGCAGTGTGTTACTGCGCATGTGCCAGAGTTTACCGTAGTTCAATGACTCCGGTACTCTTGCTTTACGGCATTGCTGCGTGGGAATTTTCTCTCGCAGCTCAAAGCCGGAAAGCGACATACCGGAGCGACAGAACTCCGGGAAACTCGGCGATACACTGCAGGAGCACCGCTCCTGCTAGTGTATCGCCCGAGGACAGAAGAGAACGCCGTGGGACACTTGTTTTTTGGATTTCTGCAGACAGGGAGTATTTTGTGGCTTTTTTTATTTTATTTTTTCCCTGGGTGATTGATGGCTTGATGGTAAGATGTTCTGTATGGTAAGTATGTATTCTATGTTGTATGTTGTATGTCATGTCTGTCATGTATACATGTATTGTATGTTGTATGTCGTGTATGTGTTTTGTTACATGTTTTATCACTTTCATTGTGCTCAGTCAACGCAGGGACTACTCTCCCATCCTATAGGCGGATGGGAGCAGCAGTCCCATGCGGCGATTGAGCACAATGGGAGGCCTAACATCACATGGAGACTCAGGACGCACACAGACGCACACACATACATACATACAAACAAACATACATACATACATACATACCAAGTCAATCAAACTCCCGACGTCTATATCCATGCGACGATATGCTTCCATGATGGCGACGGCTTCTTCCCTACACTACACTCTGCCCACACACTTCCTCTTCCTCCCGCTGACATCACTTCCGTCTACAGCGGTTTTGACACCCAAAACCGCAGATCTTTTTTCATCTGCAGTTTTGTTGCAGAATCCACTGACTCAATGCAAGTCAATGGGTGCAAAACCGCTGCAGAACCGCCAAAAGAATTGACATGCTGCGGGAAAAAAAATGTGCTTTTCCGCACGCTTTTTTCCGCAGCATTTGCACAGTGGTTTGTAAATCCTATAGGTTAACATTGTACTGTACAGTGTCTGCGGAACTGCTGCGGATCTGCAGGACCAAAACCGCAGCGGATCCGCAGCAGAATCCACAGCGTGTGCACATAGCCTAAGGGTATGTGCACACGCTGCGGATTCTGCTGCGGATCTGCAGCGGATCTGGCCTCTGCGGATCCGCAGCAGTTCTGCAGACAGTGTACAGTACCATGTAAGTCTAGGGGATTTACAATCCACAGTGCACATGCTGCGTTTTTTTCACTGCAGAAAAGCTGCGGTTTTGAGTCCTCAAAAATAATTGACATGTCAATTCTTTCTGCGGATTCCGCTGCGGTTTGCCACCTATTCCATTGTCCAGGTGGCAAACTGCAGGGAAAACAGCTGGCCAATCCGCAGGTAAAACCGCAGGTTAATTTACCTGCGGTTCCGCACAGAAAAATCCGCTGGTGAATCCGCACTGTGTGCACATAGCCTAAGGCTATGTTCACACGGTGCGGATTCTGCTGTGGAATTTTCCATGCAGATTTTGCTAAATCTGCAGGTAAAATGACCTGCGTTTTACCTGCAGTTTTAACAAAAAAGAAAAGGAAATAGGCCACAAACAGGGGATCACCCTAGGTAGGAAGTAGTATATACAATCCAAATTTTTACTTGAACACAGAAAGCAGACACAAAGAATAGGGGCAAAAGGGGGATAAATGACCCCTGACGAAGCCACCTAGATTGGCGATACGCGTTGGGTCCTTTACTCTGCCTGCTCCACTCCACCCCACATGGGTTTTGTATTTTGTTGATGTTCATGTGTGCTAACTAGTGAGGGTGGTAATAAGAAATTTTCTGCTCATTTAACCCCCTCTAGCCCCTATTGGTCTGGATGATCTTGGTTATTTTACATATGCCTAACTTTAGACTGTGGTATCTTTTCAGGTAGTCTATTTAGTTTGTATTACCTTATGTCTTATGTACCTCAGTTTGATTAAGATACCCCTGGGGCTATGCTATTGCTTGTGCTGTGCCTTGTGTTATCAACTCCCACCCTCCTCTGGGTGGAAACTTATTTTCTATTTGGATTATGTATTGTTCATTTTTCTGATATATGTATGTTTCACCACTTCCATTTGTGGGCTTATATACTTCTTATTTCGGTATTTTGTTTACAAGGACCTAGGGTTATAGACATCATTTTCGGTGGGGTTGTTTGTGATAGCAGGTGGGTTGCTCTATTATGAGCACTGTGTAATCTTTGTATGTGTCACATGTGTGACCATTTTTTAATGTTTTTAACATTCTTCGTGTCTGCTTTCTGTGTTCAATAAAATTTTGTATTGTATATGCTACTTCCTACCTAAGGTGATTCCCTGTTTGTGGCCTATTTCTTTTTTGTTAATCACATGTAGTATTATAGGTCAAGGTTGGATCCCTTGGAATTGTCCGGAGGTGCGCCCGTTTCTCGTCTTCTATTACCTGCAGTTTAAGCTATGTGCACACGGTGCGGATTCTGCTGTGGAATGTTCCACGCAGATTTTGCTAAATCTGCAGGTAAAATGACCTGCGTTTTACTTGCAGTTTTAGTGCAGAATTAGTTCAGTTTTTGTGCGGATTTTCCCTGCAGTTTTCCCCTGTAGATTTCTACCGGGTGAGTCATAAAGGACGGACGTTTTTAAACTAATCATAAAATCGTTAAATATTTATTAAATATAAATGTATTCACAGATTTGGTTACGTATACTAATAGCATTTGACAAATTCAAGTGTGGAAAACAACATCTGCCATGTGGTGGCCATTATCAGTGATGCATTTCCAAAGGCGTTCTTGGAAGTTGGCATCAACACGTTCCAACACAACTCTGTCAATTTGGGCAACTTCCACTCGAATAGCTTCCTTCAGTTCTTGTAATGATCGAGGCTTAAGCTTGTATACACGTGATTTGAGGTGACCCCATAAGTAATAATCGCACATGGACAGGTCTGGGGACCTAGGAGGCCAATTAATATCGCCAAACCTGGAAATGATGCGACCAGGGAAGAGAGGGCGAAGAACGTTCATTGTTGCTCCGGCTGTGTGGGCCGTTGCCCCATCTTGTTGAAACCACACACTAGAGATGGGGATATGTTGCCGTCGTAACTCAGGAACAAAGAAGTTATTTATCATGGCGATATAACGTTGTGAGTTCACGGTAACAGTATTGCCATTATCGCCTTCGAAAAAGTACGGACCGATCACGCCATATTTGCCCATAGCGCACCACACCGTTACCTTAGGGCTGTGCAGCGGTCGTTCATGTAATTCTTTCGGATTTTCATAGGCCCAATAACGGCAGTTCTGCTGATTAACCATGCCATTGACATGGAAATGAGCTTCATCACTCATGAATAAAATAAGGTTGTCGTTTTGCTCAATAATTGCTTCCATCTCATGTGCGAACTTCAGTCGCGCTGCGTAATCCCCGCGCTCCAACTGTTGCACAATGGCCAATTTATAGGGGTGGAAATGCAGGTCTAAATGCAAAATACGCCTTACTGTACGATTACTGAGGGCAAGTTCTAAAGAATGTTTCCGAGCAGATCGACTCGGACTACGCAGCATGGCTTGCCTGACGCGTTCCACATTTTCAGGGGTACGTGCCGTTCGTGGAGCCCCCGGTGGTCGTTTGTTCATTAGTGTACCTCGTGTACGGAGTGCTTCAACCCAACGTAGGATAGTGTTACGAGCGGGAACAGCTTGATTTCTGTGAATATTGAAATGACGCCGAAACTCACGCTGAACGGCTGTGATACACTCATTATTCTTGACAAAACTGTCGTACGCAAAAACGCGATGTTCTATCGTCCACGGCACCATAGCTTAAACTGAAACTAAAATAAAAACAATGCTTTCACCTCACAAACATAACCCCGCCTCCCGCACATCTCTACCTCCACCTGGTGGTGAGTTATAGCCACTTCAAATACATCCGTCCTTTATATTTAATGATTTTATGATTAGTTTAAAAACGTCCGTCCTTTATGACTCACCCGGTATAATGGAGCAGGTGGAAAACTGCAGCAAAACCGCACAAAAGAAGCGACATGCTGCTTGTTTTATTTCGCACCAAATCTGCGTGGAAAAATCTTCAGCATGTGCACAGCGGTTTTTGTTTTACATAGCCTTAAATGGTACTGTACATCACGTGCAGTTCTGCTGCAGTTCTGCAGGGCCAAATCTGCTGCAGAACTGCACAGAATCTGCACCGTGTGCACAGGGCCTAATACAGTCTTCTGGCACAAGATCTGGTTCCCAGGTACCCAGTACCACAGCTAACTGAGATGACGGTCCCGCTTCTTCCAGGGGCTACCCGTTCCCATTTCATTCAGAAACATCTCGGGAGTTGCCCAAAAGCCTTGCCATTTGTTCCCTCAGGCTGCCCAGTCCCATTTGTTTCCTGTAGACAATTTCCATCTTTTCTGTAATTCAAGCCTTCACTTCCCTGTGTCTCCCCTTCTGGGACTGCTTCTGTTCACTTCACTTTTTTACCTCACAACTCCCCACAACTCTTCTAGATCAATCCAGTTACCTCAGAACTTGCTCCCCCCAGTAGCTAGTGTCCTATTGGGTTAAACATTTAACTATTACTACTCTGGCTAAAACCAGTTAACTATCTTATCTTACATCTAAATCTACATCCCTGCCTCGATAGTGCCACCACTGCACTATACTTCACATAATCTCATACTATGCTAAAGATTAGGCCTAACTATGTTGCTAACTGTCCCTACCTTAGCCCCTAACACAATACAGGTACAGTGCCTTGCGAAAGTATTTAGCTCCAAGGAACTTTTCAACCTTTTCCCACATATCATGCTTTAGACATAAAGATACCACATGTACATTTTTGGTGAAGAATCAACAAGTGGGACACAATTGTGAAGTTGAACGAAATTTATTGGTTATTTTAAATTTTTGTGAAAATTCAAAAACTGAAAAGTGGGACGTGCAATATTAATCGGCCCCTTTAACTTAATACTTTGTTGCGCCACCTTTTGCTGCGATTACAGCTGCAAGTCGCTTGGGGTATGTCTCTATCAGTTTTGTACATGTAGAGACTGAAATTCTTGCCCATTCTTCCTTGGCAAACAGCTCGAGCTCAGTGAGGTTTGATGGAGATCGTTTATGAACAGCAGTTTTCAGCTCTTTCCACAGATTCTCGATTGGATTCAGGTCTGGACTTTGACTTGACCATTCTAACACCTGGATACATTTATTTGTGAACCATTCGATTGTAGATTTTGCTTTATGTTTGGGATCATTGTCTTGTTGGAAGACAAATCTCAGTCCCAAGTCTTTTGCACACTCCAACGGGTTTTCTTCAAGAATGGTTCTGTATTTGGCTCCATCCATCTTCCCATCAATTTTAACCATCTTCCCTGTCCCTGCTGAACAAAAGCACGCCCAAACCATGGTGCTGCCACCACCACCATGTTTGACAGTGGGGATGGTGTGTTCAGGGTGATGAGCTGTGTTGCCTTTACGCCAAATATATCGTTTGGCATTTTTGCCAAAAAGATCGATTTGGGTTTCATCTGACTAGAGCACCTTCTTCCACATGTTTGGTGTGTCTCCCAGGTGGCTAGTTGCAAACTTTAAGCGACACTTTTTATGGATATCTTTGAGAAATGGCTTTCTTCTTACCACTCTTCCATAAAGGCCAGATTTTGTACGACTGATTGTTATCCTATGGACAGACTGTCCCACCTCAGCTGTAGATCTCTGCAGTTCATCCAGAGTGATCATGGGCCACTTGGCTGCCTCTCTGATCAGTCTTCTGCTTGTTTGAGATGAAAGTTTAGCGGGACGGCCGGGTCTTGGTGGATTTGCAGTGGTATGATACTCCTTCCATTTCAATATGATCACTTGCACAGTGCTCCTTGGGATGTTTAAAGTTTTGGAAATTATTTTCTATCCAAATCCGGCTTTAAACTTCTCCACAACAGTATCAGGGACCTGCCTGTTGTGTTCCTTGGTCTTCATGATGCTCTCTGTGCTTCAAACAGAGCCCTGAAACTATCACAGAGCAGGTGCATTTATGCGGAGACTTGATTACACACAGGTGGATTATATTTATCATCATTAGTCATTTAGGACAACACTGGATCATTCAGAGATCCACAATGAACTTCTGGAGTGAGTTTGCTGCACTGAAAGTAAAGGGGCCGAATAATATTGCACACCCCACTTTTCAGTTTTTGAATTTCCACAAAAATTTAAAATAACCAATAAATTTCGTTCAACTTCACAATTGTGTTCCACTTGTTGTTGATTCTTCACCAAAAATCTACATTTGGTATTTTTATGTTTGAAGCATTATATGTGGGAAAAGGTTGAAAAGTTCCAGGGGGCCAAATACTTTCGCAAGGCACTGTATATAAACATTACATCACATGTAAACATATACTATAAATGACATATACACATAAGCACATTAGTAAAACATCCACAGAATACTATTCCGTCAGCTGGCAGTAAGGTGTTAAGAAACAACAGTTTAAAGTCTATGATTATGATTTCCGAGACACTACATACACTCACTGGCCACTTTATTAGGTACACCTGTCCAACTGTGTGTTAAGACTTAATTTCTAATCAGCCAATCACATGGCGGCAACTCAGTGCATTTAGGCATGTAGACATGGTCAAGACAATCTCCTGCAGTTCAAACCGAGCATCAGTATGGGGAAGAAAGGTGATTTGAGTGCCTTTGAACGTGGCATGATTGTTGGTGCCAGAAGGGCTGGTCTGAGAATTTCAGAAACTGCTGATCTACTGGGATTTTCACGCACAACCATCTCTAGGGTTTACAGAGAATGGTCCGAAAAAGAAAAAAAATCCAGTGAGCGGCAGTTCTGTGGCCGGAAATGCCATGTTGATGCCAGAGGTCAGAGGAGAATGGGCAGACTGGTTCGAGCTGATAGAAAGGCAACAGTGACTCAAATTGCCACCCGTTACAACCAAGGTAGGCAGAAGAGCATCTCTGAACGCACAGTGCGTCGAACTTTGAGGCAGATGGGCTACAGCAGCAGAAGACCACACTGGGTACCACTCCTCTCAGCTAAGAACAGGAAACTGAGGCTACAATTTGCACAAGCTCATCGAAATTGGACAGTAGAAGATTGGAAAAACGTTGCCTGGTCTGATGAGTCTCGATTTCTGCTGCGACATTCGGATGGTAGGGTCAGAATTTGGCGTAAACAACATGAAAGCATGGATCCATCCTGCCTTGTATCAACGGTTCAGGCTGGTGGTGGTGGTGTCATGGTGTGGGGAATTTTTTCTGGGCACTCTTTGGGCCCCTTGGTACCAATTGAGCATCATTGCAACGCCACAGCCTACCTGAGTATTGTTGCTGACCATGTCCATCCCTTTATGACCACAATGTACCCAACATCTGATGGCTACTTTCAGCAGGATAATGCGCCATGTCATAAAGCTCGAATCATCTCAGATTGGTTTCTTGAACATGACAATGAGTTTACTGTACTCAAATGGCCTCCTCAGTCACCAGATCTCAATCCAATAGAGCATCTTTGGGATGTGGTGGAACGGGAGATTCGCATCAGGGATGTGCAGCCGACAAATCTGCGCCAACTGTGTGATGCCATCATGTCAATATGGTCCAAAATCTCTGAGGAATGCTTCCAGCACCTTGTTGAATCTCTGCCACGAAGAATTGAGGCAGTTCTGAAGGCAAAAGGGGGTCCAACCCCTTACTAGCATGGTGTACCTAATAAAGTGGCCAGTGAGTGTACATATGTATCGATGTCAGTAGCAAAAGCAATTGTTCAAAAATGTTTTGCAGACGACTTTCGTTTATAATCCGTGTCAGATGCTTCTCGAATAAGATTCCAGCAATAGTCAGCTAGCATTGACATGCTCTACTCCCTGGTACCTTTTCTCAATCAGCGCAATGTCTTGGTGAAATCTTTCACCGTGTTCATCACTAACGGCACCAAGATTGGCTGGAAAAAAGTCCAAGTAAGAATGTAGAAAATGCATTTTTAGTGACATACTGCATTTTATTAAATGATATGCTGTGAGCATGTTGTCCACGAGTTGTTCAAAGTTCAGTGCTCTGCTGTTGCCAAGGAAGTTGAAGGTCACATCTTTAAAGGCTCTCCATGCCACTTGTTCAGCACCTTGCAAATGACCATCAAAGCTACTGTCATTCATTATATCTCTGATCTGTAGGCCAATAAAAATACCTTCTTTAATCTTTGCATCACTTAATCTTGGAAATTTCTGTCGCAAGTAAGAAAAGGCTTCCGATTCTTTGCTCATTGCTTTGACAAAATTCCTCATAAGCCTAAGTTTATGGAAAGAAGGGAGAAATATCTTTGCTGGATCAACAAGAGGATTATGTTTATCATTCTGTCCAGCAACCAGGTTTTTGTAGAGTGGCCCGTCCTTTCTGAAATAGTGCATTTCTCATGTATGACTGTCGCACTCACAAATAAAATGACAATACTTGGTATATCCAAGCTGCAGTCCAAGAAGAAGTGCAACAACTTTTAGATCACCACATATGTTCCAGTTATAATTTCTATAATAAATGTCGGTCAACAGTAACTCCATATTCTCAAACGTTTCTTTCATGTGTATGGCATGTCCGATAGGTATAAAAGGATAGATATTTCCGTTGTTTAGTAAAGCAGCCTTCAGACTTAAAAATGACGAGTCAATGAACAGTTGCCATTCCTTCGGGTCATGTTCGCATCCAAGAGCACCAAACAACCCCAAGACGTCGTTGGAAAAGGTTAAACTGTCGACATGGTTGAAAAATTGAATAAGGTCTTCTTGACGACTGCAAAAAACATAAACACTTGTTCCTGGTAATAAGAGATTCCGTTCTTGTAGCCTTGATCCCAATAATTCAGCCTGCCTCTTTGACAATTTCAAATCTCTGACCAAGTCACTCAGATCAGCTTGACTGAACAGATGTGGATTAGATGTAGAAGGCTCAAAGTCTGGGTCTGCAGTAGTTTCATTTTCCACTGACATTGTTAGTTCATCTTCGTCAACCTCCATAGTCCATACTTTGGGCGGCTTTGGAACACGAAGATTTTCATCATGTGGCACTGGTCTTATGACTGAAGGAGATTAGGATATCCTATTGATTTCTTGTTTGCTGAATATCCTCTTACATTTGTAAGGCAGAAGTATCAATCTGTTACATGATCTCTCTGCTCTCTCCATATCATTGGGACAGCGAACGGCATTGAAGGTCGTGATCCATTCAGCCATGCTCTAAGTATGTCAGTATTGTCTTTTGACTCCTCCCCTGCCCAGGAGATGTGGTATGCTCTGAACACGGTCAGCCGAATGATTCACTGCGCCTGCGTGGAATTTGCATAATAAGAGCTTGCATATGTGTAGATCAGCGATTTATGTTATGTCAGTGAAAAATTCAGAAAATACTGTTTTAGAAAAAGTTCATATGAGTTTTTAGAGTTATAACAGAATATTATAATGTTTCCTATCTTTTCTCAAGAGCCTTACGTGATAGGAAAAATCTGAAGTCATTTCTGAAATCAGCATGAAAAAATCTATCAGGAACACTCAAAATTGTCCGAGGTACAAAACCTTGGTAACCGTGTTATTTTCATCAACTATATATTATAAAACTTTTTACCTGATTGGGCTATTTCATCCATTTTTTTTCATAATTTGCCCTATACTTCCAGTATAACTCACCTCCTGTGCTATTTTGTTAGGAGTCAGATTTCTACCTCTCCTATGTTGAAATCTAGACCCTTACATTGTGCAGTCTCCTGCGCTTCATCTGCTGCAGAGGAGATTGCAGAGGAGAGTGCCTTGCGGCAACTCTCTCCACAGGCTAAGTCCTTTGTTCCCTTAACTGAGCATGCTCATGGGACGAACTCCCATTGGAGTTTGGGAGTCATGTGCTCAGGTCCTGTGTCAAATCCTATTGGCTCCTCTTGGAGCCTTGGAGATTTCCGGAAGGTCCCGTTTGGTGTAAAAAGCGCGCATGGCTGTTCCGCCATGCGCTAGTATTTTCAGACTTGCTGCTGTATGTTTGATGATGGATGCTTGGACTGGTGAATGACTTATTAAGAAACCCCTTCCCTCTGATAATACGTTTGTGTGAATGCTTGGTTCCTGCCAGTAGTAGCGCCAGCGCGCCTAGCTCCATCTAGCTCAGCAGCCTAGCGTCTGCATTGCGACAGCGTTATTGCAGCGCCTTACCAGCGGCTCAGTTCTTGCCGAGCTGCAGTTGCAGCTTATCTCTGCGTCCGCTGTTGCAACGCCTTACACCTTATTTAGCGGTAGGTCTAGACGGAGCAGTCCTGTTGTCTAAGGCTACTCCTGTGACCCTGAATACCGTGTCTGCATCGCTGAGACTCTGTGGCCCTGAACAGAATCAGCGTTTTGTGTATGCTTTTTGCCTGTAGCTCTGTGAGTGTAACAAAGCTTGCTTCAGTGCACATTGGGTGCAGGTAAACCCTGTGCACATTACCGCCATAGTGCTCTGCATCTACTAGCTGCGGTTTTTCCATCCTCCGCACGGTGGACCCCGAGCAGCGAAGGCACTTTATTCATATTTTTTATTTAGTGCCTTCCGCCACTCCTAACATATTTTAATTTCATTATCATGTTGAGTTCTTTTTCTGTATGATTTTTGTTTTGATATTTTGTTGAAAATAAAATTTATTTATTTTTTCATAATGTGTTTTGTGTTATGTTTTAGGTTTTGATTCAAATGAGGTTACACAACTATCCTGATTATTTTTGCATGTTTAAAATCGGTATTTATAAGCCAAAACCGGGAGTGGAAAAATCAGAGGAAAACTATAATAGAAAAACGTGCACCTCTTCTGCATTTTTTGCAAAATACTGATCAAATACTGAATGTGTGAACGTTAGTATTTGTCAATGTATCTTCCTGTTGAAAAAGTGCAACTGACTCTAAAGTTACCATTTTTCAAGACTGGCTTTTTGTAGGCTAGTCTTGATCAGGGGTTCCTTGGCGTAAGATGAGCCAAATTCTTTAAAGGGAACCTGACAGGTCCCTCGTGCCCTCTAAACCACCAACAATTGTACAGCTGTGTGAAAAAGTGTCTGCCCCCTTCCTATATTCCTATTCTTCAGCATTTTTGTCACATGTAAATGTTTCACCTCAACAAACAAATTTAAATATTCTACAAAGATAACACAAGTAAACACAAAATGCAGTTTTTAAATGAAGCTCCTCCATACATCTGTGACCTCATCTCCTGGAACTTATCTGCAAGCAACCTCCGATCCTCACAAGATCTCCTTCTCTACTCCCCTCTTCGCTTCTCTTCCCTCAATCAAATAGAATATTTCTCCCGCACATCCCCCCTACTCTGGAACTTTCTACCAC
Organism: Dendrobates tinctorius; assembly: GCF_039654945.1. NCBI lineage: Eukaryota > Metazoa > Chordata > Amphibia > Anura > Dendrobatidae > Dendrobates > Dendrobates tinctorius. The sequence goes on along the minus strand of NW_027361719.1, from coordinate 7,194,343 downwards.
AACATATCAGACTCACCTACCATGGAAACCTTCAAAAAGAGCATGAAGACCTACCTCTTCTGACAAGCCAGTAGCCACCAATTCACAAAACCACTGCTCGACCAGCTCTACCCTTGCCTACTGTATCCTCACCCATCCCTTGTAGATTGTGAGCCATTACGGGCAGGGTCCTCTCTCCTCCTGTACCAGTCGTGACTTGCATTGTTTAAGAATACTGTACTTGTTTTTATTATGCATACCCCTTGTGAGACAGTGACCGACATTGTTGTAAATGGCCGGTATGTGTCGCAGAGGAGGAGTTCCTCTGCGCTGTAAACCTGAAATGTTGCTCTGGGACCTGTAGTTCCATGAGCCTTGTTTTGTTTATAAAGGGGGGCTTACAGGGTTAGCCAGAGAGCTGATTGGGACTGGCTAACCACACACACCTCCCACCTATGGGGGTGGTTTCAGCTACATAATGTGACTGTGGTTTGGTCACATGATCTGTGTTGTAAGGTCCTGAAAGAGGACAGGTCTCTGTGTGTTGGAAAGTCCTGCGAGTGGACCAGATCCCTGAAGAGCACATGGTGATGCCATGTACCTGAATGGTCTCTGTATTGGAAGGTCCTGCGAGTTGACTGGATTCCTGAAGAGCACAGGGTAAGACCATGTACCTGCAGAGCATGTGATGGCTAACAGTGTTGGAGAAGCTACCGTCTCTAAGGGTCTGGACGTTGCTGAGCAAGTCATTGTACGGGACAATGATCCTAGTAAGGCAGCTTCCCGGGAACCTAGGACTGACAAGGTTTCAGCGCGTGGAGCGGAGCTCCAGGAAGGTAACCCAGAGTATGGGGGACTGTGTGCACTGACGAGGGTCAGTTAATGAAATGTGCGGTGACCCACAGTAACTGGACAAAGTGAGGTCCAGCGTGTTTAGAGACTGCAATCTAATGTTGTGTGTCATGGAGTAAAACTGTGAAAGAGACATTGGCATGGCATGCGGTCGCCTACGGTAACTGGACACAGAGAAGTCTGGTGTGTTTAGTAACTGCGACTTAAAGCCGGGTGCTATGAACTATGTGTTAGGTCTCTGATGTGTAACATAGACTACATTGGTTAATGCTGAGTCTAAATAAATTGCATGGACTGTTTAAGCAAGAAAACGTTCCTGTGTGCCTTCATCCCATTGCCAAGTAAGTGTCCCCCAACACATTCAGTAAGAGCTATCATACACCCTCGTCACATGTAAAGTGCCATGGAATAAATGGCGCTATAATAATAAATAATAAGAATAATAATTAAAGAAGTCCAAACCTATTGGGTCCTGTGTGAAAAAGTGATTGCCTCCCCCTTAAAACATAAATTAACTGTGGTTTATCACTTCTTTGGGAGGCTGAGTTTACTTTCCCTAGCATTATATTCTGAGGGTCTACATTATATTCTATGGGGAGCTTCATGATACTATATGAGGGGGGCTGCATTATACCATATGAGGGGGCTACATTGTATTCTATGGGGGGCTGCATTATACCCTATGAGGGGGCTGTATTATACTCTATGGGGGGCTGCATTATTTTCTATGGGGGCTGCTTTATACTATATTGGGGGGCTGCATTATATTCTATGGGGAGGGCTGCATTATACCCTATGAAGGGGCTGCATTATACCCTAGAGGGGGCTGCATTATACTCTATGAGCAGGCTGCATATTACTCTATGAGGGGGCTATATTATATTCTATGAGGGGGCTACATTACGTTCTGAGGGGGGCTGCTTTATACTCTGTGAGGGGGGTTACATTATATTCTATGAGGGGTTCTACCCCAGCCCCTGTTATATCATTTAGAGGTGTACTACCTTAAATTATACACTGATATTAGTGTTTTACTGCTCAATTGGTGATCTTGTATTTATTTCTATGTAGCTACATCGTGGGCCCAAGAATGATTTTTTTCTGGTGGACCCAAGGTGCTCTGACGCTGCAGGACCCTGTAGTTTGAATTTATTTTTCCTTTAATAATAAAGGCCTTCATTTAAAAACTGCATTTTTTGTTTACTTGTGTTATCTTTGTCTAATATTTAAATTTGTATAGTGATCTGAAACATTTAAGTATGACAAACGTGTAAAAGAATAGGAAATCAGGAAGGGGTCAAACACTTTTTCACACATCTGTATATTCCATTCTAAATGCCCTGCCTGACAGTCCCTGTTTGACACATGAACAGATATTTTAAAAAAGTATTTTTACAGTCTGTCTTTTATATGCTTATTTTCTTTTGACTAGTCATCTCATTTAGCATGTTATCATGCCCTTGTGGGAGTGATAACATATATATATATCGGAAGCTAATATTCTACTGAAGGAGTCTCATGGACTGAATTGGCCAGTGCTATGCATAGCTAGACCCAGCTTCAGAAGAGCAATGACACAGTGTATATATAAATAGGCAACAACTCAACTGGAGTGCCTCATTTACTTCTACACTCATAAAGGCTCTGCAGGCAGTGCAAAGTGAGAAAAATATTATATGGTGAGTCATCCATACACCCTTGAAGGCACCAAATTGCATGCCTCATTCAAATATTAAGGAAGTGCAGTTGTGGTACTTCTACACTCATAAAGACTCTGCACACAGTGTAAAGCCATAAAAATATTATAAGGAGGATCATCCATATACCCTTGAAGGCAACAACTGGAGGGCCCCATTCAAACATTGAATATCAAAAATACTTTATGTGTTGCTGTCATCTGGGTGTGTGGAAAATAGGGGCTAATCCAGGCTTTGTTCATTTTTATCAGGGTGAGCCAGTTAGCATTTTCTGCTGACAGAACGAAAGCGCCTGTCTGTTATGACTCACCCAGTGACAATAACAATCCATTCAGACAAGACGATAGCAGCAGGGCGGAACAACAATTCCAAGGCATAGAGGGACAGCTCATGCCAGGTGTCCAGCTTTGAGACCCAATAGTTGAATGTGGCTGAAAAATTATGGCGTATGGTGATTTAGCCAGCCAGGTTTTTATTGACCATCTTTAAAAGTTTTTCCTTCATTGTCAAAAATACTCAGGCATCAGGGCCTGAAATTGACCCAGGCCTTTGACTGTGTATCCCTGCCTCTGCTGTACCTGGTATGTGTCTCCTTCACCTCAATGGCCTTCTGGTACAGCACCATTTTAATAGACCTCTCCACCTCAGGAAGAAGAGATGCAATATTCTCCTTGTAGCTTGCATCTACCAGGGTGAACAACCAGTACTTTTTTTGGCCAAGATGAATATAATGCGAGAGTCACAGGAAAGGCAGCGGTACATAAATTTGGCCATATGTGAAAAGCTACCTACAGCCAACACTTCCCTTTCTCCACCATGACGACTAATCTCCATCTCCTCCTCTTCCATCTCTTCCTCCTCGTTCCCATCCTCAGCCCACCACTCATGTAGGAGAGACGGGAACAAGCTTATTTGGGCACTAACCTCTGCTGCGCTAGCAACGAGCTCCTGTTCCTCTTCCTCCTCCTCAGCCTCCACCGAGTCCTCATTGTTTCCCAATTTGGGTAGTATCTCCCTGTCTCCTGTCTTCCTCCATCTCCACCTGGTCTATATGCAACGCTTCATGTTTCATTGTCAGCAGCGACTGTTTATGTAGGCACAGAAGCAGGATCATTGCTCTGATTATGACGTCATCATCGCTCACTTTGTGGAGTCCTCAATATCTTGGAGAAAAACAAAACTGGCAGACATCCATGCCCACTCTTTAGTTGTTATGTACGGAGGCTGATCAGAATACCAACAAGTATTTTGGATCTGGTATTCAACAACAGGCCTGTTCTGCCCAGAAAGCCTTGCCAGCATATGCATTGTTGAGTTCCAGCATGCGGTCATGTCACATGCCAGTCGGTGAGCCGGCACTTGCATGTGCTGCTGCAGCATTGCCAGAGTGGCGGCAGCTGTAGATGACTTGCGGATATGGGCTCTGATGTGGCGTACTTTGACCAGAAACTATGGATAATCTGGGTAGGCTTTCAGAAACCACTAAACTGCCAAATTGAGCAGGTGTGCCAAGCATGGTGCGTGTGTGATCTTGCCATGCTTCACAGCCGCCACCAGGTTACACCTATTATCACACACACAACATGCCTGGTTGCAGGTTCAGCTGTGAGAGACACAGATCTATGAAGTCTGTTATTCCTTTAAATAACTCTGTCACGGTGTTTGGTTTGTCTCCTAGACAAATTATCTTCAGGAGAGCCTGTTGTCGCTTTGCTGAGGCAGTGCTGCAGAGCTTCCAGCTTCTGACTGATGTGGACAACATGTTCTGAGATACAAGGAGGAGCAGGAGTGGTTCAGGAACAGGTGTATGAGATGGAGGAAACCCTGACAGAAGTAGAGTCAGAAATCCTTAGCGTCGGGAGCACATGAGCAGTGCCAGTGTGGGACTTGGCCCCAGCCTCCAAAATATTCACCTAGTATGCCGTCAGCTAAATGTAGAGGCCCTGGCCACAAGCGCTTCTTCACGTGTCAGTCGTTAAGTGGACAATCCAAGTAACCGCATTGTAAGGGCACATGTGATGTTCCTGAACATGTGCTGGTACAAGGAGGGCACACCACATCGGGAGAAATAGTAGTGGCTGGAACCAATGACCAAGGGACTGCTTCCATCATGAGTTGGGGAAACTCTCTGTGTCTACAAGCCTAAACAGCAACATTTCAATAGCAAGCAGCCTGGAAATGTGCCCGTTTAGCATTTGGGCCAGTGGGTGGGTGGTCAGGAACTTTCTTTTCCGTTCCAAGGCCTGGGGTAGGGACAGCTGTTCTGGGATAAGGATTTAGAAGCACCTGATGGTGCCTCAGAACGTGCAAGGACAGTTGCAGGGTGGAAGGCATCTGTGCCAGTGTCATGGACAGGGGATTGGCAAGCACCTAGCACAGTTGAAGAGGCAGTAATGTCACAGGCTGGCACCAATTTCACGGAGTCAGGTGCTTACATGGCATGTGCCTGATCATGCTGGTGATGGTTAGGCTCTTAGTGGTCAGGCTGGGTCTGAGTCGCAGTTCATGGGGCCTCCAACACGATAATGATCCAAAACACACAGCTAAAAATATCCAAGATTGGCTAAGACCTAAGCATTGGAATATCCTGAAGTGACCTTCTTTGAGCCTTGATTTATATACTATCAAACATTTGAGGAAGGAACTGAAACATGCAGTTTGGAGAAGGCATCCTTCAAACTTGAGATAGCTGGAGCAGTTTGCTCATGAGCAGTGGGCCAAAATACCTGTGAACAAGTGCAGAAGTCTCATTGAGAGTTACAAGAATAATTTGTATGCAGTGATTGCCTTAAAACGTTGTCCAACTAAATATTGAGATGAAGGCACCATTATTTTTGTCCAGACCATTTTCATTAATATTTTTAAATTTTTATGTTAAACCACAATTCAAAAGCAATGTCTGATTTTCATTAGTTGATATTTTGTAAATTTAAATTAATTTTGTCAGTTTCAAGTTATTTCAGTGACCATTGTGGGTTTTTCTTACTTTAGCAGAAGGGTACCAACAATTTTGTACAAGTGTGTATGTATATATAAACCCTGCAATTTATGGTATATAAAGAAGCAAAAAAGGGGGCGGCACTGAAGAGTAAATTCCATGCAAAAACTGATGTACTTATTAGCAAAGTATATATTGCCTATGTTGGCAGACACTTGCACATGGGCCCCAGCTGTCAGTGTTCATCCCTGTCCATGCTGAGTGTAGTACTCAGAGGTACTAGAGCTGTGCAGGGCCATTCTGTTCAAGTTCAGTGATTGAAAAGACTTGAATACTTTTTAAAGGGATATTCTCAAGTTAATAAATCTCTTTGTTTAGCCAGGCATGATAATAAACCAGTTTGAATTTGATTTGTTTTTTCTATCAATCTTCTGCAATGAGTGTGCAGTGCACAATAGTTGCATTCGAAGAGAAATGTTAACTCCAAACATCCCAAACACCTCTCTCCAGCCCATTAATTTCTACACAGAAGTTAGTTGCCCACCTTTTACCCTCTCAGCTCTTGACAACCTGCTGTAATATGTATCTTGCAAAATCACCAACCAGTAAAAGTAGCAAAAGATTCCCTCCGATCACGTCTCCTAATCATGACTCTCACTGTCCCGAGCCGTGTGCTTGTTCATATGCACTGTTATTTCTTTGAGCAAATATAGTGATTGCACTGTATACTCCAGAACAAACTACTGATAGCTGAATGTGTTACAGCAGAGCTTGTGCTGAAGTTTACAGTTCTAAATATTGCAGTTTTGCTGCTCAACAGAACTACCACTCACGGAAGAGAGCTCGCACTGTAAAACCCAGAAAGTAAGGAGAGTGTACGGATACAGCATCTGAGCTGCGCAGAGGCCGCTATGAGCTACTCAAGAGACAACTGAAGGTATCCCCTTAAGCATGAAATGAAATAAGCAAAAATTTAGATTTGGGTTAAGGGCAATAATAGACTATATGTACTACACACATAATTGAATAAAACTCATTTTTGCTGGTTCTTTATTAACATGTTGCTTTGATTCAAACCAATACAGATAAATATGTTTTGCTGTTGATAGTAGGTTTCGCTCTGAAGACAAGGCTGAATGATGCTCTCCAATTAGATGTTCTTAAAGAAAAAAAGTGCCGTTAAAATCTTTAGGAGAAATGTAAAGATAAATACTTTAATTACACAGCTTTTGAAGTAGTTTTCCAAAATCTAAGGCTGGTTTCACAGTTGCGTTTTTTTGCGCTGCGTTTTTTTTCCTATACTTAACATGGGTACGCATTGGCATGCATTTGTACGCGTTTGTATGTGCATGCGTTTCTTTGTAGTGTGCGCTCGGGTGCACAAAATGCATCCTGTTGCATTTTTTGTGCGTCCAACCTGTCTCAAAAAATCGCATGTGCACGCAATGCGCACAAAATTCACCCAAAAACACATTAAAGTCTATGGGAGAGCTGACGTGTGCATGGTCATGCGCAAAAAACAAGAAAACGCATAAAAAACACATGATGCGTTTTTTATGCGCGTTTACACTGCACACGCAGCGCAGCGCAAAAAACGCAAGTGTGAAAGCAGCCTAATAGCCAACAGAATACGTAATGTCTAAATAACTAATTCTAAGAGCTAAGCACTTTTATATTTTACATGAATTAAAAATTTCCTTCTATTACTTCTCTATACTAACTTCCTGTTTTTACACTTCTTAAGCCGTTTTGTTTAAGTCTCAGAAAATGCTCTGTCAAACCTCAGACAGAACATCATCAAGGGGCTGCGATACCCCTAGCGATTCTTATCCCGCTCTGAAATAGTATGTCATCAAGTGTATGGCACTGTGGTTAGTCCCCCAGCTACTTTTTCTGCCTTGAAATGGGACAACATCATCAGTGACTTCAGTTTCAAGGTCTAGTCTGTTATCTGTTGTACTAACCATGTGTGGGTTGTTACTTACGACGGATGATCAGTACGCTGATAGTGTGCTCCAATGCTAGTTTCTCACTTCTCTTTAGAGGTGGTGATTAGAAATGAGCAAACCCCTGGATGTTCAGGTCTGGTGGGTTCGGTCAAACACTTAAAAGAAGTTTGGTTCGGATACCAGAGCAGTACCCAAACCTGAACTCGGACCCCATTTGATTGAATGGGGGGCCCAAACATCCAGTGTTTTCCAAGCTGTCATGTGCATGACAGCACAGCAAACACTGCATCTGATTGGGAGTAAAATCATTCCGGCCGGTCAGACAGAGTGAGCTTGCAGTTGTGATTGGAGGTAGAAAGTTTACCTCTGATCACTGGCATCGGCTGATGGGATTACTACTCCCATCAGCCTACACCTGCTGCCGCTAATAACAGCGAGAGCAGGTGATGGCTGATGGGAGTATTCATCTGCCGGCACCTGTTTTCTACAGCTCTGGAACAAATTAAGAGACCACCACATCAAAACCCTGTCATGGGCAGCTCATTCTCCAGACCTGAACCCCATTCAAAACCTCTGGAATGTAATCAAGAGGATGATGGATAGTCACAAGCCATCAAACAAAGAAGAACTGCTTAAATTTTTGAGCCACAAGCTGTGTGAAAGGCTGGTGGCAAGCATGCCAAGACGCATGAAAGCTGTTTTTAAAAATCATGGTTATTCCACAAAATATTGATTTCAGAACTCTTCCTGAGTTAAAACATTAGTATTGTTGTTTCTAAATGATTATGAACTTCTTTTCTTTGCATTACTTTAGGTTTGAAAGCACTTGTGTTTTTTTTCATTTTGACCATTTTTCTTTTGTCAGAAAAAACATACAAAATTTATTGCTTGGAAATTTGAAGACATGTTGTCAGAAGTTTATAGACTAAAAGAAAAATTTACATTTTACTCAAAAATATACCTATAAAGAGAAAAATCAGACAAACTGATCATTTGAAAGTGGTCTCTTAATTTTTGCCAGAGCTGTAAATAAATCATTTTTTTTAAAAACAGCATGGGTTCCCCTGTATTTTTGATAACCTGCCAGGCAAAAACAACAGCTGCAGGTTGCAACCCTCAGCTGTCAGCATTAGCAAGGCTGGTTATCAGGAATAGAGGTGTTCCCTACAGCATTTTTAAAAATTATTTAAATAAATAATAATTTCTCATTTCTCCCGTTGAACTTTCTGGGCTCATTGCTGCACCATGAGACTTTTTCTCACTGTGGTAGCGGTGATCTCACCGAGGTCACCATAGTTCAGGGGCCCAGTTGTGAACACAGCCTCAGTGACCTAAGGAAATCTCAATGACGTCACCGCTAGTCAGTGAGGCTGAGTTCGCAGCAGCTCATTCCCCAGTGGTTTTCAGTCTGGACATTTGCATCTTGGCACTGTTCAGGTTGAAAACTGTTTATCCACAGACATGAATTTTGGTGTGGGACAGACAGACATGAATTTTGGTGTGGGACAGAACGACTGACAGGTGAGGGATACGTTTTTTTCTTTTTGGTTTTATACAGGAGACCATGGCTTCTGTTGAATGGGCATTAGGTGAGTATTTTTGTTGTTTATTATTTTCATTTTTTTACAGGAGACCATGGCTTCAGAAGAATTTGCATTAGGTGAGTATAACTGTGTTTGTTATTTTTAAATAAAATGTAAAAGTGTTTTTGTTTATTTCAAATAAAATACTTCATTCTGTCTGTGTGTTTATTTACAATACAACTATAGGAGTAGTAATGGATAAACTGTGTGCTTGATGTCACCGGACAATACAAAGGTGACATCAACCCCACAAATATAAACGCCACTTGACACTGCCACAGGGTAAGTGGGAAAAACTCGGCAAAGCACGAGAATATATGCACCTAGTCTGGGCAGCTGTGGGCTGCTATTTCTAGGCTATATTAATATCTATTGCCCCTTACCTACCTAAGAAAACCAGCCCCCCAGCTGTCTGCTTTAGCTTGGCTCGTTGTCAAAAAATGGGGAGGACCCCATGCTGTTGTTTTTAATTATTTATTTAAATAACTTAGAAAAACGGAGTGGGGACCCCTTTGTTCTTGATTACTAGCCTTGCTAAAGCTGACATCTTGGGGCTGCAGCCCACGTGGGAACCGTGGCTGTCTGACCACCGATCAGAGGCAGTGTTTTCCACACTGTCATGTGCATGACAGCATGAGAAACACACGGTCCCGAACATTAACACAGACTTTCTGGTGATGTCCGTGTTCGGGGTCCATATCCGAACAGTAGGTGTTTGGAACGGACCCCGAACTTTATTGTTCAGGTTTGCCCATTTTTAGTGACCAGTACACATTGAAAAGGAGAGAGCAGGGAGAGGATACTGAGCATGCATCAAAATTGACAACCTGCACGTGCTCAGTACAACAAGAGACCATAACAGCCCTTGAATTAGATATCATTGATGCGGAAAAAGCAGACATGGAGAATGACCCAGCATTATCCTCTTGATGACATTCCATTTCATAGTTAGAAAAGAATAGGGTGAGTGACCTCGCAAGTCCCATCCCTTTGTGACTTTCTGTTTGAGGTTCAAAAATGCTTACTGGAAGAGTCACATGAACCGTAATTGGAAATTTAAAAACAGGAAGTAGGTGTAGAGAGGGAGTAGTAGGAATTTTTTTCTTTCATGTAAAATGCAAAAGTGCTTAATTTTTAGAATTACATATCAAGACATTTAGTATTAAGTTGGCTAATTGTTTTTTGACAACCCCTTTAAGCTTTCTATATATTGGTCCTTTTTTTAAATTGTCTACATGAATAGTCATTAAAGGGAATCTGTCACCCCATTTTTGGACTATCAGCTGCCGGCACCGCCATCAGGGGCTTATCTACAGCATTCTGTAATGCTGTAGATAAGCCCCCGATGTAACCTGAAAGATAAGAAAAATGAGTTATATTATACTCACCCCCAGGGGCGGTCCGGGTCCGGTTTTGGTCCGATGGGTGTCGTGGTCCGGTTCGGCACCTCCCATCTTCTAACGGTGACGTCCTCTTCTTTGCTTTCCATCATGGCTCCTGTGCAGATGCACTCTGCTCTGCCCTGTTGAGGGCAGAGCAGAGTACTTCAGTGCGCAGGCGCCAGACCATGCCAGAGTGGTCCGGCGCCTGCGCACTGCAGTACTTTATTCTGCCCTCAGCAGGGCAGGTAAAGTATGCTTGCACCGGAGCCGTGACAGGAAGCAAAGAAGAGGACGTTATCGCTAGAAGATGGGAGGCGCCGGACCGCGACACCCATCGGACCAAGACAGGACCACCCCCCCCCGGGTGAGTATAATATAAATCGTTTTTTTAATCTTTCAGGTTACATCGGGGGCTTATCTACAGCATTACAGAATGCTGTAGATAAGCCCCTTATGGCAGTGCCGGCAGCTGATAGTCCAAAAATGGGGTGACAGATTCCCTTTAAAGGGAGTAAGTAAGATCATCCCCACACACACCCCAAAACCACAAATATGGGTATACAGGTCTTTGAAATGCAAATCAGTCTACACTTTTATATCTTCTATCTCTTGTTGCATTTCCAAAAAATTAGGGATTTAATATATATGTAAATCAAGTGTTTATTGCTCTGGACATGACAGAACGCTTAAGGCCTGTTTCACACATCAGTTTTTTTGTGTCAGTTAAAATCTGCCAAAATGGCGGAAAGCGGATCCGTTGTTAACTGATGTGAACGGATACTACCGGTCCGTTTTTTTTGACTGATCCGCCGAATGAAGAATTTTAAAGGAACCGCTGCCCGGGAAGGAGAGAGAGAGAGAGATCCGGATCCTGCAGCACAAAAAACGTTACATGGTCCATCCAGGCATCTCGGCGGACGCAAAAAAATTGACGGATCCGCAAAAAAAGGATCCTACGGATGGCCATTCGTCAAGATCCGCCGGTAATGCAAATCAATGGGGAAAAAAACGGATCCGCCAAAAAAATGGCGGATCCGTTTTTTTGAAAAAACGGCGGATTTTGACTGATGGTCAAAAATGGAAGTGTGAAACAGGTCTAAGAAGTCACTGCCTCTCAGTGTTGTCTCTTGCAAAGCACTACCCTCTTTAGCATGAATGATATTTTGCCACGAACTACAGGAAACATCTCACCTCTGTAATTGAAAACAAAGGTTTCTGTACCAAATATTAAATTCTGTTTTTCTATTGTATTGAATACTTATTTCATGAAATAAAATGCAAATTAATTATGTAAAAATCGTGTAATGTGATTTTCTGGATTTTATTTTTAGATTCTGTCTCTCGCAGTTGAAGTGTACCTACAAAAAAATTACAGACCTCTCCATTCTTTGTAGGTGATAAAACTTGCAAAATCAGCAGTGTATCAAATACTTATTTTCCCCACTTTTTCTTTATACTGATATGATTGAAGATTTGACGTTACTTCCACCTATATATTGTGAACACATCTGTATTTTATACTTTTTTAAATTCACCGGCAAATCCTGGGTAATATAATTAGAAACATGCATTTCCAACACTTACACTGTTGATCCAGGAAATATAAGAGGAGACTTTGGTAAATACGGATGGTTTTTGGTAGTAATTGCACCCGAGTGAAGATCCAAAGCTGACAATACCATGGACCTCGTAGACACCACCGACAGCACAGTTGAGGGGTCCACCAGAATCACCCTGATATACAAATTATAACACAAAGTATGTGATACCATCAATGTCTGCTCTGATGGATTATCTATAAATACATTTAAACAAAACAGAATATATGACTGTATGTGTCCTCATGTTAGTCATGTATTTAATTTTATGTTTAGAATGATGATAAAAATGATATGACAGTGACGTCAAACATTGTAAGAAGATACAACTTACATTGCAGGAAGACTTGACTCCGTCTCCACCAGCGCAGACCATGCTGGTCTTGACAGTGCTGCCCCACCAATTGCTGAGAGAGCAGGTTGAGTGGCCAACAACAGGCAGAGTAGCTTGCTGGAGAATAGCAGCAAGATTTCCACCAGCTGCAAAAAGTATTATAAGATGGATAGACTTTTATTATAATCACTATAAACACTGTCGATACTACATGTAATTTCCATTTTAGAGCGGCACCATACTTGATAACTCTCCCTTAATGTCTTTGGGGGCTGCCAGTAAAAGAGATGGCCTTCCAAACAATTAGCAGATCTCCCTGGTCACAAATGACCCCCAAAACCTCCAATAAAACTACTCTTACAGGACGTACTAACATCAGATTTAACCTCGATATTGATACCCACATTCAGGGGGTAGGTAACAGTTTGTGAAGGTGGTAAAGAGTGGAGGAGCTGTTCAGACCACTCCCATTGAGGATCTTATTGTAGCATAATGTATTGATATACAGTATGTTGTATCTTGTTTTACCTGCTCTGTGGCCTTCAGCACTTAGTTAGCCTTCAGATGGGGTTAATGGTTAGGTCTGCACATATTGTCTCATATTGAGTTCATGTGTCATAAAAACCAGACGCGAGCCCCGGGAACATGATTGCGGACACCGATCAAATGCCACCGGCACGATATGTGAGTTTAAGCTTTTTTATTTTATCAGTGCCAAGCATGGGTAGGAGAACGGGTTGTCCAAGTAGTGGACAAATTTTTTAAGGACTGTTTCATCAGTTTAGATTTTTTTATGTCACTTTTCTTTTTTTTGTCTTGTGTGTGTCTTTGTCTTTTTTTTTGCTGTGTGTTCCGTTTGGCTTGAAGAACGGTGGCATCACTGATGTGACTGCTCCCCAAACCATCTGGATTGTCGTGGATCAGATATAGATTATCTTCTACTCTGACAGGTGAGGAATATGGTGTTTTTTATTTTCTATTTTATAGTAATAAATGGGTGAAATAGGGTGGGGAGTTTTATTTAAAATAAAGGACTTTAATCTTGCTGTGTCTTTATTGCAATTTTACTAAGGGGTTAGTGATGGGGGCATCTTATAGTTCCCTCTCCATTACTAGCCTGTGGGCTTCATGTCAGCTGACATTACAAAGATGACATCAACCCCACAACTATTACCCCACTTGTCACCACACCAAGGCAAAAGGCATGAGCCGGGGAAAGCACCAGAATTGGCACATCTAATAGATGTGTCTTTTCTGGAGCGGATGCGGGCTACTATTTTTAGACTGGGAGACGGCTAATATCCATGGTCCCTTCTAAATCTGAGAATACTAGCCCCCAGTTGTCTGCTTTATCTTGGCTGGTTGTCAAAAATGGGGGTGACCCTACACTGTTTGTAACAAATGACGTCCGAGACCTCAATGCGATTAAAAGTTCTGGTCTTTAGTTGAGTGACGTTCAAAAAAGAGGACTTGACGGCAGACAGCAAGCAGAGGAGTGACTGTAGTGGGGAGTATTCATTTTTTTACCAATACTCACTTCATCGCTCACCTATCCAGGCCACATTATAAACTTAAGATGGAACAAAAAACTAACAGTGCCCTAATTGTTCACTTCTTCCTCCAACACATAACTTGCTGTCCACCAACCGGTCATCTTATTTCCACTGTCGTGCGCTTCTTCACTATAATCCAGGACTTTTGGTCGTGTCCATTCCTCAGAGGTCACATCACATCATGCATTGACTTCTGAGATTTTAGTGAGTATAATGACGAGGATGGAAATGTGGCGCACAACAGCGGAAAGAGCACCGGTCGACAGGCAGAGAGCAGTGAATGGAAAAGTAAGTGATTTGGTGAGAATTAGTTCTTTTTTTACATCTCACATTTGTAACTGTGAATTTTATGTAAATCAGTTAATTTAAATGAATTTAAATCTCCTGGTCCAGATGAATTACATCCCAGGGTACTGAAAGAGATAGCAGAGGAAATTGCAGAACCACTAGCCAGAATCTTTGAAAAATCATGGAGAACAGGAGAAGTCCCAGAAGATTGGAGAAGAGAAAATATCCCTATATTCAAAAAAGGAAAGAAGATGAAGCAAGGGAAATGACAGGCCAGTGAGCTTTACTTCTATACTTGGAAAGATCATTGAACAAATTATTAATCAGCATTTATGTAAGTACTTGGATAAGAATGCAGTAATTAACCAAAGCCAGCATGGATTTGAAGCACACAGGTCATGTCAGACCAATCTAATTTCCTTCTGTGATGGAATCACTGACTGGGAGGATCATGGAAATGCGGTAGATATAGTATATCTTGACTTCAGAAAAGCATTTGCTAAAGTATCTCATACTATCCTTATTGAAAAAATGACCAAATATGGGATTGACAAGGCTACCATTACGTGGATTCATAACTGGCCCATTGATCGTACTCAAAGAGTGGTAATAAATGGTTGCACATTATATTGGAAGAGTGCTAACTCTGTAGAAGGCAGAGAAAGGATTCAGAAGAATCTGGATAAGCATGAACACTGGGCAGCGGCTAATAAAATGGTATTTGACAGGGAGAAATGCAATACCCTACATCTGGTCAACTAAAGTGAAAATTACATCTACAGAATGGGAGGAATAGAACTTAGCAATAGCATGTGTTAAAAGACTTAGGTATACTAATAGATCAAAGACTGCATGAGTCAACAGTGTGATGCAGCAGCAAAAAAGGCAAAGTTCTGGAATGAATTAAAAGGAGCAGGGAGTCTAGATCATGGCCAGTAATTATCCCCACTCTACTCCTCCTTGTTCAGACCTCATCTGGAATATTGTGTCCAGTTCTCGGCACCACATTTTAAAAAAAGATGTTGAAAACCTGGAGCATGTTCAGAGAAGAGCTACTGGGATGGTGAGCAGACTGCAAACTATGTGCTTACAAGTAACAGTTAAAAGAGCTGGGGATGTTTAGCTTGCAAAAGAGAAGGCTAAGTGGAGACTTAATAGCTGTCTACAAATATCTGAAGGGATGTCAGAGTGTAGAGAGATCATTCTTATTCTCATTTGCACATGGAAATACAAGAAACAATGGAATGAAACTGAAAGGGGGAAGATGCAGATTAGATATTAGAAAAAAGTTTTGACAGTGAGGGTGATCAATGAGTAGAACAGGC
Source organism: Dendrobates tinctorius (assembly GCF_039654945.1). Taxonomy (NCBI): domain Eukaryota; kingdom Metazoa; phylum Chordata; class Amphibia; order Anura; family Dendrobatidae; genus Dendrobates; species Dendrobates tinctorius. The sequence continues at coordinate 7,178,865 of NW_027361719.1, read as the reverse complement.
TGCCATGAGAGGTGGTGAGTTCTCCTTCAATGGAAGTCTGCAAACAGAGGCTGGACAGTCATCTGTCTGGGATGATTTAGTCAGTCCTGTATTGAGCAAGGGGCTGGACACAATGTCTCTGGATGTCTCTTCCAACTCTAACATTCTATGATTCTGTGTTCGTAAGTCAGAAACTGCCTATATATGAAGTTTTTACTAACCCCTTAAGCATGCAGTGCAAACTTTTTAATGTAAATTCATGCGGAAATTTGCAAAGTGATTGGAACGCTAAGTCCATTTAGCAAACCTACTACATGTTTTTCATGATATGATTTTGCATTTGATAAAGGTGTCCTTTTGTATACAATGCATCAGTTAGTATTCATTATCAGATTATTTGGTGCAGCAGAATTAAACTATCTGGAAGAGATTTTACAGGTAGAACTTACTGCTGGTTCTTCCCCATCCGGTAACAACGCAGTTGTAGTTGTGGGCCAGGGTAGAGCCACTTGCTGGCAGTGCTGCCACTCTCACGTAACTGTTCAGGGAAGCACTGGAAGCCAGCCACAGGATAGCAATGTCATACCTGTATAGAAAGAAAAGAAATGTATTTAGGTTCATAGTAATTACACTTGTTATAGAAAAGAAAGTTTACTGACAATGTCATATCTTGTGATAGCACTGCAGCCTTGCAGCACTGGGGTCCTCGGTTCAAATCCCACCAAGGAGAACATCTGCAAGGAGTTTGCATGTTCTACTCGTTTTTCTGTGGGTTTCCTCTCACACTCCAAAGACATACTGAAGTTTACATTTTGAGCCCCAGAGGGCACAGTGATGATATCCGTAAAGTGATGTGGAAATTAATGGTGCTATATAAGTGAGTAAAAAAATATAAATTAAAATATTATGGGTATTTTAATACAATGATTAGTCCTAACTTGTTGAATAGCCATGTTAGACCTAGCAACCATCTTGGACAAACTCTAGGCAACTAAAGGCCCCGTCACACACAGCGATATCGCCAGCGAGATCGCTGATTTTGTGATGCCACAGCAATCTCGCCGTGTGTGACATGGATCAGCGACCGGCCCCCCTGCCGGGTATCGCTGATCGCGCTCCATCATCCTGGGCCATTTTTTGATTGTTGGTCTCCCGCTGGCCAGCGCGCATCGCTGCGTGTGGCAGCGAGAGACCAGCGATCAGCAACGCTGGATGCTGGTTTCCAAGGTAAACAGCGGGTATCTAAGAGCCGCGCGGCTCTTAGATACCCGCTGTTTACACTGGAAACCAACTTGCTCGCTTGTCCTGATCGCTGGGGCTGTCTATGTGACAGCTCACCAGCGATCAGCTAACAATGTCCCAGCGATCCCATCCACGTCGGATTGTTGGTGGGATCGTTGGGACATTGATACGTGTAACGGGGCCTTTACTTTGCAGCTAATGAGAGGCAGGTCTGGGAGCTTTAACAAGAGTGGAGACATAGTATAACATCAGTGCCATTAGTAGGTATGGATGGAGTCCTTAAAGGTTAATTGGAACAGCTGCAGGGGACTGTGATAGGTGAAAAATAGTAGTATATGGTAGTGAATAGTTTTTTTTTATGTTGAAACAAGAACAATAGGGATGTCAGTGTTTTAAGAATTATATGAATAATGACATTAACTAAAACGTACATGGTGTTTTATGGATTATAATGGGGTTTGTAGTAATATTCATAAATATTGTCATGTGGCATTGTCACTTGCTTGGTTTTAAAATACAACTTGTTTCCGCACTATGAGGTTATCATTTGTACACTTTTTTTTGTCTGCAGTATGTAGTTTCATTTGTATAACCATGTATAAAAAGCCCCTTATACAGCTGTCTGGGGCCAGACCATCGTCAGATCGCCCACCGTTGTGTTACTTGTCTGGACAACTGCGCGTGTCTGCGTGCTGATCCAGAGGAAAGCAAGGCAAATCACATGGAGGTTTGTGCAACCCTACAAGGATACATCTCCTCAGACCATCACTGATCCACCATCACCAAATTAGACATACTGTATGATATTGTGAGCAACATTAGGTTCACAACGGCATCCCTAAACCTATTCACATCTGTCACATGTGCTCAATATGAACCTGCTTTCATCTGTGAAGATAATATCACACCAAGGTCACATGCCAATTCAAGTGACCTGAGATGATTGGCAATTGAGCTGGGCTGCGAACCCATCGTCATCTCCTACCTGTCTTCACTGACTACTGATTCTGGAGCAGAAAGAATCAGACTTATCTTATAAGATATATCATAAAGTTTCTCATTTTCATGTGTAAGTGTGTACTATTGATTTATGAACTCAAAATTAAAACTAGGATTACTCTTTAATTCCTGCAGTAATTGGGGTTTATGTAAGATGGTTTGTCCACTTTAGTGTTTTTGGGACAGCACTGTACTTTCTGCTGGGATAAGCAGATGACACTTAATTGAGAATTTATGATTCCCCTAATCATGTCATCTGTCATGGGAGTTTCTTGTCTAAGTAGTACCATAGAGAAGAAGGCATTTAGTAGAATGTGCTTTCCCTTAGGCCTGTTTCACACTTTTTGTGTCAGTAAAAATCCGCCAAAAAGGCGGAAAGCGGATCCGTTCCTAACTGATGTGCACGGATGCCACCGGATCCGTTTTTTTTACGGATCCGCCGAATGAAGAATTTTAAAGGAACTGGTGCCTGGGAAGGAGAGAGAGAGAGATAAAGCAACTCAATGGGAAAAAAACGGATCCGCCAAAAAAAATGGCGGATCCGTTTTTTTCAAAAACCGGCAGATTTTGACTGATGGTCAAAAACGGAAGTGTGAAACAGGCCTAATCCTCTTCTAACATTTCACCCAGACTATTTTTGAGGGGACAATAATATAATTTTTACGTTTTTTACTGTTTTTGTAGTTGAAGAACATTTTATCCCCCCACCGAACACAAGGATCAGGCGACTGAATCCCACCTGAACAACAAAGTCTATTGTACGGTGCCTATGAGGGAACTGCTGTCTTGTTTGGTAGTCAAAAAAATCTGTTTAAAGTAAACCAGAGACAGATAAAAAAATTGACCCATAATATTAAACCAAGCCTTAAATGACTGTGCTGGATTTTTGTGAGCTAGTTCACTTTTTAATACATCTCTGCTTATTTAAAAAAAAAAAAAAAGACTCTTAAATAACCACCTAGTGACGACCACCATACACGTATAACAGATGTGCACTATCAATGTATGGATCGGGCTCAGGAGCTGAACCCGCTTCATGCAAAGTTATCAGCTATTTTGAGTATCAAGCACCCGACAGTATCTGAGTTACTTAGTATATGAGCTGATTGGCACTAGCTCCTATTGCATCACTGTGATCTTCTATGGTGGGTGTTTCCAACACATCTCCATCTCATCATGAATCAAGTCAGAGATGTAGGAGTTTAGCAGGCTGACTTACTGGTGATGCAGCAGAAGCATTCCCTCCTTTGATAAAACAAGCAGAGAAATGTATTCTTAAGCGGGAGTCACACATAGCAATCTCGCTAGCAAGATCGCTGCTGAGTCACAACTTTTGTGACACAACAGCGATCTCACCAGCGAGATGGCTGTGTGTGACAGCGATCAGCGACCGGCCCCCCTGCCGGTATCGCTGATCGCTGGAAGAAACCTCTGGACATTTTTTTGGTCGCTGGTCTCCCGCTGGCCAGCACGCATCGCTGCGTGTGACAGGCGGGAGACCAGCGATCAGCTGTAAAAAATAGAATTAAAATAAAAAATATTGTTATTCTCACCTTCTGACGTCCCGCGCAGCCTTCCTCTCTCCACGCTCCGGTCCCAGTGATCCTTTGCACGAATGACTGTGAGACTTCGCACTCCGGCGAGACCGTGACGTCTCGTGGTCATTCTCGCAAAGGATTACTGGGACCGGAGCGTGGAGAGAGGCGGGAATGCTGCGCAGGACGTTGGAACGTGAGAATAATAATATTTTTTATTTTAATTCTATTTTTTACAGCGATGGCAAGCGATGCCGGGCGTTCGGCATCTCTGTGCTGATCGCTGGTGAAGCTGTCTGTGTGACAGCTCACCAGCGATCACATAGCGACTTACCAGTAGTGTTGAGCATTCCGATACCGCAAGTATCGGGTATCGGCCGATATCAGCGGTATCGGAATTCCGATACTTAATTCCGATACTTTTTTCATATCGGATTCCGGGATCGGAATCGGAATAGGAAGTTCCCATCATGCTATGAGCCTGCTTGCTTTGATTAAGCCAATGGGAATCCTCCGAAGTGTGGGCACATCCTGTTAGGCATGTAGGCATGTTAACTATTGGCATGGCTGTGATTGGCTGCCGAAATGATGTCATGATGCACTATAAAAGCCACCGCAGCCGCCATTTCTGGTCACTCTGCTGTGAATTCAGTTAGGGACAGGCTGCTGTAGAAGACTGTGAGGGACAGTTAGAAATAGCGATTCTAAAAACAATATTGTGCTTTATCCAGGCTACATAAACCACCACTGTAGCTTGCTTTTCCCTAGCAGCGCTGTTTTCACAGCTGTCTGCAAGGGCTGTGTGAGTGCAGCTCACGCTGTGGAGTGGGTCCTGCAGCCACGTCAGGCTGTAGGCCACCCAGTGTGATCACTGCTGCCTCATACATCTTTTATTTTTTGAGCTGCATTTTTTAAATAATTTCAATCTAGTGTGCTTCCATCCGTATCCATATACGTTGGTTGCAAACACTAGTAGTAGACAGCGGAGCCTTTCTGCAGCCTTTCAGTGCTAGTGTCCACTTTGCTGCACTGTTCACGGCTGTCTGAGAGGTCTCTGACTGTGTGTGAGTGCAGCTCACGCTGAGTAGTGTGTCCTGCAGCTACGTCTGGCTGTAGGACGCTCAGCGTGCGTCACTGCCTCACACATATTTTTATTTGAGTGCAGCTCATTTTTTCTTCTATTAGTGTGCATCCATCCGTCTCCATCTACGGTGGTTGCAAACACTATATAGGAGTACACAGCGGAGCCTTTCTGCAGCCTGTCAGTGCCAGTGCCCACTTAGCTGCACTGTTGACGGCTGTCTGAGAGGTCTCTGACTGTGTGTGAGTGCAGCTCACGCTGAGTAGAGTGTCCTGCAGCTACGTCTGGTTGTAGGACGCTCAACGTGCGTCACTGCCTCACACATATTTGTCTCTGAGTGCAGCTCATTTTTTCTTCTCCTATTAGTGTGCATCCATCCGTATCCATCAACATTGGTTGGTTGCAAACACTATATAGGAGTAGATAGAGGAGCCTTTTTTTCTGGCTTGTGCCCTGCCGGCGCAGCCAGATTAGTATTACCCAATTTTTTTGGAGCCTCATCTTTTGCATTGTAGGTTACCTGCCTGCATTGTAATAGCTCCAAAAAGTTGGTGATACTATCAGTTTCAATTCTTTGTTCTCATACTTTGAGTTTGTTTCAAACAAAGAAACCACATAAAAAGTTCACCAAACACTACATTTTGAACTTGTGTAGGCCACATCAGCTCCTATTAAAGTCTAGTCCACACACACACACTTCATAAAATTAGTGTTTCTTGTACCTGTAACCAGCTGTTCAGGAATAAGCACACTAAGGCCCCCCTTTGTCCTTTTTTGCCTATCTTAAGCAGTCTTGCAAGATGAAGAAGGCAGGGAGTAAGGCGCGGGGGCGTGGGCGTGGGCGTGGAGTTTCAGCAGGGAGAGGACGTGGGGATTCTGCAGGGAGAGGACGTGGGGATTCTACAGGTAGAGGACGTGGGGATTCTGGGCCTGCTGCGGGCACCAGTGGATCAGCATCCCCCAGTTTTAGCAGGCAACAGTCCTTTATGCGCAGCTTTGTAGGACCTCAACGTACCCCACTGCTGCGGGAGGAACAAATTGAAGCCGTTGTCAGATGGATGGCAGCTAACGCATCGACTTCAATTACTTCCGCATCCTCTCAGGGTCAGAGCACCGAAGAGCAACCATCTGTCTCTTCACCACCTGCCAAAGTGCCCAGGCAGTCAGAGAGACATGGACAGGAGCCATCACAATCTCTACTTCTGTTCTCGGAATCTGTTGGCTTGGAAAGAGGGGGCCAGCCAAGCAGCATTCCTGAATGTGAAGAAGAGGGAGTATGCAGTGATGCGCAACTTCTTTGTCCCTCTGAATCTGAAGAGGCGAGTGGGCCAGTGCCTATGGTCAGCACACCTCAGTACGCATCAGATGATGACGAGACTCAGTTGCCACTTTCTGGTGCGTACGGTGCTGGCGAGACAACCCCGGAGAAGCAGCTGTTTGAAGAGGGGAGGGAAGATGATGAGGTCCTTGACCCATCATGGCGTGAGCAACAGGAAGGTGGTGGGAGCAGCTCGGAGGAAGAGATTCCCCTACCGGCCAAAACAGGAGGCAGAGGGAGGGGGAAGACTTGGTTGCCTGTACCCTCCACTTCGGCACCCGTTAGGAGCATTCCTCCTTCCAAAGGCAAACCGGGCGCTCACAAGAGTTGCAGTGCGTGGTCCTTTTTTGACACAGTTGCAGATGACATTTGCTTTGTCAAATGCAAGCTGTGTCATCAGAGAGTCAAAAGAGGGAGAAATGTCAGCAACCTCAATACCACAAATATGTGGAAACATGTGCGCACCAAGCACGAGTTGGAGTTGCATAGACACCCTCAAGACGTAGGCCAACGTACAGCACCACCTACCACCTCTTCAGTTCGTGTTGGGCCCTCTTCCTCCAGCTCACACACTGCTGGTTCGGCTTCCTCACAGGATCGCCAAGGAAGAACCTCTGCCACTGTTGTCCGGAGACCCTGTCAGATTCCACCCATAACAGCACGTTCCCATCCATCACAGCCATCGGTAGCACAGGCATGGGATAAAAGGCGCCCTTACTCGGCAAACCATCCCCGAGCACAGTCTCTGAATGCTGGCATTGCCAAACTTCTGGCAGTTGAAATGCTGTCATTCAGGCTGGTGGACACTGACACCTTCCGGGACTTAATGGCATTGGCAGTCCCCCAATACAACGTGCCCAGCCGCTTTTATTTCAGCAGGCGAGCCGTCCCTGCCCTGCAGAAACATGTTGAGGGCAAAATAAAACATGCGCTACTAAACGCCGTTAGTAGCAAGGTCCACCTGACCACCGATGCGTGGACCAGTAACCATGGACAGGGACGATACCTTTCCCTCACTGCCCACTGGGTCAATGTTGTGGAGCCGGGTACGGATCTGGAGAGTGGCGCTGTACGTGTTCTTCCAACGCCACGGATTGCAGGACTCCAGTCTGTACACATAGACTCCTCCTCCTACTCAAGTTCCTCAGAAACAGCAGAGCAGGAGCCTGTTACGACCGATATGAGCACAGCCGTGGCCAAACGTCAACAGGCTGTACTCAAATTAATTTCTTTGGGGAATCGAAGCCACACAGCGCAGGAGCTCTGGAATGCTATCAAGCTGGAGAGCGATGTGTGGTTTGGGCCAGCGAATCTCCAGCCGGGCTTGGTAGTGTGTGACAATGGCCGAAATCTGGTGGCAGCTCTTGGCCTAGGCAACCTCACACACATCCCATGTCTGGCACATGTTCTTAACTTGGTCGTGCAGAGCTTTCTGAGGGACTATCCGGATCTTGATGCACTGTTGCACAAGGTCCGCATAGAGTGCGCTCACTTGCGACGTTCCAGCACGGCAAGATCGCGCCTCGCTGCTCTGCAGCGACGATTTGGCCTTCCAGAACATCGCATCATATGTGACCTACCCACCCGGTGGAATTCAACGTTACATATGTTGGAGCGGTTGTGTGAGCAGCAGGCAGCAGTCATGGAGTACCAGCTGCATCAGGCGCAAACAAGTCGCACTGTGCTCCGTTCACACTTCAGCACCATTGAGTGGGCCTCTATGAAGGACATCTGCCTCGTTTTGCGTGCCTTCGATGAATCCACGCGGATGGCGAGTGCAGATGATGCACTAGTCAGCATGACTGTCCCCCTTATCTGCCTGCTTCAACAAACACTGCAAGCACTAAGGGATGAGGTTTCAGAAGAGGTGGAGGATGAGGAGTCCCAAATGCCATCTGCTTCTGGACAGTCTGCGCTACGTGTTTCCTCACAAAGGCCTAGGCAGGGGACACTTTGTGAGGAGGATGAGGAGGAGTCGATGGAGGAGGAAGACATCTCTCCAGAGGAGGGAGGTACACAAACCTCTACTCAGTATGTACAGCGAGGGTGGGGTGATGCAGAGCAGGTCGAGGTCACGCCTCAAACAGGGGACAGCGGTTCTTTGGCAGTTGGGAGTCTGCAGCACATGGTTGATTTCATGCTGCAGTGCCTGAGAAACGACCGCCGCATCGCCCACATTCTCGTCTCGGCTGATTATTGGGTGTACACCCTCCTAGATCCTCGCTACCGGGACAGCGTACAAAGGCTCATACCAACGTTGAACCGGGAGCGTAAAATGCGGGAGTACGAAGAGTCACTGGTGCAGTCCATAATGTTTTCCATTCCACCCGACAGCATTGTTGCAAGTGCTTTACAAAGCAGCTCTGTGCGTCGAGGCAGTGGAGGAAACTCTGCACAAAGAGGGAGCAGAGGCAGTGCCGCAGCACAAGGCAAGACCACTATGGCCCAAATGTGGCAAAGTTTTGTGTGTCCACCACAATTGTCTACACCATCAGCGACGCCTCGAGTCAGCAGGAGGCAACGCTTCCGTCAGATGGTGTCAGACTACATGTCTTGCCCTGTCGCTGTACTCCCAGATGGCTCTTCCCCCTTCAAGTTTTGGGTCTCTAAGCTGGATACATGGCCAGAGCTTAGCCAGTATGCATTGGAGGTGCTGGCTTGCCCTGCTGCCAGTGTATTATCGGAACGTGTCTTTAGTGCCGCAGGTGGTGTACTAACAGACCGTCGCACGCGACTATCTTCCGATAATGTTGACCGGCTGACTTTTCTGAAAATGAACAAGGCCTGGATCTCCAAAGACTTTGCCATTCCTCTTACAGACTAAATTAGTGGTTGGCAACTGTATCCAGGTCTGCTGGTGTGTTCATTTTTCTACCACCTGAACTATAATCCCTGTGCTTCAACACAGCCAGTTGTCGCTCAGATGTGTCGTCTGCACAGAGAAACACACTAGCTCCTGTGTTACTGGGGTTCAGTAATGCCAGCTGATCCCCTGCTGTGTGGACGGCAGAGTCACCAGCTCCATCAACATTCAAACCACTACTGATTTTTAACCGTGCCCAACTTAGGTCTCTGGCTCCACTGTCTCTACTATTTCCCCTGACCTCCAACCCCGCCATCTACATCTCTGAAGTGGCGTCAGCACAATCTACACTTGTTCCTGTGTTCCTGTGGCTCAGTCCCATCAGTTTATCCCCTGATGTGTGTCCGGCAAGGTCTCCTGCTCTGTCCACATTCCCATAACCAGTAGTGGGAATGAGGACAGAGCTGGCGAACTTGCCGGACAAACATCAGGGGATCAACTGATGGGACTGAGCACCAGTAACACAGGAACAAGTGTAGATTGTGCTGACGCCACTTCAGAGATGTAGCTGGCGGGGTTGGAGGCCAGGGTAAATAGTAGAGACAGTGGAGCCAGAGGCCTAAGTGGAGCATGGTTAGAATCAGTAGTAGTCCACAACCTCCATAAAAAACGCTGCCCATTGGCCTCTGCATGCGGCATGCGTAATCCTGGGCACCAACAGCGTCAGTTGGTGTTCAGAAGTGTCGTCTCCACAGAGCCAAACACATTCGTTCAAGTGTTAGTGGGGTTCAGCACTGCCAGCTGTTCCCCTGCTGTGGAGATGGCAAGTCTCCTGCTGCCTTCACCTGCCAAAATCCAGTAGGCCCCAGCCTGCTCCTCGCCTAATCCTGGGCTCCAACAGCGTCAGTTGGTGTTCAGAAGTGTCGTCTCCACAGAGCCAAACACATTCGTTCAAGTGTTAGTGGGGTTCAGCACTGCCAGCTGTTCCCCTGCTGTGGAGATGGCAAGTCTCCTGCTGCCTTCACCTGCCAAAATCCAGTAGGCCCCAGCCTGCTCCTCGCCTAATCCTGGGCTCCAACAGCGTCAGTTGGTGTTCAGAAGTGTCGTCTCCACAGAGCCAAACACATTCGTTCAAGTGTTAGTGGGGTTCAGCACTGCCAGCTGTTCCCCTGCTGTGGAGATGGCAAGTCTCCTGCTGCCTTCACCTGCCAAAATCCAGTAGGCCCCAGCCTGCTCCTCGCCTAATCCTGGGCTCCAACAGCGTCAGTTGGTGTTCAGAAGTGTCGTCTCCACAGAGCCAAACACGTTCGTTCAAGTGTTAGTGGGGTTCAGCACTGCCAGCTGTTCCCCTGCTGTGGAGATGGCAAGTCTCCTGCTGCATTCACCTGCCAAAATCCAGTAGGCCCCAGCCTGCTCCTCGCCTAATCCTGGGCTCCAACAGCGTCAGTTGGTGTTCAGAAGTGTCGTCTCCACAGAGCCAAACACGTTCGTTCAAGTGTTAGTGGGGTTCAGCACTGCCAGCTGTTCCCCTGCTGTGGAGATGGCAAGTCTCCTGCTGCATTCACCTGCCAAAATCCAGTAGGCCCCAGCCTGCTCCTCGCCTAATCCTGGGCTCCAACAGCGTCAGTTGGTGTTCAGAAGTGTTGTCTCCACAGAGCCAAACACGTTCGTTCAAGTGTTAGTGGGGTTCAGCACTGCCAGCTGTTCCCCTGCTGTGGAGATGGCAAGTCTCCTGCTGCATTCACCTGCCAAAATCCAGTAGGCCCCAGCCTGCTCCTCGCCTAATCCTGGGCTCCAACAGCGTCAGTTGGTGTTCAGAAGTGTCGTCTCCACAGAACCAAACACATTCGTTCAAGTGTTAGTGGGGTTCAGCACTGCCAGCTGTTCCCCTGCTGTGGAGATGGCAAGTCTCCTGCTGCCTTCACCTGCCAAAATCCAGTAGGCCCCAGCCTGCTCCTCGCCTAATCCTGGGCTCCAACAGCGTCAGTTGGTGTTCAGAAGTGTCGTCTCCACAGAACCAAACACATTCGTTCAAGTGTTAGTGGGGTTCAGCACTGCCAGCTGTTCCCCTGCTGTGGAGATGGCAAGTCTCCTGCTGCCTTCACCTGCCAAAATCCAGTAGGCCCCAGCCTGCTCCTCGCCTAATCCTGGGCTCCAACAGCGTCAGTTGGTGTTCAGAAGTGTTGTCTCCACAGAGCCAAACACGTTCGTTCAAGTGTTAGTGGGGTTCAGCACTGCCAGCTGTTCCCCTGCTGTGGAGATGGCAAGTCTCCTGCTGCATTCACCTGCCAAAATCCAGTAGGCCCCAGCCTGCTCCTCGCCTAATCCTGGGCTCCAACAGCGTCAGTTGGTGTTCAGAAGTGTCGTCTCCACAGAGCCAAACACATTCGTTCAAGTGTTAGTGGGGTTCAGCACTGCCAGCTGTTCCCCTGCTGTGGAGATGGCAAGTCTCCTGCTGCCTTCACCTGCCAAAATCCAGTAGGCCCCAGCCTGCTCCTCGCCTAATCCTGGGCTCCAACAGCGTCAGTTGGTGTTCAGAAGTGTCGTCTCCACAGAGCCAAACACATTCGTTCAAGTGTTAGTGGGGTTCAGCACTGCCAGCTGTTCCCCTGCTGTGGAGATGGCAAGTCTCCTGCTGCCTTCACCTGCCAAAATCCAGTAGGCCCCAGCCTGCTCCTCGCCTAATCCTGGGCTCCAACAGCGTCAGTTGGTGTTCAGAAGTGTCGTCTCCACAGAGCCAAACACATTCGTTCAAGTGTTAGTGGGGTTCAGCACTGCCAGCTGTTCCCCTGCTGTGGAGATGGCAAGTCTCCTGCTGCCTTCACCTGCCAAAATCCAGTAGGCCCCAGCCTGCTCCTCGCCTAATCCTGGGCTCCAACAGCGTCAGTTGGTGTTCAGAAGTGTCGTCTCCACAGAGCCAAACACGTTCGTTCAAGTGTTAGTGGGGTTCAGCACTGCCAGCTGTTCCCCTGCTGTGGAGATGGCAAGTCTCCTGCTGCATTCACCTGCCAAAATCCAGTAGGCCCCAGCCTGCTCCTCGCCTAATCCTGGGCTCCAACAGCGTCAGTTGGTGTTCAGAAGTGTCGTCTCCACAGAGCCAAACACGTTCGTTCAAGTGTTAGTGGGGTTCAGCACTGCCAGCTGTTCCCCTGCTGTGGAGATGGCAAGTCTCCTGCTGCATTCACCTGCCAAAATCCAGTAGGCCCCAGCCTGCTCCTCGCCTAATCCTGGGCTCCAACAGCGTCAGTTGGTGTTCAGAAGTGTTGTCTCCACAGAGCCAAACACGTTCGTTCAAGTGTTAGTGGGGTTCAGCACTGCCAGCTGTTCCCCTGCTGTGGAGATGGCAAGTCTCCTGCTGCATTCACCTGCCAAAATCCAGTAGGCCCCAGCCTGCTCCTCGCCTAATCCTGGGCTCCAACAGCGTCAGTTGGTGTTCAGAAGTGTCGTCTCCACAGAACCAAACACATTCGTTCAAGTGTTAGTGGGGTTCAGCACTGCCAGCTGTTCCCCTGCTGTGGAGATGGCAAGTCTCCTGCTGCCTTCACCTGCCAAAATCCAGTAGGCCCCAGCCTGCTCCTCGCCTAATCCTGGGCTCCAACAGCGTCAGTTGGTGTTCAGAAGTGTCGTCTCCACAGAACCAAACACATTCGTTCAAGTGTTAGTGGGGTTCAGCACTGCCAGCTGTTCCCCTGCTGTGGAGATGGCAAGTCTCCTGCTGCCTTCACCTGCCAAAATCCAGTAGGCCCCAGCCTGCTCCTCGCCTAATCCTGGGCTCCAACAGCGTCAGTTGGTGTTCAGAAGTGTTGTCTCCACAGAGCCAAACACGTTCGTTCAAGTGTTAGTGGGGTTCAGCACTGCCAGCTGTTCCCCTGCTGTGGAGATGGCAAGTCTCCTGCTGCATTCACCTGCCAAAATCCAGTAGGCCCCAGCCTGCTCCTCGCCTAATCCTGGGCTCCAACAGCGTCAGTTGGTGTTCAGAAGTGTCGTCTCCACAGAACCAAACACATTCGTTCAAGTGTTAGTGGGGTTCAGCACTGCCAGCTGTTCCCCTGCTGTGGAGATGGCAAGTCTCCTGCTGCCTTCACCTGCCAAAATCCAGTAGGCCCCAGCCTGCTCCTCGCCTAATCCTGGGCTCCAACAGCGTCAGTTGGTGTTCAGAAGTGTCGTCTCCACAGAACCAAACACATTCGTTCAAGTGTTAGTGGGGTTCAGCACTGCCAGCTGTTCCCCTGCTGTGGAGATGGCAAGTCTCCTGCTGCCTTCACCTGCCAAAATCCAGTAGGCCCCAGCCTGCTCCTCGCCTAATCCTGGGCTCCAACAGCGTCAGTTGGTGTTCAGAAGTGTCGTCTCCACAGAGCCAAACACATTCGTTCAAGTGTTAGTGGGGTTCAGCACTGCCAGCTGTTCCCCTGCTGTGGAGATGGCAGTCTCTCCTGCTGTCTCCGCATTACAAAGACAGTAGGCCTCTGCCTACACCCTCCTATTTCCTGGGCTTCAACACAGCCAGTTGTAGTTCGGAAGTGCCGTCCACACGGAAAGAGATACTTGCTTCCGTGTCTCAGTGGGGTTCAGTAACGTCAGCTGATCCCCTGCTGTGTGGATGGCAGTCTCTCCTGCTGTAAACTCATTCAAAATACAGTAGGCCTCTGCCTACACCCTCCTATTTCCTGGGCTTCAACACAGCCAGTTGTAGTTCGGAAGTGCCGTCCACACGGAAAGAGACACTTGCTCCCGTGTCTCAGTGGGGTTCAGTAACGTCAGCTGATCCCCTGCTGTGTGGATGGCAGTCTCTCCTGCTGTCACCTCATTCAAAATTCAGTAGGCCTCTGCCTACACCCTCCTATTTCCTGGGCTTCAACACAGCCAGTTGTAGTTCGGAAGTGCCGTCCACACGGAAAGAGATACTTGCTCCCGTGTCTCAGTGGGGTTCAGTAACGTCAGCTGATCCCCTGCTGTGTGGATGGCAGTCTCTCCTGCTGTCACCTCATTCAAAATTCAGTAGGCCTCTGCCTACACCCTCCTATTTCCTGGGCTTCAACACAGCCAGTTGTAGTTCGGAAGTGCCGTCCACACGGAAAGAGACACTTGCTCCCGTGTCTCAGTGGGGTTCAGTAACGTCAGCTGATCCCCTGCTGTGTGGATGGCAGTCTCTCCTGCTGTAAACTCATTCAAAATACAGTAGGCCTCTGCCTACACCCTCCTATTTCCTGGGCTTCAACACAGCCAGTTGTAGTTCGGAAGTGCCGTCCACACGGAAAGAGACACTTGCTCCCGTGTCTCAGTGGGGTTCAGTAACGTCAGCTGATCCCCTGCTGTGTGAATGGCAGTCTCTCCTGCTGTAAACTCATTCAAAATACAGTAGGCCTCTGCCTACACCCTCCTATTTCCTGGGCTTCAACACAGCCAGTTGTAGTTCGGAAGTGCCGTCCACACGGAAAGAGATACTTGCTCCCGTGTCTCAGTGGGGTTCAGTAACGTCAGCTGATCCCCTGCTGTGTGGATGGCAGTCTCTCCTGCTGTCACCTCATTCAAAATTCAGTAGGCCTCTGCCTACACCCTCCTATTTCCTGGGCTTCAACACAGCCAGTTGTAGTTCGGAAGTGCCGTCCACACGGAAAGAGATACTTGCTCCCGTGTCTCAGTGGGGTTCAGTAACGTCAGCTGATCCCCTGCTGTGTGGATGGCAGTCTCTCCTGCTGTCACCTCATTCAAAATTCAGTAGGCCTCTGCCTACACCCTCCTATTTCCTGGGCTTCAACACAGCCAGTTGTAGTTCGGAAGTGCCGTCCACACGGAAAGAGACACTTGCTCCCGTGTCTCAGTGGGGTTCAGTAACGTCAGCTGATCCCCTGCTGTGTGGATGGCAGTCTCTCCTGCTGTAAACTCATTCAAAATACAGTAGGCCTCTGCCTACACCCTCCTATTTCCTGGCTTCAACACAGCCAGTTGTAGTTCGGAAGTGCCGTCCACACGGAAAGAGATACTTGCTCCCGTGTCTCAGTGGGGTTCAGTAACGTCAGCTGATCCCCTGCTGTGTGGATGGCAGTCTCTCCTGCTGTCACCTCATTCAAAATTCAGTAGGCCTCTGCCTACACCCTCCTATTTCCTGGGCTTCAACACAGCCAGTTGTAGTTCGGAAGTGCCGTCCACACGGAAAGAGACACTTGCTCCCGTGTCTCAGTGGGGTTCAGTAACGTCAGCTGATCCCCTGCTGTGTGGATGGCAGTCTCTCCTGCTGTAAACTCATTCAAAATACAGTAGGCCTCTGCCTACACCCTCCTATTTCCTGGGCTTCAACACAGCCAGTTGTAGTTCGGAAGTGCCGTCCACACGGAAAGAGATACTTGCTCCCGTGTCTCAGTGGGGTTCAGTAACGTCAGCTGATCCCCTGCTGTGTGGATGGCAGTCTCTCCTGCTGTCACCTCATTCAAAATTCAGTAGGCCTCTGCCTACACCCTCCTATTTCCTGGGCTTCAACACAGCCAGTTGTAGTTCGGAAGTGCCGTCCACACGGAAAGAGACACTTGCTCTCGTGTCTCAGTGGGGTTCAGTAACGTCAGCTGATCCCCTGCTGTGTGGATGGCAGTCTCTCCTGCTGTAAACTCATTCAAAATACAGTAGGCCTCTGCCTACACCCTCCTATTTCCTGGGCTTCAACACAGCCAGTTGTAGTTCGGAAGTGCCGTCCACACGGAAAGAGATACTTGCTCCCGTGTCTCAGTGGGGTTCAGTAACGTCAGCTGATCCCCTGCTTTGTGGATGGCAGTCTCTCCTGCTGTAAACTCATTCAAAATACAGTAGGCCTCTGCCTACACCCTCCTATTTCCTGGGCTTCAACACAGCCAGTTGTAGTTCGGAAGTGCCGTCCACACGGAAAGAGATACTTGCTCCCGTGTCTCAGTGGGGTTCAGTAATGTCAGCTGATCCCCTGCTGTGTGGATGGCAAAGTCTCCTGCTGCCTACACAGTCGTACCACTACTGATTTTTAACCGTGCTCCAATTAGGCCTGTGGCTCCACTGTCTCTCGTATTTCCCCTGTCCTCCAACCCTGCCAGTTACAGCTCCGAAGTGGCGTCTGCACAATCCACACTTGTTCCTGTGTTACAGGTGTTCAGTCCGATCAGTTAATCCCCTGATGTGTGTCCGGCAATGTCGCCTGCTCTGTCCACATTCCCATTATCGGAATGTGGACAGAGCAGGCGACATTGCCGGACACACATCAGGGGATTAACTGACCGGACTGAACACCTGTAACACAGGAACAAGTGTGGATTGTGCAGACGCCACTTCGGAGCTGTAACTGGCGGGGTTGGAGGACAGGGGAAATACGAAAATCAGTGAATCCACAGGCCTAAGTTGAGCTTGGTTCAAATTAGTAGTCTACAACCGATCTTAAAATTTCTTCAATGCAGCCTAAGCCTGCTCCGTGCTTGTCCCTGGGCTTCAACACAGCCAGTTGTTGCTCGGAAGTGCCGTCTTCACAGAGTAAAACACTAGCTCCTGTGTTTGTGGGGTTCAGTAACGTCAGCTGTTCCCCTGCTGTTTTGATGGCAATCTGTCCTGCTGCCTCCCAATTGACAGCACATCAGGCCTCAGCCTGCTAAGTGCTTGTCCTGGGCTCCAACATCGCCAGTTGCTGCTCATAACTGACTTTGGCACGGGTACTCCCTCCTGCCCAGCTTGGTTCCAGCCCTGCCTGCTGTTTCCGGGAAGTGTCAATGTCAGTTTGCCACCCCAAGTTGCCATGTCGTGTTGCGGTTGGGTTAGCCGAGGCTAGGGTGCCAGCAGTTTAGGTGCTTCCTATGTGGACTGCGGGTTCTGGTAAGAAAGGTTTGTTCCATAGTGCCAGTAGGACAAGCACCCCCTGTAGGACTGTGTGATTCGGTAACTGCGGCCAGCTTGCGGCATGCCAACTTTGCTTTTCAGGGGTAACTTCTGATACCCCTCCGGGTTCCAGCACCGTCAGCTGGTTCTCATCAGAGCCTTTGGCCTAGGTGCCTCCATCTCGGTATCCGAGTTCCAGCAACGTCTGCTGGTCCTTGGTAGTGCTTTGTAGCACAGGTACCTCCTGCTTAGTAACCGGGTTCCAGCACCGTCAGCTGGTCCTCGGTTGTGCCATTGGCTCTTATTCCTTCTGCTGCCCCTCCGGGTGCCAGCACTGTCAGCTGGTCCTCGCTATTTCCATTTGCTCTTGCAGCTTATGCTACCCCTCCGGGTTCCAGCACCGTCAGCTGGTTCTCGTCAGAGCCTTTGGCCTAGGTGCCTCCATCTCGGTATCCGAGTTCCGGCAACGTCTGCTGGTCCTTGGTAGTGCTTTGTAGCACAGGTACCTCCTGCTTAGTAACCGGGTTCCAGCACCGTCAGCTGGTCCTCGGTTGTGCCATTGGCTCTTATTCCTTCTGCTGCCCCTCCGGGTGCCAGCACTGTCAGCTGGTCCTCGCTATTTCCATTTGCTCTTGCAGCTTATGCTACCCCTCCGGGTTCCAGCACCGTCAGCTGGTTCTCGTCAGAGCCTTTGGCCTAGGTGCCTCCATCTCGGTATCCGAGTTCCGGCAACGTCTGCTGGTCCTTGGTAGTGCTTTGTAGCACAGGTACCTCCTGCTTAGTAACCGGGTTCCAGCACCGTCAGCTGGTCCTCGGTAGTGCCATTGGCTCTTGTTCCTTCTGCTGCCCCTCCGGGTGCCAGTACCGTCAGCTGGTTCAAGAGGACAAAGAACAGGAAGACAACCACCAAGATGCAGAACAACAAGAGAGAGAAGACAAAGAAGCATAAAAAAAACAAAGCAGAAGAACATTAAGCATAAGATTAATACTCTGAGCAAATGATATTATCTTATTTATAAGCAGAAGAAGACTAAGCAGTGTATGGGGGTGAGTCCGTTCCTCCTCGTGGTGCCCCTGGAAAAGGCCTGCTTCTGCAGGCCAAACTGAACGCGGACAAATCCTGTTGTAAATCTTTTGTGACAGGCAGAACGGAAGGTGTAAACTTCTAACTTTTCTAGATAACAACTACAGGAATGCCTGACACAAACAAGAATATGATGAAGAAGAATAGGAAGAAGATGAAGAAGCTGAATATGTAGAATAATAATTGTTGAATAAGAAGAATATGAAGAATGTAAGAAAAGGAAGAAGAAGAAGAAGAAGAAGAAGAAGAAGAAGAAGAAGAAGAAGAAGAAGAAGAAGAAGAAGAATGTAAAAAAAGGAAGTAGAAGAAGAAGAAGAAGAATGTAAAAAAAGGAATAAGAAGAAGAATGTAAAAAAAGGAAGTAGAAGAAGAAGAAGAAGAATGTAAAAAAAGGAAGTAGAAGAAGAAGAAGAAGAATGTAAAAAAAGGAAGTAGAAGAAGAAGACATACATGTCTGGCAAAATATAAATGAGGCTAACATAGTCAATATCTTTGTAACTCCTAACATCTTTAAAAAAAAAAGTTTAATTCCTGCTATTCCATTTGATTGGGCTAAACCTCTATGGCTTTAATGTCTCCTCCACCTCCCACAATACATTCTACATTATTCTTAGTTGTTTTTCTTCATGTAGAATTAACCTACAAGGAAAGAAAGGTTTTTTTTTAATTCCGATATTTTGGCCCCATTGACTTGCATTGGTTCCCGGTATCGGAATCGGCGATACCGATACTTTTTTTTAAGATCGGCCGATCCATTCCGATCCGATATTTTCAAGTATCGGCTGGTATCGCTCAACTCTACTTACCAGCGATCCTTACACCTTGATATCGGTGTCGGTATCGCTGGTAAGTCGCTATGTGTGACTCCAGCTTTACTCACAGAAAAGAGAAGCTGGAAGCCCCTGCTGTGTTGTCCGCATACATAAAACAGTACAAAGCAGGGACACATATATAATATTATCTCAGCAATATTTTTTTAACACACTTAATAGTAGAATTTATTTTATTCCAATATCAATTAAAATTTACCCTTTTAAATAATAATAAAAAAACTACTAGGTGCCATAGTAATCATTCTGACCTGGAAAATCATGGTGCCAGGTCATTTTTACAGCATAATGAATGCAATAAAAGCAAAACCCAAAAAATGCTAGATGTCATTGGCTTACCCAGCAGCAACATTGTTGGTGTTCCAGTTAGAGTGTTTTCTGATGGAAGAGACTGAAATGTACTGCTCAGTGCCATCATTACTATTAAGATTGTGATCTCCCAGGACCACACGGAAAGAAACAGATCTGTTGAAGAAGAATTATATTTTGGCAGTTGCACTTTTATAGTCACATTTTAAAAGTTACCGATAGATTCCTAGGAGAAGCTTTGGTAACCTCCATCCGATATTATTTGGGTATGGAAAAAACAGATGACACACATGGTAAAAACAGGCATAAGGATGTGTAATGGATGAAAAACAGGCAATCACACAGATGACTTTTTTTATTTGAAATATAAAATAAACATTTAAAATTCATATAAAATTTTTACCTGTCCACACAATGAGCAGCTGTCATCACTCGATTAGCACGGATCAAGGAGGCCCCACAAGTATGGTACCAATACCCACCAGACAAATACTGAAGAGAAACCTAGGAAAAGGCAATACAAATTATTCCCTCTTTTGGCTACGAAAATCACTTCTAATGTTGCTTTTCAATAAACTAGGTCCTTATATACACAAAAGTGGACAGTTGGTGTATCCTTATGAGCATTGTGCCAACACTTCTACTGAAAAAAGATTGGCGTATTTATATTTAAATACTTTTTCAACTATCATTTTATCTGTTCAATTAACCATGCCAACGTATTGTGCTGTGTCCATGGATGTAACTCAAATGGGAACTTCAATTTCTGTAGTGATTTTTTTCTGCAGTGTGTAAATGAGATTTCCTAAAATGTTATCCACTTTGCTGGTACTGTACTACACAAGAACTTTTTCTCCATGCAAATGTGCTGGGGAAAATATAGTTGATAACACTTTTTCTAAATAAAATTTTGTTTGGAGGCAATCACTGGCCTCATTAACCTTGGGGATAGACAGGCACATCATTGGCGTTAATCAGCGATTATCATAGCTGGTAAAGAGGATTTATTAGGTTAGTAATAATTCCATTATGTTTTGCTATTTTCTCCATTTTGTTCCCAATTTTGAAAAAGCCTTTAAAAAATAATCAGTCTGTATTATCTTGTGATTAAAACAACATTCCCCGTAGAAAACCATACAGCGGAAAAATATGCTGAATGAATGTTGAAATTCTGTTATAAAAGGTGTTGTCTGGGACTTTAACATTGATGACCTAACCCTGTGACAGGTCATCAATGTTTGAACCGGTGGCGGCTTGAACTGCCGAGTTGCAGGGCTGCACAGCACGGCACAGCTCTGTCAACAGAATAGTGACAACGGCCAGGTATTGCACAACTGCCCCCTATTGATTCGATTAAGGCGTAGATATGCATTACCCCACTACGACCACTTTACACTAGATGAACCTCTACTGCGCAGCTCCGCAACTGAACAGTTCCGGCTGATTGTGGGGGGTACTGGGTGTCACACCTCCACATTGATGGCCTATTGTATATATGGATACACCATCACTGTTAAAGTCCAGGGCAACCCCTTTAATATATACAGTGCATTAAATGATAGTTAATGCTCTCAGTGTGAAAAACAAGATAATTTTGTAGTTATGTAGTTATAATCTTGTTTTACTTACTGAGACCATTATTTTTTCAACTGGCTAACATGGTATCAAACCCCTTTTTTCTTTTAACTAAATTATAGTTAATTACATTGAAACATGTTTTGAGTCTTAGTACTGACCTGCCAGGGCCAGGAATTTTTTCCTGCATTAGTTCCTCCTACTACACGTGCATTTTCATTGTCTTCAAAATAGCGGATGTCATCATCATGACAGTAGCCTTCATGTAGAATAACACAGACATTGAGAATAAGGAGCTTTCTGGATTTACTTTCCGCATAGAAGATGCATAAAGAATTGATCAGTTCTGCATATATAATTATTTTGCCATCCAGTTCATTTTTCTATCCCTATGTAGATAAATTATTGCACGTGAGTCTTTTTGGTTAGTTACTTACCGCAAAGGACAAGAGTAGCAAGTACAAGAAGCCTGAGCATGGTGATAATAATTTCACAAGAATCTCCTTTACAAAAATTACCAACAGTGTTTTCCTTTATATACCATTGAAAGGTGCCCATTAGCAGTGAGAATATTACCAGGTGTTGTAGATTAAACAGTTGGCAAAAATGTGAAAAAATGTCTCCAATTTTCCCCAAGGGCAAATAATATAAATATGTTGTTTCAAACAGTGTGTCACCATTGGAAAATAATAAACATGCGAAAAGGTACGATAAAAAAGTTATCAATCTATTTTGAGTGCCTAATATGTTTACTCGACTTACTTTACTTTTATTTGTAATTCTAGTCAGTAGAAAGTTTCTATTGAAATGATTTTCTAGTAAGTATAGTTTTTATTGTGGACATTATATGAGTTAGCACGTATATACGGTAAATGAATGTGTTAAACAAATGAGAAAATAATTGTGGCTTCTTGTTGAGGTATCCTCCTCTAGAAGTGTGAAGACACCATATGACAGCAGCTTGCGACTTCATAATACAGAGCTGTAGAGATCCTGAGTGCTTTGCTGTGTACAGGACTTTAGTGGATTAACTTCATTTTTACATATCCTTGCAACAGAAATATATTGAAGCTACAAATAGCATTAAAACTGGAAAATCTGCAAGATCACAATCCACCGCACAGGCGTTACGATTGTATTGTTTGAGTATCAGCAGGTCATGATTTGATATTTGATACAGAGAGCCTTTGGGTTTATCTGATATACTGATAATAGTTGGTGATGTGTGAGAAACAGTGCCAAACTGGCCATCATGCAAATCTGGAAAATGCCAGATGGGTCGGTCTAGCCATGGGCTGCATCAATTGCTATGCTATTAACAGTATCTGCATCGCAAAGATGACAATACTTTTGTCAACTGTCGTGGAGCATAGACTTTACTTTGGGAGGCCGCAGGACAATTGTGGCCTGCAGCCTGCCGGAGGGTGGCGCCACACAGTCAATTGGCAAAATAATGGCACTGCATCGTGCCACCCATGTCTACTGCAAGCAAGATAGGATAGAAGAGATTGAGGATGTAGCTGGTTGAAGTGAGTATAGTGTTTTTGTGTGGGCTATAGGGCACCATCATACTATGGTGGGGAACAAGTGTGTGGACCCACTGCAACACTGGCGGACTTACCCTGGAGGGGCATGACTAAAGGCTGAGTCACAAGTTTTGTGATGTAACAGCGATCTCACCAGCGAGATCGTTGTGTGTGACAGCGATCAGCGACCGGCCCCCCTGCCGGTATCGCTGATCGCTGTAGGAATGCCCCGGACATTTTTTTGGTCGCTGGTCTCCCGCTGGCCAGCACGCATCACTGCGTGTGACAGGCGGGAGACCAGGGATCAGCTGGTAACTAAGGTAAACGCAGGGTTTCTAAGCACTGCGCTGTGCTTAGAAACCCTCTGTGTACCTTAGTTACCAGCGCGCTGATGCAGGGAGCTGGTAACTAAGTTACACAGAGGGTTTCTAAGTGACGCACGTCCCTTAGAAACCCGATGTGTACCTTAGTTACCAACTCCCTGCATCAGCGCGCTGGTAACTAAAGTACACAGCGACGCCGCGCGCTCGGCGTCGCTGTGCTGATCGCTGGTGAAGCTGTCTGTTTGACAGCTCACCAGCGATCATGTAGCGACTCATCATTGTCGGGATCGCTGGTGAGTCGCTATGTGTGTCGGGGCCTTAAGTGGCTACTTAATCTTTGCTAGAGCCCTTGATAGTGAAGATAGGCTTGGGCTACAGGTGTCATGATATAGGACATGGTTAATGTCCTGCTCTCTCAGGGTTAACTTTTGCTGGCCTCCCTTTGGATCTGGGAGGGGTATTTATACTCACTCCAGACAAGGATTCCCTGTCAGCTATACTGTTGTTCTGACTGTGTGTCTGACCCCCTTGTATGCGTGTATACTGCATTGCTTGATTGCCTCCCGTGTAGGACCTGGTCTGTCCGCTCACTCTGTTCTCTGTCTCACGTTTTGGTACTATTGTCTTCTCCGATTCTGACCTCCTGGTTTGACTATTGTTACTCCGTTACAGTTTGTCCCTATTGTACCGTCTGTTGCTGTGGCGCCCCCAGGGGTATGGTCGCCACACTGGCCTTGCCTTCCTCCAGGGGAGGGTAATGCCAAGCTTGGAAGCAGTGATGGGTCTCTCCAGCAGTTAACCTATTGCATGCAACGCAGTTCCACTCCAGGCCAGCAGGGGGAACTCTGAACCAGGATGAAGAGGAGGGGGTGCTCCCTGAGGGCCGAGAGGAAGGAGTGGTCAGTTAGTTGAAGGAGGTCCACGTGTGCAGACGTGTGGAGGAAAGTGGAGGTTGAGCTCCGGGTGGCGAGCGCCCTCACTGCAAGAGCGCAAGAACTGGAGCCTGGTCTCCACGGTGGTACAGATACTAACGGTCCTGCCACAGATACCAGAGGAGTAGGAGGCTGTAAATGCCCTGCTCCCATCAGAGACTTGGGACATAACAGCAATTGAATAGAGGGCCTGGACTCAGGAGAGGAGTCCCCGAGAGGTCGTAAATGGCTGCACATCCAGTTGGAAGAATGTCTCAAGTGGGGTACCACAGGGCTCTGTCCTGGGCCCTGTATTGTTCAACATCTTTATCAACGATTTAGATGAAGGAATTGAGGGTAAACTGATTAAATTTGCTGATGACACAAAGCTAGGAGGGATAGCTAATACTAGAGAAGAGAGAGAGAGGATTCAAAAAGATTTAAATAAACTGGAGAAGTGGGCAGCAACTAACAGAATGGTTTTTAACAGGGAGAAATGCAAAGTACTACATCTGGGCAATAAAAATGAAAAAGCATATATAGAATGGGAGGAATAGGGCTAAGTGACAGCACATGTGAAAAAGACTTGGGTATACTAATAGATCACAGACTGAATATGAGTCAACAGTGTGATGCAGCAGCAAAAAAGGCAAATGCAATTCTAGGATGTATTAACAGAAGCATACAGTCTAGATCACGTGAAGTAATTATTTCCCTCTACTCCTCTTTGGTCAGACCTCATCTGGAATATTGTGTCCAATTTTGGGCACCACATTTTAAAAAAGACATCAACAAACTGGAGCAAGTTCAGAAAAGAGCGACCAGAATGGTGACCGGTCTGCAAACCCTGTCTTATGAGGAAAGGTTGCAGGATTTGGGAATGTTTAGTTTGCAAAAGAGAAGACTGAGAGGAGACTTAATAGCTGTCTACAAATATCTAAAGGGCTGTCACATTGTAGAAGGATCAACTTTATTCTCATTTGCACAAGGAAAGACTAGAAGCAATGGGATGAAGCTGAATGGGAGGAGACACAGATTAGATATTAGAAAAAACTTTTTGACAGTTAGAGTGATCAATGAGTGGAACAGGCTGCCACGAGAAGTGGTGAGTTCTCCTTCAATGGAAGTCTTCAAACAGAGGCTGGACAGACATCTAACTGGGATGATTTAGCGAATCCTGCTTTGAGCAGGGGGTTGGACCAGATGGCCCAGGAGGTCCCTTCCAACTCTACGATTCTATGATTCTATGAGAGAGGCTACAGCTGTCTGTCATACAAGTATAGTTCTAGGAACATCTGAAGAGGGGCATTCCAGAGTAACTCAGTACTGGGGTGCTTTACACCACAAGGCGCTAGGAAGGAGACTGCACAGCCCTTCTGCTGAGAGAGAATCCTGATCTGCTTCCAGGCTAGCCAGCTCCAACACCATCTGTAATCAGGACCCTGGACTGCATATACTAAGTAAAGGTACAGAAACTGCAACCGCTGTGTCTTGTCTGTTCCCTACGCTTCCAGCACTGCTACATCCCCGTGCTGGCTACATCTACACTGCCATGGGACTACAGCTCCACCTGTGGGGAGCTTTTACATCTTTGCTGCACCCTACCATCAGTCCCAGCGGATCTGTATGCAGCGTTGGCCTAACACCATACTTGCCAAACACCACTGGTGGCGTCACGAACTATTCTACCATTAACTACATCTCCCATTGCTTGGGCGCCCAGGGCCACGGACCGGGTCACCGCTGCTGTGACACATTCCCCTGACACCGGCCGGTACCGAGTACCCCATTTGGCGTCACGAACAGGATTACGGCGGCCGGTACCCCCCGGGTCCTGTGTACCATAGACTGTGTTTGTGAACTGTGTGTGAATTTGGCGCCAGAAACCGCCATTGCCGAGCTGCTTGGTGCGCGCGGGAAGAAAGCGGGGTGGCCTTCGTGGGCGGAGCCTGCCGCAGAGTGCAGAGAAGAGAAGTGCCGCGCGGGAAGATAGGACAGCGCGCGAGAGGAGGAGGAGCTGAGGCCTACAGCCTGGAGCGCTGGGCCTGCGAAGCAGCCGCCGGTGAGCTCACACAACCCCCCGGCCCTGGCCAACGTCCAATGGGGGGAGAAGATGTCCGTGCCAGACGTCAATGCAGCGGCCGGCGCCGTTGCCAATCCTGCGGTACCGCCAGGAGGAGCACCCGCCGTAGCGGTCCCCAAAATGCCGCTGTCTATGCCCTACATACCGGGAGCGGCCTGGCTACCGCAGTACTCGGGTGAGTCACATACCCTGAGTGAATTTAAAAAGAGACTGTGCAGCTTGTTTAAAGTTTACTGTTATGATTGAGTCACCGTAGGAGGCAAAAACAAAAATGCTAGCTAAGTCCAGAAAACCAGAGAGGTTGGCAGCTATCGGATTGCAGACCCCTGATCTTATCACAACAACTAACAGTAGCCGTGGGGGGTTCCTACGATGCCCTAGACCCCTCGATCACAGCCGGAGAATTAAATAGGCCTAAAGAAAGAAAGGGGAAATCTAAACTGCCCCAGAGCAGACCCCAAAGCAATAGGCAGCCCCCAACATATAATGACGGTGAAGCAAGATGAAAACACTAACACAGACAGAAAGATAGACTGAGCAAAGACGGGGCCCAAAACTACCTAGATAGGAACGGACAGGAAAGCTGCTGTCTGCAATCCGTGAAAAACCCTATGAAATTAAGAGCCAACAGACTGACAGTGAAAAAGGCCCTGAAGACGCTAGGCTTCAAAAAAGCTATGTCAGTACTCAGGAATATTCTGAAGACAGAGCAACCGGCAAAAGGAGATTCAGCTCATCCCAGCAGGGAATGGCAGAATCCAGAAAAGCAAGGAAAACAAACACAAAGCATAAATGCAGACAGGCAAAGCAGAAACTTAGCTTTAGGGAAGCAGGAATCAGACTGGTGTCCTAGAAGTCCACAGAGAAATCACCCGCAGGGCAGGAGGGCGTCGGCAGCCTTATATCCAGTCAGTGACTCCACTCAGCCAGTCATCCTCATTAGACTCAGGTGCCTGATAATCAGGCTCATTACCTTCCTTTACCAGAATAGGGAGTTCCCCAGACCTCAGTGAAGAAGGGGAAAATGAACTCACAACAGTACCTCCCCTTGAGGAGGGGTCACCGAACCCTCAACCACGCCACCAGGGCGATCAGGGTGAGCCCGATGAAAGGCACGCACCAATCTTTTGGCATGAATATCAGAGGCAGAGACCCAGGAATTATCCTCCTGACCATAACCCTTCCACTTAACCAAATACTGGAGTCTCCGTCTAGCCAGACGGGAATCCAGTATTTTCTCTACCTCATATTCCATGTTACCTTCAACCAATACAGGGTCTGGAGGTGCCACCCCAGGAACAACTGGTTCAACAAACCTCTTCAACAAGGACTTATGGAACACATTATGGATTTTAAATGTGACAGGAAGAGCCAAACGAAAAGAGACCGGATTAATAATCTCCAAAATCTTGTAAGGTCCAATAAATCTAGGCTTAAACTTAGGAGAAGCCACCTTCATAGCAATATTTTTTGAAGATAACCACACCATATCACCAATCTTAAACTGGGGACCAATGGTCCTATGTCGATTGGAAAACCGCTGGGCCTTTTCCTGGGAGAGAGATAACTTATCCACCACTTGGTCCCAGATCTGGTGCATTCTCTCCACCACAGTGTCAACACCTGGGCAGGCAGAAGGCTCCACCTGCCCTGAAGAAAATCGAGGATGAAACCCAAAGTTACAAAAAAAAGGTGACATCAAAGTGGCAGAACTAGCTCTATTATTTAAAGCAAATTCGGCCAAGGGCAAAAATGAAACCCAATCATCCTGATCAGCGGAAATAAAACATCTCAAATACGACTCCAAGGTCTGGTTTGTTCTCTCTGTCTGCCCATTGCTCTGAGGGTGAAAAGCAGAGGAGAAGGACAACTGAATTCCCAGCTTGGAACAGAAAGTCCTCCAAAATCTAGACACAAACTGAACTCCTCTGTCAGATACAATGTTCTCAGGAATCCCGTGCAAGCGAACCACCTGTTGCAAAAACAGGGGCACCAACTCAGAGGAAGATGGCAACTTAGGGAGTGGTACAAGATGAACCATCTTAGAGAACCTATCACAAATCACCCAAATAACAGTCATTCTTTGAGAGACCAGCATATCAGAGATGAAATCCATTGAAATATAGGTCCATGGCCTCCTGGGGACCGGCAAAGGCATCAACAACCCACTAGAGTGAGAACAAGATTTAGACTGGGAGCAAGTCCCACAGGACTGCACAAAATTCCTGACATCATGAGACAAGGTGGGCCACCAAAAAGAGTGACTCACCAGATCTCTAGTACCAAAAATACCTGGATGACCAGCCAATGCAGAGCAATGAACTTCAGACATCACTCTCTTCTTCCACTGGTCAGGAACATACAACTTTCCACTGGGACAACGCTCAGGTTTGTCCTCCTGGAACTCTTGCAGAGCAAGTCTCAAATTGGGCGAGATGGCAGAAAGAACTACCCCTTCGCCTAAGATGGTAGCAGGCTTGGTCACCACAGGAGAATCAGCAAAGAAACTCCTAGAGAGGGAGTCTGCCTTGACATTCTTAGTTCCAGGAAGAAAAGAAACCACAAAATCAAAACGTGTAAAAAACAAGGCCCACCTAGCCTGTCTAGGGTTCAAGCGTTTAGCCGACTCTAGGTAAATCAAATTCTTGTGGTCAGTGAGGACCACAACTTGATGTTTAGCTCCCTCCAACCAATGTCTCCACTCCTCAAATGCCCATTTCATGCCCAACAGTTCCCGATTCCCCACATCATAGTTACGTTCAGATGGAGAGAACTTTCGGGAAAAGAAAGCACAGGGATTCATTTTAGATGTTACAGGATCCTTTTGGGACAAAACAGCTCCTGCACCAATCTCAGAAGCATCCACCTCTACCTGGAACAGGAGTGAGACATCCGGTTGCCGCAAAACCGGGGCGGAGGTAAATCTTCGCTTCAGCTCCTAAAAGGAAGCAACAGCCTCCGGAGACCAATTCAACACATCAGCACCCTTCTTAGTCAGATCAGTCAATGGCTTGGCAATACTAGAAAATTTTGCTATAAATTTCCGATAAAAATTAGCAAACCCCAAAAACTTCTGGAGGGCCTTCAAAGAAGTGGGCTGAACCCAATCATAAATGGCCTGTACCTTGGCCGGGTCCATTTCAATAGTTGACGGAGACAAAATAAATCCCAAAAATGAAATCCTCTGTACTCCAAAAAGGCATTTCGATCCTTTGACATACAGGGAATTCTCCCTCAAGATCCGGAACACAGTCCGAATATGTTCCACATGAGAATCCCAATCCTTGGAGAAGATCAAAATATCATCCAGATAGATAATCAAAAATTTATCGACAAAGTCTCGGAAAATATCGTTCATGAAGCACTGGAAGACAGAAGGGGCATTAGTGAGCCCAAAAGGCATCACCAGGTACTCAAAATGTCCCTCCGGAGTATTAAACGCCGTCTTCCATTCATCCCCCTGCTTAATGCGGATAAGATTATACGCCCCCCTGAGGTCAAGCTTGGTAAACCAGCAAGCACCTCTAACTCTAGAGAATAGATCCGAAATCAGGGGTAACGGATACTGATATTTAATAGTAATTTTATTGAGGGCACGATAATCAATACAAGGCCTTAAAGAACCATCCTTTTTGGCCACAAAAAAAACCGGCACCTAAGGGTGAAGAGGATGGTCTAATATGACCCTTCTCCAATGCCTCCTTAATATAGGACTGCATTGCCTCATGCTCGGGTACAGATAAATTGAAGAGCCGACCCTTGGGAAATTTACACCCTGGGCTTAGTTCAATTGCACAGTCATAACTGCTATGAGGAGGCAAGGACGCAGACTCATTCTCACTAAATACATCATAAAAGTCCGCCAAATAGTCAGGAACATCATGCGACTGAGGAGAGGTGGAAAAAACCGGAGCCTCACTAAAGGCACACCGACAACCCCAACTCACCACAGACACAGACTTCCAATCCAAAACTGGATTATGAATTTGCAACCAGGGAAACCCCAGAACAACGGCATCATGCAGACCATGCAACACCAAAAATCTGCAATTTTCTTGATGGTCTGAGGCGACCCGCATGACCACCTGGGTCCAAAACTGAGGTTTATTTTTAGCCAAAGGAGTAGCATCAATCCCCCTCAAAGGGATAGGCGTCTGCAGAGGTGTCATCGGAAATCCACAACGTTTAGCAAAATCCAAGTCCATTAGGTTTAGCGCTGCTCCCGAATCCACAAAAGCCTTGGCGGAAAATGTGGACAGGGAGCAGATCAGAGTAATTGCCAGAAGAAACTTAGGTTGAACACCACCAACAGAAAACGTGTGTGCAAAGCGTTTCTCTCGTTTAGGACAAACAGAAATAATATGCGAGGCATCTCCACAGATAAAACACAGCTTATTACGCCTTCTGAACTCCTGACGTTGCTCCTTAGACAAAACTCTTTCATATTGCATAGGTTCAGACGTCAGTTCAACCGGTGGCAACACCTCTCGTGCAATCCTGCGTTCACGTAAATGCCGATCAACCTGAATGGCTAATGACATAGAATCGTCCAGACCAGAGGGAACAGGAAATCCCACCATAGTATCTTTTACGGCTTCTGACAAACCCTTCCGAAAGAGAGCAGCCAAGGCATTATCATTCCAGGTATTAAGGACCGCCCACTTTCGGAACTTTTGACAGTACAACTCTGCAGAATCTCGACCCTGGTTTAATGCCAACAGGGTCTTTTCAGCCTGATCAATAGCATTAGGTTCGTCATACAACAACCCCAAAGCTTGAAAGAATGCATTCACATTAGTCAGAATAGAATCATCTGGTTTCAAAGAAAACGCCCAATCCTGGGGATCGCCACGCAGCAAAGAGATGACAATTTTAACCTTCTGCGCGGAGCTCCTTGACGAGTTAGGCTTCAAGGCAAAAAATAATTTACAATTATTTTTGAAACTCAAAAATTTAGATCGATCCCCAAAAAATACATCAGGTGTAGGGATCTTTGGTTCAACAGCATGCGAACGAGCAAGGTAGGCGGAAATTCCCAGCACTTCCGCAGCGAGCTGCTCCACACGATCAGACAATTGCTTTATCTCCATTGAGAGAAAAAAAAATTCCCCCTACGGCCTCAGAGATATAGAGGAAAGAATATACACACACTTTTTTTTTTTCTTTTTTAAACACAATTCTTTCCTGCTATTGAGTACCCTAGGATCTGCGGTATGGCGGGTGATTCTGTTATGATTGAGTCACCGTAGGAGGCAAAAACAAAAATGCTAGATAAGTACAGAAAACCAGAGAGGTTGGCAGCTATCGGATTGCAGACCCCTGATCCTATCACAACAACTAACAGTAGCCGTGGGGGGTTCCTACGATGCCCTAGACCCCTCGATCACAGCCGGAGAATTAAATAGGCCTAAAGAAAGAAAGGGGAAATCTAAACTGCCCCAGAGCAGACCCCAAAGCAATAGGCAGCCCCCAACATATAATGACGGTGAAGCAAGATGAAAACACTAACACAGACAGAAAGATAGACTGAGCAAAGACGGGGCCCAAAACTATCTAGATAGGAACGGACAGGAAAGCTGCTGTCTGCAATCCGTGAAAAACCCTATGAAAATAAGAGCCAACAGACTGACAGTGAAAAAGGCCCTGAAGACGCTAGGCTTCAAAAAAGCTATGTCAGTACTCAGGAATATTCTGAAGACAGAGCAACCGGCAAAAGGAGATTCAGCTCATCCCAGCAGGGAATGGCAGAATCCAGAAAAGCAAGGAAAGCAAACACAAATCATAAATGCAAACAGGCAAAGCAGAAACTTAGCTTTAGGAAAGCAGGAATCAGACTGGTGTCCTAGAAGTCCACAGAGAAATCACCCGCAGGGCAGAAGGGCGTCGGCAGCCTTATATCCAGTCAGTGACTCCACTCAGCCAGTCATCCTCATTAGACTCAGGTGCCTGATAATCAGGCTCATTACCTTCCTTTACCAGAATAGGGAGTTCCCCAGACCTCAGTGAAGAAGGGGAAAATGAACTCACAACAGTTTACCCTCTGTCTGAAGACCAGAAAGTGAATATCCTGATTGAACAGTTAACGGGTTCCGCACTGAGGGAGGTGAAAGCCTGGCAGGCCACCAATAAAGAGACTGTTACAAAGGTCCTGGCCAAGCCGAGGAGCACCTTTGACACCCGTACTGCAGCTGAAATCAAGATGCGGTTCTTTGGCTGTAAGCAGAGGGCACAAGACAGTATCAGGGATTATGCCCTCAACCTGCAGGAGGCGCTGCGAGCAGTTAAGCAAGTTGATCCTGACAGTGTAAAGGAAGAAGATAAACTGTTGAAGGAGCAGTTCATTGAAGGACTCCCGTCTAGTACCCACAGGGGGCAGGTACGCATCCTAACCATGCAAACCCCTGATCTGAACTTTGCTGATTTTAAGGATAAAGCTATACGGGTACTGCAGGAATCCATGGACAGCCGTCCAGCGCCCCAGAGGCGCCTAGCGATCACCTACCATCAGGAAGCAACGCCTTTTCCTTCCACCCCTGTGGAGGCTGATGCCCAGACCCTGGATAAAGATCCAACGGAGGAGCTGCATCTTCAGGTCCAGGAGCTGACCAAAGGGATGGCTACGCTTACCAAGACCGTGCAGTCCCTGCAAGTGTCCTCTAAAGACAAGGTCCAGTTTGCTTCCAGTCCAGAGGATGTCCCGTGGCTCCGGAGAAGAACCCCGTCACTTCGAGGATGGAACAACGATCGCTATGACCAGGACGGATGTCCCATCTGTCGTCGCTGCTTCAAGGCAGGTCATCTGGTCAGGTACTGTCCTTTAAACGAGCAACCCCTGGGGCAAAGGGCCAACCCCCAGGAGTAGGATCCCCAGGCTCAAAGAACTGGAAAGCCAAGTATGTGGGAGGGAGACCAATCCTTCCTGTGGTGATTGACGGCATCCCCATGAACGCTTTATTGGACACTGGCTTCCAGGTGACCACTATGCCGTACATTCTGTACAAGAGGTATTGGGCTGATTCAGAACTTACCCGTGGCCCAACTGATGAACTGACAGTAGTTGCTAGTAATGGTCAGTCTTTACCGCAGATAGGATGTAAAGAAATGACTGTCAAAGTGGGGCGGGTAGAACTAAAGTCTCAAGGTTTAATAGTTGTTGATATTGACCGACGTGAATGTAATCCCATGATGACTCTTGGTACAAATGTAATTGAAAACTGTCTGTCCGAGGTTATTGTCTTGTTGCAACAGGTGGCTGAGACTGCTGGTTCCGGAGAACAA
This sequence comes from Dendrobates tinctorius, assembly GCF_039654945.1. Taxonomy (NCBI): domain Eukaryota; kingdom Metazoa; phylum Chordata; class Amphibia; order Anura; family Dendrobatidae; genus Dendrobates; species Dendrobates tinctorius. The sequence continues at coordinate 7,146,165 of NW_027361719.1, read as the reverse complement.
CGAGTCCTGCAGAAGGAGATCCAAGCCCTGATGCAAAGGCAACAGGTAGAACTCTCTGGCGGAGAGATTGGCAGCGTCAGAGTGAGTGATGCTTTTCCCATTGTAATACCCCCCAGGAGTGAAATGTTGATATGGCGTCGGGCAGCTATAGGCCTTAGAGGGAGGGATTACCAGGCACTGGTGGAACCAGTATACTCCGAAAGCAGGCCCACTGTCCTGACAGCCAGAGGGGTGGTTCATGTACAAAAGGGGAGAGTACCTGTACGCCTTTTGAATTGTGGGGAAGAGGAAGCCACAATACCTCGGTACGCCACAGTTGCTAAGCTGCTCACCGTTAATAACAACTCTTTGCAGGCAGCAGAACCCTTGGTCTCATCCGATCAGGTGGGGGACAATGGCTGTGTGAAGCAGCCAGATGAGTGGTGTCAGCAACTGCAGGTGGGAACTGACTCTACACCTTCATACCAGAAAAATGGGGTTTACAGAGTGACACAAGAGTATGAGCGGGTATTCAGCAAACACCCACTAGATTTTGGGCAGGCAAAAGGGGTTCAACATCATATCCCCACTGGAGACCATCCACCCATAAAAGAGAGGTACATACCTATACCCCCAACACAGTACCAGTGTGCTAAGAGTATGTTGAGGGAGATGAAGGAGGCTGGGGTTATTAGGGACAGTTGTAGCCCATGGGCAGCTCCCATAGTTTTTGTAAAGAAAAAGGATGGTACCATGAGAATGTGTGTTGATTACAGGAAAATTAACAGCATTACACATAAAGATACCTACCCATTACCTAGGATTTAGGAATCCTTAGCTGCACTTAAAACTGCTAATTACTTTTCCACCTTGGATCTCACCTGTGGGTATTGGCAGGTTCCCGTGGCAGAAGCAGATAAGGAGAAAACAGCATTTACTACTCCAATGGGTCTCTGTGAGTTCAATTACATTCCATTCGGGCTCTGCACTGCTCCAGGAACATTTCAACGGCTGATGGAGTGTTGCCTGGGACACATGAACTTTGAGACAGTCCTGTTGTACCTGGATGATGTCATTGTTTTCTCCAAGACCTATGAAGAACATCTGGAACACCTGGCTGAAGTATTTGAAGTTTTGTCCAATTTTGGCCTGAAGGTGAAGCCTTCCAAATGCCACCTCCTGAAGCCTAAGGTACAGTACCTTGGTCACGTGGTCAGTGCAGAAGGTGTGGCACCAGATCCTGACAAGGTCACGGTCATCCGGGACTGGAAGAAGCCCAGCAAGCTCCACGAGGTGCGCCAATTCCTTGGACTGGTACGCTACTACCGGAGATTCATCAAAGGCTTTACTGAAATAGCTACCCTGATGCAAAACATTCTGGTGGGGCAGTCCAAGAAAAGCAAGCAGAAGAATTCCACGTTTGAATAGACTGTAGAATTGGAGAAGTCCTTCACCAGATTGAAGATGGCCCTCACCGGTGACGAAGTTCTGGCTTACCCAGATTATGACAAACTCTTTGTGCTGTACACGGATGCCATCAACGTGGGATTAGGAGCAGTACTGTCGCAGGTACAGAATGGAAAAGAGAGAGTGATCTCCTATGCCAGCAGGAAGCTGCGTCCCACTGAGAGGAACCCGGATAATTACAGTTCTTTCAAGCTGGAGTTCCTTGCCATAGTCTGGGCTGTCACCGAAAGGTTCAAGCACTACCTAGCTTCTGCCAAGTTTACAATCTTCACGGACAACAATCCGTTGACCCACTTGAACACTGCAAAACTGGGTGCGCTGGAGCAGCGGTGGATGGCTCGGCTGTCTAACTACGAGTTTACTATCAAGTACTGAGCAGGGCACAAGAATGCCAATGCGGATGCGCTATCAAAGGATGCCTAATCTGCCAGATGCAGGAGAAGACCCAGAGGCTCTAGAAGAGATAGAGTTGCCTCCCTTCCACCGACCACTGGCAGCCCAGCGTGCTCAGGGGGTGAGAGACAGGCGGTCTGGCTTAAAGGAAGTCACCCTGAATCCATTGCCCCATCATGACTGGGCCGAAGCGCAAGATAATGACCCTGCAGTCCGCCTGGTGAAGGAGCTACTGCTACAAGCTGACTCACGCCCAGGTTCGAGTGCTCCTGAAGAAACCCAGCAGTTGTGGAAGTAGAAAGGCAGACTGTTCATATATGAAGGGAAGCTATGTCGGAGGAGTATCAATGCCCGCACGCATGAGCTAGTCTGGCAGGTGGTGGTCCCAAAGAGAGATGCATCAATGGTCCTGGAAGCATACCACAATGGAGCTGGACACTTCGGATGGAAGAAGTTGGAAACGTTGCTCCGAGATAGGTTCTACTGGACTTGTATGAGTAAAGCCATTGAGAGGTGGTGCTGGGAGTGTGGACAGTGTAACCTGCGCAGAAAGGATAGAGACAGCCAGAGAGCTCCTCTGCAACCCATCATCACCAAACAGCCACTTGAGTTGGTGGCCCTGGACCATGTGAAGCTGGTTCCTAGCCGGTCAGGTTACCTCTATGCCCTTACCATTGTGGACCACTATTCAAGATTCCTGGTGATTGTGCCTGTCAAAGATCAAACTGCCAGAACAGCGGCCAGAGCGTTCCAGCTGCACTTCTGCAGACCACATGGGTACCCTGAGAGAGTGCTTACTGATCAAGGTTTGGCTTTCGAGGCAGAAGTTGCCAGATCTGGTAGACCTCTACATCCATATTCCCGTGAACTCTACCAACTGTACTCCAGCATACCTGATGAGAGCCAGACCTGGTAAGCTGCCTATTGACTTGGACATGGGAGTCCTGACACCTGAAGTGGCGTCCCCAGATGCTGATTGGGACACGGAGAGGCAGCAACAGTACAGAAGAGTTCAAGAATGTGTGGAGAAGAGTTTGACCCAGGCAAGACAAAAGCAGGAGAAGCTTTACAATCAAAATGGACCTGCCGTTCCTTTGTCGCCGGGGGAGCAAGTCTTGAAAAGAAAGAGAAGATTGCACAAATTGGATGATCAATGGGAAGCTGAATCTTATACCATTCTGCCCTCAAATTTCGATAATACTAAGGTGTGCCTTGTGAGTAAAGATGGAGGACAGACCTCAGCAGCGGCATCCAGAGATCATTTGAAGTTGTGTCCTGACCAGTTGAAAGAAAGAAGAGAAGAACCAGATATCATCCAGCCCATAGTGGAAGAAGAGAAGGTCAGCACAGTGCTTGGGGAGTTCCCTGCGAATTGGACAAAAGTGAATGATGCTATAGTGGTGCCAGTGTTGCTGTTTCCCCAAGTGGTAGCACAGGAAGATGTGACTCAAGAGAATCAGGAGAATCAGGTAGCAGATGCCACACCAGCAGTGGAGCCAGAGAACCCTCGCCCTGCCAGTGGTGAACCTGTGGAGCCTATGGTGAGTCCAAGAGTTCCCAGACAATCACGTATCCCTGTGCCATGTAGAATTACTAGGAGCGTATCTAGAGCAGTACACACAACACCGGTAGCTAGAACCAGACAAACCGTAAGGCCCACTACAGTACCAGTGTTACGCAGCTCCACTCATACCACACAGGGTGTACTACCAGTTAGGTTCCGCATCTAAAATAACATGTGAATATTGAAATTGAATGTAAATATGTAACTGTTTTCTTAGTTTTGTGCCTACAGGTAACCTGTAAGAGTTTCCTTTGGAAGTTACCAGTTTTATTTATGGACACTGAACCACAGGACTTGTGTGTGGTTAAAAACTTTCTTTGTAAATAGTTCGCCATTTGCCAGGAATGAACCATGGACAATGATGCTGGACTTATCATCATATTTTTGAGCACTTGGTTTTTGTACATTTTTACCTTTTTCAAATCTTGTACAATTATTGTTGTTTATATGTTATATATGTTGTTTTTTAATGTTTCTTGTTCAGCCCAGGAGTGCTGACTTTCACTAGGGGGAATGTGGCGCCCCCAGGGGTATGGTCGCCACACTGGCCTTGGCTTCCTCCAGGGGAGGGTAATGACAGGCTTGGAAGCAGTGATGGGTCTCTCCAGCAATTAACCTATTGCATGCAACACAGTTCCACTCCAGGCCAGCAGGGGGAACTCTGAACCAGGATGAAGGGGAGGGGGTGCTCCCTGAGGGCCGAGAGGAAGGAGTGGTCAGTTAGTTGAAGGAGGTCCACGTGTGCAGATGTGTGGAGGAAAGTGGAGGTTGAGCTCCGGGTGGAGAGCTCCCTCACTTCAAGAGCGCAAGAACTGGAGCCTGGTTTCCACGGTGGTACGGATACTAACGGTCCTGCCACAGATACCAGAGGAGTAGGAGGCTGTAAATGCCCTGCTCCCATCAGAGACTTGGGACACAACAGCAATTGATTAGAGAGACAGGACTCAGGAGAGGAGTCCCCGAGAGAGGCTACAGCTGTCTGTCATACAAGTATAGTTCTAGGAACATCTGAAGAGGGGCATTCCAGAGTAACTCAGTACTGGGGTGCTTCACACCACAAGGCGCTAGGAAGGAGACTGCACAGCCCTTCTGCTGAGAGAAAATCCTGATCTGCTTCCAGGCTAGCCTGCTCCAACACCATCTGTAATCAGGACCCTGGACTGCATATACTAAGTAAAGGTACAGAAACTGCAACCGCTGTGTCTTGTCTGTTCCCTACGCTTCCAGCACTGCTACATCCCCGTGCTGGCTACATCTACACTGCCCTGGGACTACAGCTCCACCTGTGGGGAGCTTTTACATCTTTGCTGCACCCTACCATCAGTCCCAGCGGATCTGTATGCAGCGTTGTCCTAACACCATACTTGCCAAACACCACGGGTGGCGTCAAACTATTCTACCATTAACTACATCTCCCATTGCTTGGGCACCCAGGGCCACAGACCGGATCACCGCTGCTGTGACACATTCCCCTGACACCGGCCCGGTACTGAGTACCCCACAGCCCTGGGAGGGGGACCCATTGCCCTTTCTGGTTTACTGATCTATTGCTACATCCTGACTATCCGTTCTGTCTAATCCTTTGGTTCTGTCGTGCTATCTCGTGCTTTGGCCCTGGCCTGATCTGGTTTACGTCCCTGTCTATGCCCCTTAGTAACTTTGTCCCTTATTTCCTACAGCTCCTAGCTCTCTTAAGCTTAGGCCATGCCCCCAGCAGTCACATGCTTCAGGTCCTGTTTGTCTGAAGCATGTATCTTCACCGCTGCTGCCCTGCTCCCCAGGTATCTTTGGGCACAATTTGTTTAACTCAGGATACGTGCACTGACTCAATGAGCAAGTGCAGTGCGGTGTTCCTGACAACAGGATAGCTAGCTGATGCCACTTCAAGTCAGTGTCCGGTCCTGCAGCAGCTGACCAATGGCTCAAAGCAGGTATATATGGTACAGAGGGCACAGGGAAAGATGTATTCAGACAATCTGAGGTCAGGGCAAAGTATGAAGTCGAGGTCAGGGGTGAAGAGAGCAAAGAGGATGATAACAGAAATTGGGTCAGTAATGGGAGAGAAAAATAAAAAAAAAGTAAATGTCTTGACCGGGAACTAGATGCTAAACAAACTATAAGCAATGCTCAGGGAGGAACTTCTTAATATATCCTTTGCTGGCAGCAGTTAAGCCAGGGAAGCTAATTTATGCAGGACACAGTAGGGATAAATTCTTCCGGAGACTGGCTGGGCCTCCCTATAGCCAGATGGAAACAGCAGGAGAATGCAGCAGTGCTGGGTAGTGCTGCAAGAGGCAACCTCTACTGGTTTCCCCTGACCTCATCCCTAAGGCTTGCGTGCCATCCAGAAGACCATGAGTTTCGCCAACTTCTACAGACAGTTTTTCCCACACTTCTTGTCCCTCATGGCACCCATCTCCACCTTAACCAATAAGGGGGCTAATGGCAGAGTCAATAGCGGAAGCATTCACTTCCAGGAGAAACTGTTTGTTAGATTGGTGTAGAACCGGAGCTCTTCCGAAGGTCTCTTTTAAATGCTGGAATGCCGACATGGCCAACTCATGCCAGACTCTGCCATTAATCCCCTTATTGGTTAAGGTGGAGATGGACCCCTCAAGTGGTGTAAGATTTTTGCTTAGTATCTGGCTATTCTGAGACTGCAGTGTGGCTGGTAATCTAGGCAACAAGCTGTACTCAATCAAATTAAAAATCCCTCAGTTATTGAGAATGGAGAGGATTTTGGTAAAAGATAAATTGCGAAGTTGCAATCACTTTGCAATTTTACCTATTAATAATAATAATAACAACAGGGGACAATTTCAGATAATAAAGACATTACAGATTAACATATAATTCAACATATTCCAAGAGGAGTGAGGGCCCTGCTCACAAGCTTACAATCTATGAGCAAATAGGAGATGCGCAAAAGGTGAATTGTAAAAAGTGCTTGTATTGTATGGTTAAGCCATCAGCATAATAAATAGGGTATTCAAATATCTTTGCATGAACCAGTCATCAGCCCGTACATATATAAGTACAGATGTAGAGTGCTATTATGTGCATAGAAGCTGTGTAAGCAGATGCTATGAGGGACCAAACTAAGAGGATAATTTAGGAAGTGCAAAAAGGGAATAGTTAGATAAGGGAGGTGAGGCAATAGGCCAGTCTAAAGAAATGTGTTTTTGTGTAAGCTTAAAACTGTGAAAAATCTAACTGTCCAGGGTAGTGCATTCAAGAGAATTGGTGTCAGCACCCGAGAAGTCTTGAAGATGGGAGTGGAAGGTTTGAATTCATAAGGATGTTAGTCTTTTGTCATTATCAGCGGAATGAAGGGCACACTAGTAGGGTGATAGAGATGAGGGAGGAGATGTAGGGTGGTGCAGAACTGTGGAGAGCTTTGTGGGTTGGAGTGCTAAGTTTACATTGGACTCTGTCAAAGGCGTACCTGGGGGGCAGCCGGCGCATGCCGGCAGGGGGGCTCAGTCGAATCACCTAATACGGCGGTCTGAAGTGTCACCCCCGGCAGCTTCATTCTGTCGCCCCCCCGGACTGTGAGTCGGACGTTCTCTGTACCAGCTGTCAGGCTGACAGCCGGCACAGAGAAGCTGCAGCGCCCTGGCTCCCAGGGATCTATTGTAGTCACGTCTGAAGACGTAAGTACAGTTGAAGCTTTGACCGATGCCAGCAACGTTATCAGATCATGTGATCACGCTGCTGATGTCATTTGCCGCCATTCAGACAGAGGCACACATTGGTGGTAAGTGCTCCAGTGGAGCTGAAGACACCGAAGATTAAGTGCATTGGAAGGGATTTGGAGTGGAGATGGGGGCATGTAATGTCTGTGGGGAGATTTGGATTGGGGATGGGGGCATTTAATGTGCGTGAGTGTGGGAGAGAGGGTCCCCGTCGAGTGTCCGGGTTGGAACCAAGGGGACCGTCACCTAGGTTCTGGGGGAAACTGTTTCCGGGGGACAGAGTTCAGGGACGGACTGGTAAGACTGACAGATGGGCTGGGGGGAGGAGCCGATATAAAAGGGACGGGGAATGAGAGTCACAGTGAGTCAGCAGAACAGGACAGAAGGAGCAGGAGACCGTGGGAGCAACTGAGAGCCAGAGCTACTCACCGGAGCCAGGAAGGAGGCCAGAGGCAGGAAAGACACTCCCCCTGGACATCAGTGGGACGGTGCCGAGACGACCGTCCGAGAACCGCTTCCCCGCGTCGACCATCGGCCGCTACCGCCTTACTCCAGCCCACGGCTGCGGCCTGCCCGTGGTCACCAGCGGCCGCTGCCGCCTCACCCCAGCCCGTGGCTGCGGCCTGTCCGCGGGTCCCAGCGGCCGTTGCCGCCTCACGTCAGCCCGCAGCTGCGGCCTGTCTCCCGCCGCCCGCAGCCGCTCTGCTTCTACCCGTGGCCGTGGCTAGTTCAGTGCCGTCGGCGGCCACCACTGTCCCGCTCCAGTCCGCGGCAAGGGCTGGGTTGTTGCTCGCCGCGGGTCCTCCATTGCAGTCGCTGGCTGTGCAGGTGGCCTGCCAGCCGCCACCCCTCATTGCTGCTGTTTGCCACAATCTGGGGGCTGCGGCCCATCTGTCCAAGGACTCCTCCGGGGCCTGTCGTGCCCCTGCTTCACTGGAGCGTCGGAACGCTCGAAGTCTGCGACAGATCTTCAGCGGCTGGGCCCAGCGACTGCTATGCCGAAGAACCAACGTCCGGAACGCCGAGGGACGTCGAGCCGGTTAAGTGACACTATATAGTTAAGGACCTGTAGTCGGCGATACCACTGCCCTATAGTGACCGGCTTTGCCGGACGTAACCGTGCTCTTATATTTCCGTGTTTGCTTGTATTGAGTCCCTGCGAGGACAATTCCTGTTATTTTGTTCGGTTGCTTAGACTATCCCTGCAGATAGTTACCTATAAACCTATAAAAGTTGTTACCAAAAACACAAGACCGTCTCGCGTCTCGTCACTGCATCCTGCGTACCTGCTAGTACCACATGGGGATGGGGGCATTTAATGAGTGTGGGGAGTGGGAATGGGGGCATTTAATGCATGTGAGGAGTGGGGATAGGGGTATTTAATGAGTGTGGGGAGATTTGGAGTGGGGATGGGGGATTTAATGCATGTGAGGAGTGGGGATGGGGGCATTTAATGCATGTGGGGAGTGGGTATGAGGGCATTTAATGTGTGTGGGGAGATTTGGAGTGGGGATGGGGCATTTAATACATGTGGGGAGATTTGGAGTGGGGATGGGGGATTTAATGCATGTGAGGAGTGGGTATGGGGGCATTTAATGTGTGTGGGGAGTGGGTATGAGGCATTTAATGTGTGTGGGGAGATTTGGAGTGGGGATGGGGCATTTAATACATGTGGGGAGATTTGGAGTGGGGATGGGGGCATTTAATGTGTGTGGGAAGAGTTAGAGTGGGGATGGGGGCATTTAATGTGTGTGGGGAGATTTAGAGTGGGATGGGGCATATAATGCGGGTGGGGAGATTTGGAGTGGGGATGGGGCAGTTAATGCATGTGGGGAAATTTGTAGTGGGGATGGGGCATTTAAAGCGTGTGGGGTGATTTGTAGTGGGGATGGGGCATTTAATGCATGTGGGGATATTTGGAGTGGGGATGGGAGCATTTACTGCATGTGGGGAGTGGGAATGGGGCATTTAATGTGTATGGGGAGATTAGGAGTGGGGATAGGGGCATTTAATGTGTGTGGGGAGATGTGGAGTGGGGATGGGGCATTTAATGCATGTGGGAAGATTTAGAGTGAGGATGGGGGCATTGAATGCGTGTGGGGAGATTTGGAGTGGGGTTGGGGAATTTAATGCATGTGGGCAGATTTGGAGTGGGAATGGGGGCATTCAATGCATTCGGGGAGCATTAGAGTGGGAATGGGGCATGTAATGTGTAGGGAGATTTGAAGTGGGGATGGGGCATTTAATATGTGTGGGGATGGGGGCATTTAATGTGTGTGGGGAGATTTGGAGAAGGGATGGGGTCATGTATTGTGCGTGGGGAGATTTGGAGTAGGGATGGGAGCATTTAATATGTGTGTAAGGATGGGGCATTTAATGTGTGAGGGGAGATTTTGGAGTAGGGATGGGGGCATTTAAAGGGAACTTGTCAGCTGTTTTGGCAGCTATAAGATGTGGCCACTGCCTTTCAGAGCTTATCTACAACATTCTATTTTGCTATAGATAAGCCCCCGATCTGACCTGCAAGATAAGAAAGATAGGTTTTATTATACTCACCCAGGGGGTGTGTCCGGTCCGATGGGTGTTGTAGGTCCGGGTCCGGCACCTCCTTTCGCTCCTGTCATCACACTTCTGCAAAGGCGTACTTTTCTGCCCTGTTGAGGGCAGAGCAAAGTACAGCAGTGTGCAGACGCTGGGCCTCTCTGACCTTTCCTGGCACCTGTGCACTACAGTACTTTGCTCTGTCTTCAACAGGGCAGAGAAGTATGGCTGCGCAGGAGCACAATGACGGAAGCGATGAAGCAAACAGGAGGGCACAAGAAGATGGGAGGCGCTGGACCCGGACCTGCGACACCCATTGGACCGAACCACCCCCAGGTGAGTATAGTAAAACTTATTTTTCTTATATTGCAGGTCAGATCGGGGGCTTATCTACAACATTATAGAATGCTGTAGATAAGCCCTGAAAGGTAGTGGCCGCATCTTATAGCGGCCAAAACAGGTGACAGGTTCCCTTTAATGTGTGTAAGGATGGGGGCATTAAATGTGTGTGGGGAGATTTGGAGTGGGGATGGGGGGGATTTAATGTGTGTGGGGATTTGAAGACACAAAATGAGGAGCAAAGGAGGAGATGCAGAGCATGTATGAGGAAACAGTATGGGGGGCATGGATGAGGAAACAGTATAGGGGAATGGAGGGCATGTATGAGGAAACAGTATGGGGGATTAGTGCAGAGACAGTATGGGGAGCAAACGGGGGAATGTATGCGGACACAGTATGAGTAGTGATGGGAAAAATGTATGTGGGCACAGTATGGGGAATCAGGGGTATGTGTGAGCAGGCAGTATAGAGAGTGAGGGGGTAAATATATGAGGAGACAGTATGGTGAACAGAGGGGATGTGAGAGGAGATAGTATGAGGAAGGAGGGGAATAGTGTGAGGAGATAGTATAGTGGAAGAAAAGTGGGTGGGCAAGAATATAGACTGAGTAGTGGGGTTGTAGCATGGGGGGACAGTGTAAGGGGACAGTATACCAAGGATGGGGGAGTGTTATGAAAGCATACAGTATAGAGACTGAGCCCTATAGGGAGGACACAGTGTTAGAGGACAGTGCGAAGAGCATGTACCATAAGAGGGACAGCGTGGGGTCATGTTTTGTGCAGACAATATAATGAGGGGCAATAATTTATTCAGGGGCTCAGTGTGGGAAGATATTTTTATTCAGGAGAATTCTAATGACACTGTTATCTTTAAAGGCATCATGTGGAGATTTGCTGCAGAAGACCCGAGAAGATGGAAGTCTGCAGAGACGACTGTGGATAAGAAAACTCATCACGGGGTCTCTGGAGAAGATGAAGAAAAGAAGCAGAACGACTCCAGAGATGATGACATCTATAAGTGTCATGCTCGCCATGTCTGTTATGTCCACCATGTCTGTTTTGCCTCATGACCCTGGAGTGGTGTGCACACGCATCTCATGTCTGCTATCCTGCTTGCTCCCTAGAGCAGTGTGCACACTCACCTCATGTCTGCTGAGCTGCAAGATGCCTGCGTTTCTGTTTTGCCTTCTGTGATCTTCTCGTCATGTCTAGAATCCCTGATCATGTGTCTTTCCTAGGATCCTGCACTGTCTGGCTCTGCAATCATCTCATCATGTCTGAAACCTTGATCATGTGACGTTTCCTAAGATCCTGCACTGTCTGGTTCTGCAATCATCTCATGTCTGGAACTCTGATCATGTGACCTTTCCTAGGATCCTATGCCCTATATTAGACCTCCCCTTCCTATGCTCAGGGCCTGAGAACTGTGTCGTGTCCCTGCATGGCTGCTTGGTCTGTGGGGCGCTCCCTCTATTCTGTACCCGTGCACCTAGCTCTATCATGCGTCTCTGCACACGCTCTGTGCTTGTACTCCGTCTCTTGTCCCGTGCCTTGTCTTATGTTTGTCCGTTGTGCCATGTTCATCCTTGTCCTGCTTGGACTTATAGTCCTTCTGTTATTCTCTGTCTTGCCTGTTTTCGCTATGCCTTGTTTCGTACCTTGCCTTGCTCTGCCTTGTTCCTCCCTATGGTCTCAGTCTTTGCTTGCTCTGCCTCGCTCTCTCCTATGGTGCTCTGTAGTGCTCCCTGGCACGCGCACCATCCCTCCTTTGTTTCCTTTTGTGCTCTTTTCCATGTCTAGTCCCAAGGCTCTGCCTTTGCCTGGCTCTGGGCTTCGGCCTACGCTCCGCTGCTAGACTCTTTCCTATTGTGCTTTCTTGCACGTTTCTAGGCTAATCCCAAGGTTCTCCCTTGGCCCGGCTCTGGGCTTCGGCCTACGCTCCGCTGCTAGCTCTGTTCTTGCTCTGACCTGATTCCGTGTTTCTGCCTATGCTTCCATCCCTGGTTCTGTACTCTAAGCTCTGCCTGGTTTCTTGTCTTGTCTTCCCTTGCTGCTTCGTATGCTCTTTGCATGCGCCTGGCCTTCCTAGCCTCCTGTTTGTGCCTTAGCCGTGCCCGCCCTAGCCGTGCCAGCCTGCTTGTGCCTCAGCCGTGCTCGTCGGTCAGTGACAGCTGTGTGGCCTGCTATGCCTCAGTCGGGTTTGCTGGAGTCTTGCCCGTCTGTCAGTGCCGCAGCCTGATCAGCTAGCCAGTGCCCCAGCCATGCCCTCTGTGCTCCCTTGCACTTCACGCTGTTTCCGCACTGTGCTCTGCGTGCTCTCTAAAGCACGCGCAGGCCCTCGCCTGCCCATGGCATACCTCCCCGTGCTTCTGTAAAAGTACGCGCAGGCTTTGCCATGTCCCTTGTCGTGCCCTCTTGCACGCACAGGCCCTAACCCTGTCCTGGAACCCTGACCCTGACGTGCCTCTCTGCATGCGCAGGACTCTGCCTCGCCTGACCCTGGTGTGCCCCTTTGCACGCGCAGAACTCTGTCTAGTATCTTGTGCATTGGCGTGTCTCTACACACGCACTCTGTCTTGTACCTTGTGCTTTGGCGTGTTTCTACACACACACACTCTGTCTTGTGCCTTGGCGTGTCTCTACACATGCACCCTGTCTCGTTTTGTGAACCCTGGCGTGGCTCCAAGCACGCACCCTGCCTTGAACCTTGGCTTGCCTGCCGGATTCCCGAAACCTGCCGACCGTTGCCAGAGGTCCGGAACCAGATGACTGCGGCCTGATGTCCGCAGCCTGATGCCTGGACCCTGTCGGTCGTTGCCAGTAGTCCGGAGTCCGATGCCATCGCACCCCGTCTTGGATCCTGGCGTGTCCTTGTAGTGTCGGTAGTGGGCCGAGCTGGGGGATGATAGGGGGTGGTCCCACTTCTTACCGCGCAGAGATGATAACAGAGACATGATGGAGGCAGATTCTGGGTGCAACAGGTCCAAGTTTATTCACGCTGGCCGTCCGACTGACGGCACACCTCGCGGCCCTCCGTTTCCAGAGCCGCTTCTCACACCGTACACTAGGGACGTGTCTGCACACACCGTCCCCTCCTTTACTGTCGACGCTCCTGACAGGTCCGTCACTGTGGCCGCCTTAGGCCCGTAAACCAACAGCGCTTCTACTGCTCAGTCGTCGTGTTACATACGGTGTCCTTCACCCAGAGCCTCGTCTCTGCTGCGGTCCTTTCCTTTCAGGACCACCCCCCTGACGTTTCCTCTCCTCAGTCCCCTTGGTCGGATTCTCCTCAGGGCACACAGACTGGCGTAGTCCTCCTGTCACCTGAGCTCCCCCTGGGGACTGGAACTTTCTGGAACTCTCCCTCAGTATTTATAACTCTCCCGGTTCCTTGAAACTGTCACTCTAACTGTCACCACGCCCCCCATGACCAACGGTTTCTAAAGCCCTAAGCTGCTGTAAAGTCCTTTGCTCACACTCCTCCCTGCCATCTAATGGTCATCCCAAGGTACTGCACGTCCACTACACTTTCCTAGTTGTTTCCCCACTGTAATCACGGACTCCTACCTACACTGTGCAAACCTATCTTTCTTCACTCTGACTAGTCCGTCCGTCCGTCAGGTCACCTTCCCTACACTCCCCCTTCCTTTGTCCATTGTCGTTCTCGACAATCGTCATCCCTGCCTTCGTCGTTCTGAATCTACACCTACATTCTGTTGTCGGACCAGAAGTTGAGCCAAACCCACTATCTGCGGGGGCCGAACCATACTGGGAGCACTATGCTCTGAGCAGCCTACTGCTACTCACCAGCGCGCACGCCACATGACAACGTCTTTCAAATTGGGCAAGGTACACCCGTATTCTCTCTACGGCGTGTATCTTTCCCCTACTCTCCCCTAATGTTACCTTTCACTATCCGGTACGCCACGATCGAGGCCACTCACCTACCAGATCATTGCCGGCGCCCGCCTTTCCTTCTTCAGGGGTGTCCGTGGTGTTGGGGACCTGACCTAGGACGGCTGTCTCTCTCACGTCTTCCAACTCATTTTCCTTCTTTCAATTACATGTCATGGTCGGCGTCCCGGTCTCCCAGACCTCAACTCTTAGATCCCGACCGGATCTCACACTTTCCTTTCGTCCCGCAGACCTTCCCTTACCCGGACCTGTTGCATTTACTTTGGCATATTATACATTAAACAACTTTATAATAGCACAAGTACCCATTTTTATAATTTTTTTTTTTTCTTGCTTTTAAAACCAAAATATAACATAACATTGCATGTCTCCTTTCCTCCTCCCTTCCTTGGACATGGACACTCCCTCTCTTCTAAGTATCCCGCGCTCTGTCAGTCTAAAAAGTAAACACAAACTATCCTGTAAGAGGAACATAGAAAAACAGACATAAAAATCACAGATAAACATTTCTTTTTTTTTAAAAGCTGACCGCGAACTGTCCTTTTGACCTGCACAACGGTGCAACGAACTCCTGACAGTTCAATCCTCCTTTCGGTGGTCAGTAGTACGGGACCCCACAACCGTGGAGCTCCCAGGATGCAAGAAGTGTCCCTTTCTGCAAGATAGTATAAACGAGCCGTCCCGGGGGTCGTGCAGCCTCCATGCCAGCCTCTCCCCTCTCATGGAGCAGGTTCCAGACTTCCTGCCCCCTGGCCCTCTTCTTCTCTATAACTCCTGCGACCCAAACAGAGGGTCCGGCATGAGCCCTGGAGTCCGGTGGGCGGGACTTAACCGAGGAAGGACGTGGATCAGAGGCGGCCGATGATTTTTGCGGCTCAACAGCCGCTGGGGCCAGGTGGCAAATGGGGACAACCGGGTCTTTGGAGGCTGGAATCACAAGGCCCACTAAGTCGGCCGCAGTCGACTTCAGCAGCGGCATAACCGCGGCCTCAGGACAGGCCGCATCCACTACTTCCAATGGAGCCGGAGTAACGGCCGGTTCCAACGACGCAGCTGCTATCAGCAGGGGGAACGCAGCAGCGTCTTCTTTGGATGACTTCCGCACTGGCAGCTCCAGGCGGGGTACCTCAGGGACTTGAGCAGGGGCCTCGCACAACTCTGCATACACCACTGGGCCCGATGTACCCAGGCCTTCCGGTGCGCAGGGGGCAGCGTGCTGCGGCGGAATGATGAGGGCCGCTGGCGGAGGCACTGGTGGTGCCGGGGGTACTCTCACCTTCCCCGGCGCTGCGGCCTCCATCACATCAATACGCGGCTTCACCCGCAGCCTCCGTCCCTCGCTCCACTGTCCCGCGGGTCTTTCCCCCAAACTCGGGGGCTCCGCTGAGAAGTCCTCTGCTGGTATTGGTGGCGGCCGTTCTCGCTGACTCCGCTCAGGCTCCGCTCCCCAGCTCAGCATCCCGCTGCTCTCCCGTGGCTCTGAGGGTGACTTCTGGCACAGCTCCATCCCCTGCCGCCACTGCCACTCTAGGCGGCCGATGCCCCGACACCTGCAGAGTCTCATACCGTCCGTTGGGCAGCACTCGAATGGCATCAGACAGCCGCAGCCAAGTTTTTCTTCTGTGCCACTCCCTCTGTGAGGTGAGGTGTCGGCAGGCCTCTCCACCCTCCTGTCAGGGTCCAATATATGGAAACGTCGGCCTCCGGGCACATACTGCTGTCCACGGGGGTACGTTGGAGGGGGTCCCAGTCCATTCTGAACAACTGCGAACACCCGGACCTCGCCTCTGCGTTGAAGGAGCACCGCCATACTGCACTGTCCCTGGTACCGCCCCGGATCCTCTACTGGCCACACAGATTCATCACTGCGCTCCTCATTTGTAATCCACTGGTAAGCCAATCGTAATCCACAGGTAATTGTAATCCAAACTGAGTAGTCCGAGTCCTTTTCCATTCTTTGAGGCAGGCCTGCCGCAGAAGATGATGTATTAGCGGCGTCTATCCTGCCGACTACGCCAAATGTAGTGTCGGTAGTGGGCCGAGCTGTGGGATGATAGGGGGTGGTCCCACTTCTTACCGCGCAGAGATGATAACAGAGACACGATAGAGGCAGATTCTGGGTGCAACAGGTCCAAGTTTATTCACGCTGGCCGTCCGACTGACGGCACACCTCGCGGCCCTCCGTTTCCAGAGCCGCTTCTCACACCGTACACTAGGGACGTGTCTGCACACACCGTCCCCTCCTTTACTGTCGACGCTCCTGACAGGTCCGTCACTGTGGCCGCCTTAGGCCCGTAAACCAACAGCGCTTCTACTGCTCAGTCGTCGTGTTACATACGGTGTCCTTCACCCAGAGCCTCGTCTCTGCTGCGGTCCTTTCCTTTCAGGACCACCCCCCTGACGTTTCCTCTCCTCAGTCCCCTTGGTCGGATTCTCCTCAGGGCACACAGACTGGCGTAGTCCTCCTGTCACCTGAGCTCCCCCTGGGGACTGGAACTTTCTGGAACCCTCCCTCAGTATTTATAACTCTCCCGGTTCCTTGAAACTGTCACTCTAACTGTCACCACGCCCCCCATGACCAACGGTTTCTAAAGCCCTAAGCTGCTGTAAAGTCCTTTGCTCACACTCCTCCCTGCCATCTAATGGTCATCCCAAGGTACTGCACGTCCACTACACTTTCCTAGCTGTTTCCCCACTGTAATAACCGACACCTACCTACACTGTGCAAACCTATCTTTCTTCACTCTGACTAGTCCGTCCGTCCGTCAGGTCACCTTCCCTACATCCTAGCATGCATCCCTTCTAGGAACTCTTGTGTGATCCCTATCACGTATCCTGTCCTCGACCCTGGTATGTTTTCATGCACGTACTATGCCTGGAACATTTGGCGTGCCCTTGCACGCATCCTGCCGTGTTTCACTGTTTGTGCCCTGCACCTGATTCCCTGTTATGCCTTGCACCTGAATAAAGTGTGAATCCACGTTTGAGGAAGAAACTGTGTGACTTCGCTTTATGTTTGGTATCCTGTCCGTCCTGTTGTCAGACACTTAATAGTGTCTCCTTGAGCCGGCCGTCTGGTCCAGCTGCCGTGGTGGCTCACCCCATTGGTCTTGCCCCTGACACTCCCTGTACAGGGGGTGGGTTCTCACTAGGTCAGCTCGCCCTAGGTGAGTGGGTGCCACGGCCCAGAGGGTCCACTCTAAAAAGGAAGATGGGCTCAGCAGAAGCCGAGTCCGTCACAATAAGGTACCTGGATGTAAATATTATTTGTGAAATTGACTAATTCTCATGTTTTTATTTATGTTAGCAGCATGAAAGGGGTTGTCCAATTTTGTGATGAATCTGCAGTCATTCTTTGTGACTGCAGACTTCTGAATTCTCACAGTGCACACTGCACTCTGTTAGGATTCTCTCGTGCCGGTGATTTACATACATGTGGTCACATGCTGACTAGACATGTGTGGCCTTACTCAATGAAAATGAGCGGAGCGAGGCCAGGCACGTCTAGTTGGAATGTGGCCAGAAGTATTCTAATCACATGCTTGTGCTGACATGACTGTCCTTTCTTGCCACCGGCAAGGGAGAATCCTAAAAGTGTAAAGTGCATTTGTTGTGAGAATTCAGAAGCCTGCAATATCAGGATTCAGTTCTGCAGGTTCCATCAGTCATCACATGGACACTTCATTCACATGCAATTTTCATACTTATGGTCCTGTGACAACGAGCTTCTCTTCCTGCTTCTCTGTTTTTCACTGAAAAATGAGAGTATTAGGAAGAGCAGCTCATCGGTACATGACCAACTGTGCAAATCGCATATGTACTTGGTGGGGGGGTTGCTGAAAGGAATTCTTGCCCCAGGTGCCAGAAAGTCTAGATACACCTCTGGACTCTGTAGTGGATGGGCAACTAGTACAATGACTGGCACAGGGTAGGGGTGTAAGGAGGATGACCAAACTGCAGGTACCTGTGCTGCGCCGGGTCCGGAACTGTCGAGGCTGCATTCCTTGTTTCCCGGGGAGAGGCAAAAAGACCCCGACAGGTGCTATGACCCGGAAGCTGGGGGCGCGGTTAAATATGAAAGCGCTGCAGCTTCAGGCAGTTTCCCACCAGCCATGAGAGAGGCATGTGGTGTGTGCGCAGCGTGTTCCGCGGGGTGCGCAGACGAGCAAAGACGAATCGGGGCTGGCCATACACCAGGACGCTGCTGGAGCCTGCTGCAGTAACAGGGAGGGAGCCGGGAGCCCTGTTCAGCTGAGCGCTTCATGAAAGCTTAAGACTCTGAGAGAAGATTGTTCTGTGTGCCCGGTAACTGCCAGAGAGCAAGGTGCCCTTGCACTTCATGGCCGTGAGTACAGCGCACGTGCCGCACAGAGAAAGCCGAGTACTGGACAGACATTTGCAGCATACTTTGCCAGTTCAAGTTGGACCCTGACAGTGCTGTGACCTTGTTTGTTTCAGCCGCACATGCTTATGGACTAAGGGCTCAGCGGCAGGTACCAGAGATCAACCGCTGCCGCCAGAAGAGGGACCATCGTTTAAAGGACCCCATCTGATGACATCATCTGGCCGCTGCTGGTTCTGCAACCCCATGTGGGATCGTCTGCTGCAAAGGAGCATACAGGACACGATAATTTCCTTCATAGGACTGTTATTGCATTTTATTTGTTACACCTTGTACCCCTCCTTTAACCATTAACCTCCCTGCGAGGAGTGAACACCTTGTTCTATTAAATTATTATATCTTGTTAGCCCTTGCTCTGCCTCCTGTCTGTTACTGTATCCCACAACCTGCTCACAGAGGCATCGGTTTAGTGGTTGGACAGGAATATGATCCTTGCTGCTGCATTCAGGATGGATTGGAGAGAGGAGAGATTTGTAAGAGGGAGTCGGATTAGTAGATAGTAAGAATGTATAGAGCAGTGTATAGAGAGAAGAGGAGGGGACCTAGGACTGAACCCTGGGGAACCCTGGCGGTAAGGGGTAGAAGAAAGGAAGAGGAGCCAGCAAAAAATATAGTGAAGGAGGAGAACTGAAGGAGAGCATTATCCTAGTGCCCGACAGAGCAGAACATAGTGAGGAGGAGCTGCAAATCCACAGTGTCGAATGCGGCAGAGAGATCCAGGAGAAACAGCAAAGAGTAGTGACCATTATATTTATCTGTTAGTAGATCATTAGAGACTTTAGTAAGGGCAGTTTCAGTACAGTGTAAAGAGCGGAAACCAGATTGCAAAGGGTCAAAAAGAACGTTATCAGAGAGATAGCAGACTAGATGGGGGAAGAGCAAGTGTTCAAGAAGTTTAGAGATGAAGGGGAGTTTTAAGACACGTCAAGGGATGCTTTTTTTATTAATGGATGTATGCTGGCATGAACATTTACGTGTTCTGCAGAACCTCCCTGAAGTAGTGCTGAAGCGAGCCAACTAGGTAGGCCATATTGTCATTTGGCCTAAACCTCTCTATGAGAGGGAGGCATATAGACAATTTTTTATAGCAAGTTTTACTGTTTAATTAACTTATAACCCATTGTAATCCTTCTTATCTCCACTTGTAACCCCTTTCCATTATCGGACGTAATAGTATGCTGATGTCGGACTCTCCCTGTTTGATGCGGGATCTGGCACTGATATATACAGCTGACATGTTCCCACAACAGCTGCCGGTGGAATCGCGATCCACTCGTGGCTGTTAACTAGTTTAATGCCATTGTCAATCTCTATGTTAGAGTGGTCTGGAGCCGGAAACTCCAGGAGGGGCCCCGGGCGAGCTGCCAGGTGGAACCGTCCCCTATACAGGGACCCTTAGGAGCAGGCCCAGGGGTTCGAGTACCACGGTAGCCGGTATCGAGAGGGACTGCTCACAGGAGACACGGGTGGTTATGACTGAGGGACGGTACTGGATACTAGGAACACCAGGTGTGTACACAGAAGTGCGCTAACTACAGGATAGTGCGAGACAGGTACACGTGAGCACGTATGGCGTGTGGCGAGTAATACGTCTGGAGGTAAACCAAGCAAGACGCGTGCAAGGAGCACGACAGAGTACAGAATGGAGCAGCAGTTGTGCCAGGAGGAGTATTAGAGTATAGGGACCGAGAGAGTGCCCGGAGGCACAGCGGAGCAAGAGACAGAGCACAAGATCCGAGTGGATGCCAGAGGGCACGAATGAGCAAGGACAGAGCGGAATTGAAGTTCAGAAAGGGTGCCCTGGAGCACCAAGAACACAAGGCGGAACAGAGGACCTGAGTACAGCGAACAGCCTGGCAGAGACACAGACGTCCCAGCCAGGAAGCACAACAATAATCAGGCACCTCCCATAGGGGGAGGTCTCCTGATATAGCACATGACCATGACAGGTTCCGGGTCAGATCCTAGCCAGAAAGCACATGACCACTACAGCTCCGGGTCAGGTCCTCCATTACCATAGAGAGGACCGTCCCGGAGACAGCACTGACAGGAACGTGCAAGCGCAAACGTGACATGGAGGAGGAGGAGCCCCGGGGACGGGAGCTGCGCATGCGCACCCGACGGGAGCCCCTGAGGGACCGCCGTACCGGTGGGAGTGACGTCGGGAGCGAAGCCCCGCCTCCTGGTGAGCGCGGCATGACACTCTAACTCGCACTTATCGGAAGCGTGTCACTTAACCCATCCATTGGTGACCCCATCATATGATTGCTGGTCACCGATGGGTGGGCATAACAACCAGAGGTCTCCAGCAGACCTCTATGGTTGTCATAGCCAGATTGCTATGAGCACCGACTGGTGGTCTGTGCACATAGCAAGTGAGCATTTCTGCTACATACAGGCAATATGATCATTGCCTGTATGTAGCAGAGCCGACCAGACAACTGCAGCTTCTAGTCTCCCATGAAAATTATTGAAGCATGCAAAAAGTAAAAAAAGTTTTAAAATGTTATTAAAAAAATTAAAAAATATAAACGTTCGAATCATCCCCCTTTCACTCCAATCAAAATAAAACAATAAAAAAATCAAATATACACATATTTGGTATTGCCGCATTCAGAATCGCCCGACCAATCAATATAAAAAAGAATTAACAAGATTGATTAACTCATCCCACAAAAAACAGGCCCTCACTTGGCCATTTTGACCAAAAAATAAAAAAGTTAAGGGTCTGGGAAGAAAGGGAGCAAAAAACTAACATTCAAAAGCCAAAAATACCTCTGGTCATTAAGGGGTTAAAGATTCTTGATTCCGATGTGGTCAATGCGGTTATTACTAAAGAGCTGATTTCAGCACTATAGGATATGGAGCCAAATGTCTCTACACTATAGCTTCTTACGATGACCAATTATATCAGTCAGGGAAATATCTTGAACATACCAATCGGTGGTTAGCTTCCAAATTACAGTCGCTTGTTGAGAAAGTCTCCTGTCATTCCTATTGGATACAGGTGAACTACTCAAAAGAGTTAATAGTCTCAACATCAATCCCAACATGATATTGTTTATAGGGTACATAATATCCTTGTACACCAATATCAAACAGGCTGACAAGCTCAGTGCTACCAAACTCTATCTAAATATGTTGCGGTGACTCACAATTTTTTTTTTATTTTTAAGGGGTCCTGTGCGGGCCTGCAGCTCCAGGGATCATCTATGTGGGCATCTTTTGCCCCTTACGCTAACCTGTTCCTGGAGTTGTGAAAGAAGGCCCTCTCCCTGTCGGATCGGCAGTCATCTGGACGCTAGTGCATTGATGACATATTGATGATCTGGCATGGATCATTTGAGTCTTTACATGAATTCATGGAGCAATCGTGGATTTCTGCGGATCAGGGAGTATATTGGTTGTTTGTTATTTTAATATTTTTTACAGATGACACTGGCTTCGGGGATCAAAGTGACAAGTGATGGTGAGTATGTACTCTATGTTATATGTACTGTATGTATTGTATGTATGTAGTATGTAGTATGTATGTAGTATTTATGTAGTATGTTGTATGTATGTAGTATGTATGTATGTATGTAGTATGTATGTTTGTGGGGTTTTTTTTACATTCAACACATTAGCCGGATGATGGGACTACTACTGTCCCATCATTGGCTAATGTGTCAATCACTGTCATTGTAGCAGGCATAGCCCGATGGGACTTGTTGAAGATGCCCACACAGACCCCCGGCAGCCCGCACAGACCCCCGGTAGGCCCGCACAGACCCCTGGCAGGCCCGCACAGACCCCCGGCAGCCTGCACAGACCCCCGGCAGGCCCGCACAGACCCCCCACGGTCACGCACAGTCTCCGCCCACACACCTCCCACACTCCATTATAACGCATCATGATGACATAATTTCAGCATGCCTAACAGGATGTGCCCACACTTCTTAGGATCCTCAACGGGCTCATTGCATTATGGGAACTTCCAATTCGGTATTCGATATTGTAAAAATATCGGAACTCAGTATCGGAACTCCGATACCACGAATATCGGTCGATACCCGACATTTGCAGTATCGGAATGCTCAACTCTAAATGTCACCCATGATTCGTTAATTGACATTTTTGAATTATTATGTAATTAATTTTATGAATAGAATATCATTTTGGAGACACAGACACAATATTTACTAGTTGCGATGGGTGCATACATACTTTGATTATCTGTTCTTCCTTTTAGACTGATATCTAGTGTTGAGCATTCCGATACCGCAAGTATCGGGTATCGGCCGATATTAGCGGTATCGGAATTCCGATACTGACTTCCGATACTTTTGTCATATCAGATACCGGAATCGGAAGTTCCCATCATGCTATGCGCCTGCTTGCTTTGATTAAGCCAATGGGAATCCTCCGAAGTGTGGGCACATCCTGTTAGGCATGTAGGCATGTTAACTATTGGCATGGCTGTGATTGGCTGCCGAAATGATGTCATGATGCACTATAAAAGCCACCGCAGCCGCCATTTCTGGTTCACTCTGCTGTGAATTCAGTTAGAAGACTGCTGTAGAAGACTGTGAGGGACAGTTAGAAATAGCGATTCCACCAAACATCTAGTGCTTTACCCAGGCTACATAAACCACCACTGTAGCCTTCTTTGCCCTAGCAGCAGTGTTCACAGCTGTCTGCAAGGGCTGTGTGAGTGCAGCTCACGCTGTGGAGTGGGTCCTGCAGCCACGTCAGGCTGTAGGCCACCCAGTGTGATCACTGCTGCCTCATACATCTTTTAATTTTTGAGCTGCATTTTTTACATAATTTCAATCTAGTGTGCTTCCATCCGTATCCATATACGTTGGTTGCAAACACTAGTAGTAGACAGCGGAGCCTTTCTGCAGCCTTTCAGTGCTAGTGTCCACTTTGCTGCACTGTTCATGGCTGTCTGAGAGGTCTCTGACTGTGTGTGAGTGCAGCTCACGCTGAGTAGTGTGTCCTGCAGCTACGTCTGGTTGTAGGACGCTCAGCGTGCGTCAGTGCCTCACACATATTTTTATTTGAGTGCAGCTCATTTTTTCTTCTATTAGTGTGCATCCATCCGTCTCCATCTACGGTGGTTGCAAACACTATATAGGAGTACACAGCGGAGCCTTTCTGCAGCCTGTCAGTGCCAGTGCCCACTTAGCTGCACTGTTCACGGCTGTCTGAGAGGTCTCTGACTGTGTGTGAGTGCAGCTCACGCTGAGTAGAGTGTCCTGCAGCTACGTCTGGTTGTAGCACGCTCAACGTGCGTCACTGCCTCACACATATTTGTCTTTGAGTGCAGCTCATTTTTTTTTCTCCTATTAGTGTGCATCCATCCGTATCCATCAACATTGGTTGGTTGCAAACACTATATAGGAGTAGATAGAGGAGCCTTTTTTTCTGGCTTGTGCCCTGCCGGCGCAGCCAGATTAGTATTACCCAATTTTTTTGGAGCCTCATCTTTTGCATTGTAGGTTACCTGCCTGCATTGTAATAGCTCCAAAAAGTTGGTGATACTATCAGTTTCAATTCTTTGTTCACATACTTTGAGTTTGTTTCCAACAAAGAAACCACAAAAAAAGTTCACCAAACACTACATTTGGAACTTGTGTAGGCCACATCAGCTCCTATTAAAGTGTAGTCCACACACACACACTTCATAAAATTAGTGTTTCTTGTACCTGTAACCAGCTGTTCAGGAATAAGCACACTAAGGCCCCCCTTTGTACTTTTCTGCCTATCTTAAGCAGTCTGGCAAGATGAAGAAGGCAGGGAGTAAGGCGCGTGGGCGTGGGCGTGGGCGTGGAGTTTCAGCAGGGAGAGGACATGGGGATTCTGCAGGGAGAGGACGTGGGGATTCTGCAGGTAGAGGACGTGGGGATTCTGGGCCTGCTGCGGGCACCAGTGGATCAGCATCCCCCAGTTTTAGCAGGCAACAGTCCTTTATGCGCAGCTTTGTAGGACCTCAACGTACCCCACTGCTGCGGGAGGAACAAATTGAAGCCGTTGTCGGATGGATGGCAGCTAACGCATCGACTTCAATTACTTCCACAGCCTCTCAGGACCAGAGCACCGAAGAGCAACCATCTGTCTCTTCACCACCTGCCAAAGTGCCCAGGCAGTCAGAGAGACATGGACAGGAGCCATCACAGTCTCTACTTCTGTTCTCGGAATCTGTTGGCTTGGAAAGAGGGGGCCAGCCAAGCAGCATTCCTGAATGTGAAGAAGAGGGAGTATGCAGTGATGCGCAACTTCTTTGTCCCTCTGAATCTGAAGAGGCGAGTGGGCCAGTGCCTATGGTCAGCACACCTCAGTACGCATCAGATGATGACGAGACTCAGTTGCCACTTTCTGGTGCGTACGGTGCTGGCGAGACAACCCCGGAGAAGCAGCTGTTTGAAGAGGGGAGGGAAGATGATGAGGTCCTTGACCCATCATGGCGTGAGGAACAGGAAGGTGGTGGGAGCAGCTCGGAGGAAGAGATTCCCCTACCGGCCAAAACAGGAGGCAGAGGGAGGGGGAAGACTTGGTTGCCTGTACCCTCCACTTCGGCACCCGTTAGGAGCATTCCTCATTCCAAAGGCAAAACGGGCGCTCCCAAGACTTGCAGTGCGTGGTCCTTTTTTGACACAGTTGCAGATGACATTTGCTTTGTCAAATGCAAGCTGTGTCATCAGAAAGTCAAAAGAGGGAGAAATGTCAGCAACCTCAATACCACAAATATGTGGAAACATGTGCGCACCAAGCACGAGTTGGAGTTGCAGAGACACCCTGAAGACGTAGGCCAACGTACAGCACCACGTACCACCTCTTCAGTTCGTGTTGGGGCCTCTTCCTCCAGCTCACACACTGCTGGTTCGGCTTCCTCACAGGATCGCCAAGGAAGAACCTCTGCCACTGTTGTCCGGAGACCCTGTCAGATTCCACCCATAGCAGCACGTTCCCATCCATCACAGCCATCGGTAGCACAGGCATGGGATAAAAGGCGCCCTTACTTGGCAAACCATCCCCGAGCACAGTCTCTGAATGCTGGCATTGCCAAACTTCTGGCAGTTGAAATGCTGTCATTCAGGCTGGTGGACACTGACACCTTCCGGGACTTAATGGCATTGGCAGTCCCCCAATACAACGTGCCCAGCCGCTTTTATTTCAGCAGGCGAGCCGTCCCTGCCCTGCAGAAACATGTTGAGGGCAAAATAAAACATGCGCTACTAAACGCCGTTAGTAGCAAGGTCCACCTGACCACCGATGCGTGGACCAGTAACCATGGACAGGGACGATACCTTTCCCTCACTGCCCACTGGGTCAATGTTGTGGAGCCGGGTACAGATCTGGAGAGTGGCGCTGTACGTGTTCTTCCAACGCCACGGATTGCAGGACTCCAGTCTGTACACATAGACTCCTCCTCCTACTCAAGTTCCTCAGAAACAGAAGAGCAGGAGCCTGTTACGACCGATATGAGCACAGCCGTGGCCAAACGTCAACAGGCTGTACTCAAATTAATTTCTTTGGGGAATCGAAGCCACACAGCGCAGGAGCTCTGGAATGCTATCAAGCAGGAGAGCGATGTGTGGTTTGGGCCAGCGAATCTCCAGCCGGGCTTGGTAGTGTGTGACAATGGCTGAAATCTGGTGGCAGCTCTTGGCCTAGGCAACCTCACACACATCCCATGTCTGGCACATGTGCTTAACTTGGTCGTGAAGAGCTTTCTGAGGGACTATCCGTATCTTGATGCACTGTTGCACAAGGTCCGCATAGAGTGCGCTCCCTTGCGGCGTTCCAGCACGGCAAGATCGCGCCTCGCTGCTCTGCAGCGACGATTTGGCCTTCCGGAACATCGCATCATATGTGACCTACCCACCCGGTGGAATTCAACGTTACATATGTTGGAGCGGTTGTGTGAGCAGCAGGCAGCAGTCATGGAGTACCAGCTGCATCAGGCGCAAACAAGTCACACTGTGCGCCGTTCACACTTCAGCACCATTGAGTGGGCCTCTATGAAGGACATCTGCCTCGTTTTGCGTGCCTTCGATTAATCCACGCGGATGGCGAGTGCAGATGATGCACTAGTCAGCATGACTGTCCCCCTTATCTGCCTGCTTCATCAAACACTGCAAACACTAAGGGATGAGGTTTCGGAAGAGGTGGAGGATGAGGAGTACCAAATGCCATCTGCTTCTGGACAGTCTGCGCTACGTGTTTCCTCACAAAGGCCTAGGCAGGGGACACTTTGTGAGGAGGATGAGGAGGAGTCGATGGAGGAGGAAGACATCTCTCCAGAGGAGGGAGGTACACAAACCTCTACTCAGTATGTACAGCGAGGGTGGGGTGATGCAGAGCAGGGCGAGGTCACGCCTCAAACAGGGGACAGCGGTTCTTTGGCAGTTGGGAGTGTGCAGCACATGGTTGATTTCATGCTGCAGTGCCTGAGAAACGACAGCCGCATCGCCCACATTCTCGTCTCGGCTGATTATTGGGTGTACACCCTCCTAGATCCTCGCTACCGGGACAGAGTACAAAGGCTCATACCAACGTTGAACCGGGAGCGAAAACTGCGGGAGTATGAAGAGTCACTGGTGCAGTCCATAATGTTTTCCATTCCACCCGACAGCATTGTTGCTAGTGCTTTACAAAGCAGCTCTGTGCGTCGAGGCAGTGGAGGAAACTCTGCACAAAGAGGGAGCAGAGGCAGCGCCGCAGCACAAGGCAAGACCACTCTGGCCCAAATGTGGCAAAGTTTTGTGTGTCCACCACAATTGTCTACACCATCAGCGACGCCTCGAGTCAGCAGGAGGCAACGCTTCCGTCAGATGGTGTCAGACTACATGTCTTGCCCTGTCACTGTACTCCCAGATGGCTCTTCCCCCTTCAAGTTTTGGGTCTCTAAGCTGGATACATGGCCAGAGCTTAGCCAGTATGCATTGGAGGTGCTGGCTTGCCCTGCTGCCAGTGTATTATCGGAACGCGTCTTTAGTGCCGCAGGTGGTGTACTAACAGACCGTCACACGCGACTATCTTCCGATAATGTTGACCGGCTGACTTTTCTGAAAATGAACAAGGCCTGGATCTCCAAAGACTTTGCCATTCCTCTTACACACTAAATTAGTGGTTGGCAACTGTATCCAGGTCTGCTGGTGTGTTCATTTTTCTACCACCTGAACTATAATCCCTGTGCTTCAACACAGCCAGTTGTCGCTCAGATGTGTCGTCTGCACAGAGAAACACACTAGCTCCTGTGTTAGTGGGGTTCAGTAACGCCAGCTGATCCCCTGCTGTGTGGACGGCAAAGTCACCAGCTCCATCAACATTCAAACCACTACTGATTTTTAACCGTGCCCAACTTAGGTCTCTGGCTCCACTGTCTCTACTATTTCCCCTGGCCTCCAACCCCGCCATCTACATCTCTGAAGTGGCGTCAGCACAATCTACACTTGTTCCTGTGTTCCTGTGGCTCAGTCCCATCAGTTTATCCCTGATGTGTGTCCGGCAAGGTCTCCTGCTCTGTCCACATTCCCATAACCAGTAGTGGGAATGAGGACAGAGCTGGTGAACTTGCCGGACAAACATCAGGGGATCAACTGACGGGACTGAGCACCAGTAACACAGGAACAAGTGTAGATTGTGCTGACGCCACTTCAGAGATGTAGCTGGCGGGGTTGGAGGCCAGGGTAAATAGTAGAGACAGTGGAGCCAGAGGCATAAGTGGAGCATGGTTAGAATCAGTAGTAGTCAACAACCTCCATAAAAACCGCTGCCCATTGGCCTCTGCATGCGGCATGCGTAATCCTGGGCTCCAACAGCGTCAGTTGATGTTCAGAAGTGTCGTCTCCACAGAGCCAAACACATTCGTTCAAGTGTCAGTGGGGTTCAGCACTGCCAGCTGTTCCCCTGCTGTGGAGATGGCAAGTCTCCTGCTGCCTTCACCTGCCAAAAGCAACAGGCCCCAGCCTGCTCCTCGCCTAATCCTGGGCTCCAACAGCGTCAGTTGGTGTTCAGAAGTGTCGTCTCCACAGAGCCAAACACATTCGTTCAAGTGTTAGTGGGGTTCAGCACTGCCAGCTGTTCCCCTGCTGTGGAGATGGCAAGTCTCCTGCTGCCTACACCTGCCAAAAGCAACAGGCCCCAGCCTGCTCCTCGCCTAATCCTGGGCTCCAACAGCGTCAGTTGGTGTTCAGAAGTGTCGTCTCCACAGAGCCAAACACATTCGTTACAGTGTTAGTGGGGTTCAGCACTGCCAGCTGTTCCCCTGCTGTGGAGATGGCAAGTCTCCTGCTGCCTACACCTGCCAAAAGCAACAGGCCCTAGCCTGCTCCTCGCCTAATCCTGGGCTCCAGCAGCGTCAGTTGGTGTTCAGAAGTGTCGTCTCCACAGAGCCAAACACATTCGTTACAGTGTTAGTGGGGTTCAGCACTGCCAGCTGTTCCCCTGCTGTGGAGATGGCAAGTCTCCTGCTGCCTTCACCTGCCAAAAGCAACAGGCCCCAGCCTGCTCCTCGCCTAATCCTGGGCTCCAACAGCGTCAGTTGGTGTTCAGAAGTGTCGTCTCCACAGAGCCAAACACATTCGTTACAGTGTTAGTGGGGTTCAGCACTGCCAGCTGTTCCCCTGCTGTGGAGATTACAAGTCTCCTGCTGCCTACACCTGCCAAAATCCAGTAGGCCCCAGCCTGCTCCACGCCTGATCCTGGGCTCCAACAGCATCAGTTGGTGTTCAGAAGTGTCGTCTCCACAGAGCCAAACACATTCGTTACAGTGT
Organism: Dendrobates tinctorius; assembly: GCF_039654945.1. NCBI lineage: Eukaryota > Metazoa > Chordata > Amphibia > Anura > Dendrobatidae > Dendrobates > Dendrobates tinctorius. The sequence goes on along the minus strand of NW_027361719.1, from coordinate 7,117,108 downwards.
TAGTGGGGTTCAGCACTGCCAGCTGTTCCTCTGCCGTGGAGATGGCAAGTCTCCTGCTGCCTACACCTGCCAAAATCCAGTAGGCCCCAGCCTGCTCCACGCCTGATCCTGGGCTCCAACAGGGTCAGTTGGTGTTCAGAAGTGTCGTCTCCACAGAGCCAAACACATTCGTTCAAGTGTTAGTGGGGTTCAGCACTGCCAGCTGTTCCCCTGCTGTGGAGATGGCAAGTCTCCTGCTGCCTTCACCTGCCAAAAGCAACAGGCCCCAGCCTGCTCCTCGCCTAATCCTGGGCTCCAACAGCGTCAGTTGGTGTTCAGAAGTGTCGTCTCCACAGAGCCAAACACATTCGTTACAGTGTTAGTGGGGTTCAGCACTGCCAGCTGTTCCCCTGCTGTGGAGATGGCAAGTCTCCTGCTGCCTTCACCTGCCAAAAGCAACAGGCCCCAGCCTGCTCCTCGCCTAATCCTGGGCTCCAACAGCTTCAGTTGGTGTTCAGAAGTGTCGTCTCCACAGAGCCAAACACATTCGTTACAGTGTTAGTGGGGTTCAGCACTGCCAGCTGTTCCCCTGCTGTGGAGATGGCAGTCTCTCCTGCTGTCTCCGCATTCCAAAGACAGTAGGCCTCTGCCTACACCCTCCTATTTCCTGGGCTTCAACACAGCCAGTTGTAGCTCGGAAGTGCCGTCCACACGGAAAGAGACACTTGCTGCCGCGTCTCAGTGGGGTTCAGTAACGCCAGCTGTTCCCCTGCTGTGTGGATGGCAGTCTCTCCTGCTGTCTCCGCATTCCAAAGACAGTAGGCCTCAGCCTACACCCAGATTTTGCCTGGGCTTCAACACAGCCAGTTGTAGCTCGGAAGTGCCGTCCACACGGAAAGAGACACTTGCTCCCATGTCTCAGTGGGGTTCAGTAACGCCAGCTGTTCCCCTGCTGTGTGGATGGCAGTCTCTCCTGCTGTCTCCGCATTCCAAAGACAGTAGGCCTCTGCCTACACCCTCCTATTTCCTGGGCTTCAACACAGCCAGTTGTAGCTCAGAAGTGCCGTCCACACGGAAAGAGACACTTGCTCCCGTGTCTCAGTGGGGTTCAGTAACGCCAGTTGTTCCCCTGCTGTGTGGAAGGCAGTCTCTCCTGCTGTCTCCGCATTCCAAAGAGAGTAGGCCTCTGCCTACACCCTCCTATTTCCTGGGCTTCAACACAGCCAGTTGTAGCTCGGAAGTGCCGTCCACACGGAAAGAGACACTTGCTCCCGTGTTTCAGTGGGGTTCAGTAATGCCAGCTGTTCCCCTGCTGTGTGGATGGCAGTCTCTCCTGCTGTCTCCGCATTCCAAAGACAGTAGGCCTCTGCCTACACCCTCCTATTTCCTGGGCTTCAACACAGCCAGTTGTAGCTCGGAAGTGCCGTCCACACGGAAAGAGACACTTGCTCCCGTGTTTCAGTGGGGTTCAGTAACGCCAGCTGTTCCCCTGCTGTGTGGATGGCAGTCTCTCCTGCTGTCTCCGCATTCCAAAGAGAGTAGGCCTCTGCCTACACCCTCCTATTTCCTGGGCTTCAACACAGCCAGTTGTAGCTCGGAAGTGCCGTCCACACGGAAAGAGACACTTGCTCCCGTGTCTCAGTGGGGTTCAGTAATGCCAGCTGTTCCCCTGCTGTGTGGATGGCAGTCTCTCCTGCTGTCTCCGCATTCCAAAGACAGTAGGCCTCAGCCTACACCCAGATTTTGCCTGGGCTTCAACACAGCCAGTTGTAGCTCGGAAGTGCCGTCCACACGGAAAGAGACACTTGCTCCCGTGTTTCAGTGGGGTTCAGTAACGCCAGCTGTTCCCCTGCTGTGTGGATGGCAGTCTCTCCTGCTGTCTCCGCATTCCAAAGACAGTAGGCCTCTGCCTACACCCTCCTATTTCCTGGGCTTCAACACAGCCAGTTGTAGCTCGGAAGTGCCGTCCACATGGAAAGAGACACTTGCTCCCGTGTTTCAGTGGGGTTCAGTAACGCCAGCTGTTCCCCTGCAGTGTGGATGGCAGTCTCTCCTGCTGTCTCCGCATTCCAAAGACAGTAGGCCTCTGCCTACACCCTCCTATTTCCTGGGCTTCAACACAGCCAGTTGTAGCTCGGAAGTGCCGTCCACATGGAAAGAGACACTTGCTCCCGTGTCTCAGTGGGGTTCAGTAACGCCAGCTGTTCCCCTGCTGTGTGGATGGCAGTCTCTCCTGCTGTCTCCGCATTCCAAAGACAGTAGGCCTCTGCCTACACCCTCCTATTTCCTGGGCTTCAACACAGCCAGTTGTAGCTCGGAAGTGCCGTCCACACGGAAAGAGACACTTGCTCCCATGTCTCAGTGGGGTTCAGTAACGCCAGCTGTTCCCCTGCTGTGTGGATGGCAGTCTCTCCTGCTGTCTCCGCATTCCAAAGACAGTAGGCCTCTGCCTACACCCTCCTATTTCCTGGGCTTCAACACAGCCAGTTGTAGCTCGGAAGTGCCGTCCACACGGAAAGAGACACTTGCTCCCGTGTCTCAGTGGGGTTCAGTAACGCCAGCTGTTCCCCTGCTGTGTGGATGGCAAAGTCTCCTGCTGCCTACACAGTCCTACTACTACTGATTTTTAACCGTGCTCCAATTAGGCCTGTGGCTCCACTGTCTCTCGTATTTCCCCTGTCCTCCAACCCTGCCAGTTACAGCTCCGAAGTGGCGTCTGCACAATCCACACTTGTTCCTGTGTTACAGGTGTTCAGTCCGGTCAGTTAATCCCCTGATGTGTGTCCGGCAATGTCGCCTGCTCTGTCCACATTCACATTCACATTCTGTCCACTGGCTTCAACACAGCCAGTTGTTGCTCGGAAGTGCCGTCTTCACAGAGTAAAACACTAGCTCCTGTGTTTGTGGGGTTCAGTAACGTCAGCTGTTCCCCTGCTGTTTTGATGGCAATCTGTCCTGCTGCCTCCCAATTGACAGCACATCAGGCCTCAGCCTGCTAAGTGCTTGTCCCTGGGCTCCAACATCGCCAGTTGCTGCTCATAACTGACTTTGGCACGGGTACTCCCTCCTGCCCAGCTTGGTTCCAGCCCTGCCTGCTGTTTCCGGGAAGTGTCAATGTCAGTTTGCCACCCCAAGTTGCCATGTCGTGTTGCGGTTGGGTTAGCCGAGGCTAGGGTGCCAGCAGTTTAGGTGCTTCCTATGTGGACTGCGGGTTCTGGTAAGAAAGGCTTGTTCCGTAGTGCCAGTAGGACAAGCACCCTCTGTAGGACTGTGTGATTCGGTAACTGCGGCCAGCTTGCGGCATGCCAACTTTGCTTTTCAGGGGTAACTTCAGCTGCCCCTCCGGGTTCCAGCACCGTCAGCTGGTTCTCGGCAGAGCCTTTGGCCTAGGTGCCTCCATCTCGGTTACCCGAGTTCCGGCAACGTCTGCTGGTCCTTGGTAGTGCTTTGTAGCACAGGTACCTCCTGCTTAGTAACCGGGCTCCAGCACCATCAGCTGGTCCTCGGTTGTGCCATTGGCTCTTATTCCTTCTGCTGCCCCTCCGGGTGCCAGCACTGTCAGCTGGTCCTCGCTATTTCCATTTGCTCTTGCAGCTTATGCTACCCATCCGGGTTCCAGCACCGTCAGCTGGTTCTCGGCAGAGCCTTTGGCCTAGGTGCCTCCATCTCGGTATCCGAGTTCCGGCAACGTCTGCTGGTCCTTGGTAGTGCTTTGTAGCACAGGTACCTCCTGCTTAGTAACCGTGTTCCAGCACCGTCAGCTGGTCCTCGGTTGTGCCATTGGCTCTTATTCCTTCTGCTGCCCCTCCGGGTGCCAGCACTGTCAGCTGGTCCTCGCTATTTCCATTTGCTCTTGCAGCTTATGCTACCCATCCGGGTTCCAGCACCGTCAGCTGGTTCTCGGCAGAGCCTTTGGCCTAGGTGCCTCCATCTCGGTATCCGAGTTCCGGCAACGTCTGCTGGTCCTTGGTAGTGCTTTGTAACACAGGTACCTCCTGCTTAGTAACCAGGTTCCAGCACCGTCAGCTGGTCCTCGGTAGTGCCATTGGCTCTTGTTCCTTCTGCTGCCCCTCCGGGTGCCAGTACCGTCAGCTGGTTCAAGAGGACAAAGAACAGGAAGACAACCACCAAGATGCAGAACAACAAGAGAGAGAAGACAAAGAAGCATAAAAAAACAAAGCAGAAGAACATTAAGCATAAGACTAATACTCTGAGCAAATGATATTATCTTATTTATAAGCAGAAGAAGACTAAGCAGTGTATGGGGGTGAGTCCGTTCCTCCTCGTGGTGCCCCTGGAAAAGGCCTGCTGCTGCAGGCCAAACTGAACGCGGACAAATCCTGTTGTAAATCTTTTGTGACAGGCAGAACGGAAGGTGTAAACTTCTAACTTTTCTAGATAACAACTACAGGAATGCCTGACACAAATAAGAATATGATGAAGAAGAATAGGAAGAAGATGAAGAAGTTGAATATGTAGAATAATAATTGTTGAATAAGAAGAATATGAAGAATGTAAGAAAAGGAAGAAGAAGAAGAATGTAAAAAAAGGAAGTAGAATTTAAAAAAAGGAAGAAGAAGAATGTAAAAAAAGGAAGTAGAAGAATTTAAAAAAAGGAAGAAGAAGAAGAATGTAAAAAAAGGAATAAGAAGAAGAATGTAAAAAAGGAAGTAGAAGAATGTAAAAAAAGGAAGAAGAAGAAGAATGTAAAAAAAGGAATAATAAGAAGAAGAAGAAGGTAAAAAAAGGAAGAAGAATAAGAAAGAAGAAGAAAGAAGAAAGAAGAAGAAGACATACATGTCTGGCAAAATATAAATTAGGCTAACATAGTCAATATCTTTGTAACTCCTAACGTCTTTAAAAAAAAAGTTTAATTCCTGCTATTCCATTTGATTGGGCTAAACCTCTATGGCTTTAATGTCTCCTCCACCTCCCACAATACATTCTACATTATTCTTAGTTGTTTTTCTTCATGTAGAATTAACCTACAAGGAAAGAAAGGTTTTTTTTTAATTCCGATATTTTGGCCCCATTGACTTGCATTGGTTCCCGGTATCGGAATCGGCGATACCGATACTTTTTTTTAAGATCGGCCGATCCATTCCGATCCGATATTTTCAAGTATCGGCTGGTATCGCTCAACTCTACTGATATCTCTTTTTTTGTTTATTTAATTGCATACGAAATGTGAGCATATCCTATAGTAGCTTTTATGCCTGTATTGACGTTTATGAAGTCCTGTATTACTATATATATATATATATTGTACAGTACATATTTATGTAGGTGACACCTGACATATGTTTGTCTGCCATGAGCCATGCATTCAAGGGGGATGAGCTCAGCCATGCATACAAGGGGGGATGATCCCAGCCATGCTTACAAGGGGGTCATTAGCCCAGCCATTCATACAAGGGGGTGATGAGCCCAGCCATGCATACAAAGGGGATGAGCTCAGCAATGCATACAAGGGGGGATGAGCTCAGCCATGCATACAAAGGGAGGATAAGCTCAGCCGTGCATACAAGGGGGGTGTTTAGCCCAACCATGCATACAAGGGGGGATGAGCCCAGCCATGCATACAAGGGGGTGATTAGCCCAGCCATGCATATAAGAGGGGGATGAGCCCAGCCATGCATACAAGGGAGGATGAGCTCAGCCATGCATACAAGGGGGTGATTAGCCCAGCCATGTATACAAGGGGGGATGATCACAGCCATGCATACAAGGGGGGACCGGAGTGTGCAACTGCATGTATTTCTACGTAGCACACCAAGTTCCCAAAACATATTCCGGACAGTTTAGATCTCATTTGCCAGTCCAGGAGAGAAAAAATGCACCAGCTCAAAGTATACCAAGACCATAAGAGGAAGAAAAGAGCCAAAGGTGTCTTAAAGATAAAAGTCAAATTTTTATTTAACAAATATTCATAGTATAAGTTATTATGACAATACATAGATCCCAGTGAAAAGGCAGAAAAGGGAAAACTAGCCCCAAGTGCCACAATGCCTTAAAGGTAAGCAACATGACACATAATTATTGTGAACCTAATGAGCCGTAGTAACAAGTATTACCCAGTAGGAGAGCAACAGCCATGGCGCAATGCGCATCAGGCGTTATATGGCGACAGATAAAGGCTCAATGTGCGGTGATGAAAATAGTCCGGCTTACCAGGGAAGGACAGAGGGCACAAGGTAGGAGGGTGTGTAGCTCCCCGACGCGCCTTTCGCGGCCTCAAAGAGCCGCTTCCTCAAGGGGAAGTAAGGCAGCAAACCGGACAGGACCCTGAAATAACCCAGTGAACTGGGTCACACGGTCATGTGTGGCCAATAGCAGTGAACCAAGCGGCGCATGCGCGGTGCGCCGATGAAGCTCTGCATGCACCAAGGGCGTCACACACACGCGAACCGCCCCAGGGATTAACCCTGTATGCGGCGCATGAAATGTAGAGACGCCATGATGAAAACAGGACCCCAAGGGAAGCGCCGCCATGCGCACCGTCACCGCTGATTGGGGGACATAAATTGACAAGCAATAAATAATAAGGAGAGGGGAAGGGGAGGAGGAGAAGGGGAGAATATCAGACATGGGATTAAACTTATATCACAGTATAACACAGATATAGCAATTGTGTACATATTGTGAAGGAGCACCCCAAACATCTATAAATCGCACAAATAGAGAAACAGTAATATCATATCAAAAACATCATGATGAAGAAATTGAAAACACATAGATGAATATTTCCACAGTGCAAAATCATGTATATATAGGTTGTCTGTATCCTCCGTAATGGAAAGTCCAAAACCCCTTCCATCCAAGTGGTTAATATCAGGATCCCTCCAGAACATGATGAGTAGAATTAATAGGATGACTATTCACTAGTAAAAACAAACATAGAAAATTAAAAAAATTATTAAAAAATGTAAAAACAAACACATCCTCCATTGGGGAAAGAATAGTGTAGTTGGGAATGGCAGGAGGAAAGGGGACGTAGCCAGGACTTGTCGAAGAATTTTTAGAGAAATGGGGCAAAACTTAGGGACTCGTTTAGAGCATAGGGTGTGACGGTGTCGAGAAGCACAATCCACCTTGCCTCAATTTGAGCAAGGAGTTTCTTGTGATCACCATCTCTGATCCCGAGATGTAAAACATCGATACCCCTGACACTAAATGACTTAACATCACAATTGTGATGGGCCTTAAAGTGCCGTGGGATCGCTTTCAGTTCTCTGATGTCAGTCACAGTTTTTGCTGCGCCAATGTTCCGCACATGCTCCCGGACCCTCACCCGGAGCTCCCTAGTAGTAAGACCTACGTAGATCTTGGGGCATGAGCAGGTGGCATAATATATAACATTTGTAGTCCCACAAGAAATGCGTTGTCTGATGGAAAAATTTCTGGAGCCATCCGAGGAGGAGAACGTGGAGCAGCGCAGGACATTGGCGCACGCTAGGCAGTGGCCACATGGGAACGAGCCGACCTGTGGGGTATAGGAACCCAGATAAGTGCTGGGGGCCAGAGTATAATGGCTTCTTACTAGAAGATCCCCAAGGTTTTTAGATCTCCTTGATGTCATACTAGGGAAACTTCCCAGAGCAGACCCCAAGGCCGGGTCAGCCCCCAGGATTGGCCAATGTCTTTTTAGAACGACACGCATCTGTTCCCACTCGTGGTTAAAGGTGGAAATAAACCTTATAGGGCCAGTAAAGTCCACCCCAGTGCGTTTTTTTGTAACATTCAACAGATGACTGCGGGACGTTTTTCTTGCCTGATGGTACCCAGTTTTCACGCATCTGCAGCTGTAACCGCGTGCGTGAAATCGGTCTTTGAGATCCGAAGCCTGTGCCTCGAATCTCGTGTCTGTGGAGCAGATTCGTCTCATCCTAAGGAATTGTCCGATCGGGACGGCCCTAATGGTGGCTGAATCATGTGCTGAGGACGCATGTAGCAGCGAGTTTACTGACGTTGGCTTCCTGAAGACGTCCGTCTGGATGCGTCGATCAGTGTCGACCTCCAGACGCACGTCCAGGAAATCAACTGTGGAATTATGGAAAGTGTATGTAAGTCGTATATTGAATTTATTGTTATTGAGCGTCCTCATAAAATTATCAAGCTGGTGAGCCCCCCCATCCCACAACAACAGTATGTCATCGATATACCGATACCAGCACAGCACATGGGAAGCGGCCTGTGGACCCCCGTCGCCAAAAATAGATCTCTCCCAGGCCCCCAGGAAGAGATTAGCATACGAGGGCGCACAGGCCGCGCCCATGGCCGTGCCACGCTTCTGTAAGTAAAAGACGTCCTTGAAGACAAAGAAGTTGTGGGTGAGGATATAACCCACCAGCTCAATGATCAGCTCACACAAAGGGCCGCCCAGGTCGGAGGCTCCCAGGAAGAGACGAACCGCATCTAGGCCCTGGGAATGGTCGATGCAAGTATATAAGCTCTCAACGTCGGCTGTAACCAAAAGGACATGGGGATCCACAAGGACGCCATCGACCCATGACAGGACGTCCGTCGTGTCTCTAATATAGGAAGGTAAAGTCTCCACCAGAGGTTTGAGATAATAATCAATGAATTGACACGTAAGATCACAAATGCCTCCTATACCAGACACGATAGGGCGTCCCGGCAGGTCAAGGGCGTCCTTGTGAATTTTGGGTAATAGATAAAATGTTGGAGCTCTGGGAGACATGACCATGAGACCATCAAACACTTTTTTTGTGATAATATTATCATCCACAGCCCTCATCAAGATCGTCTGCAACTCGCGCAAAAAAGAAGACATGGGGTTGAAAGGCAGCCTAGAATAGGTGTTAGAGTCTTTTAACTGTCGGAAGACCTCCTTCTCATATTTAAGACAAGGCCAGATCACTATGTTCCCCCCCTTGTCTGCTGGTTTGATTACAACATCCCTCCAAGATTGCAATTCACCAATGGCTTGGCGCTGTTTATGTGTTAAATTATCAAACTTGCGCCTGGTGGAGAGTTTCTTAAAGTCATCACTTACCAATTTTGTGAAAATCTCCACATTAGAACTCAGAGACAAGGGGGGAAACCTAGTAGACTTTGGAAGAACATGAGGAGGAAACTTACTTACCTGTGATGTATCCTGTTCCTCTAGGAGGTCCTCCAAATCATGAAGTGCCTGTCTCTCAACCTCAGTCATAAATTCAGATGTCTGTTGTCTACTATGAAGTTTCTTTAATATCAGTTTGCGCGAGAAGAGATGAAGATCTTTTAAGGCTGTGAAATAATTAAAATGGTTAGTGGGCACAAAGGTCAGGCCCTTAGCCAGAACTTCCAATTGAGAGGGAGTGAGTGTGTGGGAAGAAAGGTTAACTACCTGGAGCCCCCCTTGAGAACTGGACTGAGTATTAGTGACACCAGTGTTCTTAGTTTTGGTGAGCTGTCTTGTCACAATCCTTTTATTAGAGGTCTCCATAGCTGCGGCGCACCCAACTTGTGATTTCATGGATACAACATCATCCTCAAAATTAGATCTGTTGGATCGTAAATGTAACAACCCTGCTGGCATCACTGCATGGTCTCCCATCCCTCGCACACCAACTTACTTTCTGCTTCAAGCCATGCTGTGAATTCTGTCTGTTGCCAGCTCTGTGCCTCTGCTCTCCATGTTTCCAGACTGTGTGTATAGGGGGGCGGCGCCTGAACTCTCTGGTTCTTATGCAGTCTGGGTGCACCTGTGTAATCTGTCCCTGACCAATCACCTGGAGCCCTTGACTATTTAGTTTTGCCACTCCCACTGAAACATTGCCTGAGCAATGTCTATACTCAGTTAGTATCTCGCTGCTGAGGAAGCCAGGCCCTGTTCTGTGTGTCTCCTTCTCTGGAGGATTCTCTAGTCTTGCTTTGTACCCTGTCTGCCTACCAGGAGGCTGAATATCCTGGTCCTAGTGTCTTTGTCCCTGTGCCTCTGTCTGAACTCAGTCTTACCTCTGTCTGTCAGTCTCCTTGTTTGTGGTTCCTTCCCTGCCGTGTCTTTCCTTGTGTCCACTTTATCTGTGCATCTGCACGCTCGCAGCTCTGTCTGCACAGCTCCCTAGCTGCTCTGCCTGCTCCGCACTCCTGCGGCTCTGCCTGCTTGCTCCGCACTCCTGCGGCTCTGTCTGCCTGCTCCGCACTCCTGCGGCTCTGTCTGCCTGCTCCGCACTCCTGCGGCTCTGTCTACCTGCACCTCCTGTGTGAACAGGCCCAAACCTGTTCCTTCATACTCCATTCCTTCCTGCCTATATCCATACCTGTACCTCCTGTGTGAACAGGTCCAGATCCTGTTCCAGCATACACCACTCCCTCCTGCCTACACCTCCTGTGTGAACAGGTCCAGATCTTGTTCCAGAATACACTACTCCCTCCTGCCTACTCCTGCTGTGTGAACAGGTCCCTACCTGCTCCTTTTCATACCACGCCAATCTGTCCTGTGTCTCCAAGCCGTGCCCGCCTGTCCTGTGTCTCCAAGCCGTGCCCGCCTGTCCTGTGTCTCCAAGCCGTGCCCGCCTGTCCTGTGTCTCCAAGCCGTGCCCGCCTGTCCTGTGTCTCCAAGCCGTGCCCGCCTGTCCTGTGTCTCCAAGCCGTGCCCGCCTGTCCTGTGTCTCCAAGCCGTGCCCGCCTGTCCTGTGTCTCCAAGCCGTGCCCGCCTGTCCTGTGTCTCCAAGCCGTGCCCGCCTGTCCTGTGTCTCCAAGCCGTGCCCGCCTGTCCTGTGTCTCCAAGCCGTGCCCGCCTGCCCTGTGTCTCAGCCGTGCCTGCCGTGTCCACCTGCCTGCCTGTCTATAGCCTCTGTCAAGGTGTCCTGTTCCCGAGTGGGATCAGCAGCCACAGCCAGACACCACCCTGGAGTGGCACCCGGCAGCTACCTGCCACACAAGCCTGACCTCACCATCAGAGGCTCCAGTGAAGACCAAGGAAGCTGCCGTAGTTACGCCCCTTCCAGGGTAGTCTGGTTTGTGGCACAGTGGGGCCACAACCCCCCGGCTTGCGCCATTCAGCCAAGGCGCGAGCGTGACAGTTTGCTCAGGCCATGGTCCCCGCTGAGTCCCATGTCCTTACGCTCGCAGAGCGTCATGAACCTGTGTTCCACCAGTATGAGCAACCAGAGGAATTTGTTCCGTCCTGCGTGGTTCCGATTGTGGAGACCTCTGAACCAATCATCGTCTCCAATGCCCTCTACAATCAGCTCCTGGCCTATGAAGAGCACAACCCAGCAGATCTGCCTAGGTTCTATGGGGACCCTAAAGAGTGCCAAGGGTTCCTGAAGAAATGCCTGCACTACATCCTGCAGAATGCAGCTTGTTTCCCCTCTGACCGGGTCAAGGTGGGATACATCATGTCCTACCTAGCTGGTGATGCCTTGATATGGATTTGTCCCCTTTGGGAAGCAGGGGACCCTGTCGTCATGAGCCTGGGGGCCTTCCTGGTGGCCTTCCGTAAAGTGTTTGACGTGCCTCGTCCAGCTGCTCTTGAAAAGTCTTCCTCTTCAAGCTTCCAGATACAGACCAGACAAGAGGAACCTATGGGTGAATCCTCTCATCCGTCTGTGACCGTCCCTGACACTCCTGTTCCTCAGCCTGCTAAGGCGGCCTCCCGTGTAAGGTCCAAGAGGTCTAAGAAAAAGCGGCTGGCAAGCTTACAGCCGCAATCTGGTCTCATGAAGGAACATCCCGACGGTCTCTGTTCTGTAAAGCCAATGACTGTTTCTCTGCCTTCTGGGAGCTTTGGTGTGTATAAACCGCCAGCCATACGGAGTCAGTGTGTCGTCTCTGTCATACAGCTCCCGAAGCCGACGTGGGCGTTGTCTCGAGGTGGCCGAGCCCTGTTGGAAAACAGTCTAGTCCTGCAGGGACAACTACAGCTCCAGGTCGGAGCTTTATACATGAAGAAGTTCATCTTCCATCTGCTGACTGGTATGCCCATGGGTCATTCTGATCCAGAGATTCTAGTACCCGTCTATGTCTGGAAACCTAGTAGGGCACCACGCTTGAAACAATCAAGTGACAAGAAGTGTCTGGTTCCCTTACGTCAGAGTCGGTCAGCAATGTCACCTTCTTCATCTGGTCTGCTAGTCGTCGAGTCAAGGGGTGATGACGTCTCCGAAGAAGGGGAGGCAGTGTCAGTCTCCTCACACGTCTCCAGCGACTATACCAGTGATCTGCTCCCAGGAGCATCCCTGTCTCTTGATTGTCCTCCCCTGGATTTCAGGCTGAAGATGGGTCCTAAATATATGCCTTCAACCCCTGTGTGGCCAGTGAGTGAAGATACTGAGACAGAGATTTTCTCACCCTCTAACCTGGTAGAGGAGGCCCAGTTTTTTCAGGGTAACAGGTGGAAGTGGCTCCCTGTATGTATGCCTCCAGCTTCCATTTGGCAGGTGGGTGAAGAGGTTGGAACAGTGACCCACATATCTCCGATTTTCACCAACCGGGAGGAGGAGGTCCAATTTTTCTGGCATGTCGGGCTGAAGTCGGACTTGGTGAAGGTGTCTGCTGTTTCTAGCTGGCCGGCTGATGTAGGGGTCAAAGCTTCCAGGTCCCTGCTCTCTGCCAATCAGGAGGAAGAAGTCTTTGTACCCTCTGTGTTGGAAACTGACTCCCTTAGGCACCAAGAAACCGGGCAATCTGTGATTCCTGATGGCACACATACTCCACCCTACCTGAAGGATGTCATGTCAACCTGGACTGTGTGTGGTCCCGTACTCCTTCTTCTGGTCATTCTGGCAGGCTTGAGGAAGAGGGGCCGTAAAGGGGGGGGTACTGTAACAACCCTGCTGGCATCACTGCATGGTCTCCCATCCCTCGCACACCAACTTACTTTCTGCTTCAAGCCATGCTGTGAATTCTGTCTGTTGCCAGCTCTGTGCCTCTGCTCTCCATGTTTCCAGACTGTGTGTATAGGGGGGCGGCGCCTGAACTCTCTGGTTCTTATGCAGTCTGGGTGCACCTGTGTAATCTGTCCCTGACCAATCACCTGGAGCCCTTGACTATTTAGTTTTGCCACTCCAACTGAAACATTGCCTGAGCAATGTCTATACTCAGTTAGTATCTCGCTGCTGAGGAAGCCAGGCCCTGTTCTGTGTGTCTCCTTCTCTGGAGGATTCTCTAGTCTTGCTTTGTACCCTGTCTGCCTACCAGGAGGCTGAATATCCTGGTCCTAGTGTCTTTGTCCCTGTGCCTCTGTCTGAACTCAGTCTTACCTCTGTCTGTCAGTCTCCTTGTTTGTGGTTCCTTCCCTGCCGTGTCTTTCCTTGTGTCCACTTTATCTGTGCATCTGCACGCTCGCAGCTCTGTCTCCACAGCTCCCTAGCTGCTCTGCCTGCTCCGCACTCCTGCGGCTCTGCCTGCTTGCTCCGCACTCCTGCGGCTCTGTCTGCCTGCTCTGCACTCCTGCGGCTCTGTCTGCCTGCTCCGCACTCCTGCGGCTCTGTCTACCTGCACCTCCTGTGTGAACAGGCCCAAACCTGTTCCTTCATACTCCATTCCTTCCTGCCTATATCCATACCTGTACCTCCTGTGTGAACAGGTCCAGATCCTGTTCCAGCATACACCACTCCCTCCTGCCTACACCTCCTGTGTGAACAGGTCCAGATCTTGTTCCAGAATACACTACTCCCTCCTGCCTACTCCTGCTGTGTGAACAGGTCCCTACCTGCTCCTTTTCATACCACGCCAATCTGTCCTGTGTCTCCAAGCCGTGCCCGCCTGTCCTGTGTCTCCAAGCCGTGCCCGCCTGTCCTGTGTCTCCAAGCCGTGCCCGCCTGTCCTGTGTCTCCAAGCCGTGCCCGCCTGTCCTGTGTCTCCAAGCCGTGCCCGCCTGTCCTGTATCTCCAAGCCGTGCCCGCCTGTCCTGTGTCTCCAAGCCGTGCCCGCCTGTCCTGTGTCTCCAAGCCGTGCCCGCCTGTCCTGTGTCTCCAAGCCGTGCCCGCCTGTCCTGTGTCTCCAAGCCATGCCCGCCTGCCCTGTGTCTCAGCCGTGCCTGCCGTGTCCACCTGCCTGCCTGTCTATAGCCTCTGTCAAGGTGTCCTGTTCCCGAGTGGGATCAGCAGCCACAGCCAGACACCACCCTGGAGTGGCACCCGGCAGCTACCTGCCACACAAGCCTGACCTCACCATCAGAGGCTCCAGTGAAGACCAAGGAAGCTGCCGTAGTTACGCCCCTTCCAGGGTAGTCTGGTTTGTGGCACAGTGGGGCCACAACCCCCCGGCTTGCGCCATTCAGCCAAGGCGCGAGCGTGACAGTAAAGAGGTGGATCTTGAACGTGAACGAGATTCGTTCCTAAATCGAGAGCGGGAGCGACCAGATGAATTCCGCCATCTATACACTCGACCTGTCTGCTTATCCAATATGTCCCTTTTGAATTTTTTGGTCTTGGTGGTCTGTATGTCCATAACCCATTTCTGCATCTCTACATCAATCTCATCATTAAATTTCTTTAGGGAATCACTAGTCATGTCCCTTCTTAAAATTGTTTGTAAAGTGTCAATTTCAGTTTCAATGGTTATCAAAGATTCCTGATTCATCTGTTTAAGAAGGGTCAAAAAACCCCTGGAACAGGTATTTGCCAAACCCTCCCAATTATTTTTAAAATCCTCATCTAATATTGGGAAGGAGGGAAAGACCTGTATCCGAAGACCTCTTGGAATAAGGTCTCTCTGTAAGTATCTGTCCAGGAATTCGTGATTCCACCAGATGCGTGTCCTTTTGCATAACAAATCCCTAAAACGGGCCCTAGCCTCCTGCAGATCTTTGTTAGACCCACCAACACCCTCATCTGCATTATCCTGGGTAACGTTATTAATTTGTATGCGCCAAGTGCCATCACGGGCGCGAAAATCCATCTACGTAGGTCTTACTACTAGGGAGCTCCGGGTGAGGGTCCAGGAGCATGTGCGGGACATTGGCGCAGCAAAAACTGTGACTGACATCAGAGAACTGAAAGCGATCCCACGGCACTTTAAGGCCCATCACAATAGTGATGTTAAGTCATTTAGTGTCAGGGGTATCGATGTTTTACATCTCGGGATCAGAGGTGGTGATCACAAGAAACTCCTTGCTCAAATTGAGGCAAGGTGGATTGTGCTTCTCGACACCGTCACACCCCATGGTCTAAACGAGTCCCTAAGTTTTGCCCCATTTCTCTAAAAATTCTTCGACAAGTCCTGGCGACGTCCCCTTTCCTCCTGCCATTCCCAACCACACTATTCTTTCCCCAATGGAGGATGTGTTTGTTTTTACATTTTTTAATAATATTTTTAATTTTCTATGTTTGTTTTTACTAGTGAATAGTCATCCTATTAATTCTACTCATCATGTTCCGGAGGGATCCTGATATTAACCACTTGGATGGAAGGGGTTTTGGACTTTCCATTACGGAGGATACAGACAACCTATATATACATGATTTTGCTCTGTGAAAATATTCATCTATGTGTTTTCAATTTCTTCATCATGATGTTTTTGATATGATATTACTGTTTCTCTATTTGTGTGATTTATAGATGTTTGGGGTGCTCCTTCACAATATGTACACAATTGCTGTATCTGTGTTATACTGTGATATAAGTTTAATCCCATGTCTGACATTCTCCCCTTCTCCTCCTCCCCTTCCCCTCTCCTTATTATTTATTGCTTGTCAATTTATGTCCCCCAATCAGCGGTGACGGTGCGCATGGCGGCGCTTCCCTTGGGGTCCTGTTTGCGTCATGGCGTCTCTACATTTCATGCGCCGCATACAGGGTTAATTCCTGGGGCGGTTCGCGTGTGTGTGACGCCCTTGGTGCACGCAGGGCTTCATCGGCGCACCGCGCATGCGCCGCTTGGTTCACTGCTATTGGCCACACATGACCATGTGACCCAGTTCACTGGGTTATTTCAGGGTCCTGTCCGGTTTGCTGCCTTACTTCCCCTTGAGGAAGCGGCTCTTTGAGGCCGCGAAAGGCGAGTCGGGGAGCTACACACCCTCCTACCTTGTGCCCTCTGTCCTTCCCTGGTAAGCCGGACTATTTTCATCACCGCACATTGAGCCTTTATCTGTCGCCATATAACGCCTGATGCGCATTGCGCCATGGCTGTTGCTCTCCTACTGGGTAATACTTGTTACTACGGCTCATTAGGTTCACAATAATTATGTGTCATGTTGCTTACCTTTAAGGCATTGTGGCACTTGGGGCTAGTTTTCCCTTTTCTGCCTTTTCACTGGGATCTATGTATTGTCATAATAACTTATACTATGAATATTTGTTAAATAAAAATTTGACTTTTATCTTTAAGACACCTTTGGCTCTTTTCTTCCTCTTATGGTCTTTGTATTTCTACGTGGCTGAACGCTCCGGTTCCAAGTGCTGGCGGCAGTGCCGGGTATTGAGGTGCGAGACTCGTGCGAGTTTGTCGCAAGTGTGACCCCGGCCTAAAGCAGATTTTATGTGTATGTCTTTTATTAACTCTCTATGCACCATTTTATTATAAATATTGCTAAACATTGGGCTTGGTATTATCTTGGTATTACAGTAGATATCTATAGATAATTGTAAAGTGCTGCGGAATATGTTGGCGCTATATAAATAAAAATTATTATTATTATATATCGATAGATATATAGATAGATGATAGATCTATCATCTATCTATCTATCTATCTATCATCTATCTATTATCTATCATCTATCTATCCATCTATCTATCTATCTATCTATCTATCTATCTATCTATCTATCTATCGATCGGTGGTCAGCGCTCATACCAAGTGAGCATTTCTGCTACACACAGGCGATCTGATAATCGCCTGTGTGTAGCAGAGGCGATCGAAGTAGTGGAGCTTCTATGCTCCCATTGAGACTATTGAAGCATGCAAAAAGTAAAAAATAAAAAACAATGTTTTTGAAAAAATATAAAAGTTCAAATTGTCCCATTCAAAATTAAGCAATAAAAAAAACAAATATACACATATTTGGTATCGCCGCATTCAAAATCACCCGATCTATAAATATAAAAAATGAATTAACCCAATCGATAAGCGGCGTAACAAGAAAAAAATTAAAGCTGTCAGAATTACGCTTTTTTAGTCGCCCTACATTGCAATAAAATGCAATAACGAACGATCAAAAGATCATATCTACACCAAAATTGTATATAAAAAAACAGCTCGGCTTGCAAAAAATAAGCCCTCACCTAGCCCCAGACCACAAAAAAGGAGACGCTACAGGTCTCGGAAAGTGGCAGCATTTTTTTTTTACCAAACTTTGGATTTTTTCACCACTTAAATAAAAATGAGCCTAGACATATTTGGTGTCTATGAACTCATAATGACCTGGAGAATCATAATGGCAGGCCAGTTTTAGCATTTAGTAAAGATGGTAAAAAAAAACAAAACTGTGGAATTGCACTTTATTTTGCAATTTCACCGAATTTGGAATTTTTCCCCTTTTCCAGTACATGATATTTTAAAACCAATTGTGTCTTTCAAAAGTACAACTTGTCCTGCAAAAAACGAGCCCTCACATGGCCATATTGACCAAAAAATAAAAACGTTTTGGCTGTAGGAAGAAGGGGAGCAAAAAACAAAATTGCAAAAATGGAAATACCTCTGGTCATGAAGGGCTTAAGGTTCCAACTGATTCTGACAGCAGGGCATCTATGCTGGTTGCAACAGGAGGTTTGGAGGCCCCCCAACCTCCCACATCTATGATCACTGTGATTGGCTTGTTCAATTCTGAAAAGTCAATCACATGACTTTAGTGTTTGAGGCAATTAAATTGCCTAAAACAGAGAAGTCCAGCTATGATTAGTGCACCAATCATAGGCTGGAGCTAGGAGACTGCAGTGTCAGCAGCCCCAGCACTGATAAGAGCGATCTGATGATGACATCCTATTGCACAGACTTTTTGAAGCCTGTGTCATCACTTCTGAAGCTGCTGTTACTGAAATAACAAATAAGATGTTCCTGATCCATTCCTGACCTGTTCCTTTCCCAATCAACTGTAATTCCCCTTTCTCGCCTTCCTCTCTTCCTAACCCCTTCATCACTCTCCCTTCTGACATCAAGAGCTGATCAGTGCTTGTTCTCCAATCAGTACTTTTAACAGTTTTTTCATGTGTCCTGCAGCCCCCGAGCGCTGATAAGTGACATTACAAATCAGCATCCATGCTCGCTTTTGGCCAGGACTTTTTTCCCTGGCCATTTTTTCTTCCCCTCTTTGCACTACCTCTGTGCATGCATCCCACAGTGTGAGCACTGATCAGTGACGTACATCCCTGATCAGCATCCGTGCTCGCTTTTGGCAGGGAATTTTTTTTTTCCTGTCCAATTTTTGCCCATTCAGCACCACATTAGCACGTGTATCCTACAGCTACTGAGCGCTGATCAGTGACGCACATCACAGATCGGCATCCAGTTGTTTTTTTTTTGTGAAAAAAGAATCAAATAAAATAAATAATTTAGATTTACTGACCCTAGGGCTAGATTAGGGTCAGTAAAAAATATATTGTACTAATCAGTGTCTGCTACAGTATTTTTTACTGATTATAGTTAAGGTTAGTGTCAGTAAAGCGTACAAAAAGAATAAAAAAAATAATTTAGATTAGTTGATAGGGCTAGATTATGGACTTTATAAATATACTGTAGTAATCAACATCTACTACAGTATTTTTTGCTGAATATAGTCAGGGTTAGTGTCAGACAGTTGTGAGCGTTTAGTATTTTTTTTCACTGTTTAGTAGGTTTGTTTTTTTCTTTATGAAATTTTTATATTCTTTTTATTTTATATTTATCTTTTTCTTTCTAGATTATTTTCTTCTGTACTTGTTTCTCTTTCTTGTATTCTAAAAAGTAAAAAAGTTTACAACAAATACTCGCACACACACACACCTAAATAAAAATTGGTAATTTTACACACATGCACACACACACACACACACACACACACCACACATGAAAAAATGTCTAGTCTCTCGCTTGTCCCGATCACAGTATTTAGACGAGGAGGCATACACCTTCCTTGCCACCAACATTGGTGGATTTGTGTCCACCATTGAATAAGATATACAATGTGTTCTAGTCGTGCATTTATGGTAAATGTACATAGGAGAGAAAATATAAAGCACATGGCTATGGAAGAATACTAGTTTGGCAAATATGGATTTCCAAATCTTGGCATCACACTATTGACCTATTGTTGGCATGTTGTAATTGTACAAGCGCCTTCCTACTTCAACCAATTGCTGTGAGGGGAACAGAGGGGTAAGAGGGACGCAATAAACTGTTACGGTATATACTATGGATTAGGAGAATACCATACATCTCTGAATAATAGGCAACAAGTCAATGGACTGAGGTGATATGCCACATGTGACCCGGGTCTGAGAGTAACAAATCACTGGATGGCAGAGCCTGGAATCAGTAGACTACTTGCCACCACCCTGGGAATATTAATGATCTGCCATTATTAAATATTGAATTGGATGTACAATGTGCAACCCATGCATTCTATCTGGAAGAGAAGAGCCGAAAATATACTGAAGGTAATTTATTTATTAGCAAGTTGTTGTTAGTTAATACAACACAGGTAGGTCATGCATCATAGCTGTCATCAGGTTTCCCACGATGGAGAAAAGAATGATCCATTTAGACGTTCTGCAAAAGAAAACACATAAAAAAGTGTAAAACTTCTATTTGTATATGAAATGCTTAGAAGAGGCAGTGAAAGTGTTACTTAATAGCTTGGAAATGTAAATTAAAATTATTTTGATCAGTTAACCTTCTGCCCAAATAAACTTATAGCTTCAAAAGTAACTATTATTTTAATAATTTTGTAATTCAGTAGTACACATGAAAATGAGCAACTTTGTAATATATCTTATCAGATAAATCTGCTTCTTTCTCTTATAAAAAAAATAATAAAATGACAGTTAATCATTAACATCTAAAATCACATATTACAGCTTTTTTATGAGCAATCAAAAAGTGATAACATTTGTGTTAATTGCTTTATACATCTGCCTGACGTGATGCTGGGCATCCATGAAGTAGTACTGCCGCTAATTGAGTGCATAATTGAAGGACCCACTGCACCCAGTTTCGTTGCACCTATTGTCACCTGCCATCAGTATTATACTTGAGACCCTTTTTCAGGAGGGGGGTATAATCTAAGTGTTCATATCTGTCACTTACGCTGTTGATCCAGGAGATGTAAGAGGAGACTTTGGTAAACACGGATGGTTTCTGGAAGTAGTTGCATCCAAGAGAAGATCCAAAGCTGACAATACCATGGACCTGATACACACCACCGACAGAGCAGTTGAGAGGTCCTCCAGAATCACCCTAATGTGCAGTGAAAAGAAGCATAATCCTCATTGGATATTTTACTAAATTATTTTTTGCATAGTTTTATACTGTAGTATCATTATTTAAAATGTAGGCTAAACATGAACATTATGGAAAGTTCCACATAAAAAAAGAATTGTATGCAAATACAACTTACATTGCAGGAAGACTTGACTCCGTCTCCACCAGCGCAGATCATGGTTGTCTTGACAGTGCTGCCCCACCAGGAGCTGAGAGAGCAGGTGGCGTGGGCAACGACGGGAAGAGTGGCTTGCTGGAGAATAGTGGCAAGAGATCCACCGGCTGTGTAAAAATAATAGTCCCTTGCAGTAATTGTTATTAACTGTATGTTACATTAAGGCAGGGACAGATGCTCTAATTTGCCCCCTACCCCCCCAAAAAAAAAATAACATTCGGCGGCATCACAGAAGAGGATATCACACAACTTTACAGCCTTTACAAAAAATTTTTTCAACTCCTGAAGCCCTAAATTCCCCTTTCATTGCACCTATAAGGTATGATGCCAACAAAAGTGCCACACAAACACTGTATGATACCCCCACAGTGAAATCCCCCACAGTACCCTCCACACGCACAGTATGATGACCTAATATAAACCACTTCAACTCCCCTGCCAAAGTATGGTGACCTCAACACAGTACGATCCCTCAACTGTGACTCTCACACAGTCCTTCACGTAGTAAAATAGGCTTACTTACAGTTTCATGGACCCACACTTCACCACACTGTATAATGTCCCCCACTAGCCCCCTAAATGATATAATGGACACCACAGCCCTCCACACAGTATGATTGACCCAACACAAACCTTCACACTGTATAATTGCTTGCATACCCTCTAAGTATGGCCCCCACAAAGTCCTCCAAGTATTTTAATGACCCCACAAAGCCCTCCAATATTATAATTATGATCCATATATTATAATGGAACCCATAATCCTTCATATATTATGCTGCACCCATAGTCCTTCATACAGTATAAAACACCCCCATAGTGGACATTCTGCGCTGCTGCTATATAATATGCAGATCCAGGATACACATAGGTAGGTTTGCGGTTTTATTAGTCAATGAGTTTCAAAGCTTTCATACTTATTTCTCAGGACACAACCACAAAACCACATGAGTGGCTATGTGCTGAGGAAAAAGTATGAAAACTTCGAAACGCCTTAACTACTAAAATCTGCATATTATCTATCGGCAATGCGGAAGGTCTACATTTTTGTCCCATATACACACTATAGAAAATAGTAGCACTGGTGAGATGTGATCAGGTAGAGAGCTCATGTGCAAGTGCCCACCACTTAGCCCAAACATCCTCAGGAGAATGCTTAATTCCCTAGGTATCTATTTTAACTTCTTTATAAATTCATTTGATGAAGCACATTATATAAAAAAACAAATTGACTGTATATTGCAAAAAAAAAAAAAACTACTCAATTCCAATCTGTTGATATAAAAAAAAATCATAAATGCATGTCATGAACATCCTCATAAGAAAAAAAATTAAGGGTAATTTTAGAACATCAACATCACACAAAGCTCTTATTATGTTTGGATTTTAAGTCGACAATTGATCAAGTCTTGATCACAAAATTATGGTTTGGGAAATTGTCAGTCTGTTGAGCAGCCAAAATTGTTATCCAGAGGTAATGGGAACTGAGTTAAAAGTGCAAACTGCATCATATCAAAATGTCAGTGAAGACAAGATGTGGATGTGAGGAAAATGACATCTGACTCTGTATTGT
Organism: Dendrobates tinctorius; assembly: GCF_039654945.1. NCBI lineage: Eukaryota > Metazoa > Chordata > Amphibia > Anura > Dendrobatidae > Dendrobates > Dendrobates tinctorius. Next base: position 7,095,025 of record NW_027361719.1, on the reverse strand, counting down.
CCAGCTGTGGTGGCAAAAATGAGTTTTGCTAAAGTAGAATAATCTCCTTGAATAGAAAACATTGTGCACAAAGGACTTACTGCTGGTTCTTCCCCATCCGGTAACAACGCAGTTGTAGTTGTGGGCCAGGGTATCGCCACTCGCTGGCAGTGTAGCCGCTTTCACGTAACTGTTCAGGGTAGCGCTGGAGGCCAGCCACAGGATAGCAATGTCATACCTGTAGGAGGTGATAGATACACATGTATTTCTGCATATCATGGAGAGATTGTATCATAGAAATGAAATAAAAAGTCTTGATCGGAGTCACATCACTAGAGGTAAAGACTCATGTGACAGCAGAAAGATGAATTTCACTGGTACAGATACGATGTGAAATTAAGAAATTATTGGCAAATTGGCCCCCCGAGGAAGCCCTTGTAGCGAAACGCGTTCTCCTTCTAATGGAGATTCTCTCAATGTGACTAAGTAGCTTTGGATGGTCTGTACCTTGGTTTTACCACCTTACATATACTCTTATTTGTATGTCTATCTTTTTAGTTTACATGTATGTATTGAAATATATAAATAAAAATACAGTTTGCACAGAAAGAAAACCCTTTGTCTTCGTGCTTAATATCAGATTTATATTAGCTGGGCTATGTTGAACTCATTCTTCTGTAGGTTCTCTATTAATAATAATAATAATAATAGTAATAATAGTATCTATATTACTGACCATATTAGTAGCAGTAATAGTAATAAAAATAATAAATTATTATAAGAAATTATTGGTTCGTGTGTGGTCTGTATTGGTGGCTGTACAACCTATTACTAATAATAATAGTAACTATAATACTTACCATATTAGTAGCAGTAATAATAATAATAATAGTTATATTAATAAAAATAATAAATTATTGTAAGAAATTATTGGCACATGTGTGGTCTGTAGCGGTGGCTGGCTGATCTAATGATAATAATAGATATTCGGAGATTGGAGGCAACACACCATTCAGAGTGAGAAAGGCTTGAGAAAAGTTCTCACTAATGAACCGAAAGTTGCCATGTTGGGCCATTAAACAGACAGCTTTTTTTCACTCTGAATGGTGTGCTGCCTCCAATCTCTGAATATCTACTTCAGGTTTGGTGGTTACCTAGGAGGACTTGCACCCGACCTATGATTGCCAGTGCTGCTCTTGCTTTTTCACTTTTATATTCATAATAGTAACTATATTACTTACCATATTAATAGCGGCAATAATAATAATAAATTATTAAAGGGTAAATTGTTTTAATTTGTATTTCATACATCAATAGCTCGCATGAAAATAGGCAACTATGCAGTATCTCTTATCAGAGAAATCTGCTTCTTTTTCAGCCAAAATTGATCAGTGATTATTAGTGATGAGCGAGTATACTCGTTGCTCGGGTGGTCGCCGAGTATTTTGGTGTGCTCGGAGATTTAGTTTGTGTCGACGCAGCTGCATGATTTGTGGCTGCTAGCCAGCCTGAATATATGTGAGGATTGCTTGTTTGTTATATATTCAGGCTGTCTAGCAGCCGCAAATCATGCAGCTGCGTCAACACAAACTAAATCTTCGAGCACGCCAAAATACTTAGAGGACACCTGAGCATGCTCAGGAAAATCCGAGCAACGAGTATACTCGCTCATCACTAGTGATTATCAAAACTCTGAATTCTGAGATAAAGTCTGTATTCAGTGAAGACAGACTTTACTATTACTGAGATAGGAGATGGCAGCTGCTACTGATTCCTACATAAATAGGAGTGAGAGAAGGGAGGAGCTCTGCCCCAAGCTCCTCCCTCCTCCATCTACATAGAATTGTATTGGTAGCACCCGCCATCTACTCTCTCAGTAATGGGACAGTCTGTATTCGCCGAATATAGATTTTACCTCAGAATTGAGAATTTTGATAATTTTGGCAGAGAAAGAAGCAGATTTCTCAGATAACGTATATTACACAGTTGCTTATTTTCATGTGAATTATTGATTTATGAAGTAAAAGTGATAATGACGGCTACACTTTAATGTGCTTAACAAAAGTGCAGCTCATGGCTGTCATTTGATTGAATGATTTTATGTCATTGTGAATTATTTATGTATTTTTCGTTTAAGGCTTCATAATTCATGGAATACGGCCTTCATTACTTTTTTATTTTTTTCTTGAGGGGGGGGGGGTTGTTGTATGTTAATATGAACTCTTTTCAATCTCAAGAATATTTTACCCAGCAGCAACGTTGTTGGTGTTCCAGCTAGCGTGTCTCCTGATGGAAGAGACGGAAATGGTCTGTTCAGTGCCATCGTTAGCACTAAGACTGTGGTCTCCAAGAACCACACGGAAGTTATAAGAACTGTTAGGAAAGACAAGATGGAAGAAGGTTACTCTATACTTCGTGGATGTACATTCAGTCATTTTGTTCAAGCAACAAGAAGCCTTGGAAAATCACTTATTTTCAGCAATAACGTATCGCTTATAGCAGAGTCGCTGACATCTAGTCTCTCCTATTAAATATCAAATTACAATATGGCACAAATCAACATAGAGGTGCAGAAAGTAATGTTGGCTTTTGCTTTTAACAAACATTTCAGTATAAAAAGGTCAGTCCTGTGCTGGCAGGAGAAATGTGCAGAATTAGGCCTCTTTCACACATCCGGTTTGTGCCGTCAGGCACAATCCGGCATGTGTGTAAAAAAAAAGGATCCGTTTTTTTTTAACGCCGGATGCGTTTTTTGTCATTGAGAAGCACATGCGCCGGATTGCGCCGCATGTGCTTCCGCTTGTTCCGGTTTTTACCGGACCCGGCAGAATCCTCCCGTCCGGTGACCGGACAGGACGCATGCTGCAGCGTTTTTTTGTCCGGCGCAAAAAGCCGGACATGGCCGGATGCGGCCCTCCCGGCTCTGCAGGACAATGTTACTCTATGGCACATTCTGGCCACCGGATCAGGCTTACACCTGATCCGGCCGCCGCATGCACCATTTGACCCTGTGCGCATGCCCGGAGCGCTCTCTCTCTCTCCTTCCTCTCTCTCTCCTCTCTCTCTCCTCTTTCTCTCTCTCCTCACCGGCCTTGCTTTTCTTCCCCGCTCTCCTCACCGGCCTCGCTTTTCTTCCCCGCTCTCCTCACCGGCCTCGCTTTTCTTCCCCGCTCTCATTACCGGCCTCGCTTTTCTTCCCCGCTCTCCTCACCGGCCTCGCTTTTCTTCCCCGACTTCTTTACAGCTAATCCGGCGCCGTAAGTTGCGCCGCATGCCCTGCGTTCCCAGCCGCATCCGGCTCTCCATCTTTTCGCCCCACCACGCCGGATTTCCAACGCCGGATGTGTGAAAGGCCTTACCCAGGTGTCACATATTAGCTTGTGCATGGCTGCCATCAATCGCACTCATTGATGGGTGACATACAGCGAGCCCATACATAGTGACTGGGTTGTGATTTTTATGTGATTTTCTGAAAATTGGGACAAAATGTTACAGATGTGATGTGTGGCCTTGCTTTAAGAATTATACTTAATTAAAGGAGTTTTCAGGTTTCGGAAAAAAAATCAAAACCCTGCCCCCCGGCTACAATTTGATTAAAAAAAATTAACTGTTCTTTATTCTCCCTCTCGGGTCCAGCACCGAGTCTACCGTTGTGACCAATGTCCATTACTGTCTGCAGCGCTGACATCATATCGCAGCGATGCAGCCAATCAGTGATTTGAACGTGTCTGTGCAGCTTGTGTTAACTTAGGCAGAGCCACAGACTCACTGATTGGCTGCAGTTCTGTCAACGTGAAGTCAGCGCTGCAGACAACACCATACGTGCATCAGGAACAATGGAGGAGATTCAGCGCTAGACCCAGGGAGAGTAGGAAAAGTTTTTTTTTTTTTTTTAAATGAACTCAGCGGACGGAGTTCTTTTTCCAAAAACAGAAATCCCTTTTAATACTAGTTATATCTGCCATCTCTATCATGGCCCCATTACCTGGACCACCGTTTAGTTTTACTGATAACACTGAACTTAGGGGGCCAGTCACACATAGCGAGATCGCTGTTTTTGTGACGCATCAGCGATCTCGCCAGCGATCTCACTGTGTGTGACACGTATCAGCGACCAGCCCCCTCGCCGGGTATCGCTGATTGTGCAGGATAATCCTGGGCCATTTTTTGATCGTTGGTCTCTCGCTGGCCAGCATGCATCGCTGCTTGTGGCAGCGGGAGACCATCGATCAGCAAGCTTCCAGCGCTGTAAGCAGACGCTGGGAGCTGGTATCCAAGATAAATATCGGGTAACTAAGCACGCGCAGCGCTTAGTTACCCACTGTGTACCTTGGATACCAGCGTGCTAGCGCTGGAAGCTGGTATCCAAGGTAAACAGCAGGTAACTAAGTGCCACGCACACTTAGTTACCCGATATTTACCTTGGATACCAGCTCTCAGCGCGAGCACGCTGGTATCCAAGGTACACAGCGGGTAACTATGCGGCGCACGCGCTTAGTTACCCGATATTTACCTTGGATACCAGGGTCCTTGCTGGTCCTGATCGCTGGTGTGTCTGCCTGTTTGACAGCTCACCAGCAATCATGTAGCGATGCACCAGGTCGTATCGTTGTCGGGATCGCTGGTGCATTGTTTGGTGTGACGGGACCCTTAAAGTTACTCACTTATCCATCCATCGATTTATCTGATAAAATATTAAGACAGTATTGCAAAAGTGATGATTACCTGTCCACACAATGAGCTGCGGTCAACACACGGTTGGCACGGATGAGGGAGGCTCCGCAGGTGTGGTACCAGCTGCTGCCAGACTGATACTGGAGAGATACCTGGAGGAAGCCAGTAACAAAATATTATACATTACAGCATCAATAATGACAAACCTCTCTCTCTCTTTTTAAACATTGGAAATGCAATGGTCCATGTCATTTCAATAGACTTTTACTTCTTAGATTGCCAATGTAATCACTATCAAAATGGCTAATATACTTTTATTACCAATTATGATGTTTTAGTGAAAAATTTTGTTAAAGTTATGACCAATAAGTGTATCAATTCTGAGCAATTTGTTGTTTACTTCTTTGCTTGAGATCATAAATTAGCAGTACAATTCTTCCCTTGTCTGTGCCAACCTTTGTGTTGTGTGCTGTGAAAAGTTGGGTTACAGCTGCGTTGACCCTAAATGTCACCATTAGCCAGAATTTCCAGGGCATGGAGATAGAAGCAGGGTGAGTGACAGCAGCCCAGCAACCCAATGATAATTCATTTCATGTAAGAAATGAATTAGTGAAAGTGACAGCAGCCACAGGGCCCTGATGATGAAGACTCAAACAAGTCATCATCGGAAGTAATAAGCAAAAAACATAGACAAAAAGTTCGAGCAGAGAGGGAAGTGTAGGGAATTTGGAATTGAAGTACATTAAAAATTGGTTAGATTATTAAATTAAATTTGACATGCAGTATAAAATTTGTTTACTTTTTACAACCTGTGAATGATTCTTCTTAAAGTTATCCCATAATAGAAAATGTATAATTGAGGCATTTTATAAAAGTAAATATACATTTTTTTTTATCGAGAAGTTGAAGTCACAAATTTACTTATAGCAGAGATTTTCAGCCTTTGTGTCTATGGCAAACTTGCCTTGGGCTCTGGCAGCTCAGTGTTATCAATTAGCCTTGTTGCAAATGAGTTTTAGCTAGTTTGGTGAGATCATAAGTTATTCTTTTTCCTCATCCTGTTCTACTGCCTTTTTCTCAAGAGACCTTAATAATCGCCATTTGCCAGATATATTCTTACTTAATATCTACCTGCCTTTTATTTTCTCACTCATTTGAAGGGACTTTGTCAGCAGGCTTTTGCTATGTAATGTGAGGGCAGCATGAGGTAGGGGCTGAAACACTGATTTTAGGGATGTGTCTCTTATTAGGCTGTGTATTGTCGCTTCAATACAATAATTGCTTTATCAACAGGAGATTGTTTTTTTTATCACTGCTGGACTAGCAGCTCACATGCATCCTTGTCCAACCATGCCCCAAGCACTGATAAGCAGCTCACAGTCAATATACAATGTACATAGAGCGCTATGGTGGGGGAGAGGATTGCTTTCTGACCTCTATTTCATGCTACATCTACAGCAGAAAAAACTCTGATTGTATCCCAACTGCTGCACCCAGTAAACTAAGTGATACATCGCTAGAATCGGGGTCTCTTTTCCCACATGATGCTGCTTTTGAAGTAGCAAAAACATGGTAACAGTTTCCCTTTAACTACTTTTTACTTTTTTGCTCCATTGGAACACAGTTTTCATTAATGACTGAAGACCATGTGGCAGTAATAATAATAATAATCATTTTATTTCTATAGCGCCAACATATTCTGCAGCACTTTACATTATAGAGGGGACTTGAACAGACAATAGACATTACAGCATAATAAACACAGATCAAAACAAATACCAAGAGGAATGAGGACCCTGCTCGCAAGCTTACAATCTATGAGGAAAAAGGGGAGACACAAAAGGTAGATGGTAACAATTGCTTTCATTGTTCGGATCAGCCATAGTGTACGAATCGGGTGTTCCTGTAATGCTGCATGAACCAGTTAACAGTCTAAGTATATAACAGTACAGACACAGAGGGCTATTAAATGCATAAAGCATGTGAGAACATAATGCAAGGAACCTGACTATGGTAAAAAAAAATTTGAATGGGCCACGCAGGGATAGTTAGGTTAATGCGTTGAGGTGGTAGGCCAGTCTGAACAAATGCGTTTTTAGGGCATGCTTAAAACTGTGGGGATAGAGGATTAATCGTATTGACCGAGGTAGTGCATTCCAAAGAATTGGCGCAGCACGTGAAAAGTCTTGGAGATGGGAGTGGGAGGTTCTGATTATTGAGGATGCTAACCTCAGATCATTAGCAGAACGGGCACGGGTAGGGTGGTAGGCTGAAATGAGGGAGGAAATGTAGGGTGGTGCTGAGCCATGGAGTGCTTTGTGGGTGAGGGTAATAAGTTTGTACTGGATTCTGGAGTGGATGGGTAACCAATGTTATGACGGGCAATGGGTAGAGACATCGGTATAACGATGGGTGAGGAATATGATCCTGGTTGCAGCTTTCAGGACAGATTGGAGAGGAGAGATTTTGGTAAGAGAGAGGCCGATTAGTAGAGAGTTACAATAGTCCAGAGTCAAATGAGTCCAAAGTAAGAAAAGGTCGAATTCTAGAAATGTTTTTGAGGTTCAGATAACAAGAGCGAGCCAGTGATCAGATGTGGGGGGTGAATGAAAGCTCGGAATCAAGTATGACCCCAATTCAGCAGGCATGTTGCTGGGGAGTAATGGTGGGACCACACAAGGAGATGGCAATGTCGGGCAAAGGTAGGTTAGTAGAGGAAGGAAAAACGAGGAGTTCAGTTTTTGACAGGTTCAGTTTCAGATAGAGGGAGGACATGATGTTAGAGACAGTGGTAAGACAATCACTGGTGTTTTCTAAAAAGGCAGGCGTGATATCAGGAGAAGTGCATAATTGGATGTCATCAGCATAGAGATGGTACTGGAAACCAAATCTACTGATTGTTTGTCCAATAGGGGCGGTATACAAAGAGAACAGAAGGGGGCCTAGAACTGATCCTTGAGGAACCCCAAGAGTAAGGGGAAGATGAGAGGAGGAGGAGCCAGCAATAGATACAATAAAGGAACGGTCAGAGAGATAGGAGGAGAACCAGGAGTAAACGGTGTCCTTGAGACCGATGGAGTTTAGCATAGTGAGGAGGAGCTGATGATCCACAGTATCGAATGCTGCGGAGAGATCCAAGAGAATTAGCAAGGAGTAGTGACCATTAGATTTTGCAGTTAGTAGATCATTAGAGACTTTAGTGAGGGCAGTTTCAGTAGAGTATAAAGAGCGGAGACCAGATTGAAGAGGGTTGAGAAGAGAGTTATCTGAGAGATAGCGGATGACGGGCGTGGACCAGGCGTTCCAGCAGTTTAGAGATGAAGGGAAGATTTGAGACAGGTCTATAGTTAGCGGCACAGTTTTGGTCGAGGGATGTTTTTTAAGTCATGGATGAATGATGTCATGCTTAAATGAGGAGGGAAAGATACTGGAAGAGAGAGAGTTTGAATATTTTTGTTAGGTGAGAGGTGACAGCAGGGGAAAGGGACTGGAGGAGATGTGATGGAATGGGGTCACTGGTGCAAGTGGTAGGGCGAGAAGATGCAAGGAGCCTGAATACTTCTTCTGTGATTGGTACAAAATCAGAGAGTGAGCTAGATGCAGTGGGGGAGGGAGGACAATGCATGGTATGAGGGGATTGAGAGATAATTTCCTGTCGGATATGGTCAATTTTTTCTTTGAAATTATTTGCTAGATCATCAGCGTGGAGATCTGTGGTTAGGACCTGCACTTTTGGGTTGAGTAGGGAATGAAAAGTGTCAAAGAGACATTTAGGATTATTGGATAGTGAGGTGATGAGGGTGTTGAAATAGATTTGTTTGGAGAGGTGAAGGGCAGTGTTGTATGTTTTAAGCATAAACTTATAATGGATGAAATTTTTGCGTAGATTAGATTTTCTCCACATACGCTAGGTGCACCTGGAGCACCGCTGCAGGAAACGTGTTTGCAGCGTGTGCCATGGTTGTCGCTGTTTGTGTTGTATTGTTCTATGTATAGGAGGTGCAATTTCATCCAGGGCACTTTGCAGTGTTTCATTGTAATGCTTCAGTGCAGAATCAGGACATGAGAGGGAGGAGATAAGGGCCAATGAAGACTGCAAGTTCTTCATAAGTTTCTGGGTGTTAATGGCCTGTATGTTTCTATAAGTGTGGAAAGTCGGGGTGACCTTAGCGGGGTGGCAGTTCTTGAGAGCGAATGAAAGCAGGTTGTGGTCAGAAAGCGCGAGAGGGGAGTTTGTGAAATCATCCAGTGAGCAAAGCCGGGAGAAGACCAAGTTGAGGGAGTTTCCATCTTCATGTGTGAGGGAGTTAGTATGCTGCGAGAGGCTGAAAGTGGAGGTTAGAGTTAAAAGGTGAGAAGCCGATGGGGAGAGGGAAAAAGTAATGGGGATGTTGAAATCACCCATGATGAGGGTGGGGATGTCACAAGAGAGAAAATGTGGAAGCCAGGTTGCAAAGTGATCCAGGAACTGATGAGAGGGGCCGGGGGGACGATACACCACTACCACTTGCATGGAGAAGGGGATGTAGAGTCTGACAGCATGGACCTCAAAAGAAGGGAAGAAAAGTGAGGGTACTTGAGGAATATCTTGAAAGGTACATTTGGGTGATAGGAGCAGACCAATGCCTCCACCTGCTCAGTTGTCTGATCTTGGGGTATGAGAGAAATGTAGTCCACCATATTAGATAGCAGCAGCATTGTTGTCTAACTGTTGGATCCAGGTTTCAGTAAGAGCTAGAAGGTTAAGAGAATTAGAAAGGAAGAAGTCATGGATGAGGGAGAGTTTATTACACACTGAGTGAGAATTCCAAAGGGCACAATTGAAAGAGACAGAAGGCATGCAGGGAATATTAGCAAGATTAGAGGGGTTTCTGAGTGTAGCAGTTGGGAGGTTTGACTTGCTATAACATGGGGATCCGGGGTTTGGAGCGATATCTCCTGTGACTAGGAGAACGAGGATAGAAAGAGTGATCAGATGGCTAAGTGATTTGTGAGAGCATCTCGTGTGTTGGATGGTGGGACTGAATGGATCTGTGCTGTTTAGCAATGTGAAAAGAGCATGAGTGCTATACATAGGAGAGGAAAGGACAGAGGGACCGATATGGATGGATTGAAAGATTTAATGCAAGAACGCTGGATGTGAGTGAATGCAGCAGCCAGGATATAAACTATACAAATGCATATGGTGAATATGTGTTGTAATCCAAGTGTACAGGGAACAGATTTATTTATTTGTCTTACCTGTATCGTGCCCTGTCTGCCATGTTTAACTGCCAAGTACTTTGATAAATGTACTTCGATTAAATGTACATAAATGCTACCCCTGCATAAATCCATCTCCAGACTATGTCTCAATATATAGGGGGCTAGTTCTAAGATCTTAGTTTTTTTTGTCATTAGCAATCAAACTAAGTTGACACAGCAGGACACAATAAATGTAGTGAGCAGATAAAAAGTGTCCAGACCTACATGGATCATAAACCACCTTGAAAAAGTTACTTGACCTCACAGCATAAGGGGACTGTAGACTTTTTGCCCCTTCCTATATTTTACTCTTTAGCCCAGCCTGTTCTGATTGACTGCTCCGTATTAGCACAAGCCCAGCAGGAATTTCACTTACTACAAATGAGATTGATAAACTATAAATAACTAGAACAATTAGATTATCAGGTGATCGTCAAAAAAGAATGTCAATAAGGTGGAACACTGATATTACAAAATACAAATGTACTCTATGAAGTCATAGTGCTGAAACCAGATTAGTAATCATTATATTTTCTGTATAGAATGTATCCATCTATCAGTACATAAAAGTGACGACTAACCTGCCAGGGCCAAGCATTCTTTGCTGCATTACTGCCTCCTACCACACGTACATTTTCATTATCTTCAAAATAACGGATGTCTTCATCAAGACATTGTCCTATAGACAGAATAATACAGATATTAGAAATCGCAGGAATAGGAAAAAAAAGTATGTTTATTAAGACAAAGGTGTTTTGTCTGAATGGTGCAATTTTATTTTTCTTAAATTATTTGGAAGGTGTTAATATTGGACAGGACTGCATATAACTTTGCAAGGACGATTCAGAATCTTAATAGTTAGTATAATTTTTATGTAGGATGTATGTATGGGGAGGGGGCATGTAGAGTACAAAGAGAATGGGCTTCTTGGACTAGTCACCTAAGCGCTATAGTCCTCGGTAGTGTCGGATGAGGGAGCCAAGGGCCCACCAGTAACCAACTCCAGGGCCCCACTTTTCAACTACATGCAAATGTGACATTATCCTCAATCACAAATCTATATAACAATAGGATAGATTGTTAAATTAATAAGATTTTGCCTTTGTCTGTACATAGTGATTCAAGTATATTGTGCCAAGTACTGCTTATATAAGAGGGTGGTGGCCCACTCTTGCACAGGGGCTCACAGTATGATTCTACTTTACTCCTGTGGGCCAGTCCAAGCCTGATCCTCAGCCAACTTTTGAATGTATATTGTTCCTGAAACAGTGCAGTGCATGATTCATTCCACCCATTGTACAGGGAGCGTGAATCAGGTGTCAGATTCCCTTTAAATATGATTATTAGTGTAAATGCATCATTTTCACTTCTTTTTGAAAACAGAATGACTACAGTTTCCCATGCATATTCTACCTCAAATCATTGTCAGACTGAGATGTCTGACCAGGGACACTATTTTGATCAATTATTTCATTGACGAACCATAATACACATATGCTCTAGTTGGTAATGATCAGACAATTTTGTCAAAAAATTCTAAGAGCAGAACACCCCTTGAGAAAACAGCAATCTCCTGAAGAAGCCATTATATTTCCTTGCATTTATGGCCCACAGTAATAATTGCCTGCTTTAGTTGATATTTATCTAAAGTACATGGTCACATTTAATATCTTTCTGATGCTTATTTATCAACATCTATTAATATAATAGCACTATATATTCACTTATAAGCATTGCATTTCCTGTTGTTAGGTTACTTTTTTAAGAGATTTGGGAAAAATTAGCAATAAAATTTTTGGTCTAAAAACAGGTATTAATATATATTGCAAATAATAGGAGACCTTACCGCAGATGACAAGAGCAGCGAGAACAAGAAGCCTGAGCATTGTTAGACAATTCCCTGAGAAATCTCCTGTGCTTACCTTGGCTTATATACCATTATCGGAGTGCTGGCTTATAGTGGGAACGCTTCCAGGTGTAGTGGAAAATATAAATACAATTTTTCTCAAGGTCAAGAAACTTATGTAAATAAATATGTTTTTTTTTAAGTTTTGCATCAGAAATGGAAATAATATAGAGAAGATTGCAACGCTTTTTCCAGAGCATATGGATTTACTAAACCAGCATATTTCTCCATTAATGAAAATGTTAATAATTAATATTTTTTTTCAGGTTTTTCTAGGATGTACTTTTTTTGACTCCATGTAATTTTAGGTATCCTGTCTAAAACATAAAACGAGGAAATAGATAAGGCCCAAAATCTCTTATGGGCTTTGTTCAGTCATCCAAATTTCATGAATGTGTTCTTCATGAAAAGGACACTTTCCCATTATAATTTATGGAGTTGTTCACATGTCTGATTTTTTTTGCGGAACGTTTGTCCAGAAAAAAAATCAAGGAGAAATGACCATTGTGATATGAGTCACAAATAAAACTTACCCATACAAGTTTATAAGTCCATGAAAATCATGGGCAGCACACATAGGGCACCAGTGTATAGTCTTTGTGGTGTCCATGATTTACATTGTAATGGGTAGGAGAAGCTTTACAGTTTATTTTTTTCATATGAGAAAATCACTGAAGAAACATTAAAGTAGTGATGCCACTTGTGGAGGTGGCCTTCTCCTCTATTAAATTCCATTTTGCTAGCACTCCCATTCTGCATCGGCCCCGATGTGGATAAACCCTTCATTCTGGAGGTGGATGCCTCTTCCGTCGGTGCTGGAGCAGTCATGTTCCAGAAGGACTCACAAGGTCGGAAGCACCCATGCTTCTTCTTCTCCAAGACCTTCACACCGGCGGAGAGGAATTATTCCATCGGGGACAGGGAGTGTCAGTATCTAGTCCTAGAATCTGTTTTTTCTTGCCCTTAGACTTGCCCTTAGTTAACATGGATCTTGATGTTTCACAAGTCGGCCATCTTGCTTCCTGCCAAAGCTGTATATAAAGCCAGCACCTGTTCTGTTTCATTGCTTGTGTATTATGTTTTGGACTTTGTGCCTCTGCAGTCCCAAGCCTGGACTTACTATCCCTGTTGGTCCTCTCTTAACGGTGGAGTCCTCCGTCGACCTGCACGTCTGGATCCCTGCTTGCTGACCGAGTGATTGCTGAACACTTGACTTCAGGAACCTCTGCCTGACTACACCTGCGGTGAAGTAAGAACTCCAGCCAGCTAGTGTGTTCCTCCACTCTGCAAGAGTCTGTGTCTTGTGCTCGCATTGCTCAGTGACTTTGAATGCTGTGTCGCAGAGTATCAACTCTGCTATTACCATTTATCAGATTGACTGAACATTTATCTGGACTTATATGCTATATTGCATTCAGATCACTAATACAATATTTCTTGCGCAACCCATTGTGTCTGCAGTCTCTTTGACCTAGCCACTGGTGTCCAGTTGTCTCCACTAGTATCGTGACAGGATACTCAAGCCATAAAAAATGGATGCCGCTGGGTCAGAGACTTTAGAAGTGCGTGTTAAGAAGCTAAATAATATCACTGCCACTTTACACACTGAAGTGCAGACATGGAACAACAGAATAGAAGGCCTAGAGGGGCAGACTAAATATGATATGCAAGTGCTCAGTCAGACCCTTCAGGAATTGCGTGGCCGAGTTGCGGCTCTGGAGGCACAATCTCAGGCTTCTGTTCCTGCCATCCCCAAACTACCGACATTTAGGTTTGGTGGCGACCGAGACAAATACTGTGGGTTTCTGAACCAGTGTCGTTTATACTTTGCTGCACATGACACACAGTTTCCTACGGACCGATCCAAAGTATTGACTATCATCATGTTGCTGACTAATAAGGCTCTTGCCTGGGCAAACCCTCTGATAGAATCACAGGATGCATGTCTGAACGACTTCAATATGTTTATCGCCACCATGGGGCAGATGTTTGACGATCCGAACCGTGGCCTTACAGCTGAGACGGCCCTGCTGAATTTGCGTCAAGGTAAACGCCCAGTGACTGAGTATGCTATGGATTTTAGAAGGTGGGCTCAGGACACCACCTGGAATAGTGCAGCAAAGTACTCAATATTTAAGAAGGGGTTGTCCAGTTCTATCAAGGACGAGCTTGCACGTGCAGAGGCTCCCACTGCTCTAGGTGATTTCATCAATCACTGTATTCGCCTAGACACTCGCATCTCTGAACGAAAACTAGAAAGGTGGTCTGAGATGAACCGCAGCAATAAATCGCTTCTTCCTTTCCTTCCTAAGGAGAATCCAGACCCAAGTCCTCAGGAGTCCGCACCTGAGCCGATGCAGGTAATTTCCCTATGAAGTCAAGTAAGTGACGAACGGAAGGAATTTCGCTTCAAGGAGAATTTATGTTTTTACTGTGGGAAGTCAGGACATTTTATTATCAACTGCCCCAATCGTTCTCGCAGGACAACCGCAGCTGTGGTAGAACGCGACTTCTCTGAATCATACTCCATAACTTCTGAATCAGGGCCACCCAAAATTGCAGCAACAGTTCCTGATTATGACTTTTCAGATATGAACTCTGTTACATCCGAAACGATGCTACCCATTAATGCTGTTATTCTATCTTCTGCAGTTTCATACCCTTGCAATAAAAAAAAAGATTCACATTGTTACCTTCCTATCAAGATCTGGATTGACTCCCGTTGGGTGAACAGTTCCGCCCTGATAGACTCTGGGGCTAGCGGTAACTTCATGGACACTTCTTTTGCTAAGGAATATGGAATCCGATCACAGAGAAGAGTATCTTCAATTCTGATAAAGACTGTGGATGGGTCCCCTTTGACCTCGGGGCCCGTAGACCAGCAGACTGAACCACTGAAGGTCCTCATGGGAGATGATCACCAGGAGAAATTGCCCTTCCTTCTGATTTCCTGTCTACATTTCCCTATTATCTTGGGTTTACCCTGGTTGCAGGCTCAAAATCCCATCATTGACTGGGAGACTAAGAGATTACGCTTCCCAGCTAAAGAGGTAACTTCTGAGAAATCGATTGATCCATTTCCGGGCAACCCATCATCGGACCTAAGGTTACCGGCAGTTTATAAAGAATTTTCGGATGTGTGCGATAAAAAGAATGCAGATAAATTACCACCACACCGCTCTTATGACTGCCCAATCGAGCTTCTGCCTGCTGCTTCCATTCCTTTTGGTAATATTTATCCATTGTCCAGTCCTGAGCTCAAGACTCTCAAAGAATATATCGACGAGAACCTGTCTAAGGGATTTATACACCCCTCATCCTCTCCAGCCGGTGCACCCATCTTTTTCGTTAAAAAGAAGGATGGATCCCTCAGACCCTGTGTTGATTACCGGGAAATTAACAAGGTAACCATCCAGAAACGCTACCCCCTGCCATTAATTCCGGAGCTTCTCGAGAGAGTTCGTCAGGCCAAGGTCTTTTCAAAATTGGACCTACGCGGTGCTTACAATCTAGTCCGTATAAGATCTGGAGACGAATGGAAAACAGCATTTAGGTCTCGATATGGACACTTTGAGTATTTGGTCATGCCATTTGGACTTTGCAATGCCCCAGCAACTTTCCAACATCTAGTAAATGATATTTTCAGAGACATTCTTGATCTTTTTGTCGTAATCTATTTGGATGACATTCTGATTTTTTTCTAGCTCCATGGAGGAACATCAGCAACATGTCAAGACTATCTTGCAGCGGTTGAGGGAACACCATCTGTACATCAAGCTGGGGAAATGCGAATTTCACAAATCGGAGATCCAATTCTTAGGTTATGTAATTTCCCCACAGGGTCAGAGTATGGATAACAGCAAGATCAAGGCGATTCAGGAGTGGCCAATCCCCAAGAACATCAAAGAGGTCCAACGCTTCATCGGATTTGCTAACTTCTACAGACGTTTCATCAAGAACTTCTCTGACATCGTCTCGCCCATCACCCAGTTGACACAGAAGAAGACAGCATTTATTTGGTCCCTTCAAGCCCAAGAAGCATTCTCTCGGCTCAAGACCGAGTTCACGTCAGCACCGGTACTGATCCACCCTGACCCGGAACTCGCCTTCATTATTGAAGTAGATGGCTCAAACTGTGCCATCGGGGCTATACTGTCCCAAAGAACAGGTGAGAAGAATTTACTTTATCCTTGTGCTTTTCTTTCCAAACGACTGTCTCCTGCCAAAAAGAACTACGACGTAGGAGATAAAGAATTACTGGCTATCATTGCCGCCTTCAAGGAGTCGAGACATCTTCTGCAAGGAGCTTCACAACCGATCGTGGTCCTCACGGATCACCGCAACCTTGAGTTCATCAGGTCAGCAAGATGCCTGACCCCACGGCAGGCTCGCTGGAGTCTTTTCCTTAATCAATTCAATTTTACAATCTCTTATAGACCAGGTTCGCGCAATGGAAAAGCAGATGCTCTATCCCGGATGTACTCCACTGACGCTGTTCCAGATGCTCCACCTAAGACCATACTTTCTGATTGCAATTTTGTAGGAGTCATTCATAATCAAGATTTGTTGCAGGTCATCAAAGAAGCTTACAACTCTGATCTTTTCCAGACTCACCCATCTGATGAGGTAAGCCTTCTTTTTAGGAATGGAGTTTGGACCCGGGAATGGCGCCTCTACATTCCTGAAGCCGTGAGGTTAAGAGTGTTGAGATTGGTTCATGATTCTAAGGTTGCAGGGCACAGAGGAATTCAGAAAACTCAAGAATTTTTATCTCTCTTCTTCTGGTGGCCAGGTTTTCGGAAGGATGTCCAGAAGTACGTTTCATCTTGTGAGGTATGTGCCAAATTCAAGGTTCCACGTGCCTCCCCTACTGGTCTGTTACAGCCTTTGCCGATGCCGTCTCGCCCGTGGGGATCCATTTCTATGGACTTTATTGTAGAACTGCCCCTTTCCGAGGGAAAGAGTACGATTTTGGTGGTGGTCGATCGCCTGACCAAGGCGGCCCATTTCATCCCTTGTTCCGGTTTACCCTCTGCGAAGGACACTGCTGACCAAATTATCCAGAACATCTTTCGCCTGCACGGGGTTCCGGATGAAGTTGTTTCTGAATGTGGAGTTCAATTTACTTCAAAGTTTTGGCGAAGCTTTTGTTCAGCATTAGACATAGAAGTTAACTTATCTTCTGCTTTCCACGCACAGTCCAACGGGCAGACAGAACGTACCAACCAAACACTAGAGCAATATCTTCGCTGCTACGTTTGCCATTTCCAAGATGATTGGGTAAGGCTACTCCCATTGGCTGAATTTTCTTATAACAACTCTCAGAGTGCCTCCACCAAGCAGTCTCCATTCTACGCTAACCTGGGATATCACCCTAGCATTCTCCCCAGATTACCAGTAGATACATCTTTACCAGCAGTTGCCGACAGGATCTCTTCACTTTAATAGAACCTTGAACTTCTGAAAGAGACTTTGGGTTCCGCACAAGAGAGGTACAAGAATGCAGCTGACAGATTTCGCAAACCAACACCTACATTTAAGGTAGGAGATTTAGTCTGGTTATCTACGAAGAATTTAAAGATGAAGATCCCTTCCCCTAAGTTGGGACAGAAGTACATCGGTCCTTATAGGATCAGTGGCCTGGTAGGTGTTGTTGCATGTCGCTTAAAACTCCCAAGAACACTGAAGATACATCCTGTCTTTCATACTTCTCTACTAAAGACTGTAGTACCAAATCCTTTTTCCTTGACGTTCATCTCCTCCTCCTGATCCCGTTCTTGTGGATGGTCAAGAGCAGTTCATCGTTGAGAGGATTCTGGATTCAAGAATCTACAGAAATCAACTGCAGTATTTGATTAAATGGCAAGGCTATTCCTCAGAGGAGAATTCCTGGGAACCCATGGATAATATTAACGCCTCCTGACTGATTGAGCAGATCCATAAAAGGTACCCTGGCAAGCCTGGTTTAGGGTCGTCCGGAGGCCGTCCTTGAGGTGGGAGTAATGTCAGTATCTAGTCCTAGAATCTGTTTTTTCTTGCCCTTAGACTTGCCCTTAGTTAACATGGATCTTGATGTTTCACAAGTCGGCCATCTTGCTTCCTGCCAAAGCTGTATATAAAGCCAGCACCTGTTCTGTTTCATTGCTTGAGTATTATGTTTTGAACTTTGTGCCTCTGCAGTCCCAAGCCTGGACTTACTATCCCTGTTAGTCCTCTCTTAATGGCGGAGTCCTCTGTCGACCTGCACGTCTGGATCCCTGCTTGCTGACGGAGTGATTGCTGAACACTTGACTTCAGGAACCTCTGCCTGACTACATCTGCGGTGAAGTAAGAACTCCAGCCAACTAGTGTGTTCCTCCACTCTGCAAGAGTCTGTGTCTTGTGCCCACATTGCTCAGTAACTTTGAATGCTGTGTCGCAGAGTATCAACTCTGCCATTACCATTTATCAGATTGACTGAACATTTATCTGGACTTATATGCTATATTGCATTCAGATCACTAATACAATATTGCTTGCGCAACCCATTGTGTCTGCAGTCTCTTTGACCTAGCCACTGGTGTCCAGTTATCTCCACTAGTATTGTGACAGGGAGTTGCTAGCAATGAAGTTGGCCTTCTCAGAGTGGAGACACCTCCTGGAGGGAGCTCGCCACCCTTTCCAGGTGTTCACCGACCACATTAACTTGGTTTATTTACAAACAGCCCAGCAGATAAATTCTCGCCAGACCAGATGGTCCTTGTTCTTCTGCCGATTCCACTTCACCCTGCATTTTCTCTCCAGGGAGAAGAACGTCCGGGCCGATGCTCTCTCCCGCTCCGTGGTGTCATCAGAGGAGGAGGAGCCTCGGCTGATAGTCCCATCTGAGAGCCTGAAAACCGTGGCTCCGGTCGCCCTTGAGTCTGTACCTCCCTGCAAGACTTTTGTCCCTGCCTGTCTGCAACCGGAGGTCCTCTCTTGGGCTCATTCTTCCAGGGTGGGTGGACACTTTGGGACAAAACGGGCCTCTGAGCTTCTGGTGGCCGCATATGGCCCGTGACGTCAGGGACTATATTCAGGCGTGCGTCTCTTGCGCCCAGAATTGGTCCTCTCGGCAGCGGTCCGCTGGGCTACTCTACCCCCTGCCGGTAGTGGATAGGCCCTGGGAGATGGTCGGTATGGATTTTGTAGTGGGACTGCCCAAGTCCAGTGGCAGCACCGTCATTTGGCTTGTCACTGACCATTTCTCCAAGATGGTGCATCTGGTACCACTCTCTCGGCTATCTTCTGCACGGGGCCTGGCAGCGTTGTTTATTAAGCACGTTTTCCGCCTGCACGGCATTCCGGATAAGATTGTCAGCGACCGGAGTCCTCAGTTTGCGTCTTGGTTCTGGAGAGAGCTCTGTTCCCTGCTCAGCATGGAGCTAAATCTCTGCTCGGCCTATCATCCCGAGACGAACGGGTTGGTAGAGAGAGCCAACCAGACCCTGGTCACATATCTACGACATTTTGTCTCGGCTAGGCAGAATGACTGGGCATCCTTGCTGCTGTGGGTGAAGTTCGCTTTGAACAACGCTGTGGCTGACTCCACAGGTCAGATCCCATTCCTCCTAAATTACGGCCAGCATCCGCACATCCCTGTGCCCATGCCCATATCATCCACCGACTCTAGGGTGGCAGACTGGGTGCTGGAGGCACGTGACTTTTGGGATCACACTCAGGATGCTATCCGGGCCTCCAAGGAGAGAATGAGGACCTCTGCTGATGCACACCGGCGCCCTGCTCCGACCTTTTCCCCTGGCGACTTAGTGTGGCTCTCCGCCCGAAACATCAGGCTGTGGGTTGAGTCTGCTAAGTTCGCACCACGCTACATTGGCCCCTTCAAGGTCCTTGAGCAGATCAACCCTGTGGTCTACCGTCTGGCCCTTCCACCACACTTGGCTATCTCTGACACGTTCCACGTGTCTCTCCTTAAGCCTGTTCACATGTCCCGGTTCTCTGAGTCATCTGCCGGGACATCAGACCTGTCTTCAGATGAGTTTGAGGTCAATGCCATCGTGGGATGCAAGGTAATGCGGGGCAAAAAGTTTTATTTGGTGGATTGGAAGGGTCATGGTCCAGAGGCTTGGACCTGGGAGCCAGTGGAGAACATCCAAGCTCCGCTCCTTATTTCGGCATTTGAGCGTAGCGAGGCTCAGAGAGGAGGGGGCCCTAGGAGGGGAGGTAATGTTAGGCATCAGGTTCCGGTCCCTGCACAGCAGGAATTCCGAGCCTTGCATGTGGCAGTCTCCCATGCCTCTCCAGCCGCACAGGAGGCTGCTCAGCAGACTCATTGTTCCAGGCGTTCTGCTCAGACCAGCTCTGTAGGTTTAGTTGCTGCTGCCACCTCTGGTCCAGCTATAGCAATGCAGGCTGGCCAGGAGCGAGTTCCTCCAGGGACTAAGGTCTCCTTTCGGTCCACTGAGCATGCCCGTGGGATGATCTCTCATTGGAGATCGGAGGTCACATGCTGAGGTCCTTCTCCAGCTCGGATTGGACCATCAAGAAGGTCAGGAAGGTCCCGGAAGGACGCTGCTATAAAAGAGTCGCATGGCCGCACAGCCATGCGCTAGTATAGATGAAGATTAGACCATGTGGCGTGAGTGTTGTATGCATGTATGAATGTCTCTGGTGAATGACTCATTGGAAACCCCTACCCTTGGTACGCATGTGTTGTGCAGACTAGCCTGTCAAGCGCCCAGGTCTAGGTGTAGGTAGAGGCTAAGTCAGAGACTAGAATCAGTGTCCACCGCTGGCTCTACATGCCACAGTGCACGTGCTCGACAATATTCCAAGGTCAGCATCGATAGTGGTGTCTGCAGGTGCGACGCCACGTGCTCAGAAGGTCTAGAGGGACTCTGACCCCATGTCCTTGGGGCAGAGTTCCGTGACCACATTCTGAGTGCCCCCTTGCCAAGCTCTGTGAGTGCTAACAGACTCCGGCATTTAAGTTTCGCGGTACTGCGGCTCTGTGACGTAACAGAGACCGCTCCTGTTCACACCGGGTGACATTAACCCTCGTATGACCTTTGTATACTGCTATATACATCCGCCATTACTAAGCAGCATTTTACCACCTTTGCATGGTGGACCCCGGGCTGCGAACGCACTTACTATCATTATATTATTTGGTGTGTTCCACCATCCTGTAACACTTTGTTTGGGTTTCTTTCATCTTTGAATCCTGGAGGTTGTTCCATGTAAATGTCTTCTGTTAAATCTCCATTCAAAAATGCTGTCTTTACATCCAGATGTATCAGTTCCATCTGTCTCATTGCTGCAACTGTAAGTAAAGTTCTTATTGTAGTATGTTTGACAACTGGAGCAAATGTCTCATCATAGCCTTCTCCATATTTTTGAGAATACTCTTTAGCTACGAGTCTTGCTCGGTATCTTTCAGGTATGCCATCTGTTTAGTATTTTCCTTTAAAAATCCATTTACATCCTATGGCTTTTCATCCTTCTGTGAATCTGTCAGTGTCCATGAATTTGAGTCATGCATAGATTTAATTTCTGTTTCTGTTGCTTTTATCCATTTACTAGCTAGTTCTTTAGGGAGTTTAGATATGTCTTCCCAGGAAGTAGGTTCACAAATTTTACATCTGCTTGTCTTGTATTAGAGACGTTTTGGTGGTTTATCTTTGTTCTCTCTCATTGAACGTCTTGGTTCTGTGTCTGTTTGTAGTTGTATTTTTCATTTTCAGTATTCTGTTCTTCATCAATTTCAACTACTTTCTCATCAGAAACCTCTTCAGCTATGTCACTGCTGTTTTTCTCATTTTTTGTGTCAATTGAAATCATAGTGTCTTCATTTAGATCCTCAATGAATGTCACACTGTTACTCACCATGACTGTCTGTTTTGGGATCTAGGATTCTGTATCCCTTGCAATTTTCACTATATCCAACAACTATTCCCTCCATGGATCTGTTTTGAAGTTTGGAACGTTTTTCTGTTGGAATGAATATAAAAACTTTACATCCAAAAACTTTTAAATGATTTACACTTAGTTTCATACCTTGCCACAGTTCATATGGAGTTTTCTTCAGTTTTCTGGAAAAAAGTCTGTTCTGTAGATATGTAGCTGTCATTGCTGCCTCACCCCAATATTTCTCTGGTAGTTTGGAATCTGTCAGCATACATCTCATCATTTCTGTCAGAGTTCTGTTTTTCCTTTCTGCTACTCCATTTTGTTCAGGTGTGTACAGAACAGTTTTCTGGTGTTCTATTCCATTCTGTCTTAAGTAGTTTTCTATTTTGTGACCTGTAAATTCACCTCCATTATCACTTCTGATGACAACTGGCTTCCTTTGAAATTTCTTACTCGACCTTGTTACATAGTCTACAAGTTTATCAAAAACTTCACTTTTGTTCTTAATTAAGTATGTGACTGTGTATCTTGAGTAGTCATCTATGAAAGTCACCATGTATCTATTTCCTCCTGATGTAGTCACTTGCATGGGTCCACATATATCAGTATGCACCAAATCAAGTGGTCTTTTGCTTTTCATCTCACTTTCTTTTGGAATAGATATTCTTGTGGATTTAGATTTTATACAACATTCACATCTTACGGTAATTGAGCAATCTGATATCTTTAGATCTTTTGTCAATTATTTTCTTTGTAGTTCCCTTATACTGTCAGGGTGTCTGTGTCCTAGACGTCTATGCCACATGTAAATACAGTTTACATACCTTCATCTGTTCCTTTGGTGTGTCAAGATGATATAATTGTTCATCTGCCTTGACATTGGTTATCACCTTGTTTCCTGCTAGAATTGCATACTCATTGTCTTTGAATTTTACAGTGAGTCCTTTAGCTGATAAACACTTCACAGATAACAATCTGCCTTCCAATTTTGGAATATACAACAAATCCTGTACAAGTATCTTTTAATCTTGTCCGAACTTGTTTGAACAGTTTAGCATACCTTGTCCTATACCTTCTGCGGTTATTTTGCTTCCATCTGCAAGATAAATGGCTTCTTTCTTTTCTAAATCAAATCAGTGAAGAAATTCTTGTCACTTGTCATATGACTCGTTGCTCCTGAATCAATAAACCAACCAAGTGATGATTTCTTGTCTGTTACTTTAAATGTGCCATTCCAATTATTCTCACATGAATCGGAAATTGTATTTTTCACTTTCTGTGTATGCTCTTTATGTTGTAATTTTTGTTGTTCTGCTTTCTATATGGTACAGTCTTTCTTTAAATGACCTTTTTTCTTACATCTGAAACATTCTCTTGTCTCTTTATTATAGGTTTTTTTTAAATTCTCAAGCTTTAAGAGCGTTTCCACTGTCCTTTTCAGTAGAAGAATCATTTGTCTGTTCTTTTCTTCTCTGATATTCATCTGTTAGTCTGGTTTTCACAAAATCTATGTGATGTCTTTTTCTGGTCTTGTCTCTAGGGCATTTATCAAGGCTGTATACGAATCTGGTAAACTGCACAATAATATTGCTGCTACATGACTTTCTTTTAATGTCTTCACCAATAGACTTTAGCTGTGATATTACTTCCATCATTTAGAATATGTGCTTCTGCATATCGTCATTTGCACTCAATCTCATACTGTAAAGCTTTCTTAATAGAAATAACTTTTGATTTAAACTAGATCTTTCATATAGCTTTTTCAATGCGTCCCACATTCCTTTCGCTGTTTCTTCATTCCTTATGTGTATTAATTGAGCATCATCCATTAAAAACCGAATGGTGGCTCTCGCTATTCTATTCTTTTTATCCCATGTCTGATTATCTTCATCAGGTCTATCTGTATTGATTACTTCCCATAAAACATCTTTAGATAACAACATCTCTACTTTGAATTTCCATAACTGATAATTTTCACTGTTCAGCTTAGCTACTGTGAGTTTCAGCTCAGTGCTGCACATCATTTTTATATAATCTTACTTGTTTCATGAAGATATTCTTCTTTCTTCTTGAGTTCCTGTATATCCTGTGTGTGTGGTGATTCTCTGTAATTATCTCCATTGTGCGGCCCTCCAGTTCCTGGGTCATAAATTCCTTTGTCCCTCTGTAGCTGGATTTTTATTTTCAGTCTCCATTCACTGGGTTTTATCTCCTTCTGTTAACAGAGATTATCTGCTTCTCTGGTGTCTGGATTTATTGCTTGGAGTTATCTTCTGGGTGTCTCTGTCCTAGGTGTCTGGGACTATCTCCTGTTCTGGGTGTCTGGGCCCATAACCTGTAGCAGAGTGTATCTTTTGAGAATCCTCTGGTACACAGGAGAACTTCACTGAGCAAGTTATCTTGAGTAAACAGGATTTACTTCTTATGGGTAAACATGAGATAAGAATTCAGAAGCACACAGCCGTGCTGCTGCTATAACACAGTCAAAAGTGAAAGTAAAACCTAAACAACAACAAGAGAGCTTCCCTCCCCACAATACAGCAAACATATAACTTCACACTATCGCCATCTGCTGTCAGGCTAGTGTAAAGTCCTCCTTTACATAAACAATAAGTCCATTTCTGTTGCTTATGCCAACAAAAACTACTGTATGGGCACACTTCGGGGCTCGGAAGGGAAGTAGTGACGTTTTGGAATGCAGACTTTGATGGAATGGTCTCCGGGTGTCATGTTGCCTTTGGAGAGCCCCTGATGTGCCTAAACAGTGGAAACCCCTACAAGTGACCCCATTTTGGAAACTAGACCCCCCAAGGAACTTATCCAGATGTGTGGTGAGCACTTTGAAGCCCCAAGTGTTTCATAGAAGTTTATAACGCCTGGGCGTGAAAATAAAAAAATAATATTTTTTCCACAAACATGATCTTTTAGTCCCCAATTTTTTTATTTTCCCAATGGTATCAGGAAAAATTGGACACCAAAAGTTGTTGTCCAATTTGTCCTGAGTACGCTGATATCCCATATGTGGGAGAAAACTACTGTATGGGCACACGTCGTAGCTCGGAAGGGAAGTAGTGATGTTTTGGAATGTAGACTTTGATGTAATGGTCTGCGGGTGTCATATTGCCTTTGGAGAGTCCCTGATGTGCCTAAACTGTGGAAACCCCCCACAAGTGACCCTATTTTGGAAACTAGACCCCCCAAGGAACTTATCTAGACATGTGGTGAGCACTTTGAACCCCCAAGTGCTTCACAGAAGTTTATAACGCCCGGGCGTGAAAATAAAAAAATCATATTTATTCCACAAACATGATCTTTTAGTCCCCAATCTTTTTTATTTTCCCATGAGTAAGAGGAGAAATTGGACCCCAAAATTGTTGTGCAATTTGTCCTGAGTAGGCTGATACCCCATATGTGAGGGGTAAACCACTGTTTGGGCGCATGGCAGAGCTTGGAAGGGAAGGAGCACCGTTTGACTTTTTCAATGCAGAATTGGCTGGAATTGAGATCAGACACCATGTTGCATTTGGAGAACCCCTGATGTGCCTAAACAGTGGAAACCCCCCATTTCTAACTCCAACTCTATCCCCAACACACCCCTAACCCTAACCCTAGCTCTAACCCTAACCCTAATGGGAAAATGGAAATAAATACTTTTTTCTAATTTTATTATTTTTCCATAACTAATAGGGTGATAAAGGGGGGTTTGATTCACTATATATGGCAGGTTTTTATGTTTGGCAGCAGTCATACGCTAAAAGATGCTTTTTATTGGAAAAATAGTTTTTGCATCACCACATTTTGAGAGCTAAAAATTTTCCATATTTTCACCCACTGAGTCATGTGAGGTCTTATTTTTTGTGAGACGAGTTGACGTTTTTATTGTTACCATTTTCGGGCACGTGACTTTTTTGATCGCTTTTTATTCGAACTTTTGGGACACAGAATGAACATAAACCAGCATTTCATGAATTTCTTTTGGGGGGTGCCTTTACACCGTTCCACGTGTGGTAAAATTGATAAAGCGGTTTTATTCTTCAGGTCAGTACGATTACAACGATACCTCATTTATGTCTTTTTTTATGTTTTGGCGCTTTTATGCAATGAAAACAATTTTATATAAAAAATAATTCTTTTTGCATCGCTTTATTCCTGGAACTATAACTTTTTTATTTTTTTGCTGATGATGCTGTATGGCAGCTCATTTTTGCGGGAGAAGATGACGTTTTCAGCGGTACCATGGTTGTTTATATCCATTTTTTTTATCACGCGTTACTGCACTTTTTGTTCGGTGGTATGGTGATAAAGCATTGTTTTTTTGCTTTGTTTTTTATTTTTATTTTCGAAGGAGTTCACTAAAGGGGTAAGCTAGTGGGGCAGTTTTCTAGGGCGGGTCGTTACAGACGTGGCGATACTAAATATGTAAATATGTGTACTTTTATTGTTTTTTTATTAACAAGAAATGAATTTATTAGGGAATTTTATTTTTTTAATTTATTTTTATAAATTATTTTTACACTTTTTTTTTCTTTTTTTACTTTATTTATTGTCCCGGGGGGGACATCACTGTCTAGTGTCAGATCGCTGATCTGGCAGTTTGCACAGCACTCTGTCAGATCAGCGATCTTACAGGCGCTGCTGCAGGCTTTCTCAGTGCCTGCTTTCAGCAGGCACGGAGGAAACCGCCTCCCTGCAGGCCCCGAAGGCCCCCGCGGCCATATTGGATCCAGGGGCCTGCAGAGAGGGAGGCCCTCAGAACAGCGCGATCACATCGCGCTGTTCTGAAGGTCCATGGAAGCATGCAGGGAGCCCCCTCCCTGCTAGATGCTTCCCTGATCCCCCGGTACACTGCGATCATGTTTGGTCGCAGTGTGCCAGGGTTTAATGTTCCGGGGGCGGTCCGTGACCGCCACTGACACATAGTGCTGGGTGTCAGCTGTGATAGTCAGCTGATACCCGGCCGTGATCAGTGGCGCTCCCCCCTGGGGGCGCCGCTGATCGCTTAGATATACTATCCTTTTCCCGGTCATACATGGACGGGATTGTATGTCCGATGTCAGAAAGAGGTTAACGGACATCTTGGAAATCCCCTCATCAATTAGAGCAGGGGCTGCATGGGCTCGTGGCACTTAGGGTTAAACTTATGGTATGTAGGGATTTGATCTGGTAAAGGGTTAATAGTCCTTGTTGTCATGTAACAGAAGCAGGTGATCGCCCTGATTGGCTGGCCTGGCTGTCTGTCAGCTGTCGTTTGGATTGGTTGGAAAAAGTGCGGGGGAAGGTGCTCTATTTATACCCCCTTAGGTAGCCTCAATTTTGCCTTATGGATTATGCCGTTCGGTAGGGTTTTTTGTAGGCACTTGCATGACAGCATGAAGAGACTCTTGTCCAGTTTTGCTCATATACGGGTTTCTAAGGCGATGAGAGAGGATTTATTTATCTGGCTCCGATCTTTATGAGGCTTTAACGGGATATGCTATATACAAGACCAGTTTTTTTTCTCATCAGACTTGGGCCTTTTTTGGATTTAGTTACGGACACGGGCTTCTGCCTCCGATTCAGTAAGCTTTGGGTGGTGGAGTTATTTCCGATTCATACAACCGGCAAAGGTGACAGAAGTCGCCTGGTTTTGACCAAGGTTTTTGCCGTCTTATTTGCCATGAATCTTTGGGATACAAATTTGTCTAATAAAAGAATAACCTTGTTGTCGGACAGCCCAGGTGTAGTGGGTGACATTAATATACTGTCTTCAAAGTGTCCGGACATTGCAGAGTTATTAAGGCAGTTGGTTCTGATGTTTGAATTTTAATATTTGGCTGAAGGCATCTTTGGGTAGTGAGCCGTCTGTTATGGCAAACGACTCTTTCTTTCCTCAGAATTGGGCGGAGTCAGATTATGCCCCTCTGGGCACCGAATGGGAAGTCACTCCTTGCCCGGCACATCTGTGACAAATATGTCCTTTACTGGTATGTTTTATATGATCTGACCTTTTCATGGTGGTGCTTTGTGGCTGTCTCGGGCGTGATGGAACCTATGAAGGCAACTTTGCATATACAATGTATTGGGGTTCTTCCATGTCTGGGTCTACCACCTTCACAGCTGCAGTAAGGTGTTACTGCCTTGATATACTCTTTGGGTCAGGTGCAATAGTTTATACATTTGTAAAAAAAAAAGAGAGGGCTTATTTTGTCATCTAGGGATCTCAGGATTTATTTCCCGCCCTGACGTATTAATGTAACTTTGACTTACTTACCCCTCATTAGGCTATCCAACTGGATGTTATGATTATTATCTCGGTGTTGGTCTGTTTTTTCTATTGGTTCTGGGCTATTTATTCACATGATGCCTCATCTATTAATATATTAAATTGGTCTTGTTTTCTCATATGTGTCTTTTGGCTAATAAAAGCTTAACTTTATTCAAATAGCTTTGGACTCCACTTTTTCTCCTGTTTTCATTGTAAGCTAAGGAGTCGTCTCTATTGCAGATAACATACAGGCATATTGATGTATTTACAGGTTATGGATTGACAGTGTCTTTTTGGAGTATCTTTTTCATGTGCATTTTTTCTGTGTTATTCACAGCTACATGCTCCAAGCTTCATATGGACTACAAGGCAAGAGCAAGCTTGGATTACTCAAATTGATGAGGTTTTCAATGACAAACCCGGAACATCTGTGGCTGGTGGTAGTAGAGATCTAAAGGAGGCAGGCAGAAAGCTAAAAGCCCTGTTGAATAGACATACAAAAATGTGTTGGAACAGTGCATTTGGGTCGCCCTCCCTGGGCTGTGGGGTACTCGGTACCGGGCCGGTGTCAGGGGGATGTGTCACAGCAGCGGTGACCCGGTCCGTGGCCCTGGGCGCCCAAGTCAATGGCGGATGATGTTTGTAATGTGGGTTATATGGAAAGTTCGTTACGCCACCTATGGTGTTTGGCAAGTGAGGTGTTAGCCAACGCTGCATGCAGATCCTCTGGGGCTGATGGTGTGTTGCAGCTTAGATGGTGTAGCTCACCACAGTTGAAGCTGTAACCCCAGGGCAGTGTAGATGCAATGGATGAGGTGAGGCGCAGAAGGGTATAGATGCTGGTACCCAGATGTAGCGGTGCTGAAGGTGTTAGTGACGAATGAATGGAGGATACCAGAGCTTGCAGTTTCAAAGCTTTACTCACAGTTCGTGGTACACACTGGTGCCTGCCTCCGTGCCGTGTCCTCTGGGGTAGAGACTCAATCAACCTCCCGGGCAAGTCAGGGCTCTCCTCTCCAACACTCCGCCAACATGTGCCTCTCCTGAACGACTCCTCTATTGTGCCTTTTAGTGTGAAGAGCTCCAGTACCGTGGTTCTCTGAAGTTCCTCCTGTCAGATGTTCCTAACAACTCTACTTGTATGACAGACAGCTGTAGCCTGATCAGGGACCTCCTGGATCCCGGCTCTCTATCCGTGTTGCTGTTGTGTCCCAAGTCTTGGATGGAAGTAGTGCATTTACAGCCAACTATTCCACCGGTGTCTGCTGCAGAACCATAAGTGTCCATACAACCTCGGGGACCGGGCCCCGACCTTGCGCTGAGAACCTATAGGCAGGGTTCCTATCCAACCCACTTCTCCTCTCTGTTCTCCTACTCCTTCGTTCCGTACTTGTCTTTCTCTCTATTGAAGCTTAGGTTGCAGTTCTACGTTCTCTTTCCCGTGCCAGCTGGCTCAGGTCACTGAGGCAGCTTCAGCACTCCTTCCTCCATCCCTTCTTCCAGGGATCCCCCACTCCTCACTGAGTGGCTTACTCCAACTAAAACTAAACTCAAACTAAAATGAAATTCTAAACTTTCCCACTATTTTATATGGATCTCAACTCCACCCACCTCCCAGCACATCTCGTGTTACGAAGCAAGGAATCACCAGAGGTGCTCTGCTACCCTCTAAGCATGAGCCGCAATGTGATCAGTGCTGAACTATCCTGTGTGTGGGATGCAGGTGTTGAAGTGCGGAGAGGAGCTCCCAACTTACCAGGATGGTGGGGCAACACACCTTAGGAGAAGGTGCAGTACCTCTGTGGCGACTGAGCCTCAGGGGCGCCACACATTTCTTCAAAAATATATTGAAAAGGGTTTAATCCCATGTGGACTCGGGGTCCAAGTCTTCCCCTCTTTTCCCATTGACGATTTGGATATTAAAAATTAATGGGAAGAGCTGGCTAGTGGGTGTTCTAAGGGCTTCATGCAACTCCTCATCCAGCTGAATGATGTTACTATTACTAACTGTGACATTGAAATTGAAGAATTGCAGAATGCTATCAAAAAAGAGATGTCTGGTGATGAATTGACTGCATTCAATCAAGAGCTTGATATCGATTTTACTAAATGGGAAAAGGAGATATGTGACATGAAAACAAAAAAATTCCAACAAGATATTGGTGATCACCAATCAAATTCAGTGTATAGATGGAATCACAGATCTAGATCACAAAGAAATCCCAAGCGGGGAAGATCTGCATCAATTACCTCTTATGCCTCAAATGAGGGATCAGTTAAATCTAATTAAAAATCCCTGGATATACGATTTGGTAATACTCGGGAAATACAAAACAATATATCCAAATTTCCACCATCAAAGAAGATGGATAAGAGTAAGAGTCAGACACTTCAGGTAATTAACCTATCTACTTATGCTTAGACCCCTTCACAGGTTGACGTGTTATCAAGGGGATTAACCTTTTCTCCCACCCATTATTTTGATTTATTTATAGCCGTAAAGGACTTATATTTGTTTTCTCGAAAATTGATATTAAAAAAGCTCCACAGTTGCAGTAAACAAGATCACCTAACCAACACTCAGCTGGAGGAGGAGGCCCTTTATGCTTTAGAGGAACTTCTGAGAGAACAGAATCCTAACTCCCCAGGTTTTACTAGATTGGTTGTCGAAGACTTCCGTAAAATTTCTAACAAAAGAAGCTTCGACAATCTAACGGTACAACAACGGACAGCTATAAATGAATTGAAATCATATTCAGATATAGTAATAAAACCTGCAGACAAGGGGGGAACATAGTTATATGGCCCCAAGAGATGTACGAGAGGGAAGCGAGCAGACAATTAAGGGATAGGAGGACTTACCGCTGGTTGGATCAGAGTCCCCTAAAATTATTTTCGGATACTTTGGAAGAAATTCTTTTCAAGGCTTTTGAGAAGGGTATAATTGCAAAACAAATTTTTGAGGGTCTCCTAATAAAATCCCCTAGGATTCCAACAATATACTTTATACCCAAAATTCATAAGGACCTGTCAGGGGTGCTTCAGCAGCACCGCCACCTCAAGTAACGAGGACACAGATAGAGAGCACGTGGAGGACTCTTACCCGCAGCCACGGGAGTCCTGGCATCTAACGTGGGTATGAGCAGAGTAGCTTGAGGACCTGAGGGAGGTGGAGCAACGATGAAGAGCTAGGTGCACACAGGACCTACGATCATGTGACCGCAGGGGGCGGGGCTTAGCGTCCTACTACTGCAGATGATATAATATACTCGCTACAGAAATACTGAAGTAGAGGAGAGGGGAACTCAGGTCAGGCAAGCCAGGAGGTCATACACAGGGCAGGCAGCGAGGTACAGGAGGGATAATCACAGAAAGGTCAATACGTAGCCAGAGGTCATACACAGAGCGGGCAGCGAGGTACAGGAGGGATATTCACAGAAAGGTCAATAAATAGTCAGGGGTCATACATAGAGCGGGCATAGAGGTACAGAGTCAGAATACAAGAGACGTTAACCGAGACAGGACCAAATCAAACACCAAGCAAGCATACAAAGACAGGCATGAAGCACAGACAGTGCAGGGTCAGGCACACTCAGCTAGGAGTATAAACGACAGGGGACGGCTCCTCCATGAGGCTATAAGAACCCTCCCCTGATCCATAGAGAGGCTTCCCAGATTAACTTCAGCACCGCTTAACCTGGAGCCTCAGTAAACCATGACAGGACCCCCTTGATCCGCCGGGACGTCCCATCATGTCGGGCATTGGGGGACTGTGCGAGCCCATTTGCAAATTTATTGACTACTATTTAAAACTCTTGGTTGAGGCTTTGCCCTCATATGTCCGTAACACGATGGATGTCCTGGCTAGGATTGACGGTATGTCCTTAGAGCCCGACATGCTTCTAGCTACCGCTGATATTGAGTCTTTATATACGTGTATACGTCACCAAGATGGCATTGATGCTTGTAGGTTTTTTCTCATGAACAGTAACTGGGATGGCCCTATTTGTGATCTAGTACTAGAACTATTGGAGTATGTCCTTACACATAATTTTTTTATGTTTAGGGACGTGTTCTATTTACAACAATGCGGCACTGCCATGGGCACGGCCTGTGCACGCTCTTTCGCTGGCCTCTTCCTGGGTAACTGGGAGAGGGAGGTTTTTGCGGGAGAGGGTGGGCAGGCGGTAGAACATGTGCAGTGCTGGCTGAGATACATTGATGACTTGCTTGTGGTGTGGCAGGGTTCACAAAATCAACTTCAGGAGTACATGGAGAATTTGAATCAAAATAGGTTTAATATCAAATTGACATACACCTATAGTAATACCGAGGTGGAGTTCTTGGATATCAAAATACAAGTTGATCAGCAACTTAATGTACAAACTGATGTCTATAGAAAGCCCACCTCGGTAAACTCTCTTCTCCATGCCCAATCCTGTCACCCACGGGCAACTATTAGGGCCATCCCCGTTAGTCAATTTAAACGTATCAGAAGGATTTGTTCATCAGAAACTAGTATAGCAGAACAACAGTATAGCTGACAGGGAATCTCAGTCTGGAATGAGTATAAATACCCCTCCCAGATCCAAAGGGAGGCCAGCAAAATTAACCCTGAGAAAACAGGACATTAACCATGTCCTAACCATGAGTTATACTCTAAAGGACTGTGTGGACTGCATTATATTTTATAGAGGACTATGAGTTGCATTGTACTGTATGGAGGACTATGTGGAGTGCATTATACTATATATATAGGACTATTCGGAGTGGATTATACTTTATGGAGGACTAAAGTGAGTGCACTGTACTATATGGGGGACTATGTAGAGTGCACCATACTATATAGCGGGGGCCATTGTACAGTGTGATGAGATGTGTGGCCGATATACTATATGTACGCCCAATATACTGAGGGCTGTGTTGGTGTCACAGTTAGGGATCATGCTGTGTTGTGGTCACTATACTTTACCGGGGGAATTGAGATAGGGGTACAGTAGGGTAATCATACTGCACATGTGGAGGGTACTATGGTAGAAGTCACTGTGGAAGTACCATACATTGTTTGTGTATCAGTTTTGTTGGCATTATACTTTACAGGGGCAATGAAAAGGGAATCTAGGGCTGCCGTAGGAGGAAAATTGCTATGTAATTACTGTAAAGTTGTGACATGCGCTCTTCTGTAACCCCACCGAATATTTTTTTTTTTGCTGCTGCTGGGGAAATAGAACGTCTGCTATAGGGCAACATGATTTACATGTACGCCCCTGGTGGGAGGTGCGGAAATCACATACATGCGGTCAGATGACCTCTGCTCCCGGCACCGAAGAATCCTGACAGTGCGCACTGTGAGCATTCAGAAGTATGACTTTAAAGGGAATCTGTCACCCCTTTTTTGAGATATCATATAATGATATCATTCAATTTTGTGTCACATAAGGATTCTCTTAGTACTTTTGCTTCCCCCTGACCCCGCACCTTTCATGCATAAATACCTTTTTTATATCGGTTCAGATGTATGTAAACTGCCACGGTCTGGTCTGATGGGCGGGGCTTATTCACCTGCTCCCCCCTCCTTGTCTTGCTGTACACAAGAAGAAATGCGTAGAGCAAGACAGGGAGGGGGGAGCAGTTGAATAAGCCCCGCCCAGCGGACCGGACAGCGTCAGTTTACATACATCTGAACCGATATAAAAAAGGTATTTATGCATGAAAGGTTCGGGGTCAGGGGGAAGCAAAAGTACTAAGAGAATCCTTATGTGACACACAATTGAATGATATCATTATATGATATCTCAAAAAAGGAGTGACAGATTCCCTTTAAGAAGTTGTAGCATTCATAGTCTGCAAAGTACTGGTGTAGAAACGATATAACCACTATATGACCACAGTATTCTGGTACTATCAGTCCTAGTACAGTGGTTTTGGTTACAGGCATTGTCTAGGCTTGAGGTTAAAGCCTGACGTTACTCTATTTGACTGCTGACTTCCGAATCCTCCCAGTGTGTGCATCGTGCGCTATGAAGATCTCTGGTGCCGGGAGTGGGCGATCATCTGACTACAATTATGCAGCCACCTACTAACTGTGCGCGGTCTCGCTCAATACAAGTGGGAAAATTGGGCAAATACAAGCACGTCTAAACAGAATGTGACCGGAGATCTGGAAATCGCATACTTGTGATCACATGATCGCCTGAGAATCCTGACAGTGTACGATGTGACGATTCAGAAGTGTGAATTTACAAAGCTGTAGTGACATTTTACAAAACATGCTCAACACATGTAATGTGATTATTCAGAGGTGTTATAAACTGAACCTACAGAAGGGCACTTACTAGATTTATAGTACACAAGGTAGAATTTACCTACAATGACTTCTAGCAGCTTAAAATATTTGGGGGATTGTTAAGGTGGTAAACCACAAATGCCTTTCTCATCATATAAAAGATGGCATGTATGGTATATTATTACAAGAACGTGCTCATTGCTATTGCTTCTCAGCTCCCACACTTACCAGTGTAGTCATGTGCTTTGGGTGAGAGTCATAATCGTTGTATCCTAAAGACTATTCCATGGAGATTAGAGAATTCAACATGTCCAGAATACAGATTTTTTGCAATTTGCTTCCCTCAAAATGAGCATTATGGCTGCCAGTTGTAGCAACTGTTTTGCTGAACCATGGAATGCCAGCAAAAGTGCAAAAATTCTTTCACCTTCTACGGTTGTAAGTATCTTCTGCACCCTGGGATGGACCTTCCAGCACGACCAGGCCTCTGACATTTCTTTGAGCCGTGCCATCGTGGAGCACTTGTCACTGATGTGCGTCCCCAGAGATAATAACTAGTCCTTGGGTGACGCACGTCGTAATGTTCTGATGTGCGCCATAACTGTATGGGGTGCAGTGACATTAATATCCAGGTCGTACTGGAGGTCCCGGGCCCATTTTTAAACAGGCCGAAGAAGGGCACGATTAATGAGGAATATTAAATTTGTGGCACATAAGTTTGATTGTTAGAAAACACGAATATAAGCCACCATGTGTTTAATGCTGCATAAAATATTCCCTCCTCACAGTGTTGTGCATATTCTGCTGTATAGAGTAAGGATCGAAAGAGGCTCAGATACACTGCTACATATGATTCACTGACTTCTTTATTAAGTTCTTTCAAGGTGGGTAATGTAGAAGTTCCCATTAGAAGTCAGGACAATAGTCTTAAAAAGTGCCCCACTAATAATGATGACAAAGGGCCATTGACTCACGAAGAGTCAACCTTCAGTGCTCAGGAGAGGAAAAACCCCCAGTGGAGGAAACCTCTAGGGAACCTATGCTGAAGGACTGCCTTTCCCTTAGGCTGTGGATGTTCATTGATGGGAACAGAGACCGAGCCCGGAATCTGTGTCATGGTGCAGCTGGTAACTCACTCAATTCATGATTACATCTGGCTGCAGAAAGTCCATCAAATGTTTTATCCACTGATAAGAGCAGAGACCGATCCCGTAATCTGCCTCGTGTGCGGTAGGTGCCTCACTTACTATGTGAGTGCATCCAGCTGTGGAAAATCCAGAAAACGTTGTATCCAGTGGTTGAGATCAGACACCAAGCCTGGAATCTGTCTCGTCTTGCAGAAGGAAACCCACATGTTCTGTGAGTGCGTCTAGCTGCGAAAAGTCCAGAAAAAGTCATATCCAGTGGTTGAGATCAGAGACCGAGCCCGGAATCTGTCTCGTCTTGCAGAAAGAAACCCACATGTTTTGTGAGTTCATATAGCTGCGGAAAGTCCAGAAAATGTCATATCCAGTGGTTGAGATCAGAGACCGAGCCCGGAATCTGTCTCGTTTTGCAGAAAGAAACCCACATGTTCTGTGAGTTCATATAGCTGCGGAAAGTCCAGAAAATGTCATATCCAGTAGTTGAGATCAGAGACCGAGCCCGGAATCTGTCTCATCTTGTCAATGTAGCATTGTCATCTCCAGCTGGATCCCATATTCCTTGTGGGAACACAGCGAGATCCTGCTCTGCCTCACCTGGAAAATATATGTTACAAAGTCAGTAGGACAGTAAAAATGAATATATATACATGGTGACAGATTATAATGAGTGGGGCAACAGAAGAAGTTTACATGTCGTCCATTATTACTAGATTATAACCCAGGACTATGTAATATATAATGGCATTATATAATCTCAATGTTCAGGGATGTTCTACACCTGATCATTGCTGTGATAGGAATATTATCCTGACTTATTTTTTGATCTTGTATTAGATTAGTTTTCTAGGAATCCCTCCCTTATGGTACATGTGTACATATACAGTGCTCCACCCCATTTCCTATAACTCCTTCAAAAAGCTGTGATGGTGAAGGTTGATGTGACGGCTGGCATTTCTGGTACTAGAGCATGTCTAAACATCCTTGGCACTGACATGACTCTTTGCTGTGAGTTTTGTGCATTAATAAGGCTTAGTATTGGTTTTGGTATCTGGATGTAAATGTAATTGTTGATATTGCATACTGTTTATCGTGCCATCAGCTCCTGTGATTTATTACATTTACATATTATGCCAGTATTGCTGTATATGTATAATTTGATCATGATGAAATATTCATCTTATGGTTTATGCCATGACCACCGACTCTTCTTGTTTTTAAGTTGTTAGTCACGTGATCGTACATTGTTGTTATATATTGTGATTTATCAAATATAATTTCTATTGTATCGTATTCGTGATTCGAGCATGACAACAGCCGTTCTCATGTAGTCCAGCAAGTCTTGGCTCACAGACTGATGATTTAGCTGCCATAAAGAAAAATAATGCTTTCATAGTTTAGGACGTTAGTGCCCAATTTCTGCTTATTTAGCCTATTGCCTAATACTAAAATATAACATATATCATAAAAAGTACACAGGAGCCCTAAGGACTTACATTTGGCTTTGGCTGAAATAGGCCAGAGCTTCCTTATACTTCTTGTATTTTCTCCTTTTCTCCATGTCTTTGTCCAGGCCAGAATCTTCATCAAAATCTTGAGAGGCATAGTAGTAGACAGAGGAGGACTCAGAGGTGATGGGATATGTTCTGTCCTCTTGTCCTGTAAAAGAAAGGGATTAAAAGATTGGTAGATTTTAATTTATTCATGTTATGTAAATTAGAAGAACTGATGAGATTTATGGTAGCAAGCATTCTTCTTATCAATGTGAAGAGAAAATAAACTTACTGTCACGATAGCTGACCCCATCCTCGTCCAGGTCCATATTGATGATTGCATAATGAGGACCAGGCGTAGAGATACTGATGTTTTCGAGGACATCTCTATTTTCAGCCATCGGTCCATGAGGAGCATCATGTTTTATATTCATGATTTCATCCTCTTGTTCTTCTGTAACACAGAACATTAAAATTATCACTATTAAAATACAAGCTTATATATGTTTGTTAAAGAATATTAATATTATACAAGTTTTCTAACCTCTAAATGGTACACTAAAGTTTGAAGATAGAGGGACCCGACCACCAGAGTGATCTCTATTTATAGGGCAAGAAACCTGCATGCTTCTTTTAGAGCCTATTTTTATCAGGTAGTCTTTTTTTCTGTTAAATACGTGTTATAGTACATGTAATAAAAGCCTGAAACTTACTGTCAGAGGATTTGATCACATCCTCATATGGGTCGATATCGGTTTTGACACAATGGGGGCCAGGCGAAGAGATGTTGGTGTCTTTGTAGACATCTCTCGGTTCTGTCATGGGTCCATGAGGAGCATCATCATTTATGATGGGTCCATGAGGAGCATCATCATTTATGATGGGTCCATGAG
This sequence comes from Dendrobates tinctorius, assembly GCF_039654945.1. Lineage (NCBI taxonomy): Eukaryota > Metazoa > Chordata > Amphibia > Anura > Dendrobatidae > Dendrobates > Dendrobates tinctorius. Next base: position 7,057,276 of record NW_027361719.1, on the reverse strand, counting down.
GAGCATCATCATGTATAATAGTTGTTTCATCCTCATGTTCTTCTGTAACACAGAACATTGAAATCATTACAAAAGGAAAAACTTCTGTATTTCTTCTATTCTTCTTTTATCTCTATGGTACATTCAGTTACAAGATCTATTAAGAGATTATTTTTACTTTATAAAATTGCTTTTTTCTTTTAAATAGATTTCATGTAATGAAAGAGACGACTCAGATGTCACTAGAGTAATTCATAATATAAAAGCCACCAAGAAGTACCGTGTTTTTCGGACTATAAGACGCACTTTTTTCCTCCAAAAATGTGGAGGAAAATGGGGGATGTGTGTTATAGTCCAGATGCATCGGCTCTGGCTGTGGTGGGGAGGTGGGGGAGCAGTTTCGGCAGAGCAGCGGGTTACAGGAGGCAGGAGTCGGCGGCTATGGCTAACTCCTGTACTCGCGGCTAAAGAGAAATGAATATTCACTGCATTCCATGAATATTCCTTTCTCTTAAGTATCGGCACACATGACTGCTGGCAGCTGCAGAAAGTCCGCGGCCGACACTGTGCTCGCTAGAGAGCAATGAATACTCACTGTTTTGCGCGTACACAGTCCCGGCGTGCAGAGCATTGAGTATTCCGGCAGCTGCTCTATAGCTTGCAATCAGCGCATGACGTCCCTTCCATGTGCTGCTTACAAGCATAAAGCAGTTACTGGCATCGTAATAGGATGCTGCGACGGAGAGCCGGGAAGGTAAGTGTAATGCTTTGGGTTTTTTTTTATGTTTTCTGATGGTGCCATGCATACCATGATGGAGGTGGGGGCCAATCATACCAGGTTAAGGATGGGGCCCTGCATACCAGGATAGGGATGGGGTCATGCATACTAGGATGAAATGTGGGCCCTGCATACCAGGATAGGGATGAGGGCGATCATTCCTGCCAGGATAGGGATGAGGGGGCCATTCCTACAAAGATAGGGATAATGGGGGCATGCATACCAGGCTAGGGATGAGAGGGCCATGCATACAGGATAGGGATAAGGAGGGATAAGGGGGCCATGCACACCAGGATAGGGATGAGAGGGTCATACATACCTGGGTAGGGACCCTTGTGTATCATCATGTGGATGAGGGAACTATATATATCAGGATAGGGGATATTAAGAACAGAATTGACCACATTGTTGCCTTCAATTTTTTTCCCTATATTCCTCCTCTAAAACCTAGGTGCGTCTTACAGTCCGAAAAATATGGTATTTGTACATAGATATTACTGTGAGGTTGGTGACAGCCGCACTTACCGTTAGGAGCAGCCCTACTCTCTATATCTGCATCCACACCATCTTGTCTTCTAACTTTTCTACAGAAATTCTTCTTCTTTAGATATCTGTAAAATGATGACCAGAAGTGACATTATACAGTAATCCATCTCTACATTCTGCACAGTGCTATAATGAGACATATTGTTCTCCATCTATTTTTTCTGTCCCTTTCTGCAGTCATTTTCGGTGTCTATGACAATCAGCATTTTCTCTCTATTGTACAGAATAGTCCATTGTGCTCCAGGCAGGTCAGACCCAGTTTAGGAGCCACTAAGCGTCTACACGAGATTGTACCCGGCACTGACTCATGTGATGACCTGAAGATTTGAGATTTCTTCTACAGACCCCCATGTAGCCCAGAAATCATTATGAGACTTACCCAAATATGATGGAACAGATGACACAAAGGAAGAATCCAGAGAAGAAGTAGATGGCAGGATGAATATTATACATATTATTGTGATCTAAGGGGAGAAAAGATGAAGATCAGATGAGAAGACTCCGGACATCACAAGTAACACATGAAGAATCCTCCATGACATGAATCATCTGACTTATTACCAACACCTCCATATTAGGTGGATATCCGGTAAAGCTCTTACCTGCAGGGATCACAGCCCTGGGATGACAGGGGCGGGTGTTGATAGGAGCGCCCTCCACAGGTGCTAATAGCACACTAACCAATAGAAAAATCCAAAACAGCATTTCAGCCTAGAGAAAAATATCGCTTCTTGTGTAGTCCACAGTCAGCCTCTCCAGACAATGCCTTGTGCAGGAGCGTCTCTCCTTATAACCACAGTGATGACATCACAATGGTGGTCGCATTGTGACATCTCAAGGAGCGGAACCCGAGTGAAGTCACAATGGGCCAGATACCACTGAAGATGAAGCCGCTCCATCCATCTCTATGTGTCTCCTAATATTACTCGTCTCAGGTGGTCGCATTGTGACATCACAAGGAGCGAAACCCGAGTGAAGTCACAATGGGCCAGATACCACTGAAGATGAAGCCACTCCATCCATCTCTATGTGTCTCATACTATTACTCGTCTCATCTCTGGGTCCCTGACATAATAAAACATTACACAGGATTCCTGCTGGAAAATGGCCGTCATCAGGACTAGTAGTAAATGTAATAGACCGGGAATTACTGGAGAGCTGAGGCTCAGAGGATTTTCTGATCGCTCCTGATTACACAGCTAATGTGTCCTGTATTCAGGACAAACCTTTTCTTAGGCCTCACTCTCTCTGATGAGGAAAAATAAAGAAAAAGTGTCTAAAATCATCATGAAAAAATTAGAAAATCAAATAGTTTTCTGCCTGGCGGACATGTGAGGGCATCAAGGAGATGAGTGCGATAAAAGGAAAAAGACTGATAACAGCAGACAACAGCTTAAGGAGAATAAATGTGATATAATTATAGAATGGCTGATAACAGCAGCCAATAGCTCATGATAATTGCATGTGGAAAAATGCTGAAGACAGAGAACATAGCAATACAGCGCATGCGTCCTCAATAGGGCACAGGAAACACGTCACAGATCATGGTTGTCATAGAGACGTGTTTCCTGTGCCCTATTGAGGACGCATGCACTGTATTGCTATGGTGGAGCGCACGCAACCTGTTTATACTTTGGTTTCCATGGCAAATGAGCGTTATGACGCTCTTCCTGTCAGCGAACACCGGCGCATGCGCAGTATCACAGCTTTGCCATCGAGCCTGTGACATAGCGCTCAGATACTCAGTGGGCCTCACACAATCCATAAGTGTCCAGTGTCCACAAGTGTGTGCAGAAATTAAAAATCTCCCTTATCCTCTAGTCACTTTGGTCACAGCTCTGCCATCGAGCCTGTGACAGAGCGCTCAGATACTCAGTGGGCCTCACACAATCCATAAGTGTCCAGTGTCCACAAGTGTGTGCAGAAATTAAAAATCTCCCTTATCCTCTAGTCACTTTGGTCACAGCTCTGCCATCGAGCCTGTGACAGAGCGCTCAGATACTCAGTGGGCCTCACACAATCCATAAGTGTCCAGTGTCCACAAGTGTGTGCAGAAATTAAAAATCTCCCTTATCCTCTAGTCACTTTGGTCACAGCTCTGCCATCGAGCCTGTGACAGAGCGCTCAGATACTCAGTGGGCCTCACACAATCCATAAGTGTCCAGTGTCCACAAGTGTGTGCAGAAATTAAAAATCTCCCTTATCCTCTAGTCACTTTGGTCACAGCTCTGCCATCGCACCTGTGACAGAGCGCTCAGATACTCAGTGGGCCTCACACAATCCATAAGTGTCCAGTGTCCACAAGTGTGTGCAGAAATTAAAAATCTCCCTTATCCTCTAGTCACTTTGGTCACAGCTCTGCCATCGAGCCTGTGACAGAGCGCTCAGATACTCAGTGGGCCTCACACAATCCATAAGTGTCCAGTGTCCACAAGTGTGTGCAGAAATTAAAAATCTCCCTTATCCTCTAGTCACTTTGGTCACAGCTCTGCCATCGAGCCTGTGACAGAGCGCTCAGATACTCAGTGGGCCTCACACAATCCATAAGTGTCCAGAGTCCACAAGTGTGTGCAGAAATTAAAAATCTCCCTTATCCTCTAGTCACTTTGGTCACAGCTCTGCCATCGAGCCTGTGACAGAGCGCTCAGATACTCAGTGGGCCTCACACAATCCATAAGTGTCCAGTGTCCACAAGTGTGTGCAGAAATTAAAAATCTCCCTTATCCTCTAGTCACTTTGGTCACAGCTCTGCCATCGAGCCTGTGACAGAGCGCTCAGATACTCAGTGGGCCTCACACAATCCATAAGTGTCCAGTGTCCACAAATGTGTGCAGAAATTAAAAATCTCCCTTATCCTCTAGTCACTTTGGTCACAGCTCTGCCATCGAGCCTGTGACAGAGCGCTCAGATACTCAGTGGGCCTCACACAATCCATAAGTGTCCAGTGTCCACAAGTGTGTGCAGAAATTAAAAATCTCCCTTATCCTCTAGTCACTTTGGTCACAGCTCTGCCATCGAGCCTGTGACAGAGCGCTCAGATACTCAGTGGGCCTCACACAATCCATAAGTGTCCAGTGTCCACAAGTGTGTGCAGAAATTAAAAATCTCCCTTATCCTCTAGTCACTTTGGTCACAGCTCTGCCATCGAGCCTGTGACAGAGCGCTCGGATACTCAGTGGGCCTCACACAATCCATAAGTGTCCAGTGTCCACAAGTGTGTGCAGAAATTAAAAATCTCCCTTATCCTCTAGTCACTTTGGTCACAGCTCTGCCATCGAGCCTGTGACAGAGCGCTCAGATACTCAGTGGGCCTCACACAATCCATAAGTGTCCAGTGTCCACAAGTGTGTGCAGAAATTAAAAATCTCCCTTATCCTCTAGTCACTTTGGTCACAGCTCTGCCATCGAGCCTGTGACAGAGCGCTCAGATACTCAGTGGGCCTCACACAATCCATAAGTGTCCAGTGTCCACAAGTGTGTGCAGAAATTAAAAATCTCCCTTATCCTCTAGTCACTTTGGTCACAGCTCTGCCATCGAGCCTGTGACAGAGCGCTCAGATACTCAGTGGGCCTCACACAATCCAAAAGTGTCCAGTGTCCACAAGTGTCTGCAGAAATTCAAAATCTCCCCTGTCCTATAGACACCTTGTACCTTGTTTTACATTACTATATAGTTTGTTGGATTTTGTCTACATTTCTACCAAAAATGAGGAAGGCTGGTGGAAGAGGCCGTGGAATTGGGCGGGGGTTGGCAGCTGGTAATGATGGTGTTGGTGGTGGATCTGATGGTAGTGGCAAGAGCAAAATAGGACCGAATGCAGGAAGTGTTGAGCCTGCGTCATCGTCTGGCTACATAAGGCCTCGAACGCTTAGTTTTCTAGGAGTTGGCAAACCGCTTTTAAAGCCAGAGCATCAGGAAAAAGTTTTGTCTTACATTGCTGACTCAGCCTCCAGCTCTATCGCCTCCTCTTCTTCAGTTGTAAAAAGTAAAAGCACTGAGTCGTCATTGGAGGCTCATGTTCATGAACCACACCTTTCCTTGTGTCCTTCACCCTAACCAAGATTGAAGGATGACGCAGGCCATACTACTGATTACTCCATGGAGCTGTTTTCACATACCATGCCTGGATTATCAAGTGAAATGGTGAATTACCCAGGCCAAGATAAATCTGACATGGAGTGCACTGATGCACAGCCGCTGATGGATGATTCTGCTGGTACATTCACTCAGAGCACTACATTGTCCTCGCAGTGTACAGAGCCAGATTCTGACCCTGATGAGACTCAGGTGCCCCTTCCCGCACACTATACCACCATACACGGTGACACAGAGGAAGGTGCACATGACATAGAAGAGGAGGTGATGGATGACCCAGTTGTTGACCCAGATTGGCATCCATTGGGGGAAGAGGGTGCTGCTTCCAATAGCTCAGATGAGGAGCATCCACAGCAGACATCGACATCGCAACAGCTGTTATCTGGCAGGCCCGGAGCACTCCAAAGACAGGTTCCAAACTTCAAAAGAGTTGCTGGACAGTTTGTCCAGAGGGTCAAAAGATCACAGCGTGCTAGGCCGCAAAATGTCTGCCAAAGTAGGAAGAGTGCAGTGTGGCACTTTTTTGAACAAAATCCTCATGATCAGGCCAAGGTTATCTGTAAGAAGTGCGCAAAGACCTTTAGCCGAGGGAAAAATCTGAAAAATTTGAATACCAGTTGCATGCTTAGACATTTAACCAGCATGCACTTGCAAGCGTGGACACAACACCAAACCTCAAGTGCCACATGTGCAACTGATCACAACGAAGGTAGTCAGCAACGCTACATTGTTTCCCCCACTGTAAGCCCACCGGTTAGCACAGCAGCAAATGTTGAGGTGTCGTTGCAATGCCACAGCAGTCAGGGAATCCCACTGTTATATCAACGAAAGACTGATTCTAGGCCATCAGAAAGAACAACAACTCCATCACCATCATCAACCCTCTCTCAGTCCGCCCTGTCCACCGCTACTTCCACCATATGCAGCTCTCAAGTCCAGCTCACCCTCCCAGACACTATGTGTAGGTCAAGAAAGTACTCAGTCTCTCATCCGCGTACACTGGGTTTGAACGCCCACATTGCCAAACTAATCTCGTTTGAGATGATGCCCTTTCGGTTGGTGGAAAGCGCAGCTTTCCGTGAACTCATGGCCTATGCAGTACCACGCTATGACCTACCCAGTCGCCACTTCTTCTCTCGCAAAGCCATCCCAGCCCTCCACCATCATGTGAAAGACCGCATTGTCCATGCACTCAAGCAGTCAGTGAGCGGAAAGGTGCACCTCACAACTGATGCATGGTCCAGTCGGCATGGCCAGGGCCGTTACGTGTCCATCACTGCGCACTGGGTTAATGTGGTGGATGCAGGGTCCACAGGGGACAGCGGTGGTGGGACAGTGCTGCCTAGCCCACGGTATAGGAAACAGTTGGCTGTAGGCGTTCGACCCTCCTCCTCCTCCTCCTCCAGAAGCGAAAGCTCGTCCACAGAGCGCATTCGTACGAGCACTCCATCTGCAGCTGCCACTGTTGCACACGATGTGTCCCCCTATCGAGCAGCTAGTGGAAAGCATCAGCAGGCTGTGTTGCAGATGATGTGTTTGGGCAACAGACACACCGCCGAGGTACTGGCCGAGTACTTGAAGCGACAAACTGAGTCATGGCTGGGCAGTGTACATCTTGAGGCAGGCAAGGTAGTTAGTGATAACGGCCGTAATTTTGTGGCAGCCATAGCCCTTTCAAAACTCAGCCACATACCTTGCTTGGCTCACACCTTGAACCTGGTGGTGCAGTGCTTCCTCAAAAATTATCCGGAGTTAACAGCCCTGCTCCAGAAGGTGCGAAGACTGTGCGCGCACATCCGGCGGTCGCCTGTACACTCCGTTCATATACAGAAGCTGCAGCGATTGCTCCACCTTCCCAACCACCGCCTCATTATCGACATTGCAACAAGGTGGAACTCCACCCTGCACATGGTGGAGCGGCTGTGCGAGCAGAGGCAGGCCATAATGCATTTCTGGGAGGATACACGGCCAGGCACTTTGAGAGCAGACATGGAGTTGACAGGTGTGCAGTGGTCGAAGCTGAAAGACCTCTGTAAAGTCCTTCAGTGTTTTGAGGAATGCACACGGCTGGTAAGCACAGACGACGCCATCCTAAGCATGAGCATCCCACTTATGCGTCTGCTCATGCAAACTTTGACGCACCTTAAGGAGCAGGCGTCTGCAGCCAATGTTGATGAGGAGGAAGAGGAGGAGGGAATCCTTGATGACATTCAGCCATTGTCTGCTCAGGGACCTCTCCTGGACGAGGTGGAGGAAGAAGAGGAGGAGGAGGATGATGATGGGGATGATTACTTAGGGGACGAGGATGCATCTCGTGGGGCAAGTGAAAATGTTGGCGTGGCAAGGTCTGGTACAGGGTTTGTGCGTGACTGGAGGGATGTGGATTTGCCAGAAAGTGCTCCTCCAACCAGCACTCGCAGTGCATCATTGACACCGGGAACATTGGCCCACATGTCAGATTATGCCTTGCAGATCCTAAAAAGGGACCCCCGCATTGCCAAAATGATGAACGATGACGACTACTGGTTGGCCAGCATCCTGGATCCACGCTATAAAGGCAAATTACAAAACATCATGCCACAGGAGAACCTTGACCTAATATTGGCTAATAAACAAGCAACTCTGGTAAATCGGTTGCTTGAGGCATTCCCAGCACACAGCAGCGGTGATGGTTCTCACACGAGCCGTACGGGCCGGGGCAGCTTGGCAGAGGTGTTCGTGGTGCACACAGCAGAAGTGGCGTTGGAGACAGGGGTTTCATGACAATGTTGTGGACTGATTTTTCAAATACCGCTCACACAACTGGTAATACTGCATCGATGGAAAGTGACAGGAGACAGCAGTTGTCAACTATGGTTACAAACTACTTTTCCTCCCATATCGATGTTCTCCCACACAGGTCATTCCCCTTTGACTATTGGGCCGCTAAACTGGACACCTGGCCTGAATTGGCCCAATATGCCTTACAGGAGCTCGCTTTCCCAGCTGCAAGTGTGCTATCGGAAAGAGTCTTCAGTGCAGCTGGATCAATCCTGACAGAAAAAAGGACCCGTCTGTCAACCCAAAATGTGGATGATCTAACCTTCATTAAAATGAACCATGCATGGGTTTCCAAGGATTTTGTCCCACCTTCCCCTGATGACACATAGGGTGACAGAAAAATGGCTTGCTTTGGTCCACCTCTTCCTGGGACTTCACCTATTTCGCCTTTTGCATCAGCTGAATGTCCAACATCAACATATGCCACTTTCTAAAACTCCCTAACTGTGCTGCCTCCCCCCCATGGCCGGGGTCACCACCTAGCGCACGACACCGTGCGAGTGCCGTTGCCCTGGACAGGTGGGTAGGCCGACTCTTGGGCGCGGGCACTGGCACAGGGTCCCTCATAGTGCAATCAAGTGTCTCTGACGGTGGTGGTGCACACCCGCCATCAGACACACCGCTGTACTATGAGGGGCCCAGTGCCAGTACCGACGCCCACGAGTGGGCCCCCTTGCTTGGGCAGGGCCCCAGCATTTGCAATCTTTACCTCTCCCTGCTCCTCCGCTGTGTAATCTGGGCCGTCAAATCCATACTGTGCCTGACACCGTCTGAGCCTGCCTCCTGATGTATAGACATATATTTTGAATGTGTACGCTATCCATACATGTTATCCGGGGATACGGTACCCTTTCTAACCTTTGTGCAATCACGTGCAATCCATACTGGGCCTAACACCGTCTGAGCCTGCCTCCTGATGTATAGACATATATTTTGAATGTGTACGCTATCCATACATGTTATCCGGGGATACGGTACACTTTCTAACCTTTGTGCAATCACGTGCAATCCATACTGGGCCTAACACCGTCTGAGCCTGCCTCCTGATGTATAGACATATATTTTGAATGTGTACTCTATCCATACATGTTATCTGGGGATACGGTACCCTTTCTAACCTTTGTGCAATCACGTGCAATCCATACTGGGCCTAACACCGTCTGAGCCTGCCTCCTGATGTATAGACATATATTTTGAATGTGTACGCTATCCATACATGTTATCTGGGGATACGGTACCCTTTCTAACCTTTGTGCAATCACGTGCAATCCATACTGTGCCTGACACCGTCTGAGCCTGCCTCCTGATGTATAGACATATATTTTGAATGTGTACGCTATCCATACATGTTATCCGGGGAAACGGTACCCTTTCTAACCTTTGTGCAATCACGTGCAATCCATACTGGGCCTAACACCGTCTGAGCCTGCCTCCTGATGTATAGACATATATTTTGAATGTGTACGCTATCCATACATGTTATCCGGGGATACGGTACCCTTTCTAACCTTTGTGCAATCACGTGCAATCCATTCTGGGCCTAACACCGTCTGAGCCTGCCTCCTGAGACATATATTTTGAATGTGTACGCTATCCATACATGTTATCTGGGGATACGGTACCCTTTCTAACCTTTGTGCAATCACGTGCAATCCATACTGGGCCTAACACCGTCTGAGCCTGCCTCCTGATGTATAGACATATATTTTGAATGTGTACGCTATCCATACATGTTATCTGGGGATACGGTACCCTTTCTAACCTTTGTGCAATCACGTGCAATCCATACTGGGCCTAACACCGTCTGAGCCTGCCTCCTGATGTATAGACATATATTTTGAATGTGTACGCTATCCATACATGTTATCTGGGGATACGGTACCCTTTCTCACCTTTGTGCAATCACGTGTAATCCATACTGGGCGTGAGAACGGCTGGCGAGCTGTTAAGCAAGCTACAGCACCTGTGGTTTGCACACGTAAGTTTTTAATTTTTTCAGGAATGACGGTTAGGCCTAATTCCGGAACTGCGGTTGACCTGCACTTACTGGGAAATCATCGTTCGCGGGTAATAATTGTAATCACAGATCCCCATCACTAACGTTGTTCAGCGGGTTATCTGCACCTGTAAGCGACAAACGCTGGCCTTTTCAGTGTAGCGCACATGCAGCCACGGACATGTAAGGGCATGACACACCAGTTATTGGCCAATCTCATGTGCCAGAGCCTCACGTGTCCCTCTAGTAAGCCGGACTCGGACCGCGGGGCATGACGGAGTCTCGTTCGTTAACGGAATTAAGCTTGCAATGTGTGCATCTTTTCTGTAGCTGGCATGGTTGAGGTTTCCCAAGTGGAGTCGCATTAAACCATAGGCTCCACTCCTGGTGGTGCCCTTCTGGACATTCCTTTAAGATTCAGCTTTGCAACCATACTGCCCAGGTAAAACAAACACTTTGCCTTTATGAACGCTGTTTGGAGGGTCATGACTCGTGGTAATAACGCCGCCCAATCAGTTAACCTGCTAGAGAGATCCTTCGTTGCTCCCAAGCATGACATCACACTCCCTAGGAGGAAGGTAATGCCACTGTGGCGACCGTACTCCTGGGGGCGACACAAGTGCACTGATGCCCAGCCACTGCTCGATGAATCTGCTGGTACATTGACCCAGACCACTACATTCCCCTCGCACGCTACACGGCCTGAATCTGACCCTGATGAAACTCAGGTTACCCTTCCCATATACAGTTCCATCTTACACGGTGACAAAGAGGAAGCTGCAGATGAAAGTGCAGGTTCGGCCCACCCGCCATCAGACACACCACCGTACTATCAGGGGCCCTGTGCCAGTGCCGTCGCCAACGAGTGGGCCCCCCCTGCTTGCTCAGGATCACAGCACTTGCAAGGTTGAAATACTGTGCAGTGAGATGGAAGATGGGGACGATGAGGAGTCCAGACTAGTACAGGGATTCCCTAGCGAGGAGACTTATTTGATTGTTTTCAATGTTGGGACAGCAATTTTTGGGGAGCACTATACTCTGGAGAATGATAGATGGGGCCCACCATACACTGGAACATTCCAAAGGTGGACATCAGACACTGGAGCAGCATTTACAGGGCCCATTATACACTAGAGCATTAGAAATGGGGCCCATTATGTTTGGAGCATTATTTGGGCCCATAAGACAGTGGAGCTTCATCCATGGGGACCAACATATACTGTAGCATTATGTGGAGCTCATCATATACTGTTTCAAACATTATATGGGACCAATGATTCTGTATGGAGAAATAGATGGGCCTCGTCATGAGATGTAAAAAGTGAAGTATTTTTCATTGTACTATACCGCTATTTCTCTGCCGTATCGGAGCATGATGAGTTGTGGTATGTGTTAAAGGGGGCGCTCTTTCGCCCAGGGCACATGAAAACCTGGAGCCAGCCCTACCCCCCCACAACTTTAGCCAAATAACCCCCATTTTTCAGTGCGTAACTTGTATTATGAAGTTAATTAAGGTTGACAAGCTTAAGTAAGAAGAATTGATGCTTTTGGCATTCAAATGGGCACTGTAGGTGTGTTTCCTGTCCTCCTCTCACTGCCGACTTTTATTCCCCATTGACTTACATTGGGTTTCGTGTTTCGGGACGACCCCGACTTTTCCCTATAATCGGACGATCTTGCTCGACCCGACTTTTGGAAAAGTCGGGTTTCACGAAATGAAACTCGACCCTAAAAAACCAAAAGTCGCTCAACTCTAGTGAATACAGACAGGGGAGTACTTGTGGTGGCATTGTATTTTGTGGGATTACTGGTGGTGTCATCATAATATGTTGGTTAAATGAGGGGGAGTTGTACTGTATGGGGACATTAAAGAAATGACTGCAGACTTGAAACACAAGGGTGAGGAACCCTTTTAACTATCATCATACTGTGTGTGGAAGGGCATTACATGCTCATCAAATTCTATAATGCTATTTACATCTGTGTCTTTGTGCAGACTGTCTGCAAAAAAATCACATACACATGCACATTTTTCTATTGAAGAAGAGGATGGTGGACATTATTATAGAATGGGGACATTTTTACAAGATGGGCCAGGATTGGGAACATTTTTACAGGATGGGCCAGGATTGGGGACATTATTATAGGATGGAGGTCAGGATGGAAGACATTATTACAGTGCCTTGAAACAGTATTTGTATTCCTTGAACTTTTTCACATTTTTTTCATATTACATCCACACACCTACATTTATTTTTGGGGGATTTTATGTGATATACCAACACAAATTAGCAAGCATTTGTGAAGTGTAAAGGAAATGATACATTGTTTTATAAATATTTTAAAAATATAATTCAGAAGATTGTGACTTGCATTTTTATTTGCCCTCCTAAGTCAATACTTTGTAGGACCACCTTTCGCTACAGTTACTGCAGCAAGTCTTTTGGGGTATCTCTCTACCAGTTTTGCACATCTACAGGCTGAAATTTTTCCCCATTATTCTTTGCAAATTAGCTGTTACGCGGGGCTTAGGTCAAAGAAGGCTGAAATACCGGTGGCCCCTGCGGAGTCCCTCCAACTAGGGAAAACCCTGTCTGACCCTCAACCCAGGGTTTTTGCTAATGGTGCAAATGCCTGATCCTCCAGCCTTTCCTTATCTCCTGCTCAGCCCTAAGCTGAACCCTCCACCCACCACCCAGTGAGTCGTGAAACCTCCAAAGCCCACACAGTAATGACAGACAGGGAGAACTTAAACCGCACCGCGCCGCATACACACAGGATAATACCGGAATGTGAACAGGGCAAAGCAAAACAGAAATATAGAAAGGCGAAAAGGTAACAACGGATCATACGCCACCAGATACGAATTACTCTCTCCAACACCTCCTCTCCAGACCGGAACCACTTGGCATAAAACACATAATCGGTGACGCCCATAGGCCAGCACGACTATTTAAAGACCGTGGGCGTGACCAAACATCCCACCTGATTTCCACCTAGATTAACCCCCGATAACCTGAGTAAAATCAAGCCGGCGCCACTGAGGCTATAGTGGACGGAGATGGAACTACCGCTGCCTGCCGGACGCTGTGGTGTGAATAGCGTCCGACATGACATTAGCTCAGTAAGATTGGATGAACAGCGTCTACGAACAGCAATTTTGAAGTCCGGCCCCAGATTCTCAATTGGGATTTAGGTCTGGACTGTGACTGGGACACTCAAACACATGAATATGCTTTAATCTAAGCCATTCTACTCTAGCATTAGTGGTATACTTAGGGTTGCTGCTCTGCTGGAACGTGAATCTATGTCCAGATTTCAAGTCTTTTGCAGCCCCTAACAGGTTTTCCATCACAATTGCATTGTATTTAGACCCAAACATCTTTCAATCATTTCTGACCAGATTCCCTGACCTTGCGGAAGAAAATTATCCCCACCACATGATGCTGCCCCTACCATGTTTGATGTTGGGGATGGTGTTTTCAGGGTGAAATGCAGTGTTGGTTTTGCCACAGCACTTTGCATGCAGCCCAAAAGTTCTACTTTAGTCTCAGCTGACCAGAGCACCTCTTCCACATGTCGTTTAGATGTGAAGAGACTGTAGGCACGTAGGATGCTTTAACGGACCGTACTCAGACCAAGGGTGATAGGGGTTTATTTTACAACAGAAAACTCCACGCAGGGAGAAAACGGAGGGATATTATTCTCTAATACAGCGAATGACTATTGGGGATAACTGAAGGCACAAGAATAAGTAAGGCGGACAGTACAATTAAATACTACCCTCAGGTGTCAGTCACTGTTAAACTCCTGACCGTGACTGGAGCCGCTTAGGATGTGTCACAGTGGAGGAATGACACAGTCCTGAGAAAGCTGGTATAATATATCCTGAAGATGGCAGCGACTCGTCCGGATCCTGATGCACGTCTTGGGTCTAGAAGATGAAGTGATGAAGAGGGAAATGTCTTTTACCTCAACGGTGAGTGTCCCAACAGTATGGAGACTTGCAGCACTGCCCAAACACAGTTTACAACGGGCAGCCAGGTTCGCTGTGTTGACTTGACACACGCCTAAGTCCAATTCACAAACCTTGTGTCATGGTCACGTGTGTCTGGACTCAGCGACTACCGCAAGGTGAACCCATGACACGCATGACCCTGGATACACCGCCTCCAGTGGGCCGAATTTAAATAATAAAATGTGCAGCTGGATACGCCGCCTCCAACTGGCGAATTTAGGTAATACACGTTATAAATGCAGTAGTCTGGAAACCCCGCCTCCAGTAAGGCGAATTTAAATAATAAAGGGGAAACCCGGGTAACATTAACAATGGGGGCCCTGCAATAGGGAAACGGGGAAGTGGAGACCTCCTGCACTCCCCTGAGCCAGTGTCCCTACACTCCTAACGTTCCCTATGCCGGTTCTGCACCGGGCGACGCACAGGAACCTTAAAACCCTGACTCGCCCTGCACCTAAACCCTCACTAGGGAATTGGTCGGTGCGGAAACTAATCCCACCACTGCACTAAACACACACAAGGAAAGATGACAATACAGGGGAACACCACTTAGCTTTTGCTCTGTTGCTTGTGCTCCCTGCAACAGAGCCCCACCACTTGCGTGCATCTTCTCCTCCACCCGATCCATCACCATAACCGGATCCATCACCATAGTGCAGCCTTGGAGCAGAGTCCACCACCAGTTGTAGCTGCCCAGTAAACAGAGTCCCAAAGATGAGTCCAGCTTCTGCCAAAAAGTCGAGCATGCTTGAGTCCAACTTATCTGCCAACAAGTCCAGCATGCTTGAGTCCTGTTTTCAGGAACCAAGTCCAGCATGCTGAGTGCAACTCTCACCATAGTCACCACTCCACCAAGCCATGCAAGCACTTCCTGCCGACACCATAAACTGCGACTCCACCACGCTATGCCAGCCCTTCTTCCGGACACCATTGTTGAACTCCACCAATCCATGACAGCACTCCTTGCAGACTCCATAGCTGACTCAACCCCTCTGGCTGGGCTGCCCAGGACTCTAATTCAGCTCCTTCATCACCCAGGCTTGCTTCCCAAATGACGAACTCACAATATCACCAAACACTCTTTTATAGAGGATCACACCTGTTTTATAATTACGTGCACTTTAATCCAAAGAAACTAAAGTGCACTACTGCTCACAACCACCGGGGCAGCTTAGAACAAACGACACCACAGTAAAATAGTTCTAATGGCCACCGGGGGCAATCACACCACTTTGGCACACAGCCAAAGGAAAAAAAGTTCATTATGTCCATTTAACCTGTCAGATCCACTCTGGATCATGACACCTCGTCTCTCATTGTCAGTGCTTTCGGTGGGGGTGGCAGAGTTGTCAGCTGTGTTAGTGGTCTCAGAGAGAGCAGAGATGTCTCAGCGGTACTCAGTCAGCAGTCTCCTGTCAAAACGCTCTGTCATCCCAGGCTCTGTTCTACTCTGTTCAGTCACCTCTCAGCTGATTTTAACTCACAGGTCTCTCGCGTGTGTAGGGAGGAGGACCCCCACAGAGTGTCTGGGCCAGAACCAAGGGGACGCCATCTGAGTTCCTAAGGAAACAGTAGCCGGGGGACAGAGGAGGAGAGTGGACTGTTGAGAGTGACAGGACAGCAAGGGGATGGGCGGGTATAAAATGGGCAGGGAACGCGCAGAGGAGGCAGTTGGTGATACGTCAGACTCGGAGCAGGAGACGGAGGAGGCGTGAGAGAGCGGGAAGGACACTGACAGTTCAGAGAAGAGACCAGCAGCAGAAGGTAGATACGCAATGGACCTCAGGAAAGAGGCACCGAGCTTACCGACAGGGGACTGTCTCTTCACCCCAATCCCGGGTTACGATCTGCCCCCGGTCATCCTCGGCTGTTACCGCTGAGCTCGAGCTCTCCATGGCCTGTCCGCTCCTTCTCCCAGCTGCTGCCATTCCCCTTCAGCCCACAGTTGCGGCCTGCCCGCTGCCACCCGCGGACGCTGCAGGTTCACGTCAGCCTGTGGTTGCGGCCTGTCTATCACCACACACAGCCTCCTTCACCCCGCTGCAGTCAGCAGTTGGGGCCTGCTCCTCATCAACAGAGACATTCTGCACACAGCCCCAGGCTGTGCGCGTGGCCAGTAAACCGCCACTCTTGAGCACTGCGACACAACCCTGCTTGGGGCAGGAGTCCCATTGAACTCTCTAAAAAGCGTAACCCCGCTGTTACAACAGGGGGTTACTCCATCTCAGGACTCCATCAGGGCCTGTTGTGCCCCAACTCCTCCTGGGCGCTGGGGTGCCCGAAGACTATTCCAAATCTTCAGCTGCTGGGCCCAGCGGCTGCTACACCAAGACAGCCTCATCAAAGACGCCACAGCAGCCTCATCAAAGACGCCAAAGCAGCTTCATCAACAACGCAGCTTCCACAGAGGCGCCGAGGGATGTCAGGACGGATAAGTGACATTATAGAGTATAAGGATGGGACGCCCTCGCACACCCAGGGCAGCGGGGTACTCTGTACCGGGCCGGTGTCAAGGTGGGAATGTGTCACAGCAGCGGTGACCCGGTCCATGGCCCTGGGTGCCCAATATCAATGGCGGTGATGTTAATGGTGTTAAAGTTTATTAGAATAGTTCGTGACACCACCCGTGGTGTTTGGCAAGTAAGATGTTGAGCCAATGCTGCATGCAGATCCGCTGGGACTGATGGTGTGGTGCAGCAAAGATGGTGTAGCTCCCCACAGGTGGAGCAGTAGTCCCAGGGCAGTGTAGGTGCAATGGATGAGGAGAGGCACAGAATGGTATAGATGCTGGTACCCAGGTGTAGTGGTGCGGGAATAACTGGAGGACACCCAAGTATGCGGTTCCAAAGCTTTACTCACTGTTTGCAGTTCACTCAACTGCCTGCCTCCGTACCGTGTTCTCCAGGTCAGCGCTCCACCCAACCTCCAGGCAGGATAGGATTCTCCCTTCCACACTCCGCCAACATGTACCTTACTGAACGACTCCTCCAATGCGCCTTTAGGTGCGAAGCACTCCAGTACTTAGTTACCCTGGAATGCCTCTCGCTAGGTGTTCCTAGTCTTTACTTGTATGAAAGACAGCTGTAGCCTGCTTCGGGGACTCCTCACTGCGTCCCGGCTCTCTATTCAGTTGCTGTTGTGTCCCAAGTCTATGATGGGAGCAAGGCGATAGCGGCTCACTACTACTCCTCCGGTGTCTGTTGCCGGACATAAAGATCCAATCAACCTCGGGGACCGGGCCCCGGCCTTTGTGCTCTCTGGACTGGAAGGGTTCTCTATCTTTCTTCAACCAGCTTCCCACCGTCCTTCTATTCTCCTTCGTTCCGATCTGTTCTATCTCTCTTATGGAAGGTTAGGTTATCAATCTTATCAGTCTCTTTCTCTGGTCTTTCTCGTGCCAGCAGCCCAGATCACTGGGACCTGCTGCAGCACATCCTTCAGACACCCATCTTCTCTCTTCTCTCTCCAACTAACCAACCAACTGCTCCCTAACTCTCACTCTTCCCACTCTTTTATATCATCTCACTCCACCCGCCTCCCAGCACATCTCGTGTTATGAAGCAGGGTTCCACGAGGGGTGCTCTGCTAACCCCCAGCCTGAAGCTGAACTATCCTATGTGTGGAATGCAGGTGTGGAGCGTGGTCAGGAGTTCCCACCTTACCTGGATGGTGGGGCACTACACCTTAGGAGAAGGTGCAGTACCTCTGTGGCGACTGAAGCCTCAGGAGCGCCACATACCCCCCCCGTTAAACACAGCTCGTCTGCGGGCTGTAAGACAACAAAAGGTACAATACAGGAACACACAAAAATTTTTAAATGCTGTTCAACAATACTTATCTAATCTTCCTAATGTAGGAGGCACATTTATGAAACGTTACAAACAGGTTAACTTCCTATCTTAGTATCAAAAATGTACTTAAGTGCAAGTCCTAGTTCAAAGTGCAATTATTCTTTCTCTCTCTTTCTACTGGATGCAGAACACTGACCATCTCTACTTGGCCTGTCACTTGTCACTTTCAATTCTTCAGTCTTTATTCAATTCTCACATTCTATCTCAAAACTTTTCTAATTCCCTGTATCAAATATTCTATAAAAGACATTTACTTTTCACAAGACAAAACATTATCAAATACGTTATCATAAAACATTCAAAGATTCTTGCAAAGTGCTGAACACTGCTCCCAGCCGGGCTTTCTTGCAGTGTCCCTTGAGGTAGACATCATTCTTCGAAAAGTGTCCATGCAAAAACATTATCTTCGCAAAGTGTCTTTATATGTAAAACCAAGAAAGGGCACCTAAAGAGGTGCAAACTATTTACAATCAAAGTTTTTGGATCAATCAGCATCTATGATCTCCACAGTTCCATTTGTAGAAAAGCACTGCCAATCAGAAGCAGGCAACAAAAGTGCTACTGTAAAAACATGATAGCAAACAAGGCACAACTGGTGCAAACAAGACCCTCCTGGGTAACGAGGTTTGGAAAATTATAATTCTTCTACTGGTGATCCCCTCCTGGGGTTCTGGAAGCTGAACTGGAACTGTTCTCATCCTGATTCTGGTTCCTTGCTATGGGGTCTTGAAACTGTGGTAAATGGAATCCATGATGCATCTCCATGCCCATCAACTGTTCTCCCTTGATAGCTGGTTCCACTGTTCTGGTATGAGGTCTAGCTCCTAGGGCCTCTGCAGTGTGTTGGTGCTGATGAGCAACTGCCTGGGGATTTGGCAGTGAAGGGATCCCAAGATCACCATCCCACAATGATCCAGATCCCCCTCTGACCTGTAGATATCGGATCGGGCATGCCGGCTCCAACCGTACCCCCACCAGCATGGTCCTCCTCCTCCCCATCAACCCATTAGGAAGGCCGAGGTAAATACCTGGGAGTTCCCGACGGTGCGGCCTCTGTTCCGGTGCAGGCGTGATGGCAACGGGTGCTGCCCGGCGAGACACCGGGGACGGCGGTGGGGCCAGCAGCAGCTCCGGGTCAGCGGGGGTCGCTGGCGGGACCTGCGCAGCCGCACAAGGTCCGGGCAGGAGTTTCTCTCCCTCCGCTTCAGCTCCCTGGGCTGTGTGCAACTCCTCCGGTATTAGCGGTAAAGAAGGGACAGAGTACGCTGCTGATGGCATGGCAGCGGCTCCAAGCTCCGCTAAGTCTGCCCAGAAAAGGTCCGGTGCCACAGCGGCGGGTACCGCTGGAGAGGGTACCGCAGGTGTAGGCCCCGCCAGGGCGCACTGCCGTCTCAGCTTCTCCAAAGCTTCCTTCTTCTGCTGCAGGTGGGTGGTCAGTTCCATAATTTCCTCGGCTAATTGCAGGCAGTTCATTCCGGAATCATGGCGCCGGGGAGATTCAGTTCCCCGTGCTCCGCAGGCCTCCTTCCCTTGCTCTCCAAGATGGCGTTCTGGCGTTCTTCCTCTTGCTCCGCCCTTCTGCTTGCCACTGGCTTTCTCTGCCCCTCCTTCCGGGGGCGGTGTCTTCTTCCAGCACCTCCATACCAAGCCAGTATGCGAACCCCTCGGGGGGTGGGCCATGCATCGGTCACATAGTAATTCAGGCAGGGACGGCCCAAGACTCTTCGCGGTCTTTTCTTAGGACCTCCCATCTCTTCACGCCCTTCTTCTCTGCACCAGCGGACATTTCTAATGTCCATTTTACAGTCTATTAAATTTGGTCTTCTGCACATTTTCAAAAGTTGTAAATCCAATGCACACAGAACCCGATGGCATCGGGTCTCGTCATCCTGTTCGTGACGCCAAAATTGGGACGCCCTCGCACACCCAGGGCAGCGGGGTACTCGGTACCGGGCCAGTGTCAATGTGGGAATGTGTCACAGCAGCGGTGACCCAGTCCGTGGCCCTGGGCGCCCAATGTCAATGGCGGTGATGTTAATGGTGTTAAAGTTTATTAGAATAGTTCGTGACGCCACCCGTGGTGTTTGGCAAGTAAGATGTTGAGCCAACGCTGCATGCAGATCTGCTGGGACTGATGGTGTGGTGCAGCAAAGATGGTGTAGCTCCCCACAGGTGGAGCTGTAGTCCCAGGGCAGTGTAGGTGCAATGGATGAGGAGAGGCGCAGAATGGTATAGATGCTGGTACCCAGGTGTAGTGGTGCGGGAATAACTGGAGGACACCCGAGTATGCGGTTCCAAAGCTTTACTCACTGTTTGCAGTTCACTCAACTGTCTGCCTCCGTACCGTGTTCTCCAGGTCAGGGCTCCAGCCAACCTCCAGGCAGGATAGTATTCTCCCTTCCACACTCCGCCAACACTCCACGAGGGGTGCTCTGCTAACCCCCAGTCTGAAGATGTTAGGTGGCCCCACTGAACTATCCTGTGTGTGGAATGCAGGTGTGGAGCGTGGTCAGGAGTTCCCACCTTACCTGGATGGTGGGGCACTACACCGTAGGAGAAGGTGCAGTACCTCTGTGGCAACTGAAGCCTCAGGGGCACCACAAGGACCCGTAGGCGGCCATACCATGGCCCCATAGTACCCGGCCTCGGCCGGGTTAGTCGTGTTCTTTTCAAATAGTGTTTGGTTGTACTGAGTCCCTGCGAGGACAAGTGTTGTTACTAGAGTTGAGCGACTTTTGTTTTTTTAGGGTCGAGTTTCGTTTCGTGAAACCCGACTTTTCCAAAAGTCGGGTCGAGCAAGATCGTCCGATTATAGGGAAAAGTCAGGGTCGTCCCGAAACACGAAACCCAATGTAAGTCAATGGGAAATAAAAGTCGGCAGTGAGAGGAGGACAGGAAACACACCTACAGTGCCCATTTGAATGCCAAAAGCATCAATTCTTCTTACTTAAGCTTGTCAACCTTAATTAACTTCATAATACAAGTTACGCACTGAAAAATGGGGGTTATTTGGCTAAAGTTGGCTAATTGTGCCCTTTGGAATCCACGGTCTGTATGCAACAAGCTTCCTTTCCTACACAATTACTTTCTGAAAAACTCTCTGAATTTGTTGGCCCTCACGGAAACCTGGATTCAGGATTCTGACACTGTCTCTCCTGCTGCCATTTCCCATGGTGGCTTACAATTCTCCCATTCCCCGAGACCGACAAATAGACCTGGTGGTGGAGTCGGCATACTCCTGTCCCCACAATGCACTTTCCAGGTCATCCCCTCAGTTCCATCACTCTCATTCCCTTCTTTTGAAGTCCACACCATCAGGCTCTTTCGTCCCCTCTCCCTCAGAGTAGCGGTCATATACCGGCCCCCAGGCTCACCCACCCACTTCCTGGACCATTTCTCTGCCTGGCTGCCGCACTTCATGTCCTCAGAACTACCAACCCTTATCCTGGGAGACTTCAACATCCCCATTAACAGCCCCACTTCCACATCTGCATCCCAGCTTCTATCACTAACCACTTCTCTAGGCTTCTCTCAGCTCTCAACCTCTGAAACACACAAAGACGGTAACACCCTGGACCTGGTTTTCGCCCGGCTCTGCTCAATCTCCTACCTAGATAACTCACCGCTTCCCCTCTCTGACCACAACATTCTCTCCTTTACACTCACAAATCCTCGCTCACCCCAGCACCCTCCTACCTACCATTCAGTCAGAAATCTACAAGCCATTAACCCTCATACACTTTCAGACTCCCTACACTCATCATTGTCCCCAATCTCTTCTTTGTCCTGTCCTGATCTGGCTGTACATCACTTCAATGACACTCTTAGAAGCACCCTTGACCAAGTAGCTCCCCTCACCCTCAGAACCTCCAAACACAGAGTGAAACAGCCCTGGCTCACATCGCAAACCCGATTTCTCCAGCGATGCTCTAGGTGTGCTGAACGCTTATGGAGGAAAACACACACACCAGAAGACTTCATACACTTCAAATTTATGTTAAGGACATATAACTCTGCCCTTCACCTCGCCAAACAGACCTACTTCACCACCCTGATCTCCTCACTAGCCAACAACCCCAAGAAACTTTTTGACACCTTTCACTCCCTCCTCAGGCCAAAAGCACAAGCCCCTATCACAGACATTTGCGCTGATGACCTGGCCTCCCACTTTATAGAGAAAATAGACAATATCCGTCAGGAAATCCGCTCCCAATCACCAAGTTCAGTGACTCCCATCCCTCCCTGCATTTCCCCTGGCTCACTCTCCACATTTGCTCCCATCACAGAAGAAGAAGTCTCCAGGCTCCTCTCCTCTTCTCGTCCGACTACATGCACAACCGACCCCATTCCCTCACATCTCCTCCAGTCTCTCTCCCCAGTCGTCACAACTCACCTAACTACAATCTTTAATCTCTCCCTCTCCTCTGGCATTTTCCCCTCCTCCTTCAAACACTCTATCATTACTCCATTACTAAAGAAACCCACCCTTGACCCATCCCGCACAAACAACTACAGACCAGTCTCCAATCTCCCCTTCATCTCTAAACTCTTGGAGCGCCTGATATACTCACGCCTTACCCGTTACCTCTCCACTCACTCCCTCCTAGACCCTTCACAGTCCGGTTTCCGCCCCCTACATTCGACAGAAACTGCACTCATCAAAGTGACCAATGACCTTCTGACAGCAAAACGTAATGGTGACCATTCTCTGCTCATTCTTCTCGACCTTTCTGCAGCTTTCGACACTGTTGACCATCCTCTCCTACTCTCTAGGCTCCAGTCACTAGGCATTAAGGACACTGCTCTTTCCTGGTTCTCCTCCTATCTTTCCGACCGCTCCTTCAGTGTTCTGTTTTCTGGCTCCACTTCATCTCCTCTTCCTCTCACTGTTGGGGTACCTCAGGGCTCAGTCCTTGGCCCCCTTCTCTTCTCTCTCTATACAGCCCCAATTGGACAGACCATCAGCAGATTTGGCTTTCAGTACCATCTTTATGCTGATGACACACAACTGTACACATCATCCCCTGACCTTACCTCCGCTGTACTACAGAACGCCACTGACTGTCTGTCTGCAGTCTCCAACATCATGTCTGCTCTCTATCTGAAACTCAACCTCTCCAAAACTGAACTTCTTCTGCTCCCACCATCTACTAACTTCCCTAAATCTGACATTTCCCTCTCTGTGGGTGGCATCATAATAACACCCCGACAGCAGGTGCGCTGTCTGGGTGTTATGTTCGACTCCGATCTCTCCTTCACCTCCCATATACAATCTCTTGCCCGCTCATGCCGCTTACACCTAAAGAACATCTCTAGAATCCGCCCTTTTCTCACCATGGAAACAACAAAAACTCTCACTGTCGCCCTGATCCACTCCCGCCTAGACTACTGTAATGCTCTATTAATTGGCCTCCCTCTCACTCGACTCTCCCCTCTCCAGTCTATCCTTAATGCAGCAGCCAGGGTTGTCCATCTGGCTAATCGTTTCTCAGACGCGTCCGCTCTTCGCCAGTCGTTACACTGGCTGCCAATTCATTACAGGGTACAATTCAAAGTACTTGTTCTCACCCACAAAGCTCTCCACAGTGCGGCACCCCCTTACATCTCCTCCCTCATTTCTGTCTATCGGCCTAACCGACCGCTGCGCTCTGCAAATGACTTTCGACTAACCTCTGCCCTAATCCGTACCTCCCACTCCCGACTCCAAGACTTCTCCCGTGCTGCGCCAATCCTCTGGAATGCTCTACCCCAAAATATTAGGACCATCCACAATTTGCATAGTTTTAGGCGCTCGCTCAAAACACATTTGTTCAGAGCGGCCTATCACATTCAGTAATCAAAGTCATGTTTGTGTGTGTGTAGCCCATTCACTATCTCCATCTAACCCCCACCCCCTGAAGATGGCTGGACCGTCATTGTAAATACATCAT
The DNA here is from genome assembly GCF_039654945.1 of Dendrobates tinctorius. NCBI lineage: Eukaryota > Metazoa > Chordata > Amphibia > Anura > Dendrobatidae > Dendrobates > Dendrobates tinctorius. Next base: position 7,033,262 of record NW_027361719.1, on the reverse strand, counting down.
TGTAAATACAAACCTGTGCTTTGTATCCCCCCCACCTCATTGTAGATTGTAAGCTCCACGAGCAGGGTCGTCTTATTTCGCTTTAATTATTGTATTGTTAACGTTGTTACTTATGACTGTTGTGTTTGAAACTGTTCAACTGTAAAGCGCTGCGGAATATGTTGGCGCTATATAAATAAAGATTATTATTATTATTATTATTAAAGTTGTGGGGGGGTAGGGCTGGCTCCAGGTTTTCATGTGCCCTGGGCGAAAGAGCGCCCCTTTAACACATACCACAACTCATCATGCTCCGATACGGCAGAGAAATAGCGGTATAGTACAATGAAAAATACTTCACTTTTTACATCTCATGACGAGGCCCATCTATTTCTCCATACAGAATCATTGATCCCATATAATGTTTGAAACAGTATATGATGAGCTCCACATAATGCTACAGTATATGTTGGTCCCCATGGATGAAGCTCCACTGTCTTATGGGCCCAAATAATGCTCCAAACATAATGGGCCCCATTTCTAATGCTCTAGTGTATAATGGGCCCTGTAAATGCTGCTCCAGTGTCTGATGTCCACCTTTGGAATGTTCCAGTGTATGGTGGGCCCCATCTATCATTCTCCAGAGTATAGTGCTCCCCAAAAATTGCTGTCCCAACATTGAAAACAATCAAATAAGTCTCCTCGCTAGGGAATCCCTGTACTAGTCTGGACTCCTCGTCGTCCCCATCTTCCATCTCACTGCACAGTATTTCAACCTTGCAAGTGCTGTGATCCTGAGCAAGCAGGGGGGGCCCACTCGTTGGCGACGACACTGGCACAGGGCCCCTGATAGTACGGTGGTGTGTCTGATGGCGGGTGGGCCGAACCTGCACTTTCATCTGCAGCTTCCTCTTTGTCACCGTGTAAGATGGAACTGTATATGGGAAGGGTAACCTGAGTTTCATCAGGGTCAGATTCAGGCCGTGTAGCGTGCGAGGGGAATGTAGTGGTCTGGGTCAATGTACCAGCAGATTCATCGAGCAGTGGCTGGGCATCAGTGCACTTGTGTCGCCCCCAGGAGTACGGTCGCCACAGTGGCATTACCTTCCTCCTAGGGAGTGTGATGTCATGCTTGGGAGCAACGAAGGATCTCTCTAGCAGGTTAACTGATTGGGCGGCGTTATTCCCACGAGTCATGACCCTCCAAACAGCGTTCATGAAGGCAAAGTGTTTGTTTTACGTGGGCAGTATGGTTGCAAAGCTGAACCTTAAAGGAATGTCCAGAAGGGCACCACCAGGAGTGGAGCCTACGGTTTAATTCGACTCCACTTGGGAAACCTCAACCATGCCAGCTACAGAAAAGATGCACACATTGCAAGCTTAATTCCGTTAACGAACGAGACTCCGTCATGCCCCGCAGTCCGAGTCCGGCTTACTAGAGGGACACGTGAGGCTCTGGCACATGAGATTGGCCAATAACTGGTGTGTCATGCCCTTACATGTCCGTGGCTGCATGTGCGCTACACTGAAAAGGCCAGCGTTTGTCGCTTACAGGTGCAGATAACCCGCTGAACAACGTTAGTGATGGGGATCTGTGATTACAATTATTACCCGCGAACGATGATTTCCCAGTAAGTGCAGGTCAACCGCAGTTCCGGAATTAGGCCTAACCGTCATTCCTGAAAAAATTAAAAACTTACGTGTGCAAACCACAGGTGCTGTAGCTTGCTTAACAGCTCGCCAGCCGTTCTCACGCCCAGTATGGATTACACGTGATTGCACAAAGGTGAGAAAGGGTACCGTATCCCCAGATAACATGTATGGATAGCGTACACATTCAAAATATATGTCTATACATCAGGAGGCAGGCTCAGACGGTGTTAGGCCCAGTATGGATTGCATGTGATTGCACAAAGGTTAGAAAGGGTACCGTATCCCCGGATAACATGTATGGATAGCATAGTGTACACATTCAAAATATATGTCTATACATCAGGAGGCAGGCTCAGACGGTGTTAGGCCCAGTATGGATTGCACGTGATTGCACAAAGGTTAGAAAGGGTACCGTATCCCCAGATAACATGTATGGATAGCGTACACATTCAAAATATATGTCTATATATCAGGAGGCAGGCTCAGACGGTGTTAGGCCCAGTATGGATTGCACGTGATTGCACAAAGGTTAGAAAGGGTACCGTATCCCCGGATAACATGTATGGATAGCATAGTGTACACATTCAAAATATATGTCTATACATCAGGAGGCAGGCGCAGACGGTGTTAGGCCCAGTATGGATTGCACGTGATTGCACAAAGGTTAGAAAGGGTACCGTATCCCCAGATAACATGTATGGATAGCGTACACATTCAAAATATATGTCTATACATCAGGAGGCAGGCTCAGACGGTGTTAGGCCCAGTATGGATTGCACGTGATTGCACAAAGGTTAGAAAGGGTACCGTATCCCCGGATAACATGTATGGATAGCGTACACATTCAAAATATATGTCTATACATCAGGAGGCAGGCTCAGACGGTGTTAGGCCCAGTATGGATTGCACGTGATTGCACAAAGGTTAGAAAGGGTACCGTATCCCCAGATAACATGTATGGATAGCGTACACATTCAAAATATATGTCTATACATCAGGAGGCAGGCTCAGATGGTGTTAGGCCCAGTATGGATTGCACATGATTGCACAAAGGTTAGAAAGGGTACCGTATCCCCAGATAACATGTATGGATAGCGTACACATTCAAAATATATGTCTATACATCAGGAGGCAGGCTCAGACGGTGTCAGGCACAGTATGGATTTGACGGCCCAGATTACACAGCGGAGGAGCAGGGAGAGGTAAAGATTGCAAATGCTGGGGGGGCCCACTCGTGGGCGTCGGTACTGGCACTGGGCCCCTCATAGTACAGCGGTGTGTCTGACGGCGGGTGTGCACCACCACCGTCAGAGACACTTGATTGCACTATGAGGGACCCTGTGCCAGTGCCCCCACCCAAGAGTCGGCCTACCCACCTGTCCAGGGCAACGGCACTCGCACGGTGTCGTGCGCTAGGTGGTGACCCCGGCCATGGGGGGGAGGCAGCACAGTTAGGGAGTTTTAGAAAGTGGCATATGTTGATGTTGGACATTCAGCTGATGCAAAAGGCGAAATAGGTGAAGTCCCAGGAAGAGGTGGACCAAAGCAAGCCATTTTTCTGTCACCCTATGTGTCATCAGGGGAAGGTGGGACAAAATCCTTGGAAACCCATGCATGGTTCATTTTAATGAAGGTTAGATCATCCACATTTTGGGTTGACAGACGGGTCCTTTTTTCTGTCAGGATTGATCCAGCTGCACTGAAGACTCTTTCCGATAGCACACTTGCAGCTGGGAAAGCGAGCTCCTGTAAGGCATATTGGGCCAATTCAGGCCAGGTGTCCAGTTTAGCGGCCCAATAGTCAAAGGGGAATGACCTGTGTGGGAGAACATCGATATGGGAGGAAAAGTAGTTTGTAACCATAGTTGACAACTGCTGTCTCCTGTCACTTTCCATCGATGCAGTATTACCAGTTGTGTGAGCGGTATTTGAAAAATCAGTCCACAACATTGTCATGAAACCCCTGTCTCCAACGCCACTTCTGCTGTGTGCACCACGAACACCTCTGCCAAGCTGCCCCCGGCCCGTACGGCTCGTGTGAGAACCATCACCGCTGCTGTGTGCTGGGAATGCCTCAAGCAACCGATTTACCAGAGTTGCTTGTTTATTAGCCAATATTAGGTCAAGGTTCTCCTGTGGCATGATGTTTTGTAATTTGCCTTTATAGCGTGGATCCAGGATGCTGGCCAACCAGTAGTCATCATCGTTCATCATTTTGGCAATGCGGGGGTCCCTTTTTAGGATCTGCAAGGCATAATCTGACATGTGGGCCAATGTTCCCGGTGTCAATGATGCACTGCGAGTGCTGGTTGGAGGAGCACTTTCTGGCAAATCCACATCCCTCCAGTCACGCACAAACCCTGTACCAGACCTTGCCACGCCAACATTTTCACTTGCCCCACGAGATGCATCCTCCTCCCCTAAGTAATCATCCCCATCATCATCCTCCTCCTCCTCTTCTTCCTCCACCTCGTCCAGGAGAGGTCCCTGAGCAGACAATGGCTGAATGTCATCAAGGATTCCCTCCTCCTCTTCCTCCTCATCAACATTGGCTGCAGACGCCTGCTCCTTAAGGTGCGTCAAAGTTTGCATGTGGGATGCTCATGCTTAGGATGGCATCGTCTGCGCTTACCAGCCGTGTGCATTCCTCAAAACACTGAAGGACTTTACAGAGGTCTATCAGCTTCGACCACTGCACACCTGTCAACTCCATGTCTGCTCTCAAAGTGCCTGGCCGTGTATCCTCCCACAAATGCATTATGGCCTGCCTCTGCTCGCACAGCCGCTCCACCATGTGCAGGGTGGAGTTCCACCTTGTTGCAATGTCGATAATGAGGCGGTGGTTGGGAAGGTGGAGCAATCGCTGCAGCTTCTGTATACGAACGGAGTGTACAGGCGACCGGCGGATGTGCGTGCACAGTCTTCGCACCTTCTGGAGCAGGGCTGTTAACTCCGGATAATTTTTGAGGAAGCACTGCACCACCAGGTTCAAGGTGTGAGCCAAGCAAGGTATGTGGCTGAGTTTTGAAAGGGCTATGGCTGCCACAAAATTACGGCCGTTATCACTAACTACCTTGCCTGCCTCAAGATGTACACTGCCCAGCCATGACTCAGTTTGTCGCTTCAAGTACTCGGCCAGTACCTCGGCGGTGTGTCTGTTGCCCAAACACATCATCTGCAACACAGCCTGCTGACGCTTTCCACTAGCTGCTCGATAGGGGGACACATCGTGTGCAACAGTGGCAGCTGCAGATGGAGTGCTCGTACGACTGCACTCTGTGGACGAGCTTTCGCTTCTTTAGGAGGAGGAGGAGGAGGGTCGAACGCCTACAGCCAACTGTTTCCTATACCGTGGGCTAGGCAGCACTGTCCCACCACCGCTGTCCCCTGTGGACCCTGCATCCACCACATTAACCCAGTGTGCAGTGATGGACACGTAACGGCCCTGGCCATGCCGACTGGACCATGCATCAGTTGTGAGGTGCACCTTTCCGCTCACTGACTGCTTGAGTGCATGGACAATGCGGTCTTTCACATGATGGTGGAGGGCTGGGATGGCTTTGCGAGAGGAGAAGTGGTGACTGGGTAGGTCATAGCGTGGTACTGCATAGGCCATGAGTTCGCGGAAAGCTGCGCTTTCTACCAACCGAAAGGGCATCATCTCAAACGAGATTAGTTTGGCAATGTGGGCGTTCAAACCCAGTGTACGCGGATGAGAGACTGAGTACTTTCTTGACCTACTCATAGTGTCTGGGAGGGTGAGCTGGACTTGAGAGCTGCATATGGTGGAAGTAGCGGTGGACAGGGCGGACTGAGAGAGGGTTGATGATGGTGATGGAGTTGTTGTTCTTTCTGATGGCCTAGAATCAGTCTTTCGTTGATATAACAGTGGGATTCCCTGACTGCTGTGGCATTGCAACGACACCTCAACATTTGCTGCTGTGCTAACCGGTGGGCTTACAGTGGGGGAAACAATGTAGCGTTGCTGACTACCTTCGTTGTGATCAGTTGCACATGTGGCACTTGAGGCTTGGTGTTGTGTCCACGCTTGCAAGTGCATGCTGGTTAAATGTCTAAGCATGCAACTGGTATTCAAATTTTTCAGATTTTTCCCTCGGCTAAAGGTCTTTGCGCACTTCTTACAGATAACCTTGGCCTGATCATGAGGATTTTGTTCAAAAAAGTGCCACACTGCACTCTTCCTACTTTGGCAGACATTTTGCGGCCTAGCACGCTGTGATCTTTTGACCCTCTGGACAAGCTGTCCAGCAACTCTTTTGATGTTTGGAACCTGTCTTTGGAGTGCTCCGGGCCTGCCAGATAACAGCTGTTGCGATGTCGATGTCTGCTGTGGATGCTCCTCATCTGAGCTATTGGAAGCAGCAACCTCTTCCCCAATGGATTCCAATCTGGGTCAACAACTGGGTCATCCATCACCTCCTCTTCTATGTCATGTGCACCTTCCTCTGTGTCACCGTGTATGGTGGTATAGTGTGCGGGAAGGGGCACCTGAGTCTCATCAGGGTCAGAATCTGGCTCTGTACACTGCGAGGACAATGTAGTGCTCTGAGTGAATGTACCAGCAGAATCATCCATCAGCGGCTGTGCATCAGTGCACTCCATGTCAGATTCATCTTGGCCTGGGTAATTCACCATTTCACTTGATAATCCAGGCATGGTATGTGAAAACAGCTCAATGGAGTAATCAGTAGTATGGCCTGCGTCATCCTTCAATCTTGGTTGGGGTGAAGGACACAAGGAAAGGTGTGGTTCATGAACATGAGCCTCCAATGACGACTCAGTGCTTTTACTTTTTACAACTGAAGAAGAGGAGGCGATAGAGCTGGAGGCTGAGTCAGCAATGTAAGACAAAACTTTTTCCTGATGCTCTGGCTTTAAAAGCGGTTTGCCAACTACTAGAAAACTAAGCGTTCGAGGCCTTATGTAGCCAGACGATGACGCAGGCTCAACACCTCCTGCATTCGGTCCTATTTTGCTCTTGCCACTACCATCAGATCCACCACCAACACCATCATTACCAGCTGCCAACCCCCGCCCAATTCCACGGCCTCTTCCACCAGCCTTCCTCATTTTTGGTAGAAATTTAGACAAAATCCAACAAACTATATAGTAATGTAAAACAAGGTACAAGGTGTCTATAGGACAGGGGAGATTTTGAATTTCTGCAGACACTTGTGGACACTGGACACTTTTGGATTGTGTGAGGCCCACTGAGTATCTGAGCGCTCTGTCACAGGCTCAATGGCAGAGCTGTGACCAAAGTGACTAGAGGATAAGGGAGATTTTTAATTTCTGCACACACTTGTGGACACTGGACACTTATGGATTGTGTGAGGCCCACTGAGTATCTGAGCGCTCTGTCACAGGCTCGATGGCAGAGCTGTGACCAAAGTGACTAGAGGATAAGGGAGATTTTTAATTTCTGCACACACTTGTGGACACTGGACACTTATGGATTGTGTGAGGCCCACTGAGTATCTGTGCGCTCTGTCACAGGCTCGATGGCAGAGCTGTGACCAAAGTGACTAGAGGATAAGGGAGATTTTTAATTTCTGCACACACTTGTGGACACTGGACACTTATGGATTGTGTGAGGCCCACTGAGTATCCGAGCGCTCTGTCACAGGCTCGATGGCAGAGCTGTGACCAAAGTGACTAGAGGATAAGGGAGATTTTTAATTTCTGCACACACTTGTGGACACTGGACACTTATGGATTGTGTGAGGCCCACTGAGTATCTGAGCGCTCTGTCACAGGCTCGATGGCAGAGCTGTGACCAAAGTGACTAGAGGATAAGGGAGATTTTTAATTTCTGCACACACTTGTGGACACTGGACACTTATGGATTGTGTGAGGCCCACTGAGTATCTGAGCGCTCTGTCACAGGCTCGATGGCAGAGCTGTGACCAAAGTGACTAGAGGATAAGGGAGATTTTTAATTTCTGCACACACTTGTGGACACTGGACACTTATGGATTGTGTGAGGCCCACTGAGTATCTGAGCGCTCTGTCACAGGCTCGATGGCAGAGCTGTGACCAAAGTGACTAGAGGATAAGGGAGATTTTTAATTTCTGCACACACTTGTGGACACTGGACACTTATGGATTGTGTGAGGCCCACTGAGTATCTGAGCGCTCTGTCACAGGCTCGATGGCAGAGCTGTGACCAAAGTGACTAGAGGATAAGGGAGATTTTTAATTTCTGCACACACTTGTGGACACTGGACACTTATGGATTGTGTGAGGCCCACTGAGTATCTGAGCGCTTTGTCACAGGCTCGATGGCAGAGCTGTGACCAAAGTGACTAGAGGATAAGGGAGATTTTTAATTTCTGCACACACTTGTGGACACTGGACACTTATGGATTGTGTGAGGCCCACTGAGTATCTGAGCGCTCTGTCACAGGCTCGATGGCAGAGCTGTGACCAAAGTGACTAGAGGATAAGGGAGATTTTTAATTTCTGCACACACTTGTGGACACTGGACACTTATGGATTGTGTGAGGCCTACTGAGTATCTGAGCGCTCTGTCACAGGCTCGATGGCAGAGCTGTGACCAAAGTGACTAGAGGATAAGGGAGATTTTTAATTTCTGCACACACTTGTGGACACTGGACACTTATGGATTGTGTGAGGCCCACTGAGTATCTGAGCGCTCTGTCACAGGCTCGATGGCAGCGCTGTGACCAAAGTGACTAGAGGATAAGGGAGATTTTTAATTTCTGCACACACTTGTGGACACTGGACACTTATGGATTGTGTGAGGCCCACTGAGTATCTGAGCGCTCTGTCACAGGCTCGATGGCAGAGCTGTGACCAAAGTGACTAGAGGATAAGGGAGATTTTTAATTTCTGCACACACTTGTGGACACTGGACACTTATGGATTGTGTGAGGCCCACTGAGTATCTGAGCGCTCTGTCACAGGCTCGATGGCAGAGCTGTGACCAAAGTGACTAGAGGATAAGGGAGATTTTTAATTTCTGCACACACTTGTGGACACTGGACACTTATGGATTGTGTGAGGCCCACTGAGTATCTGAGCGCTCTGTCACAGGCTCGATGGCAGAGCTGTGACCAAAGTGACTAGAGGATAAGGGAGATTTTTAATTTCTGCACACACTTGTGGACACTGGACACTTATGGATTGTGTGAGGCCCACTGAGTATCTGAGCGCTATGTCACAGGCAGAAATTGGCTAGTGTATCACAAACTACAAGGTGTATGTAGAATTGGGCAGAATTGGAATCTCCCTAGAGTGCAGGTCTGTAAGAACGGAACATGTCCTCGACTTATTCTCACAGAGTGACTCACTGATAGCTTCACTGTGGCTGTGATAACAGCCATTACACGGTACTGTGTGAGGAGAGTACACCGCTGTATGGTGTGAAAAAATGCACGCTCAGTACCTCAGCAGGACAAAAAAAAAAAAATTGTGATTGCTTTTAAAAAAGCAGTTTGCGGAGCAGTGGGTAAACAGCAATGCAGGAATGTCAGGAAGCCTTAGAAGGCAGCCCAACAACCAACACCACTGATACACCACTATATAGCCTCCCCTTGCACTGCACAGTGACTGGTGTGTTGTACAGGCAAAATCGCTAGCAGCAGAAGCAGTTTTTTTTTCTTCTTCTCAGCAGGACAAAAAAAAAAATTGGGATTGCTTTTAAAAAAGCAGTTTGCGGAGCAGTGGGTAAACAGCAATGCAGGAATGTCAGGAAGCCTTAGAAGGCAGCCCAACAACCAACACCACTGATACACCACTATATAGCCTCCCCTTGCACTGCACACACAGTGACTGGTGTGTTGTACAGGCAAAATCGCTAGCAGCAGAAGCAGTTTTTGGTGTCTTCTTCCCTGCCTAACGCTCTCCCTACAAAATCATCATCAGCAGCAGCTCTCTCTATTCTGAGATCAGCATGAGTAACATGGCGGTCGGCGTGCACGCCCTTTTATACCCCCTGTGACGTCCACCAAAGCAAGCCAATCACTTGCATGCCCTTCTGAAAGATGGTGGTGACCCGTGCCTATGTCATCACGTTGCCCACAGTGTCCGTGGATCCTGATTGGCTGAAAAAGAGCGCAAAACAAACTTTTGAAACGCGACTTTGGCGCGTAAGTCGCCGACCTCGTGGCCGACCTCATCCTAGGGTCGGGTTTCGTTTCATGAAACCCGACTTTGCCAAAAGTCGGCGACTTTTGAATTTTTTCGACCCGTTTCGCTCAACTCTAGTTGTTACCCCTTTTTGGTTGCTTAGTATAGCCCTAGCGCCTTTAAATTATAAAAAGTTTGCTTTTCAAAATTCAACCAGACTCGCGTCTCGTCACTGCATCCTGCGAACCTGCTGTTACCTACACGTGCTCGACGTTCCCACCCAAACTGTTTGAATCCTCTCGCACGCGCACCTTCTCAGCTCGGCCAGGGAGTGGTCTCATGATTTAAACTTTTCCCCCTGCGACTTAGGTGACAGCCCCGATGGTTCTGGACCCATCACGGAAGAGACATGCTTAACTAGTTCCTTCCCCTTACATCGGGGACAAACTAGCATGTCAAAACCATTTATCATTTCCTTTATACTTCAGAAATACCTGCTACTTTCTGTTGGTATATCACATAAATTCCAAATAAAATACATTTAAGTTTCTGGGTGTGAGGTGAATAAATGAGGAAAAGTTCATGGGAAATACATTTTCAAGGCACTCTATAGGATAGAAGAAAGTTTTGTAGAATTTGGGCATAATTACAGGATGGGGACTTGATGGGGGACATTAAAACAGGATGGAGGACATAATTACTGGATGAGGGATAATATTACAGGAAGATAACAGGAGGAGGGACAATATTTCAGAAGGGAGACAGGATGAGGGAAATTATTACAGCACAGGGGACATTATTACGGGATAGGGGCCATTATGGAGAACATTATTACAGGGGCCCATACATATGACTAACAAGCTGGTGGGTGTCCAGATCAAAATTTTTCATCAGGGTCCATAGTACTCTAGTTACGCCAGTGTATCTTAGCTATATGACATGACCGAAAAAGCTTTTACTTCCTCGGAATCTCTTGTAGAAAACAATGTATGGTGTTTTCCAGTAACAATGGTAATTTACCAGGTTTTGAATTAACATGAGAAAAAAAGCGCAGATCTGTACTGCCCCATAGTATAACATGATGTGAGTAATATCCGATATATGCTCGGGTGAGAACCCTAAATTTCAGACTTGTGGGATGTCAGTTAAATGGCACTGTATATATTGTTGCATCCTTCTAGCTGCAATAAGTTATTGCAGTGATGTATTGCCAATAAGATGTGCGGCCGGCAGGGGCCCAAGAGGTAAGAGGGCCCATTTCCACCTCCAAAGCATATAGAATTGTGCATTGTGATGAGCTATTGGCCTGCAAAGGGCCCATATACTGTTCTTGCACAGGGGGCCTTTTCTGTTTGTGTCCACTAGCGAATAAGATATATAAGTGTTCTAGTCACGCATTTATGGTAAATGTGCATAGGACAGAAAATGTAAGGCACCTGGCTAAGAAAGAATACTAGTTTGGCAAATATGAAATTTTCACCTCTTGGCATCACACCATTGACCTATTCATGGCTTCTTGTAATTGTTCAAGCCCAGTCCTGAGTTTCAACCAATTGTTGTGAGGGGAATAGAGGGGAAAGAGGGACACAATAGACTGCTATATGCTGTGCATTAGAAGAGTACATCTCTGAATAATAGGCAACAAATCAATGAACCCTACGGACTGAGGTGATATGTCACGTGTGACCCGGGTCTGAGAGTAACAAATCACTGGATGGCAGAGCCTGGAATCAGTAGACTACTTGCCACCACCCTGGGAATATTATTGATCTTCCATTCTTAAATATTGAATTGGGAGTCCAATGTGCAACCCATGCATTCTATATGGAAGAGAAGAGCCGAAAATATACTGGAGGTAATTTATTTATTAGCAAGTTTTTGTTAGTTAGTACAACACAGGTAGGTCATGCATCATAACTGTTCTCAGGTTTCCCACGAGGGAGAAAAGAATGATCCATTTAGATGTTCTGCAAAAGAAAAGACATAAAAAGTGTAAAACTTCCATTTGTATGTGAAATGCTTAGAAGATGCTGTGAAAGTCTTACTTTATAATTTGGACAGCATCAATCAATCAAAAACATATCGATCAGTTAACTTTTAGCCCAAATAAAGTTATAGCTTCAAGAGTAACCATTATTTTAATTATTTTATAATTTAATAGTACACATGAAAATGAGCAACTTTGTAATATATCTTATCAGAGAAATCTGCTTCTTTCTCCTCCTTTTTCTTATAAAAATAAAAAAATAAAATGATGGGTAATCATTAAAATTCCAATAAAGCGAAGAGGAGCAGCATCCAATCCAGGTGAGAAATATATAAATTTATTCAGCCATGATAAAATGCAACGTTTCAACCACCAAGTGGTCTTTTTCAAGCATACACAGTAATGGAAAGGGCGGTCCTTATATAGGCCCAAAAAGCCAATCAGCAAAATGGAATTGCCCACCACCCAAAACAACAACAGTAATACATATAAATACAAAATACAATAACATACATTGTACAAAAAAATAGGTAATGTATACAGAACATCATTTTTAAAAAAAGACAAATGTAATCATGACGCAGTATAAAGAAAATAGAACCTATCACAACCAATCATCAGATGGCATCCTCTGTTGTCCTAACAACCCCCGACCAATAGATCACAAGCTAGCAACTGGTATTATCAGTAAAGCCACACATAGCCAATTACAGCACCTCCTTGAAATCGGCGCCAAATTCAATAGCCTATAGTAGATAACAACACATTACCTAATGCTCCCAGCATTCCCGAATCCCCATCAATCTAACAGAAGCGATAAAAGACGTCAGAGCCTTGGCATCGACAATCGCGACCCAAGAGTCAAAATCCCGCGACACCACGTCATCAAACGCCCGCACATGCGCATCAGCGCACAGAGAACTCACAGGCGTCCACTCTATCCACAAACATCGCGATGTCCCGTCAAACAAATCTCGCGCCTGCGCAATCACGCATCGGGAATACCATGGTGACCACAATGTCAACCAAGTTTGCCGCGCCTGCGTAAAAGCGCGCAAAGTATGTAGCCCAATCCAAAGGGCGGTCACATAGCTAATGCCATTTAATCAACACAAGCCACAGCGTAAATTAGGTCGATGCAACAGCAATCTAGATATAATAACCTTGAAAAACCTATATATCCAAACACAGTTAGATTATAGTTAATTTATAGCAGTCGCCTGACCAATCGCCTAATCGCATCATAATGTCTATTTGACCCATAATGTAAACAGAAACTAGACCTGAGTGTTAAAAAACAATATAAAGTAACCCAATATACTAATTTTAGAGCCAAAAAAAACTTTATTATCATGTTCACATAAAAAAAAAGAAAAAAGGGGGAGGGGACAAAAAGGGGAGGAGGAAAAAGGGAGGGCAAGAGGGCATGGGGATAATCAATGTAATAAAACATCAATAGACCAACAAGTCTTCAGGGAAATTTAATCCCCATGTCCTCAAGTCATTCCACTGCTACATTCCTACAAAAACAAAAAAATAATTAAAATCAATCAACACTGTTAAAAACCAAAGGATGACACGTCAAGACTCATATGGATTATTTAGTGCAAATCTGCAGATTATAGTCAAGATTCAAACCTTTCGGTTGAAGAGTATCCAAGATCGAAATCCATCTCAGCTCTTTGTTTTTCAATAATAAAATCCTATCACCACCCCGCCTTGACAGTGGAACACCATCTATCACCCTAAATCTCAATTGATTCACAGAATGTCTACAATCCAAAAAATGCTTCGGTAATGGAAGCTCCAAAAGTTTTGTTCTAATTGTGCTCTTGTGTTTGCTAATCCGTGCCCGAATTTCCATGGTAATTTCCCCTATATATGTTAGCCCACACGGGCAAACAATCATGTAAATAACAAAACTAGAGGAACACGTAAATCTTTCCTTAATCAGGAATTTTTTTCCGGTATGTGGATGAAAAAAACAATCCCCTTTGATCATATTCCCACAGCAAGCACATCCCAAACATGGAAAATTACCCACAGTCAAAGGACCCAATCTCAATTGTCGCAACATTTTACTAGATCCCACATCAGCCTTGACCAATTTATCACGTAAATTCCGTCCACGTCGATAGGAAGCAATAGGTCTAATAGTAAACTCAGGGATTTCAGGTAATCCCCTATGCAATACATCCCATTGTTTATTTAAAATCCCAATGATCCTATCACTAACTGGACAGCAAGTGGATACAAAAGGAACCCGTTTGACTGGTAACTTATCACGTCTCCGAGAAATATCGTCAACTGCCAAATTCATGGCCCTATTCTTGAATCTTTTGACCTGTCTTCCTGGATATCCCCTGTTGGTAAATTTTTCACACATTTCATCAAGTCTATCATTTAACTTATCCTCATCCTTGACTATTCTACGTACTCGTAGCATCTGACTCCAGGGCAAAGACTCCACCATCTTCCTTGGATGATTACTGCTAAAAAGCAGAAGGCTGTTCCTGTCAGTTTCTTTAACATAAAGATCTGTACACAATACATTCCCTTCCTTATATACCAATGTGTCCAAAAATTGGACTTGAGTAGAAGATTGTGTCAAAGTAAACTTCAATTCTGGATATACCCCATTTAGCTCAATGTGAAAATTACATAAATCTTCAAAACTCCCATCCCAAATGCAAAAGACGTCGTCGATGTAGCGCCACCAGGCCCGAACGTGGCCCCAGAAGTTGGATTTGTACACATAATGATCCTCAAATACCGCCATATAGATGTTTGCATAAGTGGGGGCCACATTGGACCCCATGGCGGTACCCCTAATCTGCAGGTAATAATCATCCCCAAAAAGAAAATAATTCTTCCTGAGGATGAAACCTAACAGAGTGAGAATCATCTGTGCACACTCAGGGGCCACGTCAGAGCCTGATAACACCACACCGACAGCCTCCAACCCTTTGTCATGCTGGATTGATGTATATAATGAGGTTACGTCAAATGAGACTAATAATGTATCAGAGTCAACCTGCACATCCTTAATTTTGTTCAAAAAATCATTGGTATCCATAATAAAGGAACGTGCTGATGTAGCAAACCTCCGTAAGACTTTATCCAAAAAAATAGCCACTTTATTAAAAAGTGAACCCCTCCCGGATACAATAGGACGTCCGGGAGGGTTATAAAGATCCTTGTGGATCTTTGGCAAAGTGTACAGAATTGGTGTAATCGGAGTATCAATAATCAAAAAGTCATGTAACTTCTGGTCAATCAACCCATCAGCATAGGCCCCATCAACCAGGGAACGTAACTCACTAAGAAACCGGGAAGTGGGGTCACAAGTCAATTTAAGGTAAACATCCTCATCTGAAAACTGTTGTAAAATCTCAGCCTTATATTTGTTAGTATCCATCACAACCACCGCTCCACCTTTGTCAGCATTTTTGATTGTAATAGCCTTATTATTCGATAGCTCCTGAAGAGCCTGTTTTTCAGCTAAACTGAGGTTATGTTTACCAAAATGACGCTTATTTCTTCTCAACTGTGCAACATCCCTTTCAACCAACTGAATGCATGATTCCACGAAATTATTCTTGGCCGGTGGTTGAAAATTACTCCTAGAGTACAAACCTACACCATGTAGAGTAAATGCCGCCGAATCACCAACTGATGAGAAATCAGATTTTATCTGCTGCCCTGCAAAAAAAGAGGTTAACCGAAGTCTCCTAAAGAAAGAAAAAAGGTCACATTCAATCTCGAACCAATCGGGAGAATTCATAGGACAAAATGAGAATCCCTTAGATAAAATGTCAAAATCAGCTTTGGATAACTCACAAGAGGAGATATTAACCACCAGATTATCATGTATCACAGGCCCTTCCGTCTCCCCTCCATATTGCGAGTCCTCATTGAGGGATTGTAACTCTTTCCCTGCTTCTGCAGATCTCTTCTTGCGCCCATGTTTCCTACCACCTCGCCGGATCCTTCTTTTGCCATTGTTAAGTCGGAATTGTCCTTCCCTAAAAAAACAAAGGAAGAAGAGGAAGCACCCATATTTGTATCATCCGTAGAGTCCGACTCAGCTGTTGTGAAACCGAAATTACGATATTGTCTCTCTTGTGGTCTTCTGCGTTTACGCATCTATGTTGGTCTCTCCTTATTCTTAAATAAAAAAGATCCTTCATTCCTATGCCATGAAAAAATACGTCCCGATTTATAGTCCTCAGCATCACGGAACCACTTCGTTCTCTTAGTCTTTTCAATGTCAGCACGATGTTTTAATAATTTCTCATCCAACTGGGTCTTGGCAGTATCCATCTCTTGTAGAGTCATCTGAGATGTAAGCTGTAGTTCAAGATCAGTGATTGATTTCCTGATAGTCTCCATCTCTAGTCGAAGAAACTCAATATTAAGAAGCATTAAGTCAAAAGCATACTTGTTAGTAATGGACTCAAAACGACTACAAAACATTGCATTGTCCGCAAGCAAAGTCGGACGTAAATGCGGTCTTAACCCACGTGGTATTCTATGTGCTTTATAGTATTCACATAACGTTGTACTATGTAGCTCAAAGGAAATGAGTTTCCTCTTCTCATTTTCATAATTCCTATTGAGCATGTCAGTAGTCGGTTTATTCAAAAACGACATATCTGTCTGGGATCCAGATAGAATCCGTACTGCATCATCCTCAGTGTATGAAAAAGTCATGGCATTATCCAGCTCACCCACCTCTGGATTAGAAGGTTCCATTGGTAGATCCGGTGCCCGTAAGCCAGGGTCCAAATAATCACATAAGGAAGAAATTGGCAAACAACACTTGCAGGATCAAGGGGATGCACGCTCACCGTCCAGAGACCCGACAGGACCACAGGAATTCCAATAAAGCGAAGAGGAGCAGCATCCAATCCAGGTGAGAAATATATAAATTTATTCAGCCATGATAAAATGCAACGTTTCAACCACCAAGTGGTCTTTTTCAAGCATACACAGTAATGGAAAGGGCGGTCCTTATATAGGCCCAAAAAGCCAATCAGCAAAATGGAATTGCCCACCACCCAAAACAACAACAGTAATACATATAAATACAAAATACAATAACATAAAAATAGGTAATGTATACAGAACATCATTTTTAAAAAAAGACAAATGTAATCATGACGCAGTATAAAGAAAATAGAACCAATCACATCCCTATCACAACCAATCATCAGATGGCATCCTCTGTTGTCCTAACAACCCCCGACCAATAGATCACAAGCTAGCAACTGGTATTATCAGTAAAGCCACACATAGCCAATTACAGCACCTCCTTGAAATCGGCGCCAAATTCAATAGCCTATAGTAGATAACAACACATTACCTAATGCTCCCAGCATTCCCGAATCCCCATCAATCTAACAGAAGCGATAAAAGACGTCAGAGCCTTGGCATCGACAATCGCGACCCAAGAGTCAAAATCCCGCGACACCACGTCATCAAACGCCCGCACATGCGCATCAGCGCACAGAGAACTCACAGGCGTCCACTCTATCCACAAACATCGCGATGTCCCGTCAAACAAATCTCGCGCCTGCGCAATCACGCATCGGGAATACCATGGTGACCACAATGTCAACCAAGTTTGCCGCGCCTGCGTAAAAGCGCGCAAAGTATATAGCCCAATCCAAAGGGCGGTCACATAGCTAATGCCATTTAATCAACACAAGCCACAGCGTAAATTAGGTCGATGCAACAGCAATCTAGATATAATAACCTTGAAAAACCTATATATCCAAACACAGTTAGATTATAGTTAATTTATAGCAGTCGCCTGACCAATCGCCTAATCGCATCATAATGTCTATTTGACCCATAATGTAAACAGAAACTAGACCTGAGTGTTAAAAAACAATATAAAGTAACCCAATATACTAAGTTTAGAGCCAAAAAAAACTTTATTATCATGTTCACATAAAAAAAAGAAAAAAGGGGGAGGGGACAAAAAGGGGAGGAGGAAAAAGGGAGGGCAAGAGGGCATGGGGATAATCAATGTAATAAAACATCAATAGACCAACAAGTCTTCAGGGAAATTTAATCCCCATGTCCTCAAGTCATTCCACTGCTACATTCCTACAAAAACAAAAAAATAATTAAAATCAATCAACACTGTTAAAAACCAAAGGATGACACGTCAAGACTCATATGGATTATTTAGTGCAAATATGCAGATTATAGTCAAGATTCAAACCTTTCGGTTGAAGAGTATCCAAGATCGAAATCCATCTCAGCTCTTTCTTTTTCAATAATAAAATCCTATCACCACCCCGCCTTGACAGTGGAACACCATCTATCACCCTAAATCTCAAGTGATTCACAGAATGTCTACAATCCAAAAAATGCTTCGGTAATGGAAGCTCCAAAAGTTTTGTTCTAATTGTGCTCTTGTGTTTGCTAATCCGTGCCCGAATTTCCATGGTAGTTTCCCCTATATATGTTAGCCCACACGGGCAAACAATCATGTAAATAACAAAACTAGAGGAACACGTAAATCTTTCCTTAATCAGGAATTTTTTTCCGGTATGTGGATGAAAAAAACAATCCCCTTTGATCATATTCCCACAGCAAGCACATCCCAAACATGGAAAATTACCCACAGTCAAAGGACCCAATGTCAATTGTCGCAACATTTTACTAGATCCCACATCAGCCTTGAACAATTTATCACGTAAATTCCGTCCACGTCGATAGGAAGCAATAGGTCTAATAGTAAACTCAGGGATTTCAGGTAATCCCCTATGCAATACATCCCAATGTTTATTTAAAATCCCAATGATCCTATCACTAACTGGACAGTAAGTGGATACAAAAGGAACCCGTTTGACTGGTAACTTATCACGTCTCCGAGAGGAAGTATGAAAATGAGAAGAGGAAACTCATTTCCTTTGAGCTACATAGTACAACGTTATGTGAATACTATAAAGCACATAGAATACCACGTGGGTTAAGACCGCATTTACGTCCGACTTTGCTTGCGGACAATGCAATGTTTTGTAGTCGTTTTGAGTCCATTACTAACAAGTATGCTTTTGACTTAATGCTTCTTAATATTGAGTTTCTTCGATTAGAGATGGAGACTATCAGGAAATCAATCACTGATCTTGAACTACAGCTTACATCTCAGATGACTCTACAAGAGATGGATACTGCCAAGACCCAGTTGGATGAGAAATTATTAAAACATCGTGCTGACATTGAAAAGACTAAGAGAACGAAGTGGTTCCGTGATGCTGAGGACTATAAATCGGGACGTATTTTTTCATGGCATAGGAATGAAGGATCTTTTTTATTTAAGAATAAGGAGAGACCAACACAGATGCGTAAACGCAGAAGACCACAAGAGAGACAATATCGTAATTTCGGTTTCACAACAGCTGAGTCGGACTCTACGGATGATACAAATATGGGTGCTTCCTCTTCTTCCTTTGTTTTTTTAGGGAAGGACAATTCCGACTTAACAATGGCAAAAGAAGGATCCGGCGAGGTGGTAGGAAACATGGGCGCAAGAAGAGATCTGCAGAAGCAGGGAAAGAGTTACAATCCCTCAATGAGGACTCGCAATATGGAGGGGAGACGGAAGGGCCTGTGATACATGATAATCTGGTGGTTAATATCTCCTCTTGTGAGTTATCCAAAGCTGATTTTGACATTTTATCTAAGGGATTCTCATTTTGTCCTATGAATTCTCCCGATTGGTTCGAGATTGAATGTGACCTTTTTTCATTCTTTAGGAGACTTCGGTTAACCTCTTTTTTTGCAGGGCAGCAGATAAAATCTGATTTCTCATCTGTTGGTGATTCGGCGGCATTTACTCTACATGGTGTAGGTTTGTACTCTAGGAGTAATTTTCAACCACCGGCCAAGAATAATTTCGTGGAATCATACGTTGAGTTGGTTGAAAGGGATGTTGCACAGTTGAGAAGAAATAACCGTCATTTTGGTAAACATAACCTCAGTTTAGCTGAAAAACAGGCTCTTCAGGAGCTATCGAATAATAAGGCTATTACAATCAAAAATGCTGACAAAGGTGGAGCGGTGGTTGTGATGGATACTAACAAATATAAGGCTGAGATTTTACAACAGTTGTCAGATGAGGATGTTTACCTTAAATTGACTTGTGACCCCACTTCCCGGTTTCTTAGTGAGTTACGTTCCCTGGTTGATGGGGCCTATGCTGATGGGTTGATTGACCAGAAGTTACATGACTTTTTGATTATTGATATTCCGATAACACCAATTCTGTACACTTTGCCAAAGATCCACAAGGATCTTTATAACCCTCCCGGACGCCCTATTGTATCCGAGAGGGGTTCACTTTTTAATAAAGTGGCTATTTTTTTGGATAAAGTCTTACGGAGGTTTGCTACATCAGCATGTTCCTTTATTATGGATACCAATGATTTTTTGAACAAAATTAAGGATGTGCAGGTTGACTCTGATACATTATTAGTCTCATTTGATGTAACCTCATTATATACATCAATCCAGCATGACAAAGGGTTGGAGGCTGTCGGTGTGGTGTTATCAGGCTCTGACGTGGCCCCTGAGTGTGCACAGATGATTCTCACTCTGTTAGGTTTCATCCTCAGGAAGAATTATTTTCTTTTTGGGGATGATTATTACCTGCAGATTAGGGGTACCACCATGGGGTCCAATGTGGCCCCCACTTATGCAAACATCTATATGGCGGTATTTGAGGATCATTATGTGTACAAATCCAACTTCTGGGGCCACGTTCGGGCCTGGTGGCGCTACATCGACGACGTCTTTTGCATTTGAGATGGGAGTTTTGAAGATTTATGTAATTTTCACATTGAGCTAAATGGGGTATATCCAGAATTGAAGTTTACTTTGACATAATCTTCTACTCAAGTCCAATTTTTGGACACATTGGTATATAAGGAAGGGAATGTATTGTGTACAGATCTTTATGTTAAAGAAACTGACAGGAACAGCCTTCTGCTTTTTAGCAGTAATCATCCAAGGAAGATGGTGGAGTCTTTGCCCTGGAGTCAGATGCTACGAGTACGTAGAATAGTCAAGGATGAGGATAAGTTAAATGATAGACTTGATGAAATGTGTGAAAAATTTACCAACAGGGGATATCCAGGAAGACAGGTCAAAAGATTCAAGAATAGGGCCATGAATTTGGCAGTTGACGATATTTCTCGGAGACGTGATAAGTTACCAGTCAAACGGGTTCCTTTTGTATCCATTTACTGTCCAGTTAGTGATAGGATCATTGGGATTTTAAATAAACATTGGGATGTATTGCATAGGGGATTACCTGAAATCCCTGAGTTTACTATTAGACCTATTGCTTCCTATCGACGTGGACGGAATTTACGTGATAAATTGGTCAAGGCTGATGTGGGATCTAGTAAAATGTTGCGACAATTGAGATTGGGTCCTTTGACTGTGGGTAATTTTCCATGTTTGGGATGTGCTTGCTGTGGGAATATGATCAAAGGGGATTGTTTTTTTCATCCACATACCGGAAAAAAATTCCTGATTAAGGAAAGATTTACGTGTTCCTCTAGTTTTGTTATTTACATGATTGTTTGCCCGTGTGGGCTAACATATATAGGGGAAACTACCATGGAAATTCGGGCACGGATTAGCAAACACAAGAGCACAATTAGAACAAAACTTTTGGAGCTTCCATTACCGAAGCATTTTTTGGATTGTAGACATTCTGTGAATCAATTGAGATTTAGGGTGATAGATGGTGTTCCACTGTCAAGGCGGGGTGGTGATAGGATTTTATTATTGAAAAAGAAAGAGCTGAGATGGATTTCGATCTTGGATACTCTTCAACCGAAAGGATTGAATCTTGACTATAATCTGCAGATTTGCACTAAATAATCCATATGAGTCTTGACGTGTCATCCTTTGGTTTTTAACAGTGTTGATTGATTTTAATTATTTTTTTGTTTTTGTAGGAATGTAGCAGTGGAATGACTTGAGGACATGGGGATTAAATTTCCCTGAAGACTTGTTGGTCTATTGATGTTTTATTACATTGATTATCCCCATGCCCTCTTGCCCTCCCTTTTTCCTCCCCCCCTTTTTGTCCCCTCCCCCTTTTTTCTTTTTTTTATGTGAACATGATAATAAAGGTTTTTTTGGCTCTAAAATTAGTATATTGGGTTACTTTATATTGTTTTTTAACACTCAGGTCTAGTTTCTGTTTACATTATGGGTCAAATAGACATTATGATGCGATTAGGCGATTGGTCAGGCGACTGCTATAAATTAACTATAATCTAACTGTGTTTGGATATATAGGTTTTTCAAGGTTATTATATCTAGATTGCTGTTGCATCGACCTAATTTACACTGTGGCTTGTGTTGATTAAATGGCATTAGCTATGTGACCGCCCTTTGGATTGGGCTATATACTTTGCGCGCTTTTACGCAGGCGCGGCAAACTTGGTTGACATTGTGGTCACCATGGTATTCCCGATGCGTGATTGCGCAGGCGCGAGATTTGTTTGACGGGACATCGCGATGTTTGTGGATAGAGTGGACGCCTGTGAGTTCTCTGTGCGCTGATGCGCATGTGTGGGCGTTTGATGACGTGGTGTCGCGGGATTTTGACTCTTGGGTCGCGATTGTCGATGCCAAGGCTCTGACGTCTTTTATCGCTTCTGTTAGATTGATGGGGATTCGGGAATGCTGGGAGCATTAGGTAATGTATTGTTATCTACTATAGGCTATTGAATTTGGCGCCGATTTCAAGGAGGTGCTGTAATTGGCTATGTGTGGCTTTACTGATAATACCAGTTGCTAGCTTGTGATCTATTGGTCGGGGGTTGTTAGGACAACAGAGGATGCCATCTGATGATTGGTTGTGATAGGGATGTGATTGGTTCTATTTTCTTTATACTGCGTCATGATTACATTTGTCTTTTTTTAAAAATGATGTTCTGTATACATTACCTATTTTTTTGTACAATGTATGTTATTGTATTTTGTATTTATATGTATTACTGTTGTTGTTTTGGGTGGTGGGCAATTCCATTTTGCTGATTGGCTTTTTGGGCCTATATAAGGACCGCCCTTTCCATTACTGTGTATGCTTGAAAAAGACCACTTGGTGGTTGAAACGTTGCATTTTATCATGGCTGAATAAAGTTATATATTTCTCACCTGGATTGGATGCTGCTCCTCTTCGCTTTATTGGAATTCCTGTGGTCCTGTCGGGTCTCTGGACGGTGAGCGTGCATCCCCTTGATCCTGCAAGTGCTGTTTGCCATTTTCTTCCTTGGGTAATCATTAAAGTCTAAAACATATTACAGTTTTTTTTATGAGCAATCAAAAAGTGATAATATTTATGTTATCTGTCTGACTATGCTGGGCATCCATGAAGTAGTACTGCCGCTAATGGAGTGCATTATTGAAGGCTTCACAGCACCCAGTTTCATTTCACCTCGTCACCTGGCGTCAGAATCATACTTGAGACCCTTTTTTCAGGAGGGGGGTATAATCTAAGTGTTCATATCTGTCACTTACGCTGTTGATCCAGGAGATGTAAGAGGAGACCTTGGTAAACACGGATGGTTTCTGGAAGTAGTTGCATCCAAGAGAAGATCCAAAGCTGACAATACCATGGACCTCATACACACCACCGACAGAGCAGTTGAGGGGTCCACCAGAATCACCCTAATGTGCAGAGATGAAGAAGCATAATCCTCAATGGATATTTTACTCTATTTTGTGCATAGTTTTATAGTATAATTATTTCTGATGTAGGCTAAACATGAATATTATGGAGAGTTCTACATAAAAAAGAGAATTGTATGCAAATACAACTTACATTGCAGGAAGCCTTGACTCCATCTCCACCAGCACAGATCATGGTTGTCTTGACAGTGCTGCCCTACCAGGAGCTGAGAGAGCAGGTTCCGTGGGCAACGACGGGAGGAGTGGCTTGTTGGAGAATACTGGGAGATGATCCACCAGCTGCATAGAGATTATAGTCCCTTGTAGTAATTGTTATTTACTGTAGGTTACATTAAGGCAGGAGCAAATGTTCTAAATTGAACCCCCCCAACAAAAAAAAATTAGCATTCGGCAGCATCACAGAAGAGGATATCACTCAGCTTTGCAGCCTTTACAAAGTATAAAGCCCTAAATTCCCCTTTCATTGCACCTATAAAGTATGATGCCATCAAAAGTGCCCCACAAACACTGTATGATACCCCCACAGTGAATTGCTCCACACGCACAGCATGATGACCAGATGTAAACCACCTAAACTCCTCCAGCAAAGTATGATGACCCCAATGCAGTATGATCCCCTAACTTTGACCCCCACATAGTCTTCCAAGTAGTAAGATGGGCTTACATACAGTTTTATTGCCTCACACTTCAGTGGCGCCCCTGAGGCTCAGTCGCCACAGAGGTACTGCACCTCCTCCTGAGGTGTGGTATCCCACCATCCAGGTAAGATGGAGACTCCTGACCACGCTCCAACACCTGCACCCCACACCACAAAGTAGTGTAGCAAATGTCATGTCCGCCATGTCTGTTATGTCCGCCATGTCTTTTTTGCCTCATGACTAGTGTTGAGCATTCCGATACCGCAAGTATCGGGTATCGGCCGATACTTGCTGTATCGGAATTCCGATACCGACTTCTGATATTTTTTCAATATCGGAATTCGGCATCGGAATCGGAAGTTCAAAGTTGATTGACGGCCTGACGTCATCATGATGCGCGGTGTGTGCGCATCATGATGCGCCGTCATTTCGGGCCTTCCGGGGGTCTCTGCCGGCCTGCCGGGGGGCTGTGTGGACTGCCCAGGGTCGGTACCGGCCTGCCGGGGGGCTGTGCCGGCCTGCCGGTGGTCTGTGCACCCTGTGGGGGTCTGTACCGGCCTGCCGGTGGTCTGTGCACCCTGTGGGGGTCTGTACCAGCCTGCCGGGGGGCTGTGCCGGCCTGCCGGGGGGCTGTGCTGATGTCCGGGGGTCTGTGCAAGCATCGTCCGATGGGACTACAAGTCCCATCTGGCGATGCCTGCTACCATGACAGTGATTGACACATTAGCCAATGATGGGACAGTAGTAGTCCCATCATCCGGCTAATGTGTTAAATGTTAAAAAAAAAAAAAAAATACTACATACATACTACATGCTACATACATACTACATATATACTACATGCATGCTACATACATACTACATGCTACATACATACTACATATATACTACATGCATGCTACATACATACTACATGCTACATACATACTACATATATACTACATGCATGCTACATACATACTACATGCTACATACATACTACATATATACTACATACATACTACATACATGCTACATACATGCTACATACATACTGCATGCTACATACATACTACATACATACTACATACATACTACATACATACTACATGCATGCTACATACATACTACATACATACATACTACATGCATGCTACATACATACTACATGCATGCTACATGCATGCTACATACATACTACATGCTACATACATACCACATACATACTACATACATACTACATACATACTACATGCTACATACATACTACATATATACTACATGCATGCTACATACATACTACATGCTACATACATACCACATACATACTACATACATGCTACATACATACTACATACATACTACATACATACTACATGCATGCTACATACATACTACATACATACTACATGCATGCTACATACATACTACATGCATGCTACATGCATGCTACATACATACTACATGCTACATACATACCACATACATACTACATACATACTACATACATACTACATGCTACATACATACTACATATATACTACATGCATGCTACATACATACTACATGCTACATACATACCACATACATACTACATACATGCTACATGCTACATACATACTACATACATACTACATACATACTACATGCATGCTACATACATACTACATACATACTACATACATACTACATGCATGCTACATACATACTACATGCATGCTACATACATACTACATGCATGCTACATGCATGCTACATACATACTACATGCTACATACATACCACATACATACTACATACATGCTACATGCTACATACATACTACATATATACTACATGCATGCTACATACATACTACATATATACTACATGCATGCTACATACATACTGCATGCTACATGCATGCTACATACATACTACATACATACTACATGCTACATACATACCACATATATACTACATACATACAATACATTCATACAATACATACATAGACATACAGTACATATAACATAGAGTTAACATACTTACCAATACTTGTCACATTGTTCCCCGAAGCCATTGTCTTTTCCGGAATAAATATTAACATAACAAACCACAAAAATACTCACCACGATCCGAAGCAGTCCACGAGTGTGTCCCACGACGATCTTGGGTAGAGAACTGCAGCATCAGATGATGCTGCCGTTCTCTACGGGCTGCAGGAATCCAATGACGGAAGGTAGGTATCCTTCCGCACTGTATTCCTCCGCCACTTAAAAAAAAAGTCCCTAGTCTCACTTTATGCCATTGCTGTGTGGGAATTTCCCACGCAGCAATGGCATAAAGTGAGACTAGGGACTTTTTTTTTTTTAAGTGGCGGAGGAATACAGTGCGGAAGGATACCTACCTTCCGTCATTGGATTCCTGCAGCCCGTAGAGAACGGCAGTATCATCTGATGCTGCAGTTCTCTACCCAAGATCGTCGTGGGACACACTCGTGGACTGCTTCGGATCGTGGGTGAGTATTTTTGTGGTTTGTTATGTTAATATTTATTCCGGAAAAGACAATGGCTTCGGGGAACAATGTGACAAGTATTGGTAAGTATGTTACTCTATGTTATATGTACTGTATGTCTATGTATGTATTGTATGAATGTATTGTATGTATGTAGTATATATGTGGTATGTATGTAGCATGTATTATGTATGTAGTATGTATGTAGCATGCATGTAGCATGCAGTATGTATGTAGCATGCATGTAGTATATATGTAGTATGTATGTAGCATGTATGTAGTATGTATGTGGTATGTATGTAGCATGTAGTATGTATGTAGCATGCATGTAGTATATATGTAGTATGTATGTAGCATGCAGTATGTATGTAGTATGTATGTAGTATGTATGTGGTATGTATGTAGCATGTAGTATGTATGTAGCATGCATGTAGCATGCATGTAGTATGTATGTAGCATGCATGTAGTATGTATGTAGTATGTATGTAGTATGCATGTAGTATGTATGTAGTATGTATGTAGTATGTATGTGGTATGTATGTAGCATGTAGTATGTATGTAGCATGCATGTAGCATGCATGTAGCATGCATGTAGTATGTATGTAGTATGTATGTAGCATGCAGTATGTATGTAGCATGCATGTAGCATGCATGTAGTATGTATGTAGTATGTATGTAGCATGCAGTATGTATGTAGTATGTATGTAGCATGCAGTATGTATGTAGCATGTATGTAGCATGTATGTAGTATGTATGTAGTATATATGTAGTATGTATGTAGCATGTAGTATGTATGTAGCATGTAGTATGTATGTAGCATGCATGTAGTATATATGTAGTATGTATGTAGCATGTAGTATGTATGTAGCATGTAGTATGTATGTAGCATGTAGTATGTATGTAGCATGTAGTATGTATGTAGCATGCATGTAGTATGTATGTAGTATTTTTTTTTTTTTTTAACATTTAACACATTAGCCGGATGATGGGACTACTTCTGTCCCATCATTGGCTAATGTGTCAATCACTGTCATGGTAGCAGGCATCGCCCGATGGGACTTGTAGTCCCATTGGACGATGCCTGCACAGACCCCCGAAGCCTGCACAGACCACCGGCAGGCCGGCACAGCCCCCCGGCAGGCCGGCACAGCCCCCCGGAGCCTGCACAGACCACCGGCAGGCCGGCACAGCCCACCGGAGCCTGCACAGACCACCGGCAGGCCGGCACTGCCCCCTGGCAGGCCGGCACAGACCACCGGAGCCTGCACAGACCCCCTGGCAGGCCGGCACAGCCCCCCGAAAGGCCCGTACAGACCCCAGAGAGGCTGTACAAGGCAAAAACAGGGTTTTTCTTATTCCGATACCGGAAGTCCCATAGACTTGAATGGGACTTCCGGTATCAGAATCGGCGATACCGATACTTTTTTTAAAGATCGGCCGATCCATTCCGATCCGATACTTTGAAGTATCGGACGGGATCGCTCAACTCTACTCATGACCCTGGGAGCGGTGTGCACGCGCATCTCATGTCTGCTATCCTGCATGTTCCCTAGAGCAGTGTGCACACTCACCTCATGACTGTTGAGCTGCGGGATGCCTGTGTTTCTGCTCTGCCTTCTGTGATCGTCTCGTCATGTCTAGAACCCCTGATCATGTGTCCTTCCTATATTCCAGCACAGGCTGGTTCTGCATTCATCTCTGCATGTCTGGAACTCTGATCATGTGACCTGCCTAGGTTTCAGCACTGGTTCTGCAATCATCTCTGCATGTCTGGAACTCTGATCATGTGACCTGCCTAGGTTTCAGCACTGGTTCTGCAATAATCCCTGCATGTCTGGAATCCTGATCATGTGACTGCTCCCTGTGATCCTGGAGGATCTGTACTGGAAGTTCTCCCCTGGTCTGACCCGGAAGTGGAGGTGCTATGCCCTATATCAGACCGCCCCTTCCTATGCTCAGGGCCTGAGTATTGTGTTGCTTCCCTGCATGGCTGCTTGGTCTGCGGGGTTGCTCCCTCTATTCTGTGCCCTTGCACTTTGCTCTTTCGTGCGTCTCTGCACACGCCCCGTGCTCGTACTTCGTCTCTTGTCCCGTGCTTTGTCTTATGTTTGTCCGTTGTGACATGTTCATCCTTGTCCTGCTTGGACTTGTAGTCCTTCTGTTATTCTCTGCCTTGCCTGTTTCTGCCATGTCTTGCCTTCGCTATGCTCTGCCTTGTGTTTTCTCCTCTGTTCTCTGTCTCTGCCTGTTACTCCTGCTCTCTGTTCTATGGTGCTCTCTAGTACGTTCCCTGGCTAGTCCCAAGGCTTTACCTCGGCCCGACTCTGGGCTTCGACCTACGCACCACTGCTAGCCCTGTTCCTGCTCTGACCTGATTCTGTGTTTCTGCCTATGCTTCCGTTCCTGGTTCTGTACTCTGCCTAAGCTCTGCCTAGTTTCGTGCCTTGCTTTGCCTTGTTGCTTCGTGTGCCCTTTGCATGCGCCTGGCCTTCCTAGCCTCCTGTTTGTGCCTCAGCCGTGCCCGCCCTAGCCGTGCCCGCCTGCTTGCGCCTCAGCCGTGCTCATCGGTCAGTGACAGCTGTGTCGCCTGCCATGCCTCAGCCGGGTTCGCTGGAGTCCTGCCCATCTGTCAGTGCCGCAGCCCGATCAGCTAGCCAGTGCCCCAGCCGTGCTCTCTGTGCTCCTTTGCACCTCACGCTGTTTCTGCACTGTGCTCTACGTGCTCTCTATAGCACGCGCAGGCCTCGCCTGCCCATGGCATACCTCCCCGTGCTTCAGTAAAAGTGCGCGCAGGCTTTGCCATGTCCCCTGTCGTGCCCTCTTGCACGCACAGGCCCTAACCCTGTCCTTGAACCCTGACCCTGGCTTGCCTCTCTGCACATGCAGGACTCTGCCTCGCCTGACCCTGGCATGCCTCTCTGCACGTGCAGGACTCTGCCTCGCCTGACCCTGGTGTGCCTCTCTGCACATGCAGGACTCTGCCTCGCCTGACCCTGGCGTGCCTTTCTGCACGCGCAGGACTCTGCCTCACCTGACCCTGGCGTGCCTCTCTGAATGCGCAGGACTCTGCCTCGCCTGACCCTGGCGTGCCTCTCTGAACGCGCAGGACTCTGCCTCGCCTGACCCTGGCGTGCCTCTCTGCACGTGTAGGGCTCTGCTTCACCTGACCCTGGCGTGCCTCTCTGAATGCGCAGGACTCTGCCTCGCCTGACCCTGGCATGCCTCTCTGCACGCGTAGGGCTCTGCCTCGTCTGACCCTGGCGTGCCTCTCTGCACGCACAGGACTCTGTCTTGCCTGACCCTGGCGTGTCCCTCTGCATGCACAGGCTTCTGTCCTTGAGTCTGACCCTGGTGTGTTCCTTAACACGCATCGTGTTGCTAACCTGTCTTGTCTTCTTGCATGGAACCCTGGTTTGCCTGCCGGATGCCCGGAACCTGCCGATCGCTGCCAGAGATCGTAAGCCTGATGACTGCGGCCTGATGTCCGGAGCTGATGTCCGCAGCCTGATGCCCTGATCATATCGATCGTTGCCAGATGTCCGGAGTCCGATGCCAGCATGCATTTGCCTACCATCTTGCACGTACCATGTCTTGGACCCTGGCGTGTCTCCTACGCATGCACCCTGCCTTGGACCCTGGCGTGTCTCCTAAGCACGCACCCTGCCTTGGACTCTGGCGTGTCCTAGCACGCATCCCTCTTAGGAACTCTGGTGTGATCCCTAACACGTACCCTGCCTTGGACCCTGGTATGTTTTCTACACGTGTTATGTCTGGAACATTTGGCGTGCCCTTGCATGCACCTTGCTGTGTTTCACCGTTTGTGCCCTGCACCTGATTCCTTGTTTATGCCTAGCATCTGAATAAAGTGTGTAACCACGTTTGCTGAAGAAACCCTGTGACTTTGCTTTGTGTTTTGTATCCTGTCCGTCCTGTTGCCAGACACTCAATAGTGTCTCCCTGAGCCGGCCGTCTGATCCAGCTGCTGTGGTGGCTCACCCCCTTGGTCTTGCCCCTGACACTCCCTGTATAGGGGGTGGATTCTCACTAGGTCAGCTCGCCCGAGGTGGGTGGGTGCCACGGCCCAGAGGGTCCACTCTAAAAAGGAAAACGACTCGGCGTAAGCTGACGCTCATCACAGCAAAGCACCTACGGCGGCTCCCTGCTTGGAGTATAGCAAAGCACCCATTGGTAGCTCCCTGCTTGGAACACGAAACGTGCTGGGAGGTGGGTGGAGCTAGTTTACAGTACAAGGAGTGGGAAGAGTTTAGGACAACAGTTAGTCAGTTGGTTGGAGAGCTAGAGAGAAGATCCCCGGAGAGAGGGATAGATGGATGGAAGTGCTGCAGCAGATCCCAGTGACCTGGGTCTGCTGGCATGGGAAAGGGAGAGAGAGCAACAAAGACTGAAAGCCTGATTCTCCATAGAAAGAAAGGATTAGTACGGAACGTGTGGAGTAAAAGAGAACAGAGGACGTGGGTTAGAAGAGAACCCTTCCTAGAAGTTCTAAGCGCAAGGCTCGGGCCCGGTCCCCGAGGTTGCATGGATACTAATGGTCCTGCAGCAGACACCAGAGGAATAGAAGTAGTGACCACTTTATTCCCACACGAGACTTGGGAGCACAACAGCAACTGGTGTTGTGAGTTCATTTTCCCCTTCGTCACTGAGGTCTGGTGAACTCCCTATTCTGGTAAAGGAAGGTAATGAGCCTGATTATCAGGCACCTGAGCCTAATGATGATGACTGGCTGAGTGGAGTCACGGACTGGATATAAGGCTGCCGACGCCCTTCTGCCCTGCGGGTGATTTCTCTGTGGACTTCTAGGAGACCAGTCTGATTCCTGCTCCTCTAAAGCTAAATTTTCTGCTTTTGCCTTTTAGCATTTGTGTTTTGTTTGCCTTGCTTTTCTGGATTCTGCCATTCCCTGCTGGGGCGAGCTGAATCTCCTTTTGCCGGTTGCTCTGTTTTCAGAATATTCCTGAGTACTGACATAGTCTTTTTGAAGCCTAGCGTCTTCAGGGCCTTTTTCACTGTCAGTCTGTTGGCTCTTATTTTCATAGGGTTTTTTCACGGATTGCAGACAGCAGCCTTCCTGTCCTTTCCTATCTAGTTAGCTTGGGCCCCGTCTTTGCTCAGTCTATCTTTCTGTCTGTGTTAGTGTTATTTCTTCTTGCTTCACCGTCATTATATGTTGGGGGCTGCCTTTTGCTATGGGGTCTGCTCTGGGGCAGTTTAGATTTCCATTTCTGTCTTTAGGCTATATAGTCCTCCGGCTGTGATCGAGGGGTCTAGGGCATCGTAGGGACCCCCCACGGCTACTGCTAGTTGTATTGATAGGTTCAGGGGTCTGCAATCCGATAGCTGCCAACTTCTCTGGTTTTCTGGACTTAGCTAGCATTTCTGTTTTTGCCTCCTACGGTGACTCATTCATAACAGAATCACCCGCCATACCGCAGATCCTAGGGTACTCAATAGCAGGAAAGAATTGTGTTTAAAAAAAAAAAAAAAAAAAAAGTGTGTATATTCTTTCCTCTATATCTCTGAGGCCGTAGGGGGAATTTTTTTTTCTCTCAATGGAGATAAAGCAATTGTCTGATCGTGTGGAGCAGCTCGCTGCGGAAGTGCGTGGAATTTCCGCCTACCTTGCTCGTTCGCATGCTGTTGAACCAAAGATCCCTACACCTGATGTATTTTTTGGGGATCGATCTAAATTTTTGAGTTTCAAAAATAATTGTAAATTATTTTTTGCCTTGAAGCCTAACTCGTCAGGGAGCTCCGCGCAGTAGGTTAAAATTGTCATCTCTTTGCTGCGTGGCGATCCCCAGGATTGGGCGTTTTCTTTGAAACCAGATGATCCTATTCTGACTAATGTGAATGCATTCTTTCAAGCCTTGGGGTTGTTGCATGACGAACCTAATGCTATTGATCAGGCTGAAAAGACCCTGTTTAGAAAGAACACCGTGAGCACAACTCAAGATGGTGCTAAGGTTAGGTTCCCAAACCGTTAAAGCAAAAAATATGAACCTAGCACTCAACTTAAAGGTATTTGTAAGGCGGTTTATTGTAGTACACGAAAAAAGACGTTTCGGTCAATGTGACCTTCTTCAGTTACGTGTGGTATATAGATTGTGTAGAGCTTATAGGCATCTATCAGAAAGGACGATGATGCTTTAGGCATTGAGGAGAATGATCTCTCTAAGGTAATGAGCTTGTCAGTATATAGGAGAGGGGCAAACGTGCCTCCAGATGCGGTGTCCACCGGTTTTTTCCACCTCTCCTCAGTCGCATGATGTCCCTGACTATTTGGCGGACTTTTATGATGTATTTAGTGAGAATGAGTCTGCATCTTTGCCTCCTCATAGGAGTTATGACTGTGCAATTGAACTGAGCCCGGGGTGTAAATTTCCCAAGGGTCGGCTCTTCAATTTATCTGTACCCGAGCACGAGGCCATGTGATCCTATATTAAGGAGGCGTTGGAGAAGGGTCATATTAGACCATCCTCTTCACCCTTAGGTGCCGTTTTTTTTTTTGTGGCCAAAAAGGATGGTTCTTTAAGGCCTTGTATTGATTATCGTGCCCTCAACAAAATTACTTTTAAATATCAGTATCCGTTACCCCTGATTTCGGATCTATTCTCTAGAGTTAGAGGTGCTTGCTGGTTTACCAAGCTTGACCTCAGGGGGGCGTATAATCTTATCCGCATTAAGCATGGGGATGAATGGAAGACGGCGTTTAATACTCCGGAGGGACATTTTGAGTACCTGGTGATGCCTTTTGGGCTCACTAATGCCCCTTCTGTCTTCCAGTGCTTCATGAACGATATTTTCCGAGACTTTGTCGATAAATTTTTGATTATCTATCTGGATGATATTTTGATCTTCTCCAAGGTTTGGGATTCTCATGTGGAACATATTCAGACTGTGTTCCGGATCTTGAGGGAGAATTCCCTGTATGTCAAAGGATCGAAATGCCTTTTTGGAGTACAGAGGATTTCATTTTTGGGATTTATTTTGTCTCCGTCAACTATTGAAATGGACCCGGCCAAGGTACAGGCCATTTATGATTGGGTTCAACCCACTTCTTTGAAGGCCCACCAGAAGTTTTTGGGTTTTGCAAATTTTTATTGGAAATTTATAGCAAAATTTTCTAGTATTGCCAAGCCATTGACTGATCTGACTAAGAAGGGTGCTGATGTGTTGAATTGGTCTCCGGAGGCTGTTGCTTCCTTTCAGGAGCTGAAGCGAAGATTTACCTCCGCCCCGGTTTTGCGGCAACCTGATGTCTCACTCCCGTTCCAGGTAGAGGTGGATGCTTCTGAGATTGGTGCAGGAGCTGTTTTGTCCTAAAAGGATCCTGTAACATCTAAAATGAATCCCTGTGCTTTCTTTTCCCGAAAGTTCTCTCCATCTGAACGTAACTATGATGTGGGGAATCAGGAACTGTTGGCCATGAAATGGGCACTTGAGGAGTGGAGACATTGGTTGGAGGGAGCTAAACATCAAGTTGTGGTCCTCACTGACCACAAGAATTTGATTTACCTGGAGTCGGCTAGACGCTTGAACCCTAGACAGGCTAGGTGGGCCTTGGTTTTTACACGTTTTGATTTTGTGGTCTCTTTTCTTCCTGGAACTAAGAATGTCAAGGCAGACGCCCTCTCTAGGAGCTTCTTTGCTGATTCTACTGTGGTGACCAAGCCTGCTACCATCTTAGGCGAAGGGGTAGTTCTTTCTGCCATCTCGCCCGATTTGAGACTTGCTCTGCAAGAGTTCCAGGAGGACAAACCTGAGCGTTGTCCCAGTGGAAAGTTGTATGTTCCTGACCAGTGGAAGAAGAGAGTGATGTCTGAAGTTCATTGCTCTGCATTGGCTGGTCATCCAGGTATTTTTGGTACTAGAGATCTGGTGAGTCGCTCTTTTTGGTGGCCCACCTTGTCTCATGATGTCAGGAATTTTGTGCAGTCCTGTGGGACGTGCTCCCGGTCTAAATCTTGTTCTCGCTCTAGTGGGTTGTTGATGCCTTTGCCGGTCCCCAGGAGGCCATGGACCCATATTTTAATGGATTTCATCTCTGATATGCCGGTCTCTCAAAGAATGACTGTTATTTGGGTGATTTGTGATAGGTTCTCTAAGATGGTTCATCTTGTACCACTCCCTAAGTTGCCGTCTTCCTCTGAGTTGGTGCCCCTGTTTTTGCAACAGGTGGTTCGCTTGCACGGGATTCCTGAGAACATTGTATCTGACAGAGGAGTTCAGTTTTTTGTCTAGATTTTGGAGGACTTTCTGTTCCAAGCTGGGAATTCAGTTGTCCTTCTCCTCTGCTTTTCACCCTCAGACCAATGGGCAGACAGAGAGAACAAACCAGACCTTGGAGTCGTATTTGAGATGTTTTATTTCCGCTGAACAGGATGATTGGGTTTCATTTTTGCCCTTGGCCGAATTTGCTTTAAATAATAGAGCTAGTTCTGCCACTTTGATGTCACCTTTTTTTTGTAACTTTGGGTTTCATCCTCGATTTTCTTCAGGGCAGGTGGAGCCTTCTGCCTGCCCAGGTGTTGACACTGTGGTGGAGAGAATGCACCAGATCTGGGACCAAGTGGTGGATAAGTTATCTCTCTCCCAGGAAAAGGCCCAGCGGTTTTCCAATCGACATAGGACCATTGGTCCCCAGTTTAAGATTGGTGATATGGTGTGGTTATCATCAAAAAATATAGCTATGAAGGTGGCTTCTCCTAAGTTTAAGCCTAGATTTATTGGACCTTACAAGATTTTGGAGATTATTAATCCGGTCTCTTTTCGTTTGGCTCTTCCTGTCACATTTAAAATTCATAATGTGTTCCATAAGTCCTTGTTGAAGAGGTTTGTTGAACCAGTTGTTCCTGGGGTGGCACCTCCGGACCCTGTATTGGTTGAAGGTAACATAAAATATGAGGTAGAGAAAATACTGGATTCCCGTCTGGCTAGATGGAGACTCCAGTATTTGGTTAAGTGGAAGGGTTATGGTCAGGAGGATAATTCCTGGGTCTCTGCCTCTGATATTCATGCCAAAAGATTGGTGCGTGCCTTTCATCGGGCTCACCCTGATCGCCCTGGTGGCGTGGTTGAGGGTTCGGTGACCCCTCCTCAAGGGGGAGGTACTGTTGTGAGTTCATTTTCCCCTTTGTGTTTTGTTTTTGTTTGCCTTGCTTTTCTGGATTCTGCCATTCCCTGCTGGGGTGAGCTGAATCTCCTTTTGCCGGTTGCTCTGTCTTCAGAATATTCCTGAGTACTGACATAGTCTTTTTGAAGCCTAGCGTCTTCAGGGCCTTTTTCACTGTCAGTCTGTTGGCTCTTATTTTCATAGGGTTTTTTCACGGATTGCAGACAGCAGCCTTCCTGTCCTTTCCTATCTAGATAGCTTGGGCCCCATCTTTGCTCAGTCTATCTTTCTGTCTGTGTTAGTGTTATTTCTTCTTGCTTCACCGTCATTATATGTTGGGGGCTGCCTATTGCTTTGGGGTCTGCTCTGGGGCAGTTTAGATTTCCCTTTCTGTCTTTAGGCTATATAGTCCTCCGGCTGTGATCGAGGGGTCTAGGGCATCGTAGGAACCCCCCACGGCTACTGCTAGTTGAGTTGATAGGTTCAGGGGTCTTCAATCCGATAGCTGCCAACTTCTCTGGTTTTCTGGACTTAGCTAGCATTTCTGTTTTTGCCTCCTACGGTGACTCATTCATAACAAACTGGATAGTGAGCCGGGACTTGTAGCAAGGAGTCCCCGAAGCAGGCTACAGCTGTCTGCCGTACAAGTAGCGTTCATAGTAACATCAGACAGGAGGAACTCCAGTGTAACTCAGTACTAGGAGTACTTCACTCAAAGGCGCTATAAGAGGAGATGTTCAGAAAGGCACATGTTGGCGGAGTGTTGGAAAGGAGTATTCCATCTGGCTTGGAGGTTGACTGAGTCCCTGACCCGGAGGACATGGCACGGAGGCAGGCACCTGTTTGCACAACAGACTGTGAGTAAAGCTTTGGAACTACATGCCCTGGTATCCTCCACTTATTCCTGCGCCAACCTGCCCAGCACCGCTACATCCCTTGCGCCTGACACTACCCAATCTATGTGTCACCTCACCTACTCTGCCCTGGGACTACAGCCCTGCCTGTGGAGGGCTATAACATCATTGCTACACCACACCATCAGTCCCTTGCCGAACACCACAGGTGGCGTCACAAACTATTCATTTCCACTACAAAAACCATTCAATCTCCCTTTTACTTGGGTGCCCAGGGCCACGGACCGGGTCACCGCTGCTGTGACAATCCCCTCTGAGAGACCGGCCCGGTACCTAGTACCCCACAGCCCTGGGAGGGCGACCCACTTCACCACACTGTATAATGGCCCCCCAAAGAGTGTAAAGGCCACCACACAGCCCTCCACACAGTATGATTGACCCCACACTAACCTACACACTGTACAATTTCTTGCATACAGTATAATGAGCCCTACATAGCCCTCCATAAAGTATAAAGGCTTCCATATAGCCCTCCAAATGTTATTATGACCCCCAAATAGCTCTCCAAATATTATAATGGCCCCCACATTGTCCTCCAAATATTATAATAGCAATTCATATATTATAATGGGACCCATAATCCTACATATATTATGTTGCACCCAATAGTCCTGCATACAGTAGATTGCACTCCCCGTAGTGCTCTATATAGCATAATGCACTCCCCATGGTGCTCCATATGGTATAATGTAACCCAATAGTCCTCCATATAGTATAACACACCCATAGTCCTCCATATACTATAATGCACCCCCATAGTGGACGTTCTGCACTGTTGATACATAATATGCAGATCCAGTATACACATTGATGCATTTCAAAGTTTTCACACTTCTTTCTCAGGACACAACCACATAAACACATATGTGACTATGTCCTGAGGAAGAAGTATGAAAATTTCAAAACGCATCTACTAATAAAACCGCAAACCTATCTATGTTTATCCTGGATCTGCATATTATCTACCAGCAACGCGGGGCATCCACATTTTTGTCCCATATACACACACACTATAGAACATAGTAGCCCTGGAGAGAGGTGACCGGGCAGAGAGTTAACATGCTTGTTCACTTTCCTTAGACCAAACATCCTCAGGAGAATGCTTAATTCCCTTGATATTTTAACTTTTTTTATAAAACTATTTAATGAGGCACAGTATAAAAAAACTAATTGGATGTATATTGCCAAAAAAAATCAACTCAATTCCAACCTATTGATGTAAAAAAAAAAAAAAATCACAAATGGATGTCATGAACATCCTCCTATGAAAACAAATAAAAGGTAATTTTAGAACATCAACATCAGACAAGACTCTTATTATATTTGGATTTTAAGGTGACAATTGTTCTGGTCTTGATCACAAAATTGTGTTTTTGGAAACTGTCAGTCTGTTGAGCAGCCAAAATGTTTTCCAGAGGTAATGGGAACTGAGCTAAAAGTGCAAATTGCACCATGTCAAAATGTGAGGTAAGACATGATGTGGATGTGAGGAAAATAACATCTGACTGTATTCAGCACATTGGCAAGCTGTGGTGGCAAACATGAGTTTTGCTAAAGTAGAATAATCTCCTTGTATAGAAACGATTGTGCAAAAAGGACTTACTGCTGGTTCTTCCCCATCCAGTATGATATAGAAGAGTTAATGGTTTGCCTTTATATCCCTTTAATTGCCTTTAAGACTTCAATTGCCTTTTGCCTAATATTGCTATGTATTATTCTTATGTAGACTACTAGTCTCTGTCTTCAAGGAAACTATACTTGTTATCATATTTGTTCTCAACAACATGTTCTGGGTACATTGTAAACAAGGTACGACCCTGAGGTGATGGTGGGGGCCAAATGAGCTCCATAGAGTCACATATTGCTGTAAATGGTATAAAACATTCCTTGTATTTCATTACGTCAGATAAAGTGATTTGACCACGGCTTGTGTGTTGAAGTCTCTTTGTCTCCAAGCGCTTGCAACAGAAAGGGCGAAAAACCTGGTAATTCGGACTCACTGGTGATCTGGCACAGCTGACTCTTGGTCAGAACAAAAGCAGCTACGACAGGTAACAACACAGTTGTAGTTGTGGGCCAGGGTAGAGCCACTTGCTGGCAGTGTAGCTGCTTTCACGGCACTGTTCAGGGTAGCGCTGGAGGCCAGCCACAGGATAGCAATGTCATAGGAGGAGGTGATCCATATGTATTTCTGCATATCATGGAGAGATTTTATGATTTTCGCTTATAAATGAAATAAAAAGTCCTGATCGGAGTCTCATCACTGGAAGTAAAGAAGACTAATGTGACAGCAAAACAATGAATTTCACTGGTACAGCTACGTGAATTAAGAAGTTAATGGCCCCTGTGTGGTCTGTATCGGTGACTGTACCACCTATTAATAATAATAGTAATAGTAACTATATTACAGATCTTATTATTAGCAGTAATAATATTAATAGTAATAATAATACAAAATGATTAACGCGTAACTGTTTTAATTTTTATTTCATAAATCGATAGTTCACATGAAAATAAGCAACTGTGTAATATATCTTATCAGAGAAATCTGCATCTTTCTCTGCCCGAATTGATCAGACATTATCAAAATTCTGAATTCTGAGGTCCAATCTGTGTTCAGTGAAGACAGACTCTCCCTTTACTGAGAGAGGAGATGGCGGCTGATACTGATTAGATCAGTGTTTCCCAAACTCCAGTCCTCACAGACCCCACAGGTCATGTTTTCAGGATTTCCATAGAGTTGCACAGGTGAGAGAATTCCTGATGCCTTGATGATACTTCCACCATCTGTGCAATAATAAGGAAATCCTGAAAACATGACCCGTGGGGTCCGTGAGGACAGGAGTTTGGGAAACACTGGATTAGATCCTATGTAGAAGGAAGGGAGAGACGGAAGGAGCTCTATGTCTATCACTTCCCTCCTCCATCTACACAGAATCTCATCATCTCTCAGTAATGGGACAGTGTATCGTCACTGAATACAGATTTTACCTCAGAAGAATTTTCATAATCACGGACCAATTCTGTGAGAGAAAAAAAGCAGGTTTTTCTGATAAGATCTATTACACAGTTTCAATGGTAACTACTATAGGCAGAGTCCAAAAAGCTTAACAAAAAGTGCAGCTCATGTGATGTAATGATTTTATGTATTTGGGAATTATTTGTTTAGGTACTTGTTGTTTAAGGCTTCATAATTCATGGAGTACGGCCTTCATTATTTTTTCTTTTTTTTGGGGGGGTTGTTGTATGTTAATATGAAATCTTTTAACTGTTGAGAATATTTTACTCAGCTGCAACATTGTTGGTGTTCCAGCTAGCGTGTTTCCTGATGGAAGAGATGGAAATGGTCTGTTCAGTGCCATCGTTAGCACTAAGACTGTGGTCTCCAAGAACCACACAGAATGAAACAGATCTGTTAGGAAAGACAAGATGGAAGAAGGTTACTCTATACTTCGTGGATGTACATTCAGTCATTTTGTTCAAGCAACAAGAAGCCTTGGAAAATCGCCTCTTGTGAGCAATAACGTATCGCTTACAGCAGATTCACTGGTTCCAGTCTCGCCTGTTTAATAACAAAGATGAACATAGAGGTGCAGAAAGTAATGTTGGCTTTTGTTTTCAACAAACATTTCAGTATAAAAAGGTCAGACCTGTGCTGACAACAGAACTGTGCAGAATAACCCAGGTGTCACATATTAGCTTGTGCATGGCTGCCATCAATCGCAGTCATTGATGGGTGACTTACAGTGAGTCCATTCATAGTGACTGGGTTGTGATTTTTATGTGATTTTCTGAAAATTGGGTCAAAATGTTACAGATTTGATATGTGGCCTTACTTTAAAGAATTATTCTTAAAGGGGCCTTCAGGTTTCGGAAAAAAAACCCTGTCCCCGGCTACAATTTGATTATAAAAAAGTTAACTGTCCTTTAGGATGTGTGCACACATTGCGGATTCTGCTGCGGTTTTTTCCGCCCAGATTTGTCTAAATCCGCAGGTAACCTGCGGTTTATCTGTGGATTTATTGCGGATTAGCCTGCGGTTTTCCCCTGCGGTTTGACACCTGTCATGGAGTAGGTGCTAACAGAGGCGTATCTAGGCTTCCTGGCACCCGGGGCAAGAATTTGGTTCGGCGCCCCCCAAGTACATATGCGACTTGCACAGTTAGTCATGTACCCACGAGCTGCTCTCCCTAATGCTCTCAATGTTCAGTAAAAAACTGAAAGCAGGATGAGAAGCTCGTTGTCACAGGACCATAACTATGAAAATCGCATATGAGTGAAGTGTCCATGTGATGACTACTGCAACCTGCAGAGCTGAATCCTGACATTGCAGCTTCTGAATTCTCACAACGAATGCACTGCACACTTTTAGGATTCTCCCTTGCCGATATACAGTCATGTCAGCACAAGTATGTGATTTATATACTTCTGGCCACATTCCAACTAGACGTGCCCGGCCTCGCTCCGTTCATTTTCATTGAGTGAGGCCACACATGTCTAGTCAGCATGTGACCGTATGTATGTAAATTACCGGCACGAGAGAATCCTGACAGCGTGCAGTGAGCACTGTGAGAATTCAGAAGTCTGCAGTCACATAGAATGTCTGCAGACTCAGCACAAACCTGGACAACCCCTATAATGTTCCTAACAAATAAAAACATGAGAATTAGTCAGTATCACAAATAATATTTACATCCAGGTACCTTATAGATGATGTCTCTGGAGTCGTTCTCCTTTTCTTCTTCTTGTCCAGACCCCATGATGAGTTTTCTCATCACCAGCCATCTCTGTAGACTTCCATCTTCTCTGGTCTTCTGCAGCAAATCTCCACACGATCCCCTTAAAGATAGAAGTGTCATTATAATGCTCCTAAATACAAATATCTGCAATATACTGTCACCTCACACTATTCCCTCCCTCACCATACTGTCTCCTCATATATTTACCCCCTCACTCTCTATACTGTCTGCTCACACATATCCCCGACTCCCCATACTGTGTCCACATACATTCACCCGTTCGCACCCCTTACTGTCTGCACCCATCCCCCATACTGTTTCCTCATACTCTTCATTTTGTGTCCTCAAATCTCCCCACACACATTAAATACCATCCCCACTCCAAATCTCCCCACACATTATGTACCCCACTCCAAATCCCCCCACACATTAACCCCCATCCCCACTCATTAACCCCTCCACACATTAACCCCCATCTCCACTCATTAATCCTCCCACTCAGTAACCCCCATCTCCACTAGTTAACTCCCACACTCATTAACCCCATCTCCACTCATTAACCCCCTAATCATTAACCCCCATCTCCACTCATTAACCCCCCACATTAACCCCCATCACCACATCAATCCCATCTCCACACATTAACCCCATCTCCACACATTAACCCCCATCCCCACTCATTAACCCCCATCTCCACTCATTAACCCCCATACATTAACCCCCATCCCCACATTAACCACCATCTCCATCCATTAACCCCCATCTCCACTCATTAACCCCCCAATCATTAACCCCCAATCATTAACCCCCATCTCCACTCATTAACCCCCCACATTAACCCCCATCACCACATCAATCCCATCTCCACACATTAACCCCCATCTCCACACATTAACCCCCATCTCCACACATTAACCCCCATCCCCACATTAATCCCATCTCCACTCATTAACCCCCATCCCCACATTAACCACCATCTCCATCCATTAACCCCCATCTCCACTCATTAACCCCCCACATTAACCCCCATCACCACATCAATCCCATCTCCACACATTAACCCCCATCTCCACACATTAACCCCCATCTCCACACATTAACCCCCATCCCCACATTAATCCCATCTCCACTCATTAACCCCCATCTCCACTCATTAACCCCCATACATTAACCCCCATCCCCACATTAACCCCCATCTCCACCCATTAACCCCCATCTCCACTCATTAACCCCCATCTCCACTCATTAACCCCCATACATTAACCCCCATCCCCACATTAACCACCATCTCCATCCATTAACCCCCATCTCCACTCATTAACCCCCATCTCCACTCATTAACCCCCATACATTAACCCCCATCCCCACATTAACCACCATCTCCATCCATTAACCCCCATCTCCACACATTAACCCCCATCTCCACACATTAACCCCCATCCCCACATTAATCCCATCTCCACTCATTAACCCCCATCCCCACATTAACCACCATCTCCATCCATTAACCCCCATCTCCACTCATTAACCCCCCACATTAACCCCCATCACCACATCAATCCCATCTCCACACATTAACCCCCATCTCCACACATTAACCCCCATCTCCACACATTAACCCCCATCCCCACATTAATCCCATCTCCACTCATTAACCCCCATCTCCACTCATTAACCCCCATACATTAACCCCCATCCCCACATTAACCCCCATCTCCACCCATTAACCCCCATCTCCACTCATTAACCCCCATCTCCACTCATTAACCCCCATACATTAACCCCCATCCCCACATTAACCACCATCTCCATCCATTAACCCCCATCTCCACTCATTAACCCCCTGGCC
Organism: Dendrobates tinctorius; assembly: GCF_039654945.1. Classification (NCBI taxonomy): domain Eukaryota; kingdom Metazoa; phylum Chordata; class Amphibia; order Anura; family Dendrobatidae; genus Dendrobates; species Dendrobates tinctorius. The sequence goes on along the minus strand of NW_027361719.1, from coordinate 6,990,055 downwards.
CCATCCCCACATTAACCCCCATCTCCACTCATGAACACCCCCCATCTCCTATCTTCGGTGGTTCTTCAGCTCCACAGAGGAGCACACTTACCACCAGCGTTCGCTCTGGGCGCCGGGGAGTGACGTCAGCAGCGTGATCACATGACCTGATCACTCTGCTGACGTCGCTCTGACTCTGCGGTCAGAGCTTCAATTGTACTGGATAGACGCCAGTACAATTGCTGCCTGGGAGTCGGCGCGGCCTCCTTCTCTGCGTCGGCTGTCAGCTTGACAGCCGACACAGAGAACCGCCGACTCTCAGGATGGGGGGCGGCAGAACGCAGCCGCGGGGCGGGAGACACAGCGGACCGCTGCATTAGGCGGCCGGGCGGCCCGACTGCGCCCCCCTGCTGCCTGTGCCCGGGGCAACTGCCCCGGCTGCCCCCCCCTGGATACGCCACTGGGTGCTAAACCACTGCGGAATCCGCACAAAGTAGTGACATGCTGCGGATTTAAATCCGCAGCAAATCCGCGAGGAAAAATCCGCAACGTGTGCACTGCGTTTTTCATTTTGCATAGACTTAAATGGTACTGTACAACGCAGTAGAAACTGCTGCGGATCCACAGGGCCAAATCCGCTGCGGATCCGCAGCAGAATCAGCAAGGTGTGCACACACCCTTACTCTCCCTCTCTGGTCCAGCACTGAGGCTACTGCTATGATGTCCGTCATTGTCTGCAGAGATGCAGCCAGTGGTTTGAACGTCTTTGTGCGGCTCTTTCTGTTAACTTACAGCCACTGACTCACTGATTGGCTGCAGTTCTGTCAATGTGAAGTCAGCGCTGCAGACAGTAGCATGCATAAATCAGGAGCAGTGGAGGAGACTCAGCGCTGGACCCGGGGATGGTAGGTAAAGGGATTTAAAAAAAACTGCAGTCAACAGATTGAGTTTTTTTTGCAAAAATACAAAGCCTAGACTATTTTAATTCTACCATCTGTATCATGACCCCATTACCTGGACCACTATCAGTTTTAACTTAAAGTTAATCATCTACCCATCGATTTATCTGATAATTCAATAAGACTGTATTAGAAAAGTGATGATTACCTGTCCACACAATGAGCAGCAGTCAACACACGGTTGGCACAGATGAGGGAGGCTCCGCAGGTGTGGTACCAGCTGCTGCCAGACAGATACTGGAGAGTTACCTGGAGGAAGCCGATAATACAGAATATTATCAATAATGATAAACCTTTCTTTTTAAAAAATCTTTTTTATTTTGCGATCAAATCTGATAACAGTTTACTTTGTGCATTTCTTTCAGAGTGTTATTAGATACTGGTCCATAAGACAGATTTGTAATGTGAATCACGGACATCAGAAGCTAGAGATCACTAAAAATGATGCTGTCAATTGCCCATGCTGCAGTGGTAATTCAATGGTCCCTGACGTTTCAGCAGACCTTTGCTTCTTAGATTGCCAATGTAAACACTTACAAATGGTTAATTTACTTTTAACATTAATAATGTTGATTTTTTAGCTGTGCTGATTCTAAAATGGTCACCATAACCCAGAATTTGCAGGGGATGGTGATAGAAGCAGGGTGAGTGATAACAGCCCTTGATTCATATCAGGGCAGAAAAGGAAGTAGTAGAAGTGACGGCAACCCCAGGGCCCCAAGGATGATCTATTTGAGAAACCCTTGCTTCATGGTAGAAGACTCAAATAGTCATCGGAAGTAAGAAGCAAAAAACAGACAAAAAGTTTGAGTAGAGAGGGAAGGGTAGGGACGTTTGAATTGAAGTATATTAGAAAAATGGTTAGATTATTAAAATAAATTTGACATACAGTATAAAATTCACTTGGTTTTGGACAACCCATTTACATAAGTTACTGATTATTTTTAAAGTTATCACCAGAATAGAAAATGTATACTTGATACATTTTATAAAAAATAAATAAACATTTTTTTATTGAGATGCTGAAGTCACAAATTAACTTATAGTAGAGATTTTCAGATTTTGTATCTATGGCAAACTTCCCTTGAACTCTGGCAGCTCAGTGTCATCAATTAGCCTTGTGGCAAATGATTATTAGTTTGGTGGGATCATGAAAAAGTTATTCTTTTTCCTCATCCTGTTCATACCTTAATAATCGCTAGATATATTCTTAATGCCTACCTGCCTTTTATTTTTTCAGTTTCTTAAAGGGACTCAGTGTTAGGGCTGTACTAAATTAAAATAAACTATAAAGCGCAATCGCAACCTGGGGTCCACTAGCGAACACACTGCATTATAAACACACAGAGCAAACGGGAAGCAGAGTACCAAGCTCTGCTAACCAGCAAGTGGCATTGGAAAATATAAATACCAAGCTCAGCTAACCACCAAACGGCATTGGAAAATATAAATACCAAGCTCAGCTAACCACCAAACGGCACTGGAAAATATATAAATACCAAGCTCAGCTAACCACCAAACGGCACTAAAAAATATAAATACCAAGCTCAGCTAACCACCAAACGGCACTGGAAAATATAAGTACCAGGCTTAGCTAACCACCAAATGGCACTAAAAAATATAAATAACCAGCAAGCGGCATTAGAAAATATAAATACCAAGCTCAGCTAACCACCAAACGGCATTGGAAAATATAAATACCAAGCTCAGCTAACCACCAAACGGCATTGGAAAATATAAATACCAAGCTCAGCTAACCACCAAACGGCACTGGAAAATATATAAATACCAAGCTCAGCTAACCACCAAACGGCACTAAAAAATATAAATACCAAGCTCAGCTAACCACCAAACGGCACTGGAAAATATAAGTACCAGGCTTAGCTAACCACCAAATGGCACTAAAAAATATAAATAACCAGCAAGCGGCATTAGAAAATATAAATACCAAGCTCAGCTAACCACCAAACGGCATTGGAAAATATAAATACCAAGCTCAGCTAACCACCAAACGGCATTGGAAAATATAAATACCAAGCTCAGCTAACCACCAAACGGCACTGGAAAATATAAATACCAAGCTCAGCTAACCACCAAACGGCACTGGAAAATATAAGTACCAGGCTTAGCTAACCACCAAATGGCACTAAAAAATATAAATAACTAGCAAGCGGCATTAGAAAATATAAATACCAAGCTCAGCTAACCACCAAATGGCACTGGAAAATATAAGTACCAAGCTTAGCTATCCACCGAGCGACACCAAAAAATATAAATAACCAGCAAGCGGCACTGGAAAATATAAATACCAAGCTCAGCTAACCACCAAACGGCACTGGAAAATATAAGTACCAAGCTCAGCTAACCACCAAACGGCACTGGAAAATATAAGTACCAAGCTTAGCTAACCACCGAGTGACACCAAAAAATAAAAATAACCAGCAAGTGGCATTGGAAAATATAAATACCAAGCTCAGCTAACCACCAAACGGCACTAAAAAAATATAAATACCAAGCTCAGCTAACCACCAAACGGCACTGGAAAATATAAGTACCAAGCTCAGCTAACCACCAAACGGCACTGGAAAATATAAGTACCAAGCTTAGCTAACCACCGAGCGACACCAAAAAATATAAATAACCAGCAAGTGGCATTGGAAAATATAAATACCAAGCTCAGCTAACCACCAAACGGCACTGGAAAATATAAGTACCAAGCTTAGCTAACCACCGAGCGACACCAAAAAATATAAATAACCAGCAAGTGGCATTGGAAAATATAAATACCAAGCTCAGCTAACCACCAAACGGCACTAAAAAAATATAAATACCAAGCTCAGCTAACCACCAAACGGCACTGGAAAATATAAGTACCAAGCTTAGCTAACCACCGAGCGACACCAAAAAATATAAATAACCAGCAAGCGGCACTGGAAAATATAAATACCAAGCTCAGCTAACCACCGATCGTCACAGAAAATATAAGTACCCAACTCAGCTAACCACCAAGTGGCACTAAAAAATATAAATAACAAGCTCAGCTAACCTCCGAGCGGCACTGAAAAATGAGAAGTGTGCAATACCCTGTTAACCCGCAGGGAATAAGCACGTGAGTTGAGCTTGCACCACATCTGACCCTTTCTAACCACACATGTGGCCGAGACAGGTGCTAAGTCAAGCAGAAGGCATATATATGTCTATTTTTGGGTGTGCGCCTTTATACGCATGGATCTTTTCCTCTTTTCCATTGCATACTACTCTCTGTGCATTGTGCAGCACCCCTGTACGTATTAGATTCTATTTTATATATACCCCTAAGTAGTGCTCCCTATTTCATTAATCTTCCACAGATTTCAGGGATGTGTCACTTATTAGGTTGTGTGCTGTTGTTTCAATATAATAAGTGTTTTATCAGCAGGAGATAAATTGTTTTTATCACTACTGGACAAGCTGGTCCAGCCCGTCCCAAGCAATGATAAGCAGCTTACTGTCAATATACAATATACATAGAGAGCGGTGGTGGGGGGTGGGATTTGCTTTGTGAGCTCTACTACATCTACAGCAGAGAAAACTCTGATTGTATCACACCTGCTGCACCCAGTAATGTGAGTGAGACATAGCTGGAATCAGGGTCTCTTTCCCTACATTATGCTGTTCTCAGATGAGGTAGCAAAAATCTGGTAACAAATTACCTACTTTTTACTTTATTTTTTAACTACTTTTTATCTTTTTGCTCCACTGGAGCACAGTTTTTATTAATGACTGCAGACCATGTGGCAGTAAAGGCCCCGTTACACATAACGATGTCCCAGCGATCCCACCAACGATCCGACATGGATGGGATCGCTGGGACATCGTTAGGATGATCGCTGGTGAGCTGTCACATAGACAGCCCCTCCAGCGATCAGGATCAGCGAGCAAGCTGGTTTCCAATGTAAACAGTGGGTATCTAAGAGCCAGGACTGTCTCTAAGAACACACTGACAACCCCAACTCACCACAGAGACAGATTTCCAATCCAAAACTGGGTTATGAGTTTGCAACCAGGGGAACCCCAGAACAATAGTATCGTGCAAATTATGCAGCACCAAAAATGTACAATTTTCTTCGTGGTCTGGGGCAACTCGCATTATCACCTGGTTCCAAAACTGAGGTTTATTCTCCGCCAAAGGAGTGGCATCAATACCCCTCAAAGGAATAGGCGTCTGCAGAGGCGTCATGGACAAACCACAACGTTTAGCAAAGTCCAAATCCATCAGATTCAGAGCTGCTCCTGAATCCACAAAAGCCTTAGTGGAAAATGTGGACAAGGAGCAGATCAGAGTAATTGCCAAAAGGAACTTAGGTTGTACACAATGTGTGTACAAAACATTTCTCTTGTTTAGGGCAGACAGAAATAGTATGAGTGGTGTCTCCACAGAAAAAACACAGCTTATTATGCCTTCTAAACTCCTGACGTTGCGCCCTAGAAAAAACCCCATCACATTGCATAGGTTCAGACATTTGTTCAAAAGGTGGCAGCGCCTCCCGTGTAGTTTTACGTTCAACTTGAATGGCTAATGACATAGAATCATCCAGACCAGAGGGAACAGGAAATCCCACCATAACATCTTTTACGGTCTCTGACAAACCTTTCCGAAAGAGAGCCGCCAATGCACTATCATTCCATGTAGTAAGGACCGCCCACATTCAGAATTTTTGACAGTACAACTCTGCAAGATCCTGACCCTGCTCTAATGCCAACAGGGTTCTCTCAGCTTGATCAACAGCATTAGGTTCATCATACAACAACCCCAAGGCTTGAAAAAATGCATCCACATTTGTCAAAATAGGATTTTCAGGTGTCAGAGAAAAAGCCCAATCCTGGGGATCGCCACGCAGCAAGGAGATGACTATTTTAACCTGCTGCACAGAGCTCCCCGATGAATTAGGCCGGGGTCACACTGGCGAGGAATACGGCCGAGTGAGAGGCGCTAAAAGCACGCATTACACACAGACAAATGATTCTCTATGGGGTCCCTCGCACCAGCCGTATATATTTCTCATCCATATTCTACGGTCCGTGCCAATCGCAGCATGCTGCAATTGTCAGCATAGTACGGCCGTAGTATGCCAATGCAAGTCTATGGGTGCGCAAAAAATACGGATTACACATGGACCACACATGTGACTTGCGAGAAAAACGCACCAGGTGTCTTTTAGCAAAGCCGGCAATTCAGTGCGCTATACAGTAAACTCACACAGACAGTTTTAATAAAGAAACCAAAGAATAGATATAGACACATAGAATACATATATGTATTCTATGTGTCTATATCTATTCTTTGGTTTCTGTTAGAAACCCTGTCATAGGGCTCCATTATATGTCCATTTTGCAAGCCTGCGAGAAAATCTCAGCATACGGATGCCATACGGATTACATACGGATGCTTACATGCGCAAAATACGCGACCACACCTTGATTACGGATGACATACGGAGCACTGTTTAGGGGCCATTCATCCGTATTACGCATGTAAAATACTGACCATATTTTGCGTCGGATAGTGTGACCCCGGTCTTAGGCTTCAAGGCAAGAAATAATTTACAATTATTCTTAAAATTCAGAAATTTAGACCGATCCCCAGAAAACACATCAGGAGTAGGAATCTTAGGTTCAGCAGCATGTGACTGAATGAGGTAGGTGGAAATTCCCTGCACTTCAGCAGCAAGTTGCTCCACACGATCAGACAATTGCTTAATCTCCATTAGGAAAAAAAAAATCCTCCTACGGCCCCAGAAAAAAAAAGAGGAAAAAATATACCAAAAAAAAAATTCTGACACTTTTTTTCCTTTTGTTTTCTTTTCCTTTTCCCTTAAACAATCTTTCCCTGCTTTTGAGTACCCTAGAATCTGCAGTATGGCTGGTGATTCTGTTATGAATGGGTCACCGAGGAGGCACAACAAAAAGCTAAGTCCCAGAAAACCAGAGAGGTTGGTCACTATGCAGATTGCAGATCCCTGATCTTAACCACACAACTAACAGTAGCAGTGGAGCGTTCCTACGTTGTTCCTAGACGCCTCGTCACCGCCGGAGGACTACATAAACCTAAAGCAAGAAAAGGGAAAACTAACTGCCCCAGAGCAGACCCCAAAGGAAAAGACAGCCCCCACACATGTATTGACGGTGAAGCAAGATGAAAACACATACACAGGCAGGAAAATAGGCTGAGCAAATGATGGGGCCCAACTAACTAGAAAGGACAGGAAAGGAAAGCCACTGTCTGCAATCTGCCAAAAAACCCTACCAAAAATAATGTCCAACACGTCTGCTAGCAAAATTAACCCTGAAGTCACTAGACTTCTCCCACTATATCAGCACTCTGAAATATTCTGAAACAGAGCAAGAAGAGGCCAATCTAATAAGGGACAAAAAGGCAAATTGGCAAATACATATAAATAGGAGTGGAAGTTCAGCATAGCCCCAGCAGGGGTAAGCTGACCACACAAGAAACTGAATTAACCAACAAGCGAAAGTGTGAACATTAGCAAAAAACAAACTTAACTTAAGAAGACTGGAAGAGAGCTGAAGTCCAAGACCTGAGAAGCAGACTGAATCACCAGCAGCAGGATAGGGCGTCGGCTGTCTTATATCCAGTCTGATACTCCAGAGATCCAATCATTATCCTTCTCATCAGGTGGCAGATCACTACCACTTAAACCAACCTCACTACCTCCTGTCACCACCAGAGGGAGAACGGAAGGAGAACTCTCAACTGGAGGAGCAGAAAATTAGCTCATAACAGTTAAGCCAACGCTGCTTGCAGATCCGCTGGGACTGATGGTGTGATGCAGCAAAGATGGTGTAGCTCCCCACAGGTGGAGCTGTAGTCCCAGGGCAGTGCAGGTGCAACGGATCTGGAGAAGTGCAGGATGGTGTGGATGCTGGCAACCAGATGTAGTGGTGCCGAAGGTGTTAGCGCACAAATCAATGGAGGACACCAGAGCCTCCGTGCAATGTCCTCCGGGGTAAAGACTCAATCAACCTCCTGTGCAAGTCAGGGCTCTCCTCTCCAACACTCCGCCAACATGTACCTTCCTGAACGACTCCGCCAATGCGCCTTGTGGTGTGAAGCACTCCAGTACTTAGTTACCCTGGAATACCTCCTGTCTAGATGTTCCTAGAACTCTACTTGTATGACAGACAGCTGTAGCCTGCTCGAGGATGCCGGCTCTCACTCTGTGTTGCTGTTGTGTCCCAACTTCCCAAGTCTTGGATGGCAGTAGTGCATTTACAGCCAACTACAACCTTGCGCTGAGAACCTTTAGGCAGGGTTCCTATCCAACCCACTTCTCCTCTCTGTTCTCTTCTCCTTCGTTCCGTACTTGTCTCTCCTTCCTATGGATGCTTAGGTTACAGTTCTACGTCTCTCTCCTTCTCCTCAGACCCGTCCTCAGACTCTCCTGACTGACTGTCCTCCCGACTCCCCTAGGGGACTGACCTGTAATTCTAAACCTTCCCAACCTTTTATATGGATCTAAACTCCACCCACCTCCCAGCACATCTCATGTTACGAAGCAAGGACCCACGAAAGGTGCTCTGCTACCCTCTAAGCATGGAGCTGCAATCTGTTCCTTTGCTGAACTATCCTGTGTGCGGGTGCAGGTGTTGGAGTGTGGAAAGGAGCCCCCAACTTACCAGGACGGTGGGGCACCACACCTTAGGAGAAGGTGCAGTACCTCTGTGGCGACTGAGCCTCAGGGGCACCACACTATATTTTACTTTTTAGCTCAGCCTGTTCTGATTGACTGCTCCGTATTAGCACAAGCCCAGCATGAATTTCACTTACTACAAATGAGAATGATAAACTATAAACAACTAGAACTATTAGATTATCAGGTGATCATCACAAATGATCGTCAATAAGGTGGAACATTGATATTACAAACAGCAATTGTACTCTATGCAGTCACAGAACCGAAACCTGATAGTAGTCGGTATATTTTCTCTGTAGAATGTATCCATCTATCAGTACATAAAAGTGACAACTAACCTGCCAGGGCCAAGCATTCTTTGCTGCATCACTGCCTCCTACCACACGTACATTTTCATTAACTTCAAAATAGCGGATGTCTTCATCAAGACATTGTCCTATAGACAGAATATTACAGATAATAGAAATTGCAGGAATTGGTAAAAAAGTATGTTTATTAACCCCTTCACTACCAAGGGTGGTTTGCACGTTAACTCCCGGGCCAATTTTTACAATTCTGACCACTGTCCTTTTTATGAGGTCATAACTCTGGAACGCTTCCATGGATCCCGGTGATTCTGACACTGTTTTCTCATGACATATTGTACTTCATGTTAGTGGTAGAATTTCATTCATATAACGTGTGTTTATTTGTGAAAAAAATGGAAATTTGGCAAAAATTTTGAAAATTTTGCAATTTTTCAACTTTGAATTTTTATGCCCTTAAATCACAGAGATATGGCACACAAAAAATTTAATAAGTAACATTTCCCACATGTTTACTTTACATCAGCACAATTTTGGAACCAAATTTTTTTTTTGTTAGGAAGTTATAAGGGTTAAAAGTTGACCAGCGATTTCTCATTTTTGCAACACCTTTTTATTTTTACGGACCACATCATATTTGAAGTCACTTTAAAGGGTCTATATGATAGAAAATACCCAAAAGTGACACCATTCTAAAAACTGCACCCCTTAAGGTGCTCAAAACCACATTCAAGGAGTTTATTAACCCTTCAGGTGCTTCACAGGAATTTTTTAATATTTAAAAAAAAAATGAACATTTAACTTTTTTTCACAAAAAAAATACTTCAGGTTCAATTTTTTTTATTTTACCAAGGGTAACAGGAGAAATTGTACTGCAAAAATTATTGTACAATTTGTCCTGAGTACGCTGATACCTGATATGTGGGGGGGAACCACTGTTTCGGCACATGGCAGAGCTCAGAAGGGACGGAGCGCCGTTTGACTTTTACAATGCAAAATTGGCTGGAATTCAGATCGGACACCATGTCACGTTTGGAGAGCCCCTGATGTACCTAAACAGTGGAAACCCCCCACAAGTGACCCCATTTTGGAAACTAGACCCCCCAAGGAACTTATCAAGATATGTGGTGAGAACTTTGAACCCACAACGGCTTCACAGAAGTTTATAACATACAGCGGTACAATTAAAAAATCATATTTTTTCCACAAAATGATCTTTTCACCCCTAATTTTTATTTTACCAAGGGTAACAGGACCCTAAAAGTTATTGTGCATTTTGTCCTGAGTACGCTGATACCCCATGTGTGGGTATAAACGACTATTTGGGCGCATGGCAGAGCTTGGAAGGGAAGCAGCGCCATTTGACTTTTTTGGCTGGAATTGAGATCGGACACCATGTCGCTTTTGGAAAGCCCCTGATGTACCAAAACAGTGGAATCCCCCCACAAATGACATCATTTTGGAAACTAGACCCCCCAAGGAACTTATCTAGATGTGTGGCGAGAACTTTGAACCCCCAAGTGCTTCACAGAAGTTTATAACGCCCTTGAGTGAAAATAAAAAAATCATATTTTTTTCCACAAAAATGATATTTTTGCCCCCAATATTTTATTTTCCCAAGGGCAACAGGAGAAATAGGACCCCAAAAGTTGTTTTGCAAATTGTACTGAGTAGGCTGATACACCATATGAGGGGGTAAAACACTGTTTGGGTGCATGGCAGAGCTTGGAAGGGAAGGAGCACCATTTGACTTTTTCAACAGAGAATTGGCTGGAATTGAGATCAGACGCCATGTTGCGTTTGGAGAGCACCTGATGTGCGCAAATAGTGGAAACCCCCAATTCTAACTCCAACCCTAACCCCAACACACCCCTAACCCTAGCCCTAACCCTAACCCTAGCCCTAACCCTAGCCCTAACCCTAGCCCAAGCCCTAACCCTAGCCCTAACCCTAATGGGAAAATTGAAATAAATACATTTTTTTAATTTTATTATTTTCCCTAACTAAGGGGAAGATAACGGGGGGTTTGATTTACTATTTATGGTGGTATTTATACTTGGCAGCTGTCACATGCTAAAAGACGCTTTTTATTGTAAAAATAGTTTTTGCATCACCACATATTGAGAGCTATAATTTTTCCATATTTTGATCCACCGAGTCATGTGAGGTCTTATTTTTTGCGGGACGAGTTGACATTTTTATTGCTACCATGTTCGGGCATGTGACATTTTTTGATCGCTTTTTATTTCGTTTTTTGGGACGCAGAATTTACAAAAACCAGCATTTCATGAATTTCTATTGGGTGGTGCGTTTACGTCGCTCCGCGTGCGATAAAATTGATAAAGTGGCTTTATTCTTCGGGTCGGTATGGTTACAGCGATACCTCATTTATGTCTTTTTTTATGTTTTGGAGCTTTAATGCAATGAAAACAATTTTATATAAAAAATAATTATTCTTACATCGCTTTATTCTGCGAGCTATAACTTTTTTATTTTTTTGCTGATGATGCTGTATGATAGCTCGTTTTTTGCGGGACAAGATGTCATTTTCAGCGGTACCATGGATATTTATATGTGTCTTTTTGATCGCGCGTTATTGCACTTTTTGTTCGGCGGTATCATAATAAATCATTATTTTTTGCTTTGTTTTTTATTTTTATTTTTTAAGGGGTTCGCTTAAAGGGTTAACTAATGGGACGGTTTTATAGGGCGGGTCGTTACGGACGCGGCGATACCAAATATGTGTACTTTTATTGTTTTTTTTGTTTTTTTTCCAAAAAATGAATTTATTGGGGAATATTTTTTTTTTTAATTTATTTAGCGATTTTTAAAAAATTATTTTTACACTTTATTTTAAAATTTATTACAATGTCCCATGGGGGACATAACTTTCATGTGACAGATCGCTGATCTGTCACATCACAGATCGCTGTGACAGATCAGCGATCTGTCAGAGGCACTGCTGCAGGCTTCCTCATGCCTGCGCTCTGCGGGCAGTGAGGAAGCCAGCTTCCTGCAGGCCCCCGGAGGTCCCCGCCGCCATATTGGATCCGGGGACCTGCAGGAAAGGAGCCCCCGCAGCAGCGCTGCACATTGCGCTGCCGTGGGGGGCTCAGGGAAGCACGGAGGGAGCCCCCTCCCTGACGATGCTTCCCTTTAACACCCGGTACACCGCGATCGTGTTTGATCGCGGTGTACAAGGGGTTAACGTGTCGGGGGCACGTTGTGCTGGGTGTCAGCTATGATAATTAGCTATGACGTAATATTCCGTCCATGGTAATTAGGGCCCAGGGCACATGGACGAAATATTACGTCCAATGAAGGAAAGGGGTTAAGACAAAGGTGTTTGTTCTGAATGGTGCAATTTTTTTTCTTAAATTATTTGAAAGTGTTAATATTAGTCAGGACTGCATATGACTCTGCAAGGATGATTCAGAACCTTCATAGTTAGTATAATTTATATATAGGATGTATGTATGGGGAGGGGGAAGGGAGAGTCCAAAGGGAATTGGCTTCTTGGACTAGTCACCTAAGTGTTAGTCCTCGGCCAATTCTTAAATGTATATTATTGCTGAACCGGTGCATTGTGTGATTCATGCCGCTCATGGCACAGTGAGCGTTAATCAGCTGTCAGGTTCCCTTTAAATATGTGTAAATGCATCATTTTCAATACTCTTTGGAAAGAGAATCGCTACAGTTTCCCATACATATTTCACTCCACAAATCATTGTCAGACTGAGATGTCTGACCAGGGATACCATTTTGATCAATCATTTCATTGATGAATTGATGAACCATAGTACACATATGCTCTAGTTGGTAATGATCAGCAGAATATGTCAAAAAAGTCTAATAATGCAGATCACTCCTTGAGTAAACCTCAATCTTCTGAGGAAGCCATTACATTTCCATGCATTCATGTTCCACAATAATAATTGTTTTAGTTGATATTTGTCTAAAGTACATGGTCACATTTAATATCTTTCAGCTGCTTATTTACATCTATTAATATAATAGTAATATATTCAATTATCAGCAATGCATTACTTGTTCTTAGTTTACTTTTAGAGATTTGGGAAAATTATTGAAAAATTAGCAATAACATTTTTGGTCTAAAAACTGGTGTTACTATATATTGGAAATAATGGGAGACCTTACCACAGATGACAAGAGCCGCGAGTACAAGAAGCCTGAGCATTGTTAGACGATTCCCTGAGAAACCTCCTGTGCTCACCTTGGCTTGGTGTCTCCTTATATACAGTTGTGGCCAAAAGTATTGACACCCCTGCAATTCTGTCAGATAATACTCAGTTTCTTTCAGAAAATTATTGCAAACACAAATTCTTTGGTATTATTATCTTCATTTAATTTGTCTTAAATGAAAAAACACAAAAAGAATTGTCCTAAAGCCAAATTGGATATAATTCCACACCAAACATAAAAAAGAGGGTGGACAAAAGTATTGGCATTGTTCGAAAAATCATGTGATGCTTCTCTAATTTAATTAACAGCACCTGTAACTTACCTGTGACACCTAACAGGTGTTGGCAATAACTAAATCACACTTGCAGCCAATTGACATGGATTAAAGTTGACTCAACCTCTGTCCTGTGTCCTTGTGTGTACCACATTGAGCATGGAGAAAAGAAAGAAGACCAAAGAACTGTCTGAGGACTTGAGAAACCAAATTGTGAGGAAGTATGAGCAATCTCAAGGCTACAAGTCCATCTCCAAAGACCTGAATGTTCCTGTGTCTACCATACCCAGTGTCATCAAGAAGTTTAAAGCCCATGGCACTGTGGCTAACCTCCCTAGATGTGGACGGAAAAGAAAAATTGACAAGAGATTTCAACGCAAGATTGTGCGGATGTTGGATAAAGAATGTCGACTAACATCCAAACAAGTTCAAGCTGCCCTGCAGTCCGAGGGTACAACAGTGTCAACCCGTACTGTCCGTTGGCGTCTGAATGAAAAGGGACTGTATGGTAGGAGACCCAGGAAGACCCCACTTCTTACCCTGAGACATAAAAAAAGCCAGGCTGGAGTTTGCCAAAACTTACCTGAAAAAGCCTAAAACGTTTTGGAAGAATGTTCTCTGGTCAGATGAGACAAAAGTAGAGCTTTTTGGGCAAAGGCATCAACATGGAGTTTACAGGAGAAAAAAAGAGGCATTCAAAGAAAAGAACACGGTCCCTACAGACAAACATGGCGGAGGTTCCCTGATGTTTTGGGATTGCTTTGCTGCCTCTGGCACTGGACTGCTTGACCGTGTGCATGGCATTATGAAGTCTGAAGACTACCAACAAATTTTGCAGCATAATGTAGGGCCCAGTGTGAGAAAGCTGGGTCTCCCTCAGAGGTCATGGGTCTTCCAGCAGGACAATGACCCAAAACACACTTCAAAAAGCACTAGAAAATGGTTTGAGAGAAAGCACTGGAGACTTCTAAGGTGGCCAGCAATGAGTCCAGACTTGAATCCCATAGAACACCTGTGGAGAGCTCTAAAAATGGCAGTTTGGAGAAGGCACCCTTCAAATATCAGGGACCTGGAGCAGTTTGCCAAAGAAGAATGGTCTAAAATCCCAGCAGAGCATTGTAAGAAACTCATTGATGGTTACCGGAAGCGGTTGGTCGCAGTTATTTTGGCTAAAGGTTGTGCAACCAAGTATTAGGCTGAGGGTGCCAATACTTTTGTCTGGCCCATTTTTGGAGTTTTGTGTGAAATGATCAATGATTTGCTTTTTGCCAAAAGAATTTGTGTTTGCAATCATTTTCAGGAAGTATTATCTGACAGAATTGCAGGGGTGTCAATACTTTTGGCCACAACTGTACCATTATCGGAGTGCTAGCTTACAGTGGGAATGTTTCCAGGTGTCGCATAAAAAGGCAGTGGAAAATCTAAATACAACTTTTCTGAAGGTCAAGAATCTTATGTAACTATTTTTTTTTAAGTTTACTATTAGAAATGGAAATAATATAGAGAATAGTGATGAGCGAGCGTGCACGGAGAAGGTGTTATCCGAGCATGCTCGGGTTGTACTAGATCATCTTCAGCGTGCTCTTATTCT
The DNA here is from genome assembly GCF_039654945.1 of Dendrobates tinctorius. Taxonomy (NCBI): domain Eukaryota; kingdom Metazoa; phylum Chordata; class Amphibia; order Anura; family Dendrobatidae; genus Dendrobates; species Dendrobates tinctorius. Next base: position 6,975,050 of record NW_027361719.1, on the reverse strand, counting down.
ATGAGTCGCCATGGCTGCATATGCCGTGGCTCTTTGTCAGCTGCAACACATGCAGGGATTCCCTGTTTGTAAGGCAATCCCTGCATGTGTTGCGGCTGTTTAACAGCTGCGAGACATGCAGCCGAAGGGACTTAAACATATTTTTTGAGGCAGCCGAAACACTAGATTAGTACCCCAGTACACTAATAGAGAAGATTGCACAGCTTTTTCCAGAGCATATGCATTTACTAATCCCCCATATTTCTCCAATAATTAAAATGTCCAGTTTCTTTTCAGTTTTTCTAGGATGCAGCCACTTATGAATACTTTTGTGACTCCATGTCATTTTAGGTAACTTGCATTCTGCTGTCCAAATTTCACATATGTGTTCTTCCTTAAAAAAAAACACTTTGCCATTATAATTTATGGCGTTGTTCACATGTTTGATATTTTTGCGGACTGTGTTTCCAGAAAAAAATCATGGAGAAATGATCATTGTGATACAAGTCGCAAATCAAACTTACAAGTCTATAGACTTGTAATCATGGGCAGCACATGGACGACATCAGTGTATAGTCTGTGTGTTGTCCATGATTTACATTATAATGGGTAGAAGAAGCTTTACAATTTATTTCTCATACAAGAAAATCACTCTTGAATTATTAAAAGGGGTGACATTATTTGCGGAGGTGGCGCTGGTCTCTGCAAGTCAGGTATCCAAACAATGCACACTGATGGTGCACTCTGCTGCTGGCTTGTTACTGCTGACCTGAAGCAGCAAGAGAGCGCACTGTCATTGTGCACATCGCACAGTGACAGAGCAGAGACAAGTCCAGTCCCTGAAACGAAGATCACTGATGATGCCTCGTTTCAGGCAGGGGCCAGAGGCTGCAATGGTGATCGCAGCCTCTGTCACCTGATCAGTATCACTGGGATTGTCAAATGAAGTGTCATCTAAAAGGAAGTAGGGAAAAAAACAAAGCAGTTTAATAGTGTAGTTATGGAAGGAAAGGGAATTTGCAATTCAAGTACATTGGAAAATAGTTTCGATTATAGCATTAAATAAATTGGGATTTAGGATGAAAATGAATTTGTATTTCAAAATACCCCTTTAATGGTGAAAGCTGGCACTGACCAAACAGCGATGACACTTGGATCAAAAGCACTACATAAACTCGGACCATTTTTTTGTACCAGACAAAATCACCAGTGAGGCCAAATGATTTATTTTTTTACATAACAATGCCGTAAACTCCTGTATATATCACATCTGGTTCCAGAATTTGTTCTTAATGTATTTGTTATATAGATTTTGGAAAATATATGGCAGAGTTGAATAAATAGCCTCTCTGTCAGGTGCCAAGTAACTTAGCTTAGAAAACCTGAGACTCACCGGTCAAGAAGGAGAAAGAAGTAACTAGAGGATTGAGAAAGAGAAGAGAGACAGAGAAATACATAAGCCGTAATAGTCTACAGAAATGTCAAGCCGTGTACATCGTTGCTATGATTCAGATATTGTGCTGCCAACTGTATTGTATAAGTTACGGTATATGTATATATATATATAGCAATATATTAATTATCTCTTCATATAAGAACCTAGGCACTGGGCAGTGAGCTGCAATTGATTTTGCAAACATGGTGTATGTGTATGGTTACATTGGTATAGAATTTGGACAGTATCTTGCCTCCAATGCAGACCGCACAACTGCTATTGGGCCCAATGTGTCAGGGACCCGGGTGGTCTTGCACCACTTTCTACTATATTATTATTATGTATTTATATGGCGCCATTTATTCCATGGTGCTTTACATGTGAAAAGGAGAAATATAGACAAGTATAACAAACATGTGTAAGACAAGGGACACACAAGTACATAAGGAGAGGGGACCCTGCCCGCGAGGGCTCACAGTCTATAGGGATGGGTGAGGATACAGTAGGAGAGGGGTAGAGCAGGTCATGCTGTGGTTCAGTAGACCGAGAATCATTGCAGGCTGTAGGCTTGTCGGTACAGGTGGGTCTTCAGGTTCTTCTTGAAGGTTTCCGTTGATGGTGAGAGTCTGATGTATTGCGGCAGAGAGTTCCAGAGTATGGGGGAAGCACGGAAGAAGTCTTGTATGCAGTTGTTTGCCTTAGTCTGTTTAATAGCCAGTATGAACATTCACCTACACTCTAAATGCACACCAATGAATATTCCAGTTCATTTATTTTGGTGTTTGTTTCATTTTTTTGTACTCTGTGCAAATAAGGGTATGGCCTCCCTTTTTTTTTTAGCTGGACTTTATATTTATATAGCTCCCTATTGCTGGGTGTCCATTTGTCGGGACCTCAGTCCTTATCTGTCCTTTTTCATATATACGTCATTTGACATATGGTAAGGTTAAATACCAGAGGTTATGACTAGTGATGAGCGAGCGTTCTCAGTTAAGTTGTTAGCACACTCGAGTGCTAATAGAGCATCTTCAGCATGCTCTAATACTATGTATGTGTAGCTGCGCCTGCATGTCTCGTGGCTATTTGACAGGCGCAACACATGCTGGGATTACCTGTATTTTAGCCATGAGACATGCAGTCGCGGAGACACAAACATAGTTTTCGAGCATGCTGAAGATGCTGTATTAGCACTTGAGCATGCTCGGATAACAACTTATCCTAGCAAGCTCAATCATCATAACTTAGGACCTTCCCGAATAGTGTCACTGTAAGGGGGTGGCATTGCTATGGACAGTAGAGATAAACTGCCATTTTAAGAGACTGAACCCCCTTGGCTAGAGCAATGAGACTTTCGGCTCTCCCTGCAATAAGACTGGTATTGGTTTGCTGCTCCAGCTATGGAGAGGGGAGGGGCTGTTCTTCCAGTGAGTGTTCTGAACTGAGAGTCTGCAGGAAGCTGGTGTGCTGTGATCTGTGAGGAGAAAAACGTGCAGCTTGTAACTGACTGAACTTGTGGGATTTTGCATACTTTTCTGGGGATAATGAAGGTGTCTTTCCCATGTTGCTGTGAGGAGCTGCGAAGATCTACAAGGAAGAAATTCAGAGGAGAGACTTCACCGTTTCTAGGAGTAGGCTTGGAATCGTCACACAAGGACAAGACCACGTTGCACAGAGCTTCCAGGGAGGACGTCGCATCATCTTGCAGAGAACTGCAGGGGGCCCCCAGGAAGGAACTGAGACACCAACTTTACCGTGAGTGTTAACCCCGTGTGCACACACATTTATGGCTTAGGATAGGCTGCAATAGACAGAGCACGGTAGCCGTACGGCAGGAGTAGCAGCGGCCAGAAAAGCTATAGTTAGAGTAGCAGCATACTGTACTTTATTGTATTGTTTTGCCTTTTGAAAAATACACTGATCTGTAATAGTTGACGCCATTTGTACGGCCCAGCTAGAGAATATCACTTTTGTAAATTGTTTTACGTCATTGCATACCCCTGTTTACAGTTTCCTAATGTGGCGCCCCTGAGGCTTCAGTTGCCACAGAGGTACTGCACCTTCTCCCAAGGTGTAGTGCCCCACCATCCAGGTAAGGTGGGAACTCCTGACCACGATCCACACCTGCATTCCACACACAGGATAGTTCAGTGGGGCCACCTAACAGCTTCAGGCTGGGGGTTAGCAGAGCACCCCTCGTGGAACCCTGCTTCGTAACACGAGATGTGCTGGGAGGCGGGTGGTGTGAGATAATATAAAAGAGTTGGAAGAGTGAGAGTTAGGGGTTTGGTTAGTTGGAGAGAGAAGAGAGTAGATGGGTGTCTGAAGGATGTGCTGCAGCAGGTCCCAGTGATCTTGGCTGCTGGCACGAGAAAGACCAAAGAAAGAGACTGATAAGATTGATAACCTAACCTTCCATAAGAGAGATAGAACAGATCGGAACGAAGGAGAATAGAAGGACGGTGGGAAGCTGGTTGAAGAAAGATAGAGAACCCTTCCAGTCCAGAGAGCGCAAAGGCTGGGGCCCGGTCCCCGAGGTTGATTGGATCTTTATGTCTGGCAACAGACACCGGAGGAGTAGTGAGCCGCTAACGCCTTGCTCCCATCATAGACTTGGGACACAACAGCAACTGAATAGAGAGCCGGGACGCAGTGAGGAGTCCCCGAAGCAGGCTACAACTGTCTGTCATAAAAGTAAAGACTAGGAACACCTAGAGAGAGGCATTCCACGGTAACTAAGAACTGGAGTGCTTCGCACCTAAAGGCGCATTGGAGGACTCGTTCAGTAAGGTACATGTTGGCGGAGTGTGGAAGGGAGAATCCTATCCTGCCTGGAGGTTGGCTGGAGCCCTGACCTGGAGAACATGGTACGGAGGCAGGCAGTTGAGTGAACTGCAAACAGTGAGTAAAGCTTTGGAACCGCATACTCAGGTGTCCTCCAGTTATTCCCGCACCACTACACCTGGGTACCAGCATCTATACCATTCTGCGCCTCTCCTCATCCATTGCACCTACACTGCCCTAGGACTACAGCTCCACCTGTGGGGAGCTACACCATCTTGGCAGCACCACACCATCAGTCCCAGTGGATCTGCATGCAGCGTTGGCTCAACATCTTACTTGCCAAACACCACGGGTGGCGTCACAAACTATTCTAATAAACTTTAACACCATTAACATCACCGCCATTGATATTGGGCGCCCAGGGCCACGGACCGGGTCACCGCTGCTGTGACACATTCCCACCTTGACACCGGCCCGGTACCGAGTACCCCGCTGCCCTGGGTGTGCGAGGGCGACCCACTAACACTGCATTCCTTGCCTGTAAATAAATTAACCCTTTGTTGTTTGCACCTCATCTTGTGTACTGTAGTCTCCCTGCATTGTGGTGGTCCCTCGGCCATCACTTCAAGTGGAGCTGCGAGCAGGGTGACTAATCTATCACCAAGATGCAGGCAGCAGGCGGCAACAGCGAGAACGCTAGTGTTAGTGGGGATGCTGTGGGCATTGGTCTAACCCCTGCAAGGACACTCCCTATGGGCACCATATTTAGTGTGCTTCCAAAGTTTGACGGCAATAATATGCCCCTGTCTGATTGTGTGTCCCAGCTGCAAAGCACCCTGAAGATTTATAACATCAGCACAGACCTTGAAGTGGACATTGCTTTGACTGCCTTGGAGGGAGAGGCCCGTAAAAACATCTGTCTACAGCCAGAACTCACTCGTAGTACCCTGAAGGAGCTAGTGAAATTCCTGGAAGAGATCTATGGCGAGACTGCTAGCGCGGGACACCTCCCCGCCAAATTTTTCTCTAGACTGCAGCAGGAAGAAGAAGGGATCTCTCAGTATGCGACAGCACTGCAAGAAGTGTTGGCAGAAGTGCAAAGGAAAGAGACAGATGGGCTCGGTGGCATGGGCTCCAAAGACTGGGTTCTCCGGGAACAATTCATTCTGGGACTGCACAACACATCCTTGAGGAGAGCACTGTCAGAACGGGTCCGTGTAGATCTGACTCTTTCATTCTGTCAAATCCTGGCAGAAGCAGTGGCCTGAAGCAAGGAAAACAGTTACACATCTGGTGTGATGCATGTCCAGGGTGCAAATACCAGAGGAGATCCAAATCATCAGGAGGCGCTGGTCCAGGTAGTGCACGACTTGCAGTGGTCTCTTGTCAGTATGCAAGATAAATTAACCCGGATGGAGCAAAGAATGGGACAACAACAGTCTAACTCAACGCACTCATATAACCATCCTTCGGCCAGACCTTTAAGGGGTCAGTGGGTGAAAGCTCCCTCCACCAGGCATCAGAGGCACGAAGCCAGGCTCGGGGCGCCCCTCAGCAAAGAGGAGGCATCCAATGCTGGGAATGTGGAGGACAAGGGGACTGCCGGAATTATACTCAAAGGCAGCCACAGCCACCGTTAAACTACCAACCCCCGCAGTAACGTGGCACTCTGTGGGGGAAGCAAGAAGAGAGGCCGCTCCTTATCATAATGAACAGCCAATCCCGGTCACAGGGGTTGTGTGGATGAATATTCGAATCTGTGGGCAAGAAGTAGGAAAGAAAGGGATCCTGCTAGTCCCTGAGCCCATCAAAGAAGATGTGTCTGTAGTACTGGGAATGAATATCCTACGAGAACTTGATCAGATAATGTTCACCAAACGGGGACCCAGTTACAGGAAGAAGGCTGTCACACAAAAGCCTACTCACGAAGCCCTTCAGCGATTGATCCGTGTCTGTGGGACGCAGAAGAGTGTGACGTCTTATCAGGCGGTAGGGGTCATCAGGACCCCTGGGAAGGAGTCTGTAATTCTACCTCCAGAGCGGGAAAGTATATTACACCTTCCAGTGGGGACTCATCGCAACCTTGACAGGCTGGAGGTGATAGTTCAGCCTGTGGTAGGTGGAGGAGCAGACCAAGAAGTCATGATAGCTCGTACGATAGCTGTGGTCCAGTGAGGATGCGTCCCCATAAGAGCTTTGAACGTGGGCCCCAGGGAAGTCACCTTGCCACGGGGGACAGATCTGGCCCGGGTGTACCTACACAAGGGCGAAGTGGTGAGTCAGAAAGAGATGTCTTTATTGCCGATCGAAGGTGCAGGGTGGACCCTGGCAGTCGCTGCGGGGCCCGAAGAGAAGCCATCCCCAGAGTGGAGTGGGCGAATCATCCTTGACCAAATGGAAGTGGATGTGAAGGCTCTTGGCCCTGAGCATGTGCGGGCTATAGAAGCTATGCTGTGGGAAAATCAGGCCGCATTCGCCCATCAAGCCGAAGATTTTGGCTGTACCGAAGCGATCACACACAAGATACCGACCGGGGATGCTCATCCAATTCGAGAACGATACCGGCAAATCCCACCCAAGTTGTACCAAGAGGTGAAGACATTACTAAGGCAGATGCTAGATTCAGGAGTAGTGCAGAGTAGTCAGAGCCCTTGGGCGGCACCGGTGGTGTTCGTCAAGAAGAAGGATGGGACCATCCGGTTCTGTGTAGATTACAGGAAACTGAATGTCTGCACTGTGCGAGACTCATATCCATTACCCCGCATCGAGGAATCCTTGACAGCGTTGGAGAAAGCCAAGTACTTCTCCACCTTGGACCTAGCGAGCGGATACGGGCAAGTGGCCATGGCCGATAAAGACAAGGAAAAAACTGCCTTCATCCTCCCTATGGGATTGTTCGAGTTTAACCGGATGCCCTTCAACCTCTCCAATGCTCCGGGAATGTTTCAACGTCTGATGGAAAAGTGTTTGGGAGACTTAAACTTTGAGACTACCCTGATCTACCTGGATGACATCATTGTGTTCTCTGCCACGTTTGAAGACCATCTTGCCCGGCTTGGACAGGTACTCGGAAGACTGCGGGCTCATAACCTGAAGGTGAAGCCAAAGAAGTGCCACCTCTTCAAGAGAGAGATCGAGTACCTGGGCCACATAGTGTCACAAGACGGAGTTCTGCCTTCACCAGAAAAAGTGGCTGCTATCCAGAAGTGGCCAGTCACTCGCACTGTGCGGGAACTCCAGGCCTTCCTTGGACTCGCCGGGTATTACCGACGGATTGTCAAAGATTTCGCAAAGGTGGTAGGTCCTCTGAATGAACTGCTGAGGGGGACCGCCGGAGTGCCAAAGACCCAGTGCATCCCCTGGGACCAGAGGCGAGATGAGGCCTTCCAGGCTATAAAGAATGCTCTTACTTCAGCCCCGATTTTGGCCTACGCAGCTTTTCATCAACCGTTCCTGTTGTACACAGATGGTAGCCTTCATGGACTCGGTGCAGTACTTTCCCAAATACAGGATGGACATGAGAGAGTCATTGGGTATGCCAGTAGGTCCCTGCGAGACAGTGAAAGAAACCCCCATAATTACAGCTCTTTCCGGTTAGAGCTCCTGGCCCTCGTGTGGGCCATGACAGAGAAGTTTGCGGGCTTCCTGGCAGGGACCAAGATTCAATTTCAAACGGACAGTAATCCCCTGGCCCACCTTGAGAATGCTAAATTGGGGCCTTAGAACAACGGTGGGTGGCTCGCCTGGCCAAGTTTGACTTTACCATCCGTTATCGCTCTGCTACTGAAAATGCAAATGCCGATGGCCTGTCACGAGTGACAGTGGAAACTCCAGTGGGGGATCTCGATGAACAACTCGAAGAGGAAGAAACCCCAGACTTCTGTAAGTTCAAGACCCCAGTTGTTGTGGTCCAGTCGAGTAGCGAGGCCTGCGCACTACCCCGATCTCTGGGGAGAACCAATGAAGAGTGGGGAAATGTTCAAGATAAAGACGGAGGGCTGAGACAGATGAAATGCTGGGTAGCACAGAAGCGGAAGCCAGGCAAACAAGAGAGAGATAGTCTGGACAATGAGATGAAGAGTGTCTTACACCACTGGGATAGGCTGGAGGTGTGGGAATCGGTGCTATATCGCAAGAGGCAACAGCCGATAGATACTGAAGTAAGGTGGCAGGTGGTCATCCCAGGAGGAATGGCCCAAGAAGTGGCTAAAGATGCTCACAAATTTGGAGCCCACTTCGGGTCCACAAAGACCTACCAGTGGTTACAGCGGCATGTGTACTGCCCCCTTTTGGAGTCCGTGGTAGAAGAGGTTTGCCGGCAATGTCGGGTATGCGACCTCATTAAGAGTACTGAACAAAGGGCACCCATCCAGACCATACATACTGAGGAATGGCTAGAAGTCTTGATGATTGACTATCTCCTTGTGGGACACTCAGCCCGGGGGCCACAGTACTGTTTGGTGATGACCGAACATTTCTCCAAGTTCTCAGTAGATACCCCAACTAGAGATCAGACTGCCTAGTCGGTGGCACAGGCCATCTGTCCTGTCAAGACTTCATCCGAGTGTATGGGTGCCCAAAGCGCATCCACTCTGACCAAGGTGCATGTTTCCAAGGCAAGGTGATGGAAGAACTGTATCGTTTGTATGGCATCGAGAGGTCCCAGACCACCCCTTATCATCCTCAAGGCAACGGAGCATGTGAACGCTTCAACCAAACCTTACTTCAAATACTGAGGACTGTTAGCGCGGGTGGTCAGGAGTGGGAACTCCGAGAGTGGACCCTCTGGACCGTGGCACTGAGGGGCCCCGGGCGAGCTGCCAGGTGGAACCGACCCCTATACAGGGACCGTTAGGAGCAGGCCCAGGGGTTCGAGTACCACGGTAGCCGGTACTGAGAGGGGCGGCTCAGGATGGACCGGAGTAAGACTGAGACTGGAGTTGAACGGCAGGAGCACTGAAGACAGGACTGGAGTAGGACGACAGGAACACTGAAGGCAGGGCTGGAGTAGGTCGGCAGGAACACAAGGCAGGACTGGAGTAGGACGACAGGAACACTGAAGGCAGGAGTGGAGTAGGTCGGCAGGAACACAAGGCAGGACTGGAGTAGGTAGCGGGACTGAGAAGCTGCTGTGAGGAGCAGCCGAGACAGGAACTGCAGCAGCAGTGTGTGCACGAAGGAGCGAGGTCAGAGTGTCAGGAAACACAACGATCAGGCGCCTCCTTCAGGGGGAAGCGGCCTGATATGGCCCCGTCTGGTCAGCCATTGGTCCACAGGTGCTTCCGGGTTAGGGCACAGCCGGAGCATAAGAAGCAGGAAGGAGGCGCGGCCGCTGGCGCATGCGCATAGCATGCAGGGAAGGCATCGGTCGCGGACCTGTCTCAGGTGACCGCCGCGGCCGTCGGGTGGAGAGAGGCTGCGGCGTGGGAGCGGAGGGCGACTGCGGCGTGGGAGCGGAGGCCGGGTGAGTATGGCGGAGCGGTGTAACAGTACCCCCTCCCCTAAGCCGCCCCCCCCGGAGGTTAACAAGAAACCTCTTGAGGATACGGGGAGCATTAATATTCTCCCGAGGCTCCCAGGATCTCTCCTCAGGACCAAAGCCCTTCCAATCAACGAGAAAGAAAGTCCTACCTCTAACCCTTTTCACAGCGAGGATGTCCTGTACTTCAAAAATGTTGTCGGCCCCCACCGGCTGAGGACCAAGATCAAGCGAGGAGTGGAAACGATTCAGCACCACAGGCTTCAGGAGAGAGACGTGAAAGGTGTTCGGGATCCGGAGCGAAGCAGGCAACCTCAATTTGTAGGCAACTTCGTTAATACGTCCCAGAATTTCAAACGGACCAATGTAGTGTGGACCCAACTTGTAAGAGGGCAGTTTTAGTCGGACGAATTTGGAGGAGAGCCAGACCTTGTCGCCAACACGATACGGAGGAGAATCCAACCTCTTTTTGTCAGCATAGTTCTTCATCTGATCAGCGGATCTCTTGAGTGATGTGTTGGTCTCAGCCCAAATCTTAGAAAATTCCGAGGACAAGGCATTGGCCGCGGGTACCTCAGAGGCAGGGGTTATCAGAAGAGGAACACCAGGATGTCTGCCAAAAACAATGAAAAACGGAGACTTGGCCGAAGACTCACCAGCATGGTTGTTATAAGCGAACTCTGCCCAGGGGAGTAAGTTGACCCAATCGTTCTGGTGGGCGTTAGAGAAGTGGCGTAAGTATCCCGTAAGCGTCTGGTTGGTACGCTCTACTTGTCCGTTGGACTGTGGATGGTAGGCCGAGGAGAAGTCGAGGGAAACGTTCATGAGCTTACAAAGCGAACGCCAGAACTTGGAGGTAAACTGAACCCCTCGGTCAGACACAATGCGTCGAGGTAGACCATGAAGCCTAAAGACTTGATGAATGAAGATTTTGGCCAGCTCTGGCGCTGAGGGAAGGCCCGGCAGAGGGATGAAGTGAGCCATCTTGGAAAAACGATCCACCACCACCAGGATGACTGTGCAGCCCGCAGAGCAGGGTAGATCGGTGGTGAAATCCATGGCGATGTTCTCCCAAGGAACCGTAGGGACAGGCAACGGAAGCAACAAGCCGGACGGAGATCTCCGTGGCACCTTGTTTTTTGCACAGGATGGACAAGAAGCCACAAAGTCGAGTACATCTTGGCGAAGTGAGGGCCACCAGTAGTGACGTTTGATAAGGTCAAGAGTCTTCTTAGTTCCGGCATGGCCGGCCAGTTTGGAGGAGTGCCCCCATAGAAGAACCTTTTGCTTGAGATTCTCTGGCACAAGCGTCTTGCCAGGCGGAGGAGTAAGCCAGTTCACTGGAGCCACGGTGATGATCCTAGTGGGATCAATGATATGTGACGGTTCCTCCGTGGATTCGTGTGGTTGGAAGACCCTGGACAGGGCGTCGGCTTTGGAATTCTTGTTGCCGGGACGGAATCGGAGCTCGAAATCAAATTGGGCAAAAAATAAAGACCATCTGGCCTGGCGAGGGTTTAGTCTCTGGGCAGACTGGAGATAGGCCAGATTCTTGTGGTCCGAGAAGATGACAAAAGGATGTACAGCTCCTTCCAGGAGGTGGCGCCATTCCTCCAAGGCCAACTTGATAGCCAAAAGTTCCCGGTCACCGATCGAGTAGTTACACTCGGATGGAGAAAAGGCCTTCGAGAAGAAGCCACAAGGGTGCAGGCGACCGGAGACGGTTCTCTGGGACAACACCGCCCCGGCACCAGTCGAGGAAGCGTCCACCTCGAGTACAAAAGGTCGATCGCTCTCAGGGCGATGCAGGACCGGAGCCGTGGAGAAAGCCCGTTTTAGGGTCAGAAAGGCCTGCTCTGCCTCAGGAGACCAATCCTTGGAAGTAGACCCTTTACGGGTGAGCACAGAAATGGGTCTTGTGATCGCGGAGAAGTGGGAGACAAATTGCCGGTAATAGTTGGCGAACCCGAGGAATCGTTGTATCGCCTTTAATCCGACGGGGCGAGGCCATTTGAGGATGGCAGACAACTTCTCGGGGTCCATCCTTAGACCAGCGTCGGAGATAATGTATCCCAGAAATGGCAGAGAGGTCTGTTCGAAGAGACATTTCTCGATCTTTGCATACAGACGGTTCTCCCGAAGCCGCTGAAGCACCAGGCGGACACTCTTTCTGTGGGACGAGAGGTCCGGCGAGAAGACGAGGATGTCGTCTAAGTACACGACCACACAGGAGTACAAGAGATCCCGGAAGATCTCGTTGACGAACTCTTGAAAGACTGCAGGAGCATTGCAAAGACCGAAGGGCATGACCAGGTACTCGTAATGGCCATCTCGAGTGTTGAAAGCGGTCTTCCACTCGTCACCTGCACAGATACGGACCAGATTGTAGGCTCCTCTGACGTCCAGCTTGGTAAAGACCCGAGCCCCTCTGAGACGGTCAAACAGTTCTGGAATGAGTGGAAGAGGGTACCTGTTCTTGATGGTAATCTCATTCAAGCCCCTATAGTCGATGCATGGCCGAAGAGTCCCGTCCTTCTTTTTGACGAAGAAGAACCCGGCTCCTGCGGGCGAAGAGGATTTCCGTATAAAGCCTTTGGCGAGGTTCTCTCGGACGTACTCAGACATGGCGGTGGTCTCCACGGGAGACAGAGGGTAGATTCTGCCCCTTGGGGGGGTTGAACCAGAAACAAGTTCAATTGGGCAGTCAAACGGCCGGTGTGGAGGGAGGACCTCCGCTTCCTTCTTATCAAAAACATCGGCGTAGGAGCTGTAAGCTGGAGGAAGACCCGGGAGGTCTGGAGGTGACCGTGGAGCGGCCGCCAGGCGGACAGGAATCAGACAGCGAGCTTGGCACGGGTGCCCCCAGCGGAGTATCTCCCCAGAAGACCAGTCGAGAACAGGCTGATGAGTCCTTAACCATGGAAGACCGAGTAGAATGGTGTGAGAGAGCTTAGGTAAAACGTAAAAGGCTATCTTCTCTCGATGTAAGGCTCCGATTTGCAATTCTACCTCTTCAGTGACTAAGGTGACGGACACCTGTAGCGGTTTGCCATCCACGGTGGCAATCTGAATTGGGTTAGGTAGAGTGACTACAGGAATTCGGTATTTGTCTACCTCCTCCGGCCGAATGAAGTTACCCGCTGAGCCCGAATCCACGTAGGCCACCTTGGAACCACGCCTCCCTCCTGAAACCAAAAGCACAGAAATCGTAAGGGGTTGAGAGGAATCATCATCATCACCTAGGAAGGCCTCTCTTACCTGACCTAGGTGGAGTCGTTTCCCTGTCTCTTAGGACAGGTGCGGATATAGTGTGACGAATGACCGCAATAGAGGCACAGACCTTGTGCCCGTCTCTCTCTGACGTAACTTGGCCAACCTGAGATGATCTATCTGCATGGGCTCACCCGAAGAGAGGGAAGAAGATCCGACTGAACGTGAGCTGGCCGACTGAGTGAAAGGAGAAACTGACCTGGAGGAGCGCCTGTCTCTCACTGACTCCCGAGCGCGCTCCAGGAAGCGCAGGTCAATGCGGGTAGCCAGCGAGATAAGGTCCTCTAAGGTGGACGGGGTATCTCGACCTGCGAGTTCATCCTTTATTTTACTAGAAAGACCGCGCCAGAATGCCCCCACCAAAGCTGCGCTATTCCAGCCGAGCTCAGAGGAAATAGTGCGAAAGCGAATAGCGTACTGTCCGACCGTGAGAGAGCCCTGGTGTAAGTTAAAGAGTGACTCAGTGAGAGAGGCTAACCGGCCCGGCTCATCGAAAACCTTACAAAACGTATCCAGGAAAACCGGGAGACTCGAAATGACCGGGTCGTCACGTTCCCAGAGCGGGTTTACCCAAGAAAGGGCCTCTCCCTCCAGGTGGGACATGATGAAGGCCACTTTGGCCCGGTCCGAGGGGTATTGCTGCGGCAGCCATTCAAAGTGGAGTCTACACTGATTTAAGAACCCCCTACAGAGCTTGGGATCCCCAGTGAAACAAGGCGGCTTGGCGAGGCGGGGCGTCGGAGGAGCAGTAGACGCAGGGGGAGGTGTCGGCACTGCAGCGGCAGCCTGGAGGGCCGACAAGCGACTATCAAAGGAGGCCATGTAGGACAAAATGTGGGTTTGAGTATCTTGCTGCTGACCCAGCTCCTGTTGGAGACTGGCCAGCTGAGTGGCATTTCCAGGATCGGCCACCTGTAAGGCCGACAAACGGGTGTCCATCGACTTCATGATTGACATAATGCGCCCCTGATTCTCCCGTAGGAATAGCAACTCTTTCTGGGTAGCAGCCGTAGTACCGGCGGAGTCCATGGCCTGATCGTACTGTTAGCGCGGGTGGTCAGGAGTGGGAACTCCGAGAGTGGACCCTCTGGACCGTGGCACCGAGGGGCCCGGGCAAGCTGCCAGGTGGAACCGACCCCTATACAGGGACCGTTAGGAGCAGGCCCAGGGGTTCGAGTACCACGGTAGCCGGTACCGAGAGGGGCGGCTCAGGATGGACCGGAGTAAGACTGAGACTGGAGTTGGACGGCAGGAGCACTGAAGACAGGACTGGAGTAGGACGGCAGGAACACAAGGCAATGCTGGAGTAGGACGACAGGAACACTGAAGGCAGGGCTGGAGTAGGTCGGCAGGAACACAAGGCAGGACTGGAGTAGGACGACAGGAACACTGAAGGCAGGAGTGGAGTAGGTCGGCAGGAACACAAGGCAGGACTGGAGTAGGTAGCGGGACTGAGAAGCTGCTGTGAGGAGCAGCCGAGACAGGAACTGCAGCAGCAGTGTGTGCACGAAGGAGCGAGGCCAGAGTGTCAGGAAACACAACGATCAGGCACCTCCCTCAGGGGGAAGCGGCCTGATATGGCCCCGTCTGGTCAGCCATTGGTCCACAGGTGCTTCCGGGTTAGGGCACAGCCGGAGCATAAGAAGCAGGAAGGAGGCGCGGCCGCGGCCTATGGCGCATGCGCATAGCATGCAGGGAAGGCATCGGTCGCGGACCTGTCTCAGGTGACCGCCGCGGCCGTCGGGTGGAGAGAGGCTGCGGCGTGGGAGCGGAGGGCGACTGCGGCGTGGGAGCGGAGGCCGGGTGAGTATGGCGGAGCGGTGTAACAAGGACATTGGAAGAGGACAAGAAGGCATGCTGGCCAGATTTCCTGCCATAGTTGGTCTGGACCTACAACAATCGGGTCCATTCCACCACGGGTTACACCCCCTATCTGCTGCTGTTTGGAAGAGCTATATGAGAGATCATTGAATTGAAGTTGGATCAGCCAGAGGAGCTGATGGAGCGAAGCGTCACTTCATGGGTGAAAGAACATCGGAAACGACTGCAAACAATACGGCGGTTGGTGAATCAGCAGCTACAGGACAAAGAACATACGGGCCGTAAACTGATTCAAGAGATACCGCTCCAGCCCAGGGACCGAGTATTAGTCAGAGAGAAATGCCCCAAGAGTAAACTAAGCGAGAGAGAGGGAAGTACAGCCTTGCAAAGTCATCGAGCGAGTGTATGCTGACGGTCCGGTCTACAAGGTGCAGGTTGAGAATGGGGCGTCTGTCCCTAGAGTGCTTCACAGAAATATGCTGCAGCCATGCCGGTTGGGGCCCCGTCCTGTACCAGTGCCGCCTGAAGATGTTGCTCCACTTCCTGAACCTGTCTTGCCTGCTGGTGAAATCAATGATGAATGGTGGATCGACCCTGACACTGTGGAGGTCCTCAGCCAGACAGAGATGGTAATCCTCTGGAGGTACCACTACCGCCACGTGACGATGAGTCCAGACAAGAGCCTACAACTCCTGCAGCTAGTATTCCTTTGGAAGATGCTCAAGACCTCCGGAGATCCCAGAGGTCTACTGCAGGGGTTCCACCAGTCAGTTTTGTAGAACAGTGTTCCCTGTCTGTTTTTCTGCTTGTGTTGCCTCCCCTATAGGTGCTATTCTGCATTGCAAGTTTCTTCTTCCCACGGCAACCTTGATGATGTGATGGTCGAGGACGACATCTTTAAATAGGGAGGCATGTAAGGGGGTGGCATTGCTATGGACAGTAGAGATAAACTGCCATTTTAAGAGACAGAACCCCCTTGGCTAGAGCAATGGGACATTCGCCTCTCCCTGCAATAAGACTGGTTTTGGTTTGCTCCTCCAGCTATGGAGAGGGGAGGGGCTGTTTTTCCAATGAGTGTTCTGAACTGAGAGTCTGCAGGAAGCTGGTGTGATGTGAGCTGTGAGAAGAAAAACATGCAGCTTGTAACTGACTGAACTTTTGGGATTTTTTATACTCTTCTGGGGATAACGAACGTGTCTTTCCCATGTTGCTGCGAGGAGCCACGAAGATCTACAAGGAAGAAATTCAGAGGAGAGAATTCATCGTTTCTAGAAGCAGGCTTGGAATTGTCACACAAGGACAAGACCACGTTGCATAGAGCTTCCAGGGAGGACGTGGCATCATCTTGCAGAGAACTGCAGGGGGTCCCCAGGAAGGAACTGAGACACCAACTTTACCGTGAGTGTTAACCCCGTGTGCGCACACGTTTATGGCTTAGGATAGGCTGCAATAGACAGAGCACGGTAGCCATGCGGCCGGAGTAGCAGCGGCCAGAAAAGCTATAGTTAGAGTAGCAGCATACTGTACTTTATTGCATTGTTTTGCCTTTTGAAAAATACACTGATCTGTAATAGTTGGTGCTCCGTGTCATTTGTACAGCCCAGCTAGAGAATATCACTTTTGTAAATCGTTTCATGTCATTGCATACCCCTGTTTATACTTTCCTAACACTGCATTCCTTGCCTGTAAATAATTTATCCCTTTGTTGTTTGCACCTCATCTTGCGTACTGTAGTCTCCCTGCATTGTGGTGGTCCCTCGGCCATCGCTTCATCACTGTGATGTGGTGGGCTGGTTTTTATGTTGTTTTTTTAATCAAAATTATGTTATTTTCATGCACTATCACTATTTACTGCTGGTATTTGCTCATTTTGTTTTGTCTTAGGTTTTGTCTGTTTAGTGGCCAGTGTGAACATGCACCAATATGCTGTTTGCATACGAAATTATATTCCAGTTCATTTCATTTGGTTTCTACATTTGCACTCTGTAGCATTGAATACAATCCAGGATTACAGAAATGTCTCCATGTTTCAATTTGTGACCTCGCCAGTAGAGGCAGCTGCAAGGCAATGGGGATAACATCATCATACCTGTCTGCTTTGAACTGCCAGTTCTACAGGCCAAAATAAGCCTGTTACATGCCCCTGGACTTTTTGTTAGAGATGGGTAGACACTTGGATGTTCGGGTTCGGCCTAACAGTTACAAAAAGTTCGGGTTCCAGAACAGTACCCAGACCCCATTCACTTGAACATCCAGTGTTTGCCACGTTGCCATGTGCATGACAGCGCAGCAAAACCGCTTCTAATCGGTGATGAAACCATCCCTGCCAGCCAGAGAGCCACGGTTCCAATGCTGTCAAAAGACAGCGTGAGCACTCCAGCTGTCTTCAGAGGCATAAAGTTTACCTCCGGTCACTGGTGTCAGAAGATGGGACTCCTGCTCCCATCATCCGACACCTGCTGCCACTAAAAAACAAAAAAAAAACTCTCATGGTGCTAACGGGGATATCACCGAAGTCACGGCAGTTTAGCCTGGCAGGGAACACAGCCTCAGTGACCGGAGGTAAGGCCCCTTTCACATATCAGTTTTTTGGCATCAGTCACAATCCGTCGGCTCGACGGATCGACGGATCCCTCGCAGATTGTGAAAAACTGATGCGACAGATCCGTTTTTTCGCCGGACCCGACTGCCGGATCAAGCGAAAAAATGGATCCATCGCATCAGTTTTTTAATCCATTTCTTCCATTTTTCGACGGTTCTGTTTTTAAAAGCTGACAATTCAGTGCACTGTACAGTAAAATCACACTGACATGAATCGAAAGAATAGATATATACACATGGAATTCATATATATATATATATACATGTCATTGAGACACAGATATATATATATATAGTTCGTAGAGTTCTACATAGCATAATAGCCACTAAATCAATTGCCAGCTTCATTAAAATCATTCCCCAACCCGACATGATATGACACATGGTTTACATATAGTAAACCATGTCATATCAAAACTATATATGTCAGTGTTTAATCAATTTAGTAGTTTGTGTTAGGAAAAATTTGGAACTCTAAGAGATAAATTTAAGGCTCCCACGCAATTTTCTGTGCCAGAGAGGGAAAGCCAGTGAGTGAGGGCAGATATTAATAGCCTAGAGAGGGACCATTGTTTTTGGCCCCCCCCCGGCTAAAAAAATCTGCCCTCAGCTACCCCAGAAAAGGCGCATCTGTCGCTAATACAAGTCTATGAGAAAAAAACGGATCCAGGGGCATCAGTCGCCGGATCTGATTTTTCAAAAACGACAGATTGCGACTGATGGTAAAAAACTGATATATGAAAGGAGCCTAACCTCGATGATGTCACCGCCAGTCATTGAGGCTGTGCTCACAGCAGTTCAGTCACCAGTGGTCCTCAGCCTGGACGGTCGCATCTTGGCATCGTCCAGGTTGAAAACTATTAATCCCCCAGACATGGATTACAATGTGGGACAGAACGACCAACAGGTGAGGGATATGGTTGTTCTTTTATTTTAGTTTTATTACTGGCGAACGAGGGCAAATAAAAAATATGCACTATTTTTTAGGGCAGCGACTGAGTGAGGCCCTACATTATTTATAATGTGACTTGGTAGAAAAGTGTACATGGTGGTGGTGGTCCACTATGAGACCCATTCTTGTATAGTTGTGTATAAATTTACTAAGAATATTCATTGTGATTAATTGTTTTACCGTAATGATGGCTCAGATCTGATTAATTTGCCATTCAGGCATTTTTATTTTTTGTTTTAAATTGCTCATTCAGTTGCATACAGCTATTACACTAAAGTTTTGTGTTTT
This sequence comes from Dendrobates tinctorius, assembly GCF_039654945.1. Classification (NCBI taxonomy): domain Eukaryota; kingdom Metazoa; phylum Chordata; class Amphibia; order Anura; family Dendrobatidae; genus Dendrobates; species Dendrobates tinctorius. The sequence goes on along the minus strand of NW_027361719.1, from coordinate 6,956,444 downwards.
GGAATAATTTGATTTGGTTTTCAATTTTGGATTTAGCTATTCTGTTAGGAGTACAGTATATTCAAGTTGACCCTGGGGGGAAGAAAGTTTGGTTCTAAATTTCCATTAGACAGATCAAGAATAATTAAAGTCAAGAGTCAGTAGATCATATTGGGTTTCTTGTTGAATATCAAAATTGGATAATTTAGTTCAAATATAAATCAGTAGCTATAAACCAATGTACTGTATAAGTCAGTTATTGTATTCCAGATTATTTTATAATTTATATCCATTTGAAGTCTGTGCACTGTAATCAAAACTATAGTAAAGTAGTTGTAATCAAAGTAAGAGTGTGTCACGTCCTCCTGGGAGATCTGGGGTTAGAAGATCACTACATATTGTGAATTGCACATATTCCATTTAGAGTGTGTGTTGGTGTCCCATATTAAATGGATTTTGTTTTGTTTGGTACTGAAGAGGTTAACTACACTTTATATGCTGGTCAAAAGCATGCAGCTCCATTTCAGCTGCTTGTGATATGGTCATTACCTTTCCCTTTAAAACCTGGCCAGACCTTCTCTTCCTTGCCAGTGAAAGTGTCATGATCCAGGTTGGATGATGACAGATTTTGCACAAGTAACCTTTTCTTTTCCTTTCAGCTGTTTGCTTAAAGTTAGTTTTGCCCCCGGTGGCCATTAGGGTCATTACACTGTGGTTGTTTTAGTTCTAGTTTTGCCCGCCAGTGGCCGTTAGGGTCATTGCACTCGGGTTACTTTGGTTCAGTTGCCTCCGGTGTCCGCTAGTGTAAATGTACGTGATAATGAAGCAGGTGTGATACCCTGGCTCCTATCTATAAAGGAGTAGCAGGTGGTCTCACTCACTGTTGGTGATATTGCTCATTTCCAACCAAGTCTGGTGAAGGAAGGAACTATAGAGAGGAGTTCCTGGCAGCTCAGGGGAGCTCTGGTGTAATAGCTTCAGGCGGAAGCTGAATTCAGGTGTCGAGCTTCAGGGGTGAAGCTGAACTTTGGTGTTGTACTCTGTTGCTGGGAGCAATAGTAACAGAGCTATGCTAAGTGGTGTTTTTCCCTGTTTGTTACTTTCCTTGTGTGTGTATTAGTGCAGTGGTGGGATTAGTTTCTGCACCATCCAATTCACTAGAAAGGGATAGGTGCATAGGGATAGGGATTTGAGGTATCCAGCTCGTCGCCAGGTGTGGAATCCCGCCTAGGGATCGTCAGGAGTGTAGGGACACTGACTCAGGGGAGTGCAGGAGGTCTCCACGTCCCCGTTCCTTATTGCAGGGCCCTCCATTGTAACGGTTTTCCTGGTGTTTCCCTCAACTCTGTTTAAATTCGCCATGCTGGAGGTGGTGTATCCAGGTTCACAGTTGTTATAGAAATTTGCCCTGCTGGAGGCAGTGTATCCAGTCACACGTGACATTACATTATCACCAACACTAACATTTTTCTCTGGTGAGCCATGGGCGAAGTTCAGACCGGTGAGCAGTTGCTGCTGGTCCTCACTGAGATGAGTGAGGAGCTGAATGATGTGTTTAAGCAGCACCTGCAGCGGAATTATGGGTCTGAGGCCTACCCTCTGGCTCCACTAGAGGGTCCATTTGCGGCTTTGGCGAAGATGCGCCTTGGAGTCTCTGCTGGGGAGCAGGACTTGCTTATACATGCGGACATACCCAGGCAGGTGGGAGGAGTTGGTGTCCCCATGGTGCTGCCTGGTGTTCCCCAAGGTGAAGGGGTATGTCCCTGTAGTGAGCAGACTAATGATTTAGTCCTTGGCGCTCACGCGAAACTTCTGTACTGTCAGAGAAGCCGTGGCCCCATGGTCGTATGGAGGAAGACGACTTGGGATTGTATATTTCCTCCACGCCCTCAGAAGGTACTATGTCAGCAGAGGTGATGGTTGGCGAGGTACCTGAGTACCTGAGGGCATACCGGTGCTTGTTAACAGTGGAGCAGAAGTCAGTCTGGTGGATGCTCAGTTTGTCCAGACCCATTATATAAGGTGTGAGACGCCGGACAAACCCATAAGCATCCAGGCCATTAACTCTGTCCCACTGAGCCTGGAAGGGTTAAACCAAGTCGTAGAAGACATTGTGCTGCATAGTGGACATCATGATGAGTCCCAGTCATACTACGTCTTGGAGGGAAAGCCAGCACCTATCATTTTGGGCCCCCTTTGGTCTAAAAACACAACCCGGTCTTGGATTGGCGGACTAGGGAAGTAGTCAGCTGGGAGCAGTCGTGTAAGGGCTGCTGCCTAGGGGCTACTGTCTCTGCCGTCTCTCTACAATCGTCCCCTTTCTCTCCAGTAGGAGCAGCAGATGTGCTGCAGGAAAGTAGGGGCAAGGCTCAACCCTCGCCATTAGCCAACCCTGAGAGGCGCAGACCTAGTAGCAGGAGGGGTTGGAGGGTGGTGTTTCCCTTGGTGAATTGCGGGGGTGTGAGTGTGGTGACACAGGGGGATGCCTCTGTTGTCAGTTCCAGAAAGAGTTCACCGTATTGTGACAAATGAATGTGTGGCAATAAACGTTCAGGTCCGGACCTGTGTGTGAATGAGCATGTATGAGTGGCCACCAAAAACATCCAGTGGAAGAGTGTTGTGGGGGTCTGGAATTCTCAGGTGATTGGGCCGTATTTGGTGTTGGCCATCATCGGCCCGGAGACTTACCAGCAGGAGATACCCACAAACTTGCCCGTACACCACTCGCTCCCCAGATCGGCGCTTTGGAGATGGGTGGTGCCTCCGGAATATACATTGCCAATACCAGCGGTGCTCGTTTGTCATAAATCTGAAGTTCAGGTAGTTGTTGGGGTGAACTCTGGATCTGGGTGTCCCCACTGTAGGTGTTTTTTTTTATTTGGTGAAGAGCGGTCTTGAGGGTCCAGAGGCCCATCATTGAGGGAGGGTACTGTCATGATCCAGGTTGGATGATGACAGATTTTGCACAAGTAACCTTTTTTTTTCCTTTAAGCTGTTTGCTTAAAGTTAGTTTTACCCCCGGTGGCCATTAGGGTCATTACACTGTGGATGTTTTAGTTCTAGTTTTGCCCCCCGGTGGCCATTAGGGTAATTGCACTCTGGTTACTTTGGTTCAGTTGCCCCCGGTGGCCGCTAGTGTTATTGCACGTGATAATGAAGTAGGTGTGATACCCTGGCTCCTATCTATAAAGGAGTAGCAGGTGGTCTAACTCACTGTTGGTGATATTGCTCATTTCCAACCAAGTCTGGTGAAGGAAGGAACTACAGAGAGGAGTTCCTGGCAGCTCAGGAGAGCTCTGGTGTAATAGCTTCAGGCGGAAGCTGAATTCAGGTGTCGAGCTTCAGGGGTGAAGCTAAACTTTGGTGTTGTACTCAGTTGCTGGGAGCAATAGTAACAGAGCTAAGCCAAGTGGTGTTTTTCCCTGTTTGTTACTTTCTTTGTGTGTGTATTAGTGCAGTGGTGGGATTAGTTTCTGCACCGTCCAATTCACTAGAAGGGGATAGGTGCAGGGCGAGCTAGGGATTTGAGGTATCCAGTTCGTCGCCAGGTGCGGAACCTGCCTAGGGATCGTCAGGAGTGTAGGGACACTGACTCAGGGGAGTGCAGGAGGTCTCCACGTCCCCATTCCTTATTGCAGGGCCATCCATTGTAACGGTTTCCCCGGTGTTTCCCTTGACTCTGTTTAAATTCGCCCTGCTGTAGGCGGTGTATCCAGGTTCACGGGTGTTATAGAAATTCGCCCTGCTGGAGGCGGTGTATCCAGTCACAAGTGACAATACAGAAAGTTTTACTTCACAGCTCCTTGGAGTCTCTGTGATGAGATCGTTGTTGCTGCTGTTGATTGTTGCATGCTGTTTAGGTTGTATGCATGCTTTCCTCATTATCCTGTTCCCATTTGGTTTGTACTTTCCTACCATCCCCTATATAATTCTCTACCTTTGGTGAGTGTTTTTATATGTTAATTGCTTTTGTTATCCCTGTTTGTCTTGTGTGTTTATTCACTAGCATTTCCCTTCCAGGCCTCCTGGGGACAGGGAGGGGAGAGCATATGGTATAACATGAGAACAGTAGGGTTGGGGGCCAAACCTCCTCATCTTTAGAGGTACCTTTGGGAGCAGGGATAGTTAGGGTCCTAGCCCTAGGGACAGTGTGGGGCTTCTTTGCCTATTTACAAACTGTCACAGCATATCATAAGACCCCTTAGTTATAATCCTGGTCATAATCCAAATATTGTAATCCAATCCAATTTGAGTAATAAATTGTGTATGGTTGTAAACCAGTTGTTAGTCCCCCATTTTACTGCCCAATTTTAATCCCATCATTGTATTTCAAATCCAAATTATAATCAAATGTTGTTAGATGTGAGACATTGGAAGGGAGCCCTTTCAGATAATAATAGTAGAGGAAAAGAGTCATAATCCTTTTTGTAACTCAGTTAAGTAGGAGATAGATTTTGATTGTTTACCAAATCTTGCACTTTCAGTTGTAGACATTTTGCCTCTTTTCCTAGAGAGGTGATGGAAAGGATTTCGTTTCCCTGTTGCACTTGGATGGTTGCCAACTAGTGCCAAGAATACATAAATTAAGATAAGGGTATATTTCCACGGTCCGTATTGGCAGTGCTTTGGATGCAGCACATGCCTGCTCCGTCCAAAGCGCTGGCGGCTTTTGTACACGCGGTGATTCCGCATGTGTTCATTGAACCATGCGGAATCACCGCATACTACATTGGACTGTGATATTTATCTTGTGGAGACAGAGCATCTCCGCAAGATAAATAGACATGCTGTGGTCTGGAAAGACGCGCTGAATTTGTGTATACGAAGGGAAGCCGGAGGTGTCAGTGCACGCATAGTGGAGATGGGATTTTATAAAATCCCCTCCATTATGCTGTAACATCTGGACGCTGCAGATTGGACGCTGCGGCTGTACGCAGCGTCCAACCTGCAGCGTTTACTGACCGTGGAAACATACCCTAATACTTTCTAACTAACCATCTTGCACTGGGCGTGGCCTAGCGCACGATGTGAGAGGACGTGCAGTGGAGCTCTCCTGCCACAATCTCCCTTACTAAGGATTCCTGAGGTGCCGCTGAACGCTGAAATCGCTCCAAGGAGTGTGCAGAGATCCTGGGAGTAGCAGTGAGTGGAGGACGGTCTGGTGGAGAGAAGTCTTGTACGAGGATGACGCGCAGGAGACAGAAGGAGTTGGCAGCGTCGGGAAACGCTCAGGCCCAAGATGGCGCCGAGGATCAGCCCCAAGAGTCATCTTGGCCAAAGTTCTGAACTATCGGGACCGGGATACTCTGCTGCGGAAAGCCAGGTCCAGTGCGGAACTCACCATAGATGGCAATCGCATCTCCATCTACCCAGACTATTCTGCAGCGGTTCAAAAGCTCCGGATGACGTTTGGAGAAGTTAAAAGACGACTAAGAGACATGGATGTGCGCTATTCAATGATCTACCCAGCTAAGCTGAGAGTTGTGGCTTTGGATCGAGTGCACTTTTTACAAAATCCAGAGGAGGCGACACTCTGGCTTGACTCTAACATGAAGAATACCAGAGCGGGACAGTCCCGTTGAAGCATACTCTGAGTGATGTTGAAGCAGTGACTAACTGTGATTTAGTTTGAATTTGATATGATAATGGTCATCTCTGAGATGAAGTAATGCCATGTTGGTTTATGTGGGATGTGTTCGGCGGCGCAACGCTTATTGCAGTTTGATAAATGTGGACGGGAGAGTAGTTGGAGTGCAGAGCTTGTATTGTTAGGCTGTAAAAACGCCCTTCTTGATCTCAAATAGAGAGGGAGAGAGAATTCTTTTCAGCTTAAATGCTGTGGGAGACAATTAATCTTTCGGGAGGGGGATGGGAGGGAAGGTTGAGAGTTATTTCAGTTGGAAGGTTGAGACAGGGGGTAGAGGCGGAAAGGGGGGGCGGGGGGGAGGGATGGGAGGGAGGACCGAGATTTCAGGTGTAACATGTCAAATGTTCGGTATTGCAACATATCATGGGGGGTAGAATTAAAATTCTAAGTTGGAACGTTAGGGGTCTCGCTAACATCTCAAAACGGGCCGCAGTTTTACAATATCTGCTGAAGCTGAGGCCCTCAGTGATTTGCTTCCAAGAAACACATCTGGTAAAAGACAAAGTAGATATATTACAAAAAAGGTGGGTGAGGAAGGCTTAACACTCAACGTACTCAGCCTATGCTAGGGGAGTGTCGGTGTTGATCCACACTTCTACTCCATATGAAGAAGTGGAGTTTATAATAGACAAAGATGGGCAGTACGTGTTTATTGTATGTAGGATATTGAATAGATTATCATGCATTGTGTCTTTGTATATCCCTCCACCATTTTCTGGAAAAAAGATACAGGAAATTCTGGATTTATCCGGGAAATGGACTGGGGTCCCGTTGCTTGTAATAGGTGATGTGAATAATATTGCAAATGATCATTGGGATAAGGGTAAACATGCGGGGAGCAGAGAGGGAGGGAATTTGACACCTTTTGGGAAATTGGTTGGATAGACTTGTGGAGAGTTCGGAATATGGAGAACTACACTTACTCGTGCTACTCGGCGACGTATGGATCCCTGTCTCGCATTGATGTGGCTTTGGGAAATGAGGGGATGGATAACTTGGTACAGGAAGTGGAATATTTGCCCAGAGTCCTATCGGATCATTGTCCACTGGGGATATCTCTACAATTGGGAGAACGGGGGAGGTTGACAGGTATGGGATGGAAAATTCATCCCTTTTGGTTACGGTTGCTGGATATGGGAAAGATAGGAGAGGAACTGGGAGAATTCTTTAGGATAAACGAAGGTAGTGCAGAGGGTCATGTAGTCTGGGATACTATGAAGGCATTTTTGAGAGGGATTTTATTCAGAGAAGTGTCTCGATATAAGACTGGGTCTCAAAATCTTGACAAAGCAGTGATGGAGGAACTAAGGGCGGCTGAGGAAGCATTGGGTGCGCAGTGTACTAAAGCTACGCAGACCCGCATGAGAGAGGCCCAGTCGGAAGTTAATAAACTTCACATCCGTAAGGCGGAGAGACGGCAGGCATTTCAGAACGAGGCATTCTATGCGGAGGGTGAAAAAGTGGGACACCTGCTCTCAGTGATAGCTTCGGCACAACGGGAATCCTCACATGTATATGCAATTAAAACTAAGGAAGGTAATGTGGTTACACAGGGGGATCAAATTTTGGATGTATTTAAACAATTTTACAGTGAGCTATACTCCTCAAAGATACATAAAGGTCAAGAGGAGTTGGACAGGTATCTGAGGGCGATTAAGCTTCCTAGATTAGGGGAGGAGGACAGAGAATGGATGGATAGGCCGCTTGCAGCGGAGGAGTTGAGGCTGGCACTGGCGGACATGGCGGGAAATGAGGCCCCGGGGGCGGATGGCATTCCGGCAGAGGTGTATAAAATTTTTAATGAAGAAGTAATAACTAAATTGGAGAAGGTATTTAATGAGTCGTTGGAGAGGGGAATGTTACCTACATCTATGAGAGAGGCCATTATGGTGGTCATTCCTAAAGCTGATAAGGACCCATTGAATCCGGAGTCTTACAGACCAATTTCACTCCTTACGGCAGATGTAAAGATTCTGGCGAAGGCCTTGGCCAACAGACTGACCCACGTGATTGATAAAGTAATCCACCCAGATCAATCTGGATTTATGCCCAATATATCTACAGCAATCAATTTAAGGAGGCTATATTTAAATATGCAAATTCCAGCCGAAAATGCTGGAAAGAGAGTAGTAGTGTCTTTGGATGCCCATAAGGCCTTTGATTGTGTAGAATGGAAGTACTTGTGGTCGGTTTTGAAGGGCCTTGGGTTCGGGCCCAAGTTTATATCGTGGGTGGGGTTGCTATACTCCTCTCCAACGGCAAAAATTAGAGTGAATAATGAATTATCTGATAGTTTCTCATTATATTGGGGTACGAGGCAGGGATGCCCGTTGTCTCCGTTGCTGTTTGCCCTCGCCGTGGAGCCTCTGGCCACTAAAATAAGGGATGCACAAGTGATAAAAGGATTTGTTTATGGAGTAAAGGAGGAGAGGGTGTCTTTGTATGCCGACGATATTTTGTTATTTTTGGAGGACTCAGGGGAAAATTTGGATAACGCGGTGGCATCAATTGAGGAATTCTGGGAATTTTCCGGACTCAAAATCAATTGGGACAAATCGTGCATAATGCCCATTGATGAGGTAGATAGGGATATGGGGGAGGTGGAAAGGTCAGCAAAATTGAAGGTGGTTTCGGGATTTAAATATTTGGGGATACAAATCGCCCTTCCGTTGACTAGGTTTGAAGAACTTAATCTAAGCCCTTTGCTACAAAAAATTCGTTCCAAAATATCAGCGTGGAATAAATTACATCTTTCGGTAATTGGAAGGGTGAACCTTTTAAAAATGATAGTGATGCCACAGCTTTTATATGTACTGCATAATTCTCCAATTTGGATCTCGCAGAGTAGGTTCCACAAAATTAAATCGCTGTTCGGTGAACTAATATGGGGAGGGAAAAGCCCACGGTTTAAACAAGAGACTTTGCAGAGGCCGAAGGAGGAAGGAGGTTTGGCGCTTCCCAACCCCTGGGTCTATTTTTTATCAGCACAATGGCAGCATATTGGAGGATGGGGGTGGAGACGGGACGGGGACAGTCGCCTAGTAGTTTGAGATATTTGTTTGGAAAATGGCCTCTGGGAGAGAGTTTGGGAGGGGGACAGTTTTTAAAATTAGGCTCTCGGTTTCCTACTGTTCTCCTAATTCATAAGGTATGGGAAAAAGTTAAACAGATAAGGGGTGTCACGGGCTTTACCAAATACTCTCCTGTATGGGATAATATAAATTTGAAAGAATTCGAGCAAATGGAAGGATTTGGGCCCTGGAGAGAGGCAGGAATCAGTAGGTTGGGACAGCTTATGGGTCAGGGGAGACTTAAGTCATTTGTGGAGCTGCAAACAGAATTCCAGTTACCGCATTCAAATTTGTTTCATTATAAAAGAATTCAGCATGCGTATCGGTCGCAATGTCGGAGGAAACTTATTGAGATCCAGTTTGATGTCACGCTGGCCTCCATTTTGGAGAACAGCGTGACAAAGGGGGCAATCTCGGAGGTGTATAGAGACTTATTATTCACTTTTCTAGTCAAACATCCCATCAAGTCTAGAGTAAAATGGGAAGCTGAATTGGGAGAGATAAATGACGATAGATGGGAATCTATTTTAGAATATGTGCCTAAGATCTCTATGAGCGAACCTGGGAGGATGTCTCAGCTATACGTAATTCATAGAGCTCCCGACAGACTGTTCAAGATGGGTTTGAGGTCCAATTCCGAGTGTCCACGATGTTCGCAGGAACGGGCAGACGTGCTGCACATGCTGTGGAATTGCCCTAGATTGTCTACATACTGGACAGTTGTTTTGAGTCGGATTGAATTGATATATAGGTGTGCAATCCCCAGAGACCCTTTGGTCTGTATATTAGGTTATGTGGAAGAATTAGTAGCGGTATCCATGGTCAAACTGGCGATTGCTAGACTGTTGTTCATTGCAAGGAAGTTGATCGCTCGGTTCTGGATCAGAGAAGAGCCTCCGACTAGACGAGACTTTCTTACGCAGGTGGAGCATATAATTTCATTGGAAAAAAGTATTTATACTAAGAGAAATAAACTTGATGTATTTCATAAGATATGGCAGCCATGGGTAGAATGGAGTTAGATTTGTGGGGAGGATGTATTATGATATAGATGATGTGCATAATAAACAATTGTATATGGATGTGGGAAAGAGTACCGGAATAGTAATGAGGAAGACACTGAAGGGGTCTCGGAGGGGGGGGGGGATGGGGGGGGAAGGGGGGGTTTGTTCAAATAAAAAATATGATTATATGTGAACAACTGCTTGATGTCATATATGTTATAATTGTTATCATTTAATAAAAATTTGTCTGATTAAAAAAAAAACCATCTTGCACTAAAATTGATCTTTTAACTTTCAAATTTACAGGTTTGTTACTTCTATTATGTTAGTGTAATTTTTCTGTACACTTGTATATTCCTGTTTTTTACAGGATTTCCTTATCTTCTTGTTTACCCTTTTCAATTTTGCACTCCCTTTTCCCTCCCCAATAAAAATTTAGCTTTACTTTCACTTTACTTCCTTCCCCAGCCAAAAATGAGGTGACAGATTCCCTTTAAGGCACCGTTCACTTGTGTGCCAGCTTCCTGGCCTTCACGGTGCTGAATGCCTGTGTCCGCAGGCATGTCAGCTTTTTTTGCAAAGTGCAACCCACTCGGGTAGGCAGGAGGTAGCGCAATAGGAGGGTGCCTACCCATTTTCACCTGCCCTGTATATGCACAGTAAATTCTGGTAACTTCTATTCCTAGCACTTGTAAATGATGATGCAATATAAAGAAGAGTAAACTTGTCCTTTGTACATAGTAGCCAAACACCTGTGTCATGGCTATTTTTGCATTTGTTTTCTTGGAATCCTTGACATGATGTGTTACACAGCTCATTGCTAAGTCATTACTATTAGGTAACAGCGATACTTTAGCATTAGTATTATGTCATTTTTTGTATAAATCTCAAATTAACCTTGGAAACTGAAATTAATATAACAATGATTATAAAACAAAAATGTTTCTATTAAGAATAATGCATATTGCATAATACAATTGAAACTAAAACAAAATATTGAAGTTCAATAGAAACAAAACAAACTAGTTTCATGGATTATTAACCCCTGAACACAAAATAACATATGTGTACCTCATTGCCTCATGTGAAAGGGGCTCAAGAGCTTCCACACAGGGTAGATGCTGGCTATATATTACATAGCTGGCACCTACTGTATGTGTAACAGCAGTTACTAGAGCTTAGCTCTGATTGCTGCTGCGTACCATTTTAAATGCCGCTGCCAATCTCGGACAGCAACAGAGCGGTTGCCGATGCTCATGTACACCTCCCTTCATCACCCCCATGATGCAATCACAGAAAACCAATGGGTACCATAGCAGCCAAGGGCTGCTGTAGACCCCCGTCATTACCATAATCGTACTCCTGCCATAAGCCAAGCTTCATTGACAAGAACAATTTTCATTTTATACTGCAATACTAAGGTATTGAATAAAGTATAAATAAAAAGAAACATATTTGATATCGGCACACCTGTAAAAGTACAGTGTATCAAAATATAAAATTAATTAACCCATAAGATAAATAACATTAGAGAAAAAGTCAAAATGCCTGCACTTTTTATTTTTTGGTTATTACATCTGTCTAAAAGATTGAAATCGATCAAAACATCATATTTACCTCAAATTGGTGTAATAAAAAACATCAACTCTTCATTCAAGAACATGCCCTCACACAGCTCAATCAGTATAAAAATAAGAATGCTACTGGTCTTGGGAAAAAGGCAACACAATTTTTTTTTCACAACCTCCAGAATTTTTTTCCCTACAATGAACACCATAAAAACCAAAATGAGGCATTGTAAAGTAGGTGCTATTTATTGACCTAATGCGTTTTTGGCACATTTGTTTTTGCTTCAATTTGGTATGTTATTAGATGTGCAGATAGATCGTTATGGAGTAGATAGATATCCCTGAGATATATAATTATTTCACTGCAAGTGCAGCTTACAGTACTTTGATTAACATAATAAGGCTAATCCGCAGGTAAAACGCAGGTCTTTTGACCTGCGGATTTTTCCAAATCCGCAGCACAATCCGCAACATGTGCACATGGCCATAAGGGCTTTTATCATTGTCAAATTGAGAGGCAATAGCTTTTTCACAAGCCGCCCAAAAATTATCCCTTTATTTAGGATGTAGGAGTTGGTTAACTATTTTCAAAGTGAAAAAGCAATTGCTTATCATCAAGCTGTGAAAAAAAATTATTACTATTTTGGATGCTGTTTCATGTTTGTGTATCCTTAGAGAGTACACTTCTCAGCTGCATCGCTAAAGAACACAGTGGTCAAGAACATAAGATTATTATTATTAATATCTCAGAAAGGAAACCAATTTCTGTCAGTGACCAAGGATAATTATCTGTCACAACTTGTGCAGGGCCCAACTAGAGGGACAGCCCTTCTGGACTTAATTTTAAGCAACAGGTCAGATAGAATAACAGAAGTCCGAGTCGATGGGCACCTAGGGAACAGTGACCACAATATAATACAATTCCACTTGTCCTTCAGTAAGGTGCCCTGGAAGGGGGTTACAAAAATGCTGAATTTCAGGAAAGCAAAGTTTGATCAGCTTAGAGAGGACCTTCGCCGAATTGATTGGGACGATGTCCTCAAAAATAGGAGCACAGAAAATAAATGGGAAATATTTAAATCAGTTTTACACACCCACTGCGAGCTAGCCATACCGTACAGAAATAAAAGGGCTAGGAACAGGAGAACACCAATGTGGCTAAATAAGGATGTAAAAAGGGCAATAAATAACAAGAACAAGGCATTTAAGAAGCTAAAGCAAGAAGGCAGTAAAGAAGCATTAAAAAGTTATAGAGAAAAAAATAAAATGTGTAAAAAACAAATACATTTAGCAAAAGTGGAAACTGAGAGACTCATTGCTAAGGAAAGTAAAACAAACCCCAAACTATTCTTTAATTATATAAACAGTAAAATGATTAAAATTGATGGTGTCGGCCCTTTAAAGAACAATGAGGGTGAAATCATAGAGAGCGATGTGGGAAAAGCAAATGTTTTAAATACTTTTTTACACAGGAAAAGGATTTGCCAGGGAAATGCAGAGTGATAATGTAAACTCTCCATTAAGTATTACCTGCCTAACCCAGGAAGAAGTGCAGAACCGCCTTAGTAAGATTAAAATTGACAAATCACCAGGCCCTGATGGCATTCACCCTCGGGTATTAAGGGAGTTAAGTAATGTGATAGACAGACCTCTATTCCTTATATTTAAAGACTCTATAGAAATAGGGTCTGCTCCTTTTGATTGGCGGCAAGCAAATGTGGTACCAATATTCAAAAAGAGGTCTAAAAGGGAACCTGGAAACTATAGGCCGGTAAGCTTAACATCTATTGTGGGTAAAATTTTTGAAGGGTTTCTAAGGGATACCATTATGAAATATCTCAATGTTAATAAATGTTTAACTCCATATCAACATGGATTTATGAAGGATCGCTCCTGTCAAACTAACCTGATCAGCTTCTATGAGGATGTAAGCTCTCAAATGGACCAAGGAGAATCATTGGATGTCATTTGTCTCGACTTCTCTAAAGCATTTGACACTGTCCCACATAAAAGATTGGTAAGTAAGATGAGAAAGTTTGGGCTAGGGGAAAATGTGTGTAGATGGGTAGGTAGATGGCTTAGTGATAGAAAACAAAGAGTGGTTATTAATGGTGCATACTCAGATTGGGCCAGGGTTACTAGTGGAGTACCACAGGGTTCTGTATTGGGCCCCCTACTATTTGATATATTTATTAATGATCTAGTGGATGGCTCACACAGTAAAATATCAGTATTTGCAGATGATACAAAACTATGTAAGGTAGTTAACACAAAGGAGGACAGTTTGCAACTACAGACAGATTTGAGTAAATTGGAGAATTTTGCTGAAAAATGGCAAATGAGGTTTAACACAGATAAGTGTAAGGTTATGCACATGGGAAGGAGAAACAGATGCTACAATTACTTACTAAATGGGAAACTGCTGGGTAAATCAGTCATGGAAAAAGACTTAGGCATCTTAGTCAATAAGAAGCTAAATTGGAGTGCCCAGTGTCAGGCAGCTGCCACCAAAGCAAATAGGGTCATGGGATGTATTAGAAGAGGTCTGGGGACACGAGATGAAAACATAATTCTCCCTCTGTACAAATCACTCGTCAGACCACACTTGGACTATTGTGTGCAATTTTTGACGCCGGTGCTCAAGAAAGACATTACTGAACTTGAAAGGGTTCAAAGGCGGGCTACTAAAATGATAAATGGAGTTGGTTCACTACAATACCGAGAAAGGTTATCAAAATTAGGTCTATTAACTCTAGAAAAGAGAAGACTTAGGGGACACCTAATATATATGTACAAGTATATCAGAGGGCAATACAGAGATCTCTCCAATGAACTGTTTGTTCCCATGACTGTGACAAGAACAAGGGGGCATTCTCTTCGTTTGGAGGAAAGACAATTTCTGCACCAGCATAGAAGAGGGTTCTTCACGGTAAGAGCAGTGAGGCTCTGGAATTCTCTTCCTGAGGAAGTGATGATGGCCAACTCACTGAATGAATTTAAGAAAGGAATGGATGCTTTTCTTGTGAGTAACAGTATAGAAGGTTACGAATAACATAATATTATAGGTAGATGGTTGACCCAGCTTAGGGGAAGGAATTTTTTTCCCTATGGAGAAAATTGGCTTCTACTCTGTGGGTTTTTTGCCTTCCCCAGGATCAACAATGCAGAACAGCTGCACTAAAAATAGGCTGAACTTGATGGACATAAGGTCTTCCTTCAGCCTTCAAAACTATGTTACTATGTATTTATATAGCGCCATTGATTCCATGGTGCTGTACATGAGAAGGGGTTACATACAAATTACAGATATCACTTACAGTAAACAAACTAACAATGACAGACTGATATAGAGGGGAGAGAGGACTTTGCCCTTTCAGGCTTACATTCTACAGGATGGTGGGGAAGGAGACAGTAGGTTGAGGGGTTGCAGCAGCTCCAGTGATGGTGAGGCGGTAACTCCAGTAGTGGTGAGGAGGCAACGGGGATCATTGCAGGCTGTAGGCTTTCCTGAAGAGATGGGTTTTCAGGTTCCTTCTGAAGGATCCAAGTGTAGTTAATAGCTGGACGTGTTGCGGCAAAGGATTCCAGAGGATGGGGCTATTCGGGAGAAGTCTTGGAGGCGGTGGGTGAGAAGCGAACAAGTGTGAAGGAGAGAAGGAGGTCTTGGGAGGATCGGAGATTACGTGAGAGAAGATATCGGGAGATTATTTCAAAGATTTAAGGAGGGGACAGGTCATAGATGGCCTTGTAGGTCAGTATTAGTAATTTGTAGAGTTGAGCGAAACGGGTCGAAAAACTTCAAACGTCGCCGACTTTTGGTAAAGTCGGGTTTCATGAAACGAAACCCAACCCTAGGGTGAGGTCGGCCACGAGCTCGGCCACTTTAGCGCCAAAGTCGCGTTTCAAAAGTTTGTTTTCCGCCCTTTTTCAGCCAAACAGGATCCACGGACACTGTGGGCAACGTGATGACATAGGCAGGGGTCACCACCATCTTTGAGAAGGGCATGCAAGTGATTGGCTTGCTTTGGGGGGCATCACAGGGGGTATAAAAGGGCGTGCACGCCGACCACCATGTTACTCATGCTGATCTCAGAGTAGGGAGAGCTGCTGCTGCTGCTGATTCTGTAGAGAGAGCGTTAGGCAGGGAAGAAGACACCAAAAACTGCTTCTGCTGCTAGCGATTTTGCCTGTACAACACACCAGTCACTGTGTGTGCAGTGCAAGTGGAGGCTATATTTTGCTGGATCAGCTGTGTTGGTTGTTAGGCTGCCTTATAAGGCTTCCTGATAGCTGCATTGCTGTTTTCCCACTGCTCTGCAAATTGCTTTTTTAAATGCAATCCAAATTTTTTTTTTTGTCCTGGTGAGGTACTGAGCGTGCATTTTTTGACACCATACAGCGGTGTACACTCCTCACACAGTACCGTGTAATGGCTGTTATCACGGCCACAGTGAAGCTATCTGTGTGTGACTCTATAAGGATAAGTCGAGGACCTGTTCCGTTCTTACAGACCTCCACCTTCTAGTTTTGTTGGTTTTCAAACAGTTAAGTACATTCAAAACTATAGAGAGACAGCGTGTGTCAGTCCGTATACTTAAAAAACACGGAGCTTGACAATTTTACGGACACCGTACAGCGGTGTACATGCACGCTCCTCTCTCAGTACCATGTAACGGCTGTTATCACGGCCACTGTGAAGCTATCTGTGTGTGACTCTGTAAGGATAAGTCGAGGACTTGTTCTGTTCTTACAGACCTACACTCTAGGGAGATTCCTATTCTGCCTAATTCTATATACACCTTGTAGTTTGTCATACACTAGTCAATTTCTGCCTGTGACATAGCGGTGTGATATTCACTGGGCCTCACACAATCCAACAGTGTCCACAAGTGTGTTCAGAAATTCTACATCTCCCCTGTCCTATAGTGACATTTTTCACACCTGCGACATTGAGCCTGTGACATAGCGGTGTGATATTCACTGGGCCTCACACAATCCAACAGTGTCCACAAGTGTGTTCAGAAATTCTACATCTCCCCAGTCCATAGTGACATTTTTCCCCCTGCGACATTGAGCCTGTGACATAGCGGTGTGATATTCACTGGGCCTCACACAATCCAACAGTGTCCACAAGTGTGTTCAGAAATTCTACATCTCCTCTGTCCTATAGTGACATTTTTCACACCTGCGACATTGAGACTGTAACATAGCGGTGTGTTATTCAGTGGGCCTCACACAATCCAACAGTGTCCACAAGTGTGTTCAGAAATTCTACATCTCCCCAGTCCTATAGTGTCATTTTTCACACCTGCGACATTGAGCCTGTGACATAGCGGTGTGATATTCACTGGGCCCCACACAATCCAACAGTGTCCACAAGTGTGTTCAGAAATTCTACATCTCCCCTGTCCTATAGTGACATTTTTCACACCTGCGACATTGAGCCTGTGACATAGCAGTGTGACATTCACTGGGCCTCACACAATCCAACAGTGTCCACAAGTGTGTTTAGAAATTCTACATCTCCCCTGTCCTATATACACCTTGTACCTTGTTTTACATTACTATATAGTTTGTGGGATTTTGTGTACATTTTTACCAAAAATGAGGAAGGCAGGTGGAAGAGGCCGTGGAATTGGGCGGGGGTTGGCAGCTGGTAATGATGGTGTTGGTGGTGGATCTGATGGTAGTGGCAAAAGCAAAATAGGACTGAATGCAGGAGGTGTTGAGCCGGCGTCATCGTCTGGCTCCACAAGGCCTCGAAGGCTTAGTTTTCTAGGAGTTGGCAAACCGCTTTTAAAGCCAGAGCTTCAGGAAAAAGTTTTGGCTTACATTGCTGACTCAGCCTCTAGCTCTATCTCCTCCTCTTCTGAAGTTGTAAAAAAAATAAAAGCACTGAGTCGTCATTGGAGGCTCATGTTCATGAACCACACCTTTCCTTGTGTCCTTCACCCCAACCAAGATTGAAGGATGACGCAGGCCATACAACTGATTACTCCATGGAGCTGTTTTCACATGCCATGCCTGGGTTATCAAGTGAAATGGTGAATTACCCAGGCCAAGATGAATCTGACATGGAGTGCACTGATGCACAGCCACTGATAGATGATTCTGCTGGCACATTCACTCAGAGCACTACATTGTCCTTGCAGTGTAATGAGCCAGATTCTGACCCTGATGAGACTCAGGTGCCCCTTCCCGCATACTATACCACCATACACGGTGACACAGAGGAAGGTGCACATGACATTGAAGAGGAGGTGATGGATGACCCAGTTGTTGACCCAGATTGGCATCCACTGGGGGAAGAGGGTGCTGCTTCCAATAGCTCAGATGAGGAGGAGGAGCATCCACAGCAGACATCGACATCACAACAGCTGTTATCTGGCAGGCCCGGAGCACTCCAAAGACAGGTTCCAAAAATCAAAAGAGTTGCTGGACAGCTTGTCCAGACGGTCAAAATAGCACAGCGTGCTAGGCCGCAAAATGTCTTCCAAAGTAGGAAGAGAGCAGTGTGGCACTTTTTTGAACAAAATCCTCATGATCAGACCAAGGTTATCTGTAAGAAGTGCGCACAGACCTTTAGCCGAGGGAAAAATCTGAAAAATTTGAATACCAGTTGCATGCTTAGACATTTAACCAGCATGCACTTGCAAGCGTGGACACAACACCAAACCTCAAGTACCACATGTGCAACTGATCACAAAGAAGGTAGTCAGCAACGCTACATTGTTTCCCCCACTGTAAGTCCACCGGTTAGCACAGCAGCAAATGTTGAGGTGTCGTTGCAAGGCCAAAGCAGTCAGGGAATCCCACTGTTATATGAACGAAAGACTGAATCTAGGCCATCAGAAAGAACACCAACTCCATCAACATCATCAACCCTCTCTCAGTCCGCCCTGTCCACCGCTAGTTCCACCATATGCAGCTCTCAAGTCCAGCTCACCCTCCCAGAGACTATGAGTAGGTCAAGAAAGTACTCAGTCTCTCATCCACGTACACTGGGTTTGAACGCCCACATTGCCAAACTAATCTCGTTAGAGATGATGCCCTAATCGGTTGGTGGAAAGCGCAGCTTTCCGCGAACTCATGGCCTATGCAGTACCACGCTATGACCTACCCAGTCGCCACTTCTTCTCTCGCAAAGCCATCCCAGCCCTCCACCATCATGTGAAAGACCGCATTGTCCATGCACTCAAGCAGTCAGTGAGTGGGAAGGTGCACCTCACAACAGATGCATGGTCCAGTCGGCATGGCCAGGGCCGTTACGTGTCCATCACTGCACACTGGGTTAATGTGGTGGATGCAGGGTCCACAGGGGACAGCGGCGGTGGGACAGTGCTGCCTAGCCCACGGTATAGGAAACAGTTGGCTGTAGGCGTTCGACCCTCCTCCTCCTCCTCCAGAAGCGAAAGCTCGTCCACAGAGCGCAGTCGTACGAGCACTCCATCTGCAGCTGCCACTGTTGCACACGAGGTGTCCCCCTATCGAGCAGCTAGTGGAAAGCATCAGCAGGCTGTGTTGCAGATGATGTGTTTGGGCGACAGACACACCGCGGAGGTGCTGGCCGAGTACTTTCAGCGACAAACTGAGTCATGTCTGGGCAGTATACATCTTGAGGCAGGCAAGGTAGTTAGTGATAACGGCCGTAATTTTGTGGCAGCCATAGCCCTTTCAAAACTCAGCCACATACCTTGCTTGGCTCACACCTTGAACCTGGTGGTGCAGTGCTTCCTCAACAATTATCCGGAGTTAACAGCCCTGCTCCAGAAGGTGCGAAGACTGTGTGCGCACATCCGCCGGTCGCCTGTACACTCCATTCGTATGCATAAGCTGCAGCGATTGCTCCACCTTCCCAACCACCGCCTCATTATCGACATTGCAGCAAGGTGGAACTCCACCCTGCACATGGTTGAGCAGCTGTGCGAACAGAGGCAGGCCATAATGCATTTGTCGGAGGATACACGGCCAGGCACTTTGAGAGCAGACATGGAGTTGACAGGTGTGCAGTGGTCGAAGCTGAAAGACCTCTGTAAAGTCCTTCAGTGTTTTGAGGAATGCACACGGTTGGCAAGCGCAGACGACGCCATCCTAAGCATGAGCATCCCACTTATGCGTCTGCTCATGCAAACTTTGACGCACCTTAAGGAGCAGGCGTCTGCAGCCAATGTTGACAAGGAGGAAGAGGAGGAGTGAATCCTTGATGACATTCAGCCATTGTCTGCTCAGGGACCTCTCCTGGATGAGGTGGAGGAAGAAGAGGAGGAGGAGGATGATGATGGGGATGATTACTTAGGGGAGGAGGATGCATCTCGTGGGACAAGTGAAAATGTTGGCGTGGCAAGGTCTGGTACAGGGTTTGTGCGTGACTGGAGGGATGTGGATTTGCCAGAAAGTGCTCCTCCAACCAGCACTCGCAGTGCATCATTGACACCGGGAACATTGGCCCACATGTCAGATTATGCCTTGCAGATCCTAAAAAGGGACCCCCGCATTGCCAAAATGATGAACGATGAAGACTACTGGTTGGCCAGCATCCTGGATCTACGCTATACAGGCAAATTACAAAACATTATGCCACAGGAGAACCTTGACCTAATATTGGCTAATAAACAAGCAACTCTGGTAAACCGGTTGGTTGAGGCATTCCCAGCACACAGCAGCGATGATGGTTCTCACACGAGCCGTACGGGCCGGGGGCAGCTTGGCAGAGGTGTTCGTGGTGTACACAGCAGAAGTGGCGTTGGAGACAGGCATTTCATGACAATGTTGTGGACTGATTTTTCAAGTACCGCTCACACAACTGGTAATACTGCATCGATGGAAAGTGACAGGAGACAGCAGTTGTCAACTATGGTTACAAACTACTTTTCCTCCCATATCGATGTTCTACCGCACAGGTCATTCCCCTTTGACTATTGGGCCGCTAAACTGGACACCTGGCCTGAATTGGCCCAATATGCCTTACAGGAGCTCGCTTGCCCAGCTGCAAGTGTGCTATCGGAAAGAGTCTTCAGTGCAGCTGGATCAATCCTGACAGAAAAAAGGACCCGTCTGTCAACCCAAAATGTGGATGATCTAACCTTCATTAAAATGAACCATGCATGGGTTTCCAAGGATTTTGTCCCAACTTCCCATGATGACACATAGGTTGCCAGAAAAATGGCTTGCTTTGGTCCTCCTCCTATTCCGCGAACTTGACCTATTTTTCCTTTTGCAGCAGCTGAATGTCCCACATCAACATATGCCACTTTGTAAACCGCCCTAACTGGGCTGCCCCCCCCCCATGGCCGGGGTCACCACCTAGCGCACAAAACCGTGCGAGTGCCGTTGCCCTGGACAGGTGGGTAGGCTGACTCTTGGGCGCGGGCTCTCGCACAGGGTCCCTCATAGTGCAATCAAGTGTCTCTGACGGTGGTGGTGCACACCCGCTGTCAGACACACCGCCGTACTATGAGGGGCCCAGTGCCAGTACCGACGCCCACGAGTGTGCCCCCCTTGCTTGGGCAGGGCCCCAGCATTTGCAATGTTTACCTCTCCCTGCTCCTCCGCTGTGTAGTCTGGGCTGTCAAATCCTTCACTGGGAGTGCCACTACAAATTGATTGAACTGAAAGATGATGGTTAAGATGTATATAGATTATAAGATGTATAAGTATATAGTTGTGTACGCCTCAAATGCATTTCCTTTTTTCCACTTTTTAGATTGCTGTGTAATCCATACTGAGAACACGGAGATTTTACATGTTTAAACTATGCTATATATACCTGCTATCCAGTGATAAAGTACCCTTTCTCAACTTTGTACAATCTGGTCAAATCCATACTGGGCCTGAGAACATCTGAGTCTGCCTCCTGATCTATAGACATATATTTTTAATGTGTAAGCTAAGCTACATATACGTGTTATCCGGTGAAACTGTACCCTTTATCAACTTTCTACAATGTTGTTGAATCCATACTGGGCCTGAGAACGGCTGCCGAGCTGTTAAGCAAGCTACAGCACCTGTGGTTTGGACACGTAATTTTTTCAGGAGTGACGGTTAGGCCTAACTCCGGAATTGCGGTTGACCTGAACTTACTGGGAAATCATCGTTCGCGGGGAATAATCTGAATCCCAGATCCCCATCACTAACGGAGTTCAGCAAGTTATCTGCACCTGTAAGCGACAAAAGCTGGTCCTTTAAGTGTAGCGTGCATGCAGCCCTGGACATGTACGGGAATGCTAGACCTGTTATTGCTCGATCTCACGTGCCAGAGCCTCGCTTATCCCTCTAGTAAGCTTGACGCGTACTGCGGGGGCATGCCAGAGTCTCGGTTGTTAACGGAATAAAGCTGAGAAATCGCTAGTACAACTACAAACACACATACCACACCACACACAGAATCGACAAAGCTTTCAAAGTGTGCATCTTTTCTTTAGGTGGCATGGTTGTGGTTTCCCGGGTGGAGTCCAATTAAGCCACAGGCTCTACTCCTGGTGGTGCCCTTTTGGACATTCCTTTAAGGTTCAGCTTTGCAATCATACTGCCCCCGGAAACCAAAAACTTTGCCTTCATGGACGCTGTTTGGAGGTTCGTGGGAATAACGCCGCCCGATCAGCAGTCGGCATATGGGTCGCCCTCCCAGGGCTGTGGGGTACTCGGTACCGGGCCGGTGTCAGTGGGATGTGTCACAGCAGCGGTGACCCGGACGGTGGCCCTGGGCGCCCATGTAAATGGCGTGGTATAATGGTAAAGAGTTTATATAGATAGTTTGACGCCACCTGTGGTGTTCGGCAACATAGATGTTAGGCCGACGCTGCATGCAGATCCTCTGGGACTGATGGTGTTGTGCAGCAAAGATGGTGAAGCTCCCCACAGGTGGAGCTGGAGTCCCAGGGAAGTGTAGATGTAGTGATGGGGGAAAGGCACAGGCAGTGTAGGTGCTGGTACCCAGATGTAGCGGTGCTGGAATAACTGTAGGACAACAGAGCGTGCAGTTCCAAAGCTTTACTCACAGTCTGCAGGTTACACAGATGCCTGCCTCCTTGCTGAGTCCTCCGGGTCAGGACCTCAGCCAACCTCCGGGACCAAAATGGAAAGCTCCCTTCCAACACTCCGCCAACATGTACCTTCCTGAACGTCTCCTTTCTAGCGCTTGTGGGGGAAGCACTCACAGGACCGTGGTTCACTGAAGCGCCTCCTGTCTAACAGATGTTCCTCAGACTTTACTTGTATGGCAGACAGCTGTAGCCTTTTCCTTTTGGCTCCCACACGTCGATGCTGAGGCCTCCGAGCCTTAGTTGGGTACAGAGCATTTATAGCTGCTACTTCCCCCGGTTTCTGCTGCAGGAACGTCAGTGTCCCTACAAACTCGGAGACCGGAATCGGGACCATGCGCTCCAGCTAGGAGTGAGCCTTAACTCTGCTCATCCTCCAGCTCCCTTTCTCACGTCAACACACTTCCCCTTCCCTGCACAGAGTGCCCTAACTTACCTCCTCCCGACCACAGAGAGCAGCTCCTCAGCAGTCAGGTTCAGAGGTCTCCCTGCTAGCCTGGAGTGGGAAATGTGTTGTGTGTTGGTTTCACTGCTAGAGAGAGCCTTCGTTGCTCCCAAGCTTGACAACACACTCCCTAGGAGAAAGGTAATGCCACAGTGGCGACCGTACTCTTGGGGACGCCACAAGTGCACTGAGGCCCAGCCACTGCTGGATGATGCTGCTGGTACATTGACCCAGACCACTACATTCCCCTCGCACTCTACACTGCCAGAATCTGACCCAGAGGAAACTCAGGTTCCCCTTCCCACATACTATACCACCTTACACGGTGACAAAGAGGAAGGTGCAGATGAAAGTGCAGGTTCCTTGAGCAGGTGGGGGGGGCATACTCATGGGCAATGGCACTGGCACAGGGCACCGCATAGTACGCAAAAGTGTCTCTGCCGGTGGGAGGGCCTAAACAGTCAAGTGCAGTGAGATGGAAGATGGGGACGACAAGGAGTTCGGAGTAGTGCTGGGATTCCCTAGCAAGGAGACTTATGTAATTGTTTTCAATGTTAGGACAGCAATTTTTGGGGAGCACTATACTCTGGTGAATGATATATGGGGCCCACCATACACTGGAGCATTCCAAAGGTGGACATGAGACACTGGAGCAGCATTTACAGGGCCCATTATACACTAGAGCAGTAGAAATGGGGCCCATTATATATGGAGCATTATTTAGGCCCATCAGACAGTGGAGCTTCATCCATTGGGACCAACATATACTATAGCATTATGTGGAGCTCATCATATACGGTTTGAAACATTATATGGGATCAATGATTCCTTATGGAGAAATATATGGGCCTCATTACTCTGTATAGCGCACTAAGCGCTGGCCATAATACTGTATGGAGTTATATACTGTCCGTTTTTGGAGGTATTGGAGAATTTAAAATGGATATCAGTCATGAGATGTAAGAAGTGAAGTATTTTTCATTGTACTATACTGCTATTTCTCTGCCGTATCGGAGCATCATGAGTTATGGTATGTGTTAAAGGGGTGCTCTTTGGCCCTGGGCCCACGAAAACCTGGAGCCAGCCCTACCCCCCCCCACAACTGTGGCCAAATAACCCCCATTTTTCAGTGCGTAACTAGTATTATGAAGTAAATTAAGGTTGACAAGCTTAAGTAATAAGAATTGATGCTTTTGGCATTCAAATGGGCACTGTAGGTGTGTTTCCTGTCCTCCTCTCAATGACGACTTTAATTCCCCATTAACTTACATTGGGTTTCGTGTTTCGGTCGGACCCCCGACTTTTCCCTATAGTCGGCCGATTTTGCTCGACCCGACTTTTGGAAAAGTCGGGTTTCATGAAGCGAAACTCAACCCTAAAAAACCAAAAGTCGCTCAACTCTAGTAATTTGAATTGGATACGCTGAGGGAGTGGGAGCCAGTGAAGAGATTTGCAAAGGGGAGAAGCGGAGGAGTAGCGAGGAGAGAGACGAATTAGTCGGACAGCAGAGTTAAGGATGGACTGGAGAGGTGCGAGGGTGTTAGCAGGGAGGCCACAGAAAAGTATGTTGCAGTAGTCGAGATGGGAGATGATGAGGGCATGCACAAGCATTTTAGCAGAGTGAGGGTTGAGGAAGGGACGGATTCTGGAAATATTTTAGAGCCTGAGGCAGCAGGAGGTGGAGAGAGCTTGAATGTGCGGTTTGAAGGACAGGGCAGAGTCAACGGTTACTCCAAGGCAGGGGACCTCCGGTACGGGGGAAAGCGTGATGTCGTCATTTGTTATAGATATTTCAGATAAGGAAGATCTGTGAGGTGGGGAAAAGATGATCAGTTCAGATTTGTCCACATTCAGTTTGAGGAAGCAGGAGGAGAAGAAGGAGGATATGGCTGATAGACACCCCGGGATTTTGGAGAGCAGAGAGGTGACATCTGAGCCAGAGAGGTAGATCTAAGTATCATAGGCATAAAGGTGGTACTGGAATATGTGGGACTTTATGAGTTGCCCCAGGCCAAGTGTTAAGATTGAGAAGAGTAGGGATACTAGAACAGAGCCTTGGGGGACTCCAACAGAGAGAGCGTGGGATGAGGAGGTAGTGTGGGAGTGGGAGACACTGAATGTGCATTTGGGAAGGTATGAGGAGATCCAGGATAGGGCGAGGTCTTTGATGCCAAAGGAGGAGAGAATCTGTAGTAAGAGGCAGTGGTCTACTGTGTCAAAGGCAGAGGACAGGTCTAGAGGGAGGAGTATAGAGTATTGTCCATTTGATTTGGCTGTAAGTAGGTCGTTAGTAGTGTTGAGCATTCCAATACTGCAAATATCGGGTATCGGCCGATATTCGCGGTATCGGAATTCCGATACTGAGTTCCAATACTTTTAGCATATCGAATACTGGAATCGGAAGTTCCCATAATGCTATGAGCCAGTTTGATTTGATTCAGCCAATGAGGAATCCTAAGAAGTGTGGGCACATCCTGTTAGGCATGTAGGCATGTTAACTAATGGCATGGCTGTGATTGGCTGCTGAAATGATGTCATGATGCACTATATA
Organism: Dendrobates tinctorius; assembly: GCF_039654945.1. Classification (NCBI taxonomy): domain Eukaryota; kingdom Metazoa; phylum Chordata; class Amphibia; order Anura; family Dendrobatidae; genus Dendrobates; species Dendrobates tinctorius. Next base: position 6,931,140 of record NW_027361719.1, on the reverse strand, counting down.
AGCCGCCGCCGCCATTTTGGGTTCACTATGCTGTGAATTCAGTTAGGGACAGGATGCTGCTCTTCTGACTCTGAGGGACAGTTAGAGATATCGATTTGCTATATTGTGCTTTACCCAGGCTACTTTAGCAACCCCTGTGTGAAGCTTTCTTTTGCCTTGCAGTGCTGTTCACAGCTGTCTGCAAGGTCTGTGTGTGTGAGTGCAGCTCACGGTGTAGTGTGTTCTGCAGCCACCTCTGGTTGTAGGCCACTCAGCGTGCGTCACTGCCTCATACATATTTTTTTTTTTACTGCTGCTCATTTTTACTGATTTCTCCTATTAGTGTGCATCCATCCGTATCCATCTACATTGGTTGCAAACACTATATAGGAGTAGATAGCGGAGCCTTTCTGCAGCCTTTCAGTGCTAGTGCACAGTTCTCTGCACTGTTCACGGCTGTCTGTGAGGTCTCTGTGTGTGAGTGCAGCTCACGCTGTAGTGTGTTCTGCAGACACCTCTGGTTGTAGTCCACTCAGCGTGCGTCACTGCCTCATACATTGTCCTTTTTTGCTGTAGTGCTGCTTATTTTTCCTGAATTTCTCCTATTAGTGTGCTTCAATCCGTATCCAGCTAGATTGGTTGCAAACACCATATAGGAGTAGATAGAGGAGCCTTTTTGCTGGCTTGTGCCCTGCAGCCCCAGCCAGATTAGTATTAGCCTATTTTTTGGAGCCTCATCTATTGCATTGTAGGTTACCTTCCTGCATTATAATAGCTCCAAAACGTTTGTGATACTATCGCTTTTACATCTTTGGTCACATCCTTTTAGTTTTTTTGAAAAAAAAACACGTAAATAAAGTTCACCAAACAATCCTAAATAAAGTTCACCAAACAATCCACTTTACAGTTGTGTAGGCCACATTAGCTCATATTAAAGTGTAGTCCACACACTTTATAAAATTAGTGTTTCTTATACCTGTTAGCAGCTGTTCAGGAATAAGCACACTAAGCCCTTAGTACTTTTCTGCCTATCTTTATCAGTCTACCAAGATGAAGAAGGCAGGCAGTAAGGCACGTGGCCGTGGGCGTGGAGTTTCAGCAGGGAGAGGTCGTGGGTATTCTGTGCCTGCTGCGGGCACCAGTGACTCAGCATCCCCCAGTTTTAACAGGGAACAGTCCTTTATGCGCTGCTTTGTAGGAGCTCGCCGCACCCCACTGCTGCGGGAGGAACAAATTGAAGCCGTTGTCGGATGGATGGCAGCTAACACATAGACTTCAATTACTTCCACATCCTCTCAGGTCCAGAGCACTGAAGAGCAACCATCTGCCAAATTCACCACCTGCCAAATTGCCCAGGCAGTCAGAGAGCCCTGGACAGGAGCCATCTCATTCTCTACTTCTGTTCTCTGAATCTCTTGGCTTGGAAAGAGGGGGCCAGCCAAGCAGCATTCTAGAATGCGAAGAAAAAGGATTAAGCAGTGATGCGCAACAGCTTTGTCTCTCTGAATCTGAAGAGGCGGGTGGGCCAGTGCCTATGGTCAGCACACCTCATTACGCATCTGATGATGAGACTCAGGTGTCACTTTCTGGTGCGTACTGTGCTGGCGAGACTACCCAGGAGAAGCAGGTGTTTGAAGAGGGTAGTGTAGATGATGAGGTCCTTGATCCATCATGGCGTGAGGAACAGGAAGGTGGTGGGAGCAGCTCTGAGGAAGAGATTCCCTGAATGGCCAAGACAGGAGGGAGAGGGAGGGGGCAGACTTGGTTGCCTGTAGCCTCCACTTCAGCACCCATTACGAGCATTCCTCTTCTAAAACCCAAAATGGGCGCTCCCAAAATTTGCAGTGTGTGGTCCTTTTTTTGACACAGTTGCAGATGACATTTGCTTTGTCAAATGCAAGCTGTGTAATCAGAAAGTCAAAAGAGGGAAAAGTGTCAGCAACCTCAATACCACAAATATGTGGAAACATGTGCGGACCAAGCACGTGGTGGAGTTACAAAGACACACTGAAGACGTAGGCCAACCTACAGCACCACCTACCACCTCTTCAGCTCGTGTTGTAGCCTCTTCCTCCAGCTCACACACAGCTGGTTCGGCTTCCTCACAGGATCGCCATGGAAGAAGCTCTGGCACTGTTGTACAGAGACCCAGTGTAATTACACCCACAGCACCACATTCCCTGTCATCCTCACACTCCCAGGCCACTCTACAGCCATCGGTAGCACAGGCATGGGAGAAAAGGCGGCCATACTTGGCAAACCATCCCAGAGCACAGGCTCTGAATGCTGGCATTGCAAAACTATTGACCCTTGAAATGCTCTCATTCAGGCTAGTGGAAACTGACACCTTCTGTAGCTTCATGGCATTGGCAGTCCCACAATACAATGTGCCCAGCCGCTTTTATTTCAGCAGGCAAGCCATCCCTGCCCTGCAAAAGCATGTGGAGGGAAAAATTAAACATGCGCTACTAAACGCCGTCAGTAGCAAGGTCCACCTGACCACCGATGCGTGGACCAGTAACCATGGACAGGGACGATACCTTTCCCTCACTGCCCATTGGGTAAATGTTGTGGTGCCGGGTACAGATCTTGAGAGTGGCGCTGTACGTGTTCTGCCAACTCCAAGGATTGCAGGAATCCAGTCTGTACACATTGACTCCTCCTCATACTCCAGTTCCTCAGAATCAGCGCTGCAGGAGCCATCACAGTCTACCTCCACATGGACCTGTGAACGCTTACCTGTTATGACCGATATGAGCACAGCCGTGGCCAAACGTCAACAGGCCATACTGAAATTAATTTCTTTGGGGAATCAAAGCCACACAGCGCAGGAGCTCTGGAATGCCATCAAGCAGGAAAGCGACGTGTGGTTTGTGCCAGCGAATCTCCAGCCAGGCTTGGTAGTGTGTGACAATGGCCGAAATCTGGTGGCAGCTCTGGGCCTAGGCAACCTCACTCACATCCCATGTCTGGCACATGTGCTCAACTTGGTTGTGCAGAGGTTTTTGAGGAACTATCCGGATCTTGATGCACTGCTGCACAAGGTCCGCATAGAGTGCGCTCACTTGCGGCGTTCCAGCATGGCAAGATCGCGCATTGCAGCTCTGCAGCGCCGATTCCGCCTTCCGGAACATCGCATCATATGTGACCTACCCACCAGGTGGAATTCAACGTTACATATGTTGGAGCGGTTGTGTGAGCAGCAGGCAGCAGTAATGGAGTACCAGCTGCATCAGGCGCAAACAAGTCGCACTGCACGCCGTTCATACTTCACCACCACTGAGTGGGTCTCTATGAAGGACATCTGCCACGTTTTGCGTGCCTTTAATTATTCCACGCAGATGGCGAGTGCAGATGATGCACTAGTCAGCATGACTGTCCCCCTTATCTGCCTGCTTCAAGAAACACTGCAAGCACTAAGGGAGGAGGTTTTGGAAGAGGTGGAGGATGAGGAGTCACAAATGCCATCTGCTTCTGGACAATCTGCGCAATGTGGTTCCTCACAAAGGCCTAGGCAGGGGACACTTTGTGAGGAGGATGAGGAGGAGTCAATGGAGGAGGAAGACATCTCTCCAGAGGAGGGAGGTACACAATGCTCTAGTAGTCAGTATGTAGAGCGAGGGTGGGGTGATGCAGAGCAGGCAGAGATGACGCCTCAAGCAGGGGACAGCGTTTCTTGGCCAGTTGGGAGTCTGCAGCACATGGTTGATTTCATGCTGCAGTGCCTGAGAAACAACCGCCGCATCGCCCACATTCTCAACACGGCTGATTATTGGGTGTACACCCTCCTAGATCCTCGCTACCGGGACAACTTACAAAGCCTCATAACACCGTTGAACCAGGAGCATAAAATGCGGGAGTACCAAGACACACTCGTGCATTCCATCATGTTCTCCATTCCACCCAAGAGCAGTGCTGCTAGTGCTTTACAAAGCAGCTCTGTGCGTCGAGGCAGTGGAGGAAGCTCTGCACAAAGAGGGAGCAGAGGCAGCGCCTCAGCAGAAACCAAGACCAGTATGGCCCAAATGTGGCAAAGTTTTGTGTGCCCGCCACAAATGTCTACACCATCACCGACGGCTCCAGTCAGCAGGAGGCAACATTTCCGACAAATGGTGACAGACTACATGTCTTGCCCTCTCAGTGTACTCCCAGACGGCTCTTCCCTCTTAAAGTTTTGGGTCTCTAAGCTGGATACATGGCCAGAGCTTAGCCAGTATGCATTGGAGGTGCTGGCTTGCCCTGCTGCTAGTGTATTATCGGAACGCGTCTTTAGTGCCGCAGGTGGTGTACTAACAGACTGTCACATGCGACTATATTCCGATAACGTTGGCCGGCTTACTTTTCTGAAAATGAACAAGGCCTGGATCTCGCCGGAATTTGCCAGTCCTCTTCCAGATTAAATAATTGGTTGGCAACAGTATCCAGGTCTCCTGTTGTGTTCATGTTTCTACCACCTGAACTGTAATCCCTGGGCTCCAACACCGCCAGTTGCTGCTTAGAAGTGCCGTCTGCACAGAGAAAAACACTAGCTCCAGTGTTAGTGGGGTTCAGTAACGCCAGCTGCTCCTCTGCTGTGTGTCCGGCAATATCTCCTGCTCCCTCCACATTCATCCCAACATCAGATATTAAAATTGCTCCAATTAGGCCTTAGCCTACACCATGATTGACCCTGTGCTACAACACCGCCAGTTGTTGCTCAGAAGTGCCGTCTGCACAGAGAAAAACACTAGCTCCTTTGTTAGTGGGGTTCAGTAATGTCAGCTGCTCCCCTGCTGTGTGTCCGGCAATATCTCCTGCTCCCTCCAATTTCATCCCAACATCAGATATTAAACTTGTTCCAATTAGGCTTTAGCCTACTCCATGATTGACCCTGGGCTCCAACACCGCCAGTTGCTGCTCAGAAGTGCTGTCTGCACAGAGATAAACACTAGCTCCTGTGTTAGTGGGGTTCTGTAACGCCAGCTGCTCCCCTGCTGTCTGTCTGGCAATTTCTCCTGCTCCCTCCACATTCATCCCAACATCAGATATTAAACTTGCTCCAATTAGGCCTCAGCCTACTCCATGATTGACCCTGGGCTCCAACACCACCAGTTGCTGCTCAGAAGTGCCATCTGCACAGAGAAAAGCACTAGCTCCTGTGTTAGTGGGGTTCAGTAACGTCAGCTGCTCCCCTGCTGTGTGTCCGGCAATATCTCCTGCTCCCTCCACATTCACACTACAACTGATTTTAAACTTGCTCCAATTAGGCCTCAGCCTACTCCATGATTAACCCTGGGCTCCAACACCGCCAGTTGCTGCTCAGAAGTGCCGTCTGCACAGTCAACATATGCTCCAGTGTTATTGGGGTTCAGTAACGTCAGCTGATCCCCTGCTGTGTGTCCGGCAATTTCGCCTGCTCTGTCCACATTCACACTACTCCAGATTTTAAACTTGCTCCAATTAGGCCTCTGGCTACACTCTGTTTCTACTGTAATCCCTGGGCTTCAACACCGCCAGTTGCTGCTCAGAAGTGTTTTTGGCACAGGTACTCTCTCCTGCCCAGCCTGATTCCAGCACCCCAGCTGTTTCCGGTTAGTGTCAACGTCACTTTGGCACCAATACATTGTCCCGTCGTGTTGCGGTCGGGTTAGCCGACTCTACGGTGCCTGCAGTTTAGGTGCTTCCTTTGTGGGCTGCGGTTTCTGGCAATAAAGGCTCGTTCCGTAGTGCCAATAGGACAAGCACCCCCTGTAGGACTGTGGGTTTCGGTAACTGCGGCCGGCTCGCAGCCTTGCAGCATTGTTTTTCAGGGGTACTTTCTGCTACCCATCCGGGTTCCAGTACCGTCAGCTGGTTCTCGGCAGTGCCATTTGCTTAGGTGCCTCCATCTCGGTATCCGAGTTCCAGCAGCGTCTGCTGGTCCTTGGCAGTGCTTTCTAGCACAGGTACCTCCTGCTTAGTAACCGTGTTCCAGTACCGTCAGCTGGTCCTCGGTAGTGCCATTGGCTCTTGTTCCTTCTGCTGCCCCTCCGGTTTCCAGCACCGTCAGCTGGTTCTCGGCGGTGACTTTGGCTTAGGTGCCTCCATCTCAGTATCTGAGTTCCAGCAACATCTGCTGGTCCTTGCTAGTGCTTTCTAGCACAGGTACCTCCTGCTTAGTAACCGTGTTCCAGTACCGTCAGCTGGTCCTCGGTAGTGCCATTGGCTCTTGTTCCTTCTGCTGCCCCTTCGGGTTCCAGCACCGTCAGCTGGTTCTCGGCAGTGCCTTTGGCTTAGGTGCCTCCATCTCGGTATCCGAGTTCCAGCAGCGTCTGCTGGTCCTTGCTAGTGCTTTCTAGCACAGGTACCTCCTGCTTAGTAACCGGGTTCCTGTACCGTCAGCTGGTCCTCGGTAATGCCATTGGCTCTTGTTCCTTCTGCTGCCCCTCCAGGTTCCAGTACCGTCAGCTGGTCCTCGGTAATGCCATTGGCTCTTGTTCCTTCTGCTGCCCCTCTGGGTTCCAGCACCATCAGCTGGCTCTCGGCAGTGCCTTTGGCTTAGGTGCCTCCACCTCGGTATCCGAGTTCCAGTAGCGTCTGCTGGTCCTTGGTAGTGCTTTCTAGCACAGGTACCTCCTGCTTAGTAACCGGGTTCCAGTACCGTCAGCTGGTCCTTGGTAGTGCCATTGGCTCTTGTTCCTTCTGCTGCCCCTCCGTGTTCCAGCACCATCAGCTGGTCCTCGGTAGTTCCATTGGCTCTTGTTCCTTCTGCTACCCCTCCGAGTTCCAGCACCGTCAGCTGGTTCTCGGCAGTGCCTTTGGCTTAGGTGCCTCCATTTCGGTATCCGAGTTCCAGCAATGTCTGCTGGTCCTTGGTAGTGCTTTCTAGCACAGGTACCTCCTGCTTAGTAACCGTGTTCCAGTACCGTCAGCTGGTCCTCGGTAGTGCCATTGGCTCTTGTTCCTTCTGCTACCCATCCGGGTTCCAGTACCGTCAGCTGGTTCTCGGCAGTTCCTCAGCCTTCTTGTACTTTCTGCTACATTTCCAAGTTCAAGCTTTTTGAAATGGTTTTTGGTAATCACTCTGGATCTCCCTGACCAGACCCTGAAGACCACCCCAAAGAAGACTAAAAAGATGACCCTGAAGAAGATGACCAAGAGGACAAAGAACATGAAGACAACCACCAAGATACAGAACAGCAAGATACAGAAGACCAAGAAGCAGAAGAACAAAAAGAAGAAGAACATTAAGCATAAGACTAAAAATCAGAGCAAAAGATATCTAAATTATAAGCAGAAGAAGACTAAGCAGTGTATGGGGGTGAGTCCGTTCCTCCTCGTGGTGCCCCTGGAAAATGCCTGCTGCTGCAGGCCAAACTGAACGCAGACAAATCCTGATGTAAATCTTTTGTGACAGGCAGAACGGAAGGTGTAATCTTCAAACTTTTATAGATAACAACTACAGGAATGCCTGTCATAAATAAGAATATGATGAAGAAGAGGAATAGGAAGAAGATGAAGAAGTAGAATATGAAGAAGAATAATAGTTGAATAAGAAGTATATGAAGAATGTAAAAAAAAAGAATAATAGGAAGAAGGTGAAGAAGAAGAAGATGAATAAGGTGAAGAAGAAGTTGATGAAAAAGATACTGCTGCTGCTAAGGATCATGAAGGAGAAAGTGTGGGAGAGTAAAAAAGAAGGTGAAGAGCATGTAAGTAGTGAAACATGCATATCTGACAAAATATAACAAAGGTTAACATAGTCAATATCTTTGTAACTCCGAACGTCTTAAAAAAATATATATATATTCCTGCTATTCCATTTGATTGGGCTAAACCTCTATGCCTTTAATGTCTCCTCCACCTCCCCCAATACATTCTACATTATTCTTAGTTGTTTTTCTTCATGTAGAATCAACCTACAAGGAAAGAAAGGGTTTATTTTAATTCCGATATTTCTGTCCCATTGACTTGCATTGGTTTCCTGTATCGGAATCAGCGATATCCGATACTTTTTGGGTATCGGTCCAATCCAATCCGATCCGATATTTCATGATATCGGAAGGTATCGCTCAACACTAGTTGTTAGTAATTTTGGTCAGGGCTGTCTCAGTGGAGTGATGGGGGCAGAAACCAGATTATAGATTGTCAAAGAGCAGGTTAGATGAGAGATGGGAGGAAAGTTCAGCGTGGACGTGCTGCTCCAGGAGTTTAGAAGCGAATGGGAGCAGCAATATTGGGCGATAGCTGGACAGAGCGGTTGGGTCGAGAGTTGGCTTTTTGAGGATAGGCGTGATTCTAGCATGTTTGAAAGCAGAAGGGAAGGTACCAGAAGTTAGTGATAGGTTGAAGAGGTGGGTTAGAGATGGGATAAGAGTGGTTGGTGAGGTTGGGGAGGAGGTGGGATGGGATGGGGTCAAGTGCACAAGTGGTGAGGTGTGATTTGGAGAAAAGATAAGCAAGCTCTCCTTCAGTGATGTTGGATAAGGAGGTTATGGGGTTTGGGCATTGGTCTGGTATACAAAGGGGTTGTGGTGGCTGAATAATAAAGACTTGCCGTTTTTGGTCTGTCTTGTTTTTGAAGTGCGTCGCAAAGTCCTCAGCAGAGATTAGGGAAGTTGGAGGGGGCAGTGGTGGGCTGAGGAGGGAGTTAAAAATATTGAACAACTGTTTGGGGTTGTGGGATAAGGAAGATACAAGGGATATAAAGTAGGCCTGTTTAGCAGAGGTGAGAGCTGATTTGAATGCAAGTGTTGCTTGTTTGAGTGCAGTGAAGTCGTCTTGTGAATGCGTTTTTTTCCAGCGCCATTCAGCAATTCTGGATGCTTGCTGAAGCTTTTTAGTGGTGTTATTGAGCCAGGGTTGTCTATTGATTCATCATACTCTGTTATGCATGACAGGGGCAACCGAATTGATGGCTGATGCAAGAGTGGCATTGTAGAAACTAGTGGCAGTGTCTGTGTTGTGAAGTGAAGATATGGAGGACAGTGGTAGGATAGAGTCAGAGAGTGTGGGAGTGTCTAGATGTGCAAGATTTCTGTGGGGGTGCACGTGTTGCTGGACATGAGTGACAGGTGAGGAGGACAGTGATGAGAAGGAGAGTATATGGTGGTCAGATAGAGGGAGAGGGGAGGTTGTGAAGTTGGATAGAGAGGAGAGACGGGTGGAGACCAGGTATAATGCGTGTCTGTCTGTGTGGGTGGCTGAGGAGGACCACTGAGTAAATCCAAAGGATGAAGTAAGGGACAGGATTTTTGGAAGCTGCCGACTGGTGGGTGTCAATGGGGATGTTGAAGTCACCCATGATGATGGTGGGAATGTCAGCAGAGAGAAAGTGAATGAGCCATGTAGAGAATTGGTCCATGAAGGCAGAGGTTGGGTCTGGAGGTCAGTATATGACAGCCACTTGGAGGTTGTAGGGAGAGTAGATGCGGACAGAGTGGACTTCAAAAGAGGAGAGGACAAGGGAGGGAAGAGGTGGGATTGGGTTGAAGGTGCAGTTGGAAGAAAGGAGAAGGCCCACTCCTCCACCATGTCTGTTGCCAGGGCGAGGAGTGTGGGTGAAGTGGAGGCAATGGTAGCATAGCACAGCAAGGGAGGCGGTGTCGGATGGTGTCAGCCATGTTTCAGTGAGGCCAAGGAAGGAAAAATTGCGAGAGGTAAAGAGGTTGTGAATCACATGGAGTTTATTGCAGACGGAGCGGGCATTCCAGAGTGATCCAGAGAGAAGGAGCTGAGTGGTGGGCGTCAAGGGCACGTATTTGAGGTTGAAAAGATTTCGGGTGTTTAAATTGGATTGAGAGCGATAGAAGGGGGTAATAATGGAAGGTATGAGCTGTGGATGTCCAGGATTAGGAGATATGTCGCCAGCAGTGAGGAGAAGCAGAGGGGCAGAGCAGGTGGGAGAAGGAGAGTGGGCGATTTGTTTTGTTTGTTATTAGGAGAGATCTGAGGTTGAGGAGCAGGTGAGCAGAGGAGGTCAGGTGGGGGGGCAAGAAGAAAGGAGAGATTATTACTTGATTAGAGGGTGCTGGGGTCTGTGGATTGTGAAGGAGAGTTAGGAGTAATGGAGGCAAAACCATTAGAGCATATGTCAGCATGGTAAGAGTAATTGTGGAGCTAACAGAAAGAAATGTAGTAATGTAAACAGAGTTTAGGCATACCTTCTGGTCACTTCTGGATAACTTCTGGCATATTTCAATTGTTATCCTTAAAATGACAGACTAGGACCAACATATGTGGGGACATCTAGCGAGAGTGGCTGTGGCAGAAGTTGCACAGTAGAAAAATATGACTGATCAGGAAATGAGAAGTCTGGCAGTGTAGGGTTAGCAATGGATGCCCCGGCAGCTGCAGCACAGTAGAGCACATGAAATTACACATTCCTCATCAGATGCCAATGGTGATGATCACAAAGTAACCTACTCTGCAGTTCAGTTGCTGCATGATTTAGTCTTTCACCTGTTTATGCTACTTGTACAGATGCTCAAATGTGTACCGCGTTGAAATCCAGCGGGTTATTACATCACAAATAAGGGGTTGTTTTGGCAGGCTGTTCTGTTTTTGCAAAGCCAGAATGACATGCTTTGGCACATAACAATGGTTAAAGTGAGAAAACACTTCTCTAGCCATAACCACCACCTACCTCAATTGATTATAATCCTCAAAGAAACATTGCACAGTTAAATTCAGGACGTGTGCTGTGGTGGAAGCGTGACTTACATTGCCCAACTGTAAGACAGCCAGAATGTTTTGGGCATTACAGGTCACAACAATTCCCAGCTATAGTTGAAAGGGAGTAAAATGAGATTTTCCACTTGAAGCTCCAGACTCCAATGCACAGGAGTATTTTAGATATATGACGTAGCCTTTATTCCATCCTTAAAATCACATAGTGAAAATACAATATATTAGGTAGACGGTTTTGGCCCTAACAAGCCTTTATCAAGCCAGAAATTCAATAGAAATTACATTACATTATTGTATTTCTGACTTGATAAAGGCCGTTTAGTGCCGAAGCGTTGTACCATCTCGGTCATTTTGGTATTGTCACTAAGCAATTTTAAGAATGAAATAAAGGCTACACATCTTATCCCCAAATTATTCTCTGGTACCTTGGTATCTTTGGAACTTCTACGGTTGTGGACCTTGTGGTGGGTGACACCGAGCTAGCACGAAGCTACCAATGCTGCATGAGAATCACTCACAGAACTAAATAAGATTTGCCACTTGACCCACAGCAGCAACTCGTCCAATGTATAACCTTTGTCCCCGGTGCTTTCAAGTGGTAAAACCACTTGGCAATGTTTTAACTTGCATGATCAAGAAAAATGAAGGTGGTATGTGGAACCAATGTTGCACCCTGTTGCTGTTGGAGATAGGTTAATATCTGCTGGGTAAGATGTGTAAGAGTTTTTTCTGGCAGTTGTGGTGTAGTAACCACTGTGTCCGCTAGGAGGAGCTGTGTGGAGGTCCCAGGAGAAGGGATGAATGGCAGAGTGTTGAGTGGCCGTTATGTATCTCAAAGTGGGTGGCCTTGAGATGAAGACTTATGTATGTTTGATCAGCAAAGACATTGCTGAGGTGCTGCGTTAATATGTGAGGGAGAAGTCTCCAGGTAACTAGAGAGTTGGGGGGGCCTGGTTACCTACAAACCCACCCAGGGGGTGCGTTTAAAGCACAGTTGTAAAGAGTGTGAAAATGCCTGAAGGACCTGTGATGAGGTCCGAGTCATGTGACCCAGTGGGCGTGGCCATGAACAATATAATGCGGCCAGGGTGAGTCACAAGGGGTGAATGCAGGGACCTGGTTCGTCCAGAGCGGAAGGTCCTGTGAGGAGAGTTGTCTCCTGGCTAACAGCCTGTGGAGTGGCTGTGTGTAATGGCTGCCAGCGTCTGAGAGTCCCTGAGAGGAGAGAGTGGATGTCTGCAGCATGGAGCAACAGCCATGAGGAAACCCTGACGTGGGTGAGATAATGATGAGGCTGAAGAGCCTGTGTATGCTGGACATTGCTAACAGAGGGGAACTCTGTAATGGACGCTATGCTGGTGAAATGAACTGCCTGTTGCTGTGATGGTTTATGCTGCATAATAAACCACATGGACTGCTATGTTTTGTTGGAAAACCTGTGCCGGATGTGATTTGTTCGCTGCCTAGCGAGAATCTCCTAACTGAATAACAGCGCTAACTCACACAGTCGAAACATCTCTGAGACCCAGAGACTTCATAACCTATTCCATTTGGGTTAGTGCATCGCTACCGCTCAAAACATTCACTTAGTGGGCAGTAAACTGATGTCTTGTTCCTGTCCATAGGAGCTGTTCCAGGTGTCTACTGTGCAGCGTACTTTGGAGCTCAAAGACAAGTTGAGAGGGCGACCCACGTTCTCATCCATGTGAGAGCACAGGGTGGGTACCCCTGCCTGCAAGATATGGATGAACTCTTTATGCATCAAATGGCCAAGTTCTCCAAAACATATAACATAGTTGTCATGGGAGATTTCAACTACCGAGACATTTGCTGGGAATCTCTCTCAGGCAAAACTAACAGGTCAAGCAAATTCTTATCCTCTCTTGCTGACAACTTTATCTTCCAAAAGGTAGAGGAGAGATCAAGGGGAACTGCTACCTTGGATCTAATCCTTATAAACAGAGAGGAAATGGTTGAGGAGGTAAAAATGGCTGGGACCCTAGGAGGTAGCGACCATGCTATTTTAGAATTTTGGATAACTGGAGGAGAAAGACATGTGAAACTCAAACTTCAAGGTTAGATTTCAGAAAGGTAGATTTTAAGGGATTCAGAAAGAGAATCGGAGGGATTCAATGGCTGGATATCCTTAACCCCTTCATGACCCAGCCTATTTTGACCTTAAAGACCTGTCCATTTTTTGCAATTCTGAACAGTGTCCCTATATGAGGTAATAACTCAGGAACGCTTCAATGGATCCTAGCGATTCTGAGAATGTTTTTTCGTGACATATTGGGCTTCATGTTAGTGGTAAATTTAGGTCGATAATTTTTGGGTTTATTTGTGAAAAAAATGGAAATTTAGTGAAAATTTAGAAAATTTCACAATTTTCAAAATTTGAATTTTTATTCTGTTAAACCAGAGAGTTATTTGACACAAAATAGTTAATAAATAACATTTCCCACATGTCTACTTTATATCAGCACAATTTTGGAATCAAAATTTTTTTTTTGTTAGGAAGTTATAAGGGTTAAAATTTGACCAGCGATTTCTCACTTTTACAACAAAATTTACAAAACCATTTTTTTAGGGACCACCTCACATTTGAAGTCATTTTGAAGGGTCTATATGGCAGAAAATACCCAAAAGTGACACCATTCTAAAAACTACACCCCTCAAGCTACTCAAAACCACATTCAAGAAGTTTATTAACCCTTCAGGTGCTTCACAGGAGCTAAAGCAACATGGAAGAAAAAAATGGACATTTTAATTTTTCCAACAAAAATTTTGTTTTATCATCAATATTTTCATTTTCACATGGGTAACAGGATAAAATGGATCCTAAAATTTGTTGAGAAATCTCTCCTGAGTACAGCGATACCTCATATATGGTCATAAACCACTGTTTGGGTGCACAGCAGGGCTCAAAGGGAAGGAGTGCCATTTGACTTTTTGAATGGAAAATATGCTGGAATATTTAGCGGTTGCCATGTCGCGTTTGGAGAGTCCCTGTGTGCCGAAACATTGGAGTACCCCCACAAGTGACCCCATTTTGGAAACTAGACCCCCCAAGGAACTTATCTAGATGCATAGTGAGTACTCCGAACCCCCAGGTGCTTCACAAATTGAGCTGTAAATATGAAAAAGTACTTTTTTTCCACAAAAATTTTCATTTAGCCTCAATTTTTTCATTTTCACATGGGCAACAGGATAAAATGGATCCTAAAATTTGTTGGGAAATTTCTCCTGAGTACAGCGATACCTCATATGTGGTCATAAACCACTGTTTGGGTGCACAGCAGGGCTCAAAGGGAAGGAGTGCCATTTGACTTTTTGAATGGAAAATATGCTGGAATATTTAGCGGTTGCCATGTCGCGTTTGGAGAGTCCCTGTGTGTCGAAACATTGGAGCACCCCCACAAGTGACCCCATTTTGGAAACTAGACCCCCCATGGAACTTATCTAGATGCATAGTGAGCACTCCGAACCCCCAGGTGCTTCACAAATTGAGCCATAAATATGAAAAAGTACTTTTTTTTCACAAAAATTTTCTTTTAGCCTCAATTTTTTCATTTTCACATGGGTAGCAGGATAAAATGGATCCTAAAATTTGTTGGGAAATTTCTCCTGAGTGCAGCGATACCTCATATGTGGTCATAAACCACTGTTTGGGTGCACAGCAGGGCTCAGAAGGGAAGGCACGCCATTTGACTTTTTGAATGGAAAATATGCTGGAATATTTAGCGGTTGCCATGTCACGTTTGGAGAGTCCCTGTGTGCTGAAACATTTGAGCACCCCCACAAGTGACCCCATTTTGGAAACTAGACCCCCCAAGGAACCTATCTAGATGCATAGTGAGCACTCAGAACCCCCAGGTGCTTCACAAATTGAGCCGTAATTATGAAAAAGTACTTTTTTTTCACAAAAATTTTCTTTTAGCCTCAATTTTTTCATTTTCACATGGGCAACAGGATAAAATGGATCCTAAAATTTGTTGGGAAATTTTTCCTGAGTACACCGATACCTCATATGTGGGGGGAACCACTGTTTGGGCGCACGGCAGGGCTCAGAAAGGAAGGAGCGCCATTTGACTTTTTGAATGGAAAATTAGCTCAATCGTTAGCGGACACCATGTCGCTTATGGAAAGTATGTAGTGTATGTCAGGTTGGTGTGTGGTGTCATATAGACCACCCACACACACGACAACAACATGATGTACACTATATTACACCACACACCAACCTGACGTACACTACGCCACACACACCAACCTGACACACTACGTCAGGTTGGTGTGTCTGGTGTAGTGTACGTCAGGTTGGTGTGTGTGGTGTAGTGTACAGCACACATACTCACCAACCTGACATACACTAGGCCATACACACCAACCTGATGTACACTACACCACACACACCAACCTGACACACTACGTCAGGTTGGTGTGTGTGGTGTAGTGTATGTCAGGTTAGCGTGTGTGGTGTAGTGTACATCAGGTTGGTGTGTGGTGTAGTGTACGTCAGGTTGGTGTGTGTGGTGTAGTGTACAGCACACATACTCACCAACCTGACGTACACTAGGCCACACACAGCAACCTGATGTACACTACACCACACACACCAACCTGACACACTGCGTCAGGTTGGTATGTGTGGTGTAGTGTACATCAGGTTGGTGTGTGGTGTATTGTACATCAGGTTGGTGTGTGTGGTGTAGTGTACAGCACACATACTCACCAACCTGACGTACACTAGGCCACACACACCAACCTGATGTACACCACACCACACACACCAACCTGACACACTACGTCAGGTTGGTGTGTGTGGTGTAGTGTACATCAGGTTGGTGTGTGGTGTAGTGTACGTCAGGTTGGTGTGTTTGGTGTAGTGTACAGCACACATACTCACCAACCTGATGTACACTAGGCCACACACACCTACCTGATTTACACTATACCACACACACCAACCTGCCACACTACGTCAGGTTGGTGTGTGTGGTGTAGTGTACATCAGGTTGGTGTGTGGTGTAGTGTACATCAGGTTGGTGTGTGTGGTGTAGTGTACAGCACACATACTCACCAACCTGACGTACACTATGCCACACACACCAACCTGATGTACACTACACCACACACACCAACCTGACACACTACGTCAGGTTGGTGTGTGTGGTGTAGTGTATGTCAGGTTAGCGTGTGTGGTGTAGTGTACGTCAGGTTGGTGTGTGTGGTGTTGTGTATGTCAGCCTAGTGTGGGTGAGTTCTGTCGTGGAATGTCTGGATATGTTTAGTCCATGGACGTGTGATGAATTCTGAAGCATTCATTCAAACACAGTCCAGGTTTGTCAGGACACGTTTCACATTGGAAACGAGTCGTTTTTCTTGTCCCCCTCTTATAGCACACCCGGCACCTTTTTCTTGTTATCCCCTCACTGGGAAAATGTTGCCCTGGTACCATACGGGAAACTTGAGTTCCAGGGGTGCTGGGGCGCGCTCCGTCCTCCTCTCCAAAAATCATGGCCTTTATCACCGCCTCCTGGAACTGAAGGAAGGTGTGGGTCTTGGCCTGCACATCGTGATAGCACGCATGCATTATACAGTGCCATTTGTACGAGGTGCACAGCCAGTTTTCTGTACCACACCTTCGCCTTCCGCATGGCACTATAGGGCTGGAGGACTTGATCAGAAAGATCAACTCCCCCCATGTAATGGTGGTACGCCAGGACACAGTCCGGTTTGTGGACCGGTGCTGGGGTACCTCGAACGGTGGTGGCCGTGGTGCCGTGACCAAGACAAAGGCGTCTCTTTTGTCTTTGAACTTTACAACAAGCATGTTGCTGCTACATTGGGCTCAGCTCTCACCCTTTCGGAGAGGCTGCTCAATTAGCGGCAAAGGGAGACCCCTCTGGTTTCTGCGCATGGTACCGCAAGCGATGGTAGATCTGGCAGAGAGGGATTGAAATAGTGTGATGCTTGTATAAAAGTTATCAACGTACAGATGGTAACCTTTATCAAGCATTGGGTGGACCAAATCCCACACTATTTTCCCACTCACCCCCAAAGCAAGTGGACATTCTGGGGGCTGGATCCTACTGTCCTTTCCTTGGTAAACTCTAAAGCTGAGAGTGTACCCTGAGGTACTCTCACACAGCTTGTAGTGTTTTATCCTGTACCTCGCCCTTTTGCTGGTCAGGTACTGACGGAACTGAAGCCACCCTTTGAAGTGGATGAGGGATTCATCCACACAAATTTCCTTTTCGGGAATGCACACTTCAGCAAACTTGTTGCTGAAGTGTTCGATGAGCGGCCGAATTTTGAACAGTCTATCAAAATTCGGGTCATCGCGGGGAAGGCTTTCAGTGTTGTCCCTGAAATGGAGAAATTTATGAATCGCCTCAAAACGTTTGCGAAACATAACCATGCCAAATACTGGAGTTTGATATAAAATATCGGTACTCCAGTATTGGCGAATTTTTGGTTTCTTCACAATCCCCATGTCAAGGACCAGTCCCCAATATTTAATCATTTCTACAGAGTCCACGGGACTCCAAGTAGAGAATGAAGAAATCTGGTGTTCGGCCAAAAATTGCTGTTCATGCAAGTTTGTTTGCTCCACCATGAGACTGACGATTGACTCAGAGAAAAAGACTTTGAAAAAGTCTATTTCCCTGAAGTTGGCAGTTTCAAACTGGATTCCTGATTGGGGAACGAAAGTAGCAATCAGTAGCAATGGATGATAGAGATGATTGGATCAGTCCATGACTTTTTCTACCTTTCGCCTTTGGCAAAATTAACACTAATATAAATTGGATACACTATTGAGGGATGGCAAAATGTTCTACACACCTTTCATGGCAATTGGAGCACTTGAGATTTGCTTTCAATAAATTTGTTGCTAATCAACTATTTTTGAAAAATTTTCGCTGAACCTGGTGAATTTTTATTTCAAAAAGTTTGATCATCTTTAGTGGATGACAATAATAGTGATGATGACACTTACTAGGTAATACATGAGCATGTGGTATATGGCTAACAGAAAGATGAGTGTGAGGAAAATGTACTGATTTCCTTGCCCCTGTACCCCCATATCTTTTTCTTACAACTCTAGAGGTATTATTATTTCTTTCTTATTTTTTTTTTTTTTTTTTTTTAAAGTAGTAGTAATTTTCCTCTAGCAAGCATATGACTGGAAAGAAAGTAGAAGGCATAAAGGAATAAATGTGACATCACTCTTCTTAGTTACAGCAAGATGATGTTACTTATGAGAGCAACACCATCAGCTTCAGTCAGTGAAGCATTTCTGCTCAGTCCATCAGAACACTTAAATGGAATTTTAGTTCAGACAATGACACTTTTTTTCTATTTATCTCCATAGTCCCCTAACCCACAGCACCCTGTTGGCTAAGGAAGATACTTCACCAGAACAAGTGAAAGATGAAAGACATTTTAAACTCCTAGTTGTGTTGCTGATTTTGTAAAGGTGCTGTCACACTTAGCCATGCACCAGCGATCCTGACCAGCGATATGACGCGGTCAGGATCGCTGGTGCATCACTACGTGGTCGTTAGTGAGCTGCCACACAGGCAGATCTCACCAGCGACATCGCAGGGGTCGGGGGTCGCTACTTACCTGTCAGACACGGCGATCCTGATGTCCTCCCGCCCGTGTCCACGCGTCGCTCGTCGGCGCCACAGGAAGTCCAGCAGGAAGCTGACGACGAGAAACGGTCCAGGACGTTCTCGCGCTATCAGCGATAACCAGCGGGGAGCCGGTCAGAGATAAGTATCAGACATAGCGATATTGCTAGCAATATCGCTGCTACGTCACAAAAACCAGTGACGTTACAGCGATATTGCTAGCGATATCGCTTAGTGTGACGGGGCCTTAAGACATGGTGATAGTGTCACTATCAGCGGTAGTAGCCTTCTGAGGGAGATGTCTGATTAAGGGAGAGATATCTTCCAACAGTGCAGATAGAATCTCCTCTACCTACGTACTGCGCAGCCATGGCTCACCGCAATCAGACAGTATTTAAACTAATATGCCTTGGACATCGCAGTCATACAGCTCAAGAGTTGTGGACTGGTATCTAGGCCAAGGTAGAGCAATGGCTGTTTCCACTAAACCTGGAGCCAGGGATGGCCGTGTGCGTTAACGGTGCAAACCAGGTGGAGTCCCTATGCTGAGGCAACCACACACATGTGCATTGCATGGCTCACATCTTCATCCTGCAATAAGCAATTTCTGTGAGTCGCTTAACACATTTTTTAGACCAGCCCGTGCACTAGCAGAAGTACAGGTCTGTCACGTTGTGAACGACTGGAGAGGATGGCACATAAGATAGAAATATTAGCATAATTTTTTGAGGATATTGTACTCCACTTTACTCTTATAAGCCCTCTATCTTTTATTTGGTGCCAATTTTTATTATTTCCAAACTTATTTAGGCATGTGATTTTCTGCCAGAACTATGCACTTTAGTATTTCTATATATAAATTTGGTTATCTTTATCATGTATTGATTTTGCAATAAGGGGATCTCATGTACCCTTTATTGGTGATATTAGGCTAACCGTTGCTCCTGTATGTAAGGGTTACCTTCTTTGTAACCATTTCTGCATTTTAAATGTTTTTCAAATCCCTATTTTTGTGGTTTTGTGTGTACCAATGAAATAAAATTTGATATTTTGTATGGTGATCCCTGTTTTTTTGTATGCCTCTTTGTTCTTGGTTGTTACTGGTTTAATTTTGGACATACTGCAGGTGGATCCCTTTCAGATTAAAATAATATAATATATGTGATGGTGCCCTCTGTTTTTGCAATGTAGGGTTTGTGACTCTCACAACCCTCCTGGTGAGCATAAATCGTTTTTAATCTCCCTATTTTCTACTTGCATGAGACCCTATTGGGTTTATTGTCTTTCCAGTTTTCCTGTGCTCGTAGTACCCCTTGATTGTCATTGCTGAAACATGTGATGTGTTAGTTGCAAGGCATTATGGGGAAACCTGCGCGGATTCACATGATGTCATGTAAGCCTGCTCTCTCTTCAGCAATTTGTGGCATGGCTTTGTCAAAGCTTGTTTTTGCCGGTATTTATGTATTTCAGGAAATTTGACTTGCAATTTTCAGCATATAAATTCAAATATTTCTATTAGAACCCCTTCCGCACTACTGATATATCCTTTTGTTTTGCTTTGACAGGCCTTGTACATGTCCAATCTTGTTGCTGAGCAGAGGTTTTTGTCTGTCTGTACATTCTGAGAGGCTAGATCCAAGTGTTCTGTAGATGGGATATCTGACATTTGTCCGTGTAGGAAGGCTACATGTGTAGTACGGGATTGATATTCTCTACCTGCCCTTCAATGTGTAGTGTGGGGACAGTCACTCTCTATGTGCCCTTCCATGTGGAGTGCATGGTCTACCACTCTCTATCTCTCAACTATGTGTAGTGTGGGGCCTATCTCTCTTTAACTGCCCTCCAGGTGTAGTCCAGGGACTGCCATTCTCCACCTGCCTTCCATGTGTATTGTAGGGTCTATCATTCTCTACCTGCGCTTCATGTACAGTATATGAACTCTATCTCTTTACCTTCCCTCCACGTGTAGTGCCTGGTTTACCATCTCTACTTGCCCTTCATGTGTAGATTAGAGTCTCTTTAGAGTACTGGACTGTGCGGCCATTCTCGGGGGGTTTGGGAAGTGCGGGCTGTGCTTTATACTATGTGGGCTGTCTTATATACTATGCGGGCTGTGCTATATACTATGCGGGCTGTGTTGTATACTATGTGGGCTGTGCTATATACTATGCAGGCTGTGTTATATACTATGCCGGCTGTGCTATATACTATGTGGGCTGTGCTATACACTATGTGGGCTGTGCTATATACTATTGGGGGTATATTATATTCTATGGGGGAGGCTCTGTTATATACTATGGGGGGTATATTATATTGGGGGTACATTATATTCTGTGGGGAGCTTGTGTGATATACTATGGGGGTATATTACATTATATGAGGAGGCTTTGTTATATACTATCTGGCTGTGTTATATACTATTTGGGGGTACATTATATTCTATGGGGGAGGTTGTTATATACTATGGGGGTATATTATATTCTATGGGGGAGACTGTGCTACATACTATGTGGCTGTGTTATATACTATGGGGGGTATATTATACATTATATTCTTTGGGGGAGGCTGTGCTATATACTATGGAGGTACATCATATTCTATGGGGGAGGCTGTGTTATATACTATGGGGGATGCATTATATACTATGGGGAGGTGGGCTGTATTATATTCTGTGGGGAGCTACATTATATTTTATGGGGGCTGTATTGTATTTATATTCTATGAGGGGTGATTGCATCATACTCTATGAGGGGGCTACATTATACTATATGAGGGGGCTGCATTACTGTATATTCTATGGGGTGGTTGCATTATACTCTGCGGGGTGGCTGCATTATGCTCTATGGGGTGGCTGCATTATACTATATGTGGGCTGCATTATACTGTATCGAGGACTATGGGGAATACATTATACTATGTGGAGGACTATGGGGAGTGCATTATACTATATGGAGGACTAAGCAGTGTATTTTAATATATGGAGGACTATGAGGAGTGTATTATATTGTATGTAAGACTATGGGAAGTGTATAAAACTATATGGAGGACTTAGGAGTGTATTATACTATATGGAGGACTATGGGGCATAATATATGGAGGACTATGGGGTGTGCATTTTACAATATGGAGGACTGTGGTCTACATTATAATATATGGCGGACTATGGGGTGTATTATACTAAACAAGCAAAATGCTGCCTATTCATTGAGTGAGTGGATTGTTTATGCCGGAACAGAAATCATTGTTCTCAGCAGCACATTGCCAGTTTAAACTGTAGATGTGCTGCTGATAACATGATACTGTATGGGGACAGATTGATCTAATAGTGATTGTTCTGTCCCCATCATTCTATTTCAGATGGTGGAAAGAGGCCGGGAAACAAGTGTTGAATGATTTCAATATTGTCGATCACACTCATTTAGCATCCTGAACTCAGCGCATGTAAACACAACCGAAATGCTTCTGTGATGTGCAATATGTTAGCATTTGGGGCCCCATTTTAAACTTTGCCTAGGACCCCACTTTGCCTAAAACCGGCCCTGACTGTTGACATGGATAGTTTTACTTGTGCACTGTCTTTTACCTGTAACCTGCTATTGTAGCATCCTAAGATGACTAAAGGCAATCGGTCAGGTAATTCAAGCTGGCAGAACCGAACTGGCAGAAAGAATCAGAGACAGGTTCCCTAATTGCAGTTTTCTATGTTTTCTTTGAACCACTGAGGCGTTTCAGAGTATGCTTAAACAGAAACTGGGAACAAGAAAACGAGTCACATGGGCAGCTTCCCGTCTGCTTCTCCTCACCGGCTCAGTTAGAAAAATAGGTCTCTATATGTGTGAATAGACTCACATTGCTGATGACTATTTCATTTTCTTGTTCCCATTTTTAAAATAAAACTTTCATACCTGTAGTTGTGGAGCCTGTCCCTAAATCATGCTGCCGGTGGTTCAAGCAGTGTGAATCACTACGCGACAGGTTTTTTTAAACAAGGGATAGGGAACCTTCTTTTTTGTGCCAAGGGCCATTTGGATATTTATAACATCATTGGGGGCACATACAAAAATTATCAACTTGAAAATGATCCTGCTATATTTGGTCAAACGATTAACTACCTCATCCATTATGTGATGGCTGGAGCTGCTTCTCTTTGGTGATTTTAGGCGATAGTGATGATGTTGCTACTTGCAACTGCTTTTCCAGATTTGCACCGATCTGAAGCACAGTCAACTCCTTGCGATAAGTTTTGTAATGAACTTGCAGCAGTAAGTTGTTCTGAACACTGATATGCTCCTTAATGTTGGAAATTCAGCACTGCTTACATGGGATTGGTGCATATACATCACATAGGATACAAACTGACTTGAGTATATAAATCACAGGAGAGACTGGGGCTGGAGTATATAGAATAAGAGACATTGGGGCTGGTGCTTATACATCACAGGAAGCATTGGGGCTGGAGTGGACATCGCAGGAGAAGTTGGGACTGAAGCATATATGCATCACAGGAGACACTGGGGCTGAAGAATATATATATCACAGGAGACATTAAGACTGGAGTAAATATGCATCACAGGAGACATTGGGGCTTAAGAATATACATCACAGGAGACATTGGGGCTTAAGAATATACATCACAGGAGGCATTGTGGCTTGACCATACCTCACAGGCAGGAGACTTTTGGGGTTGGTATGGACATTAGTGATGAGCGAGTATACTCATTGCTCGGGTTTTCCTAAACATGCTCGGGTGATCTCCGAGTATTTGGATGTGCTCGGAGATTTAGTTTGTGTCGACGCAGCTGCATGATTTACGGCTGCTGGAAAGCCTGAATACAAGTGAGGAATGCCTGTTTGTTAGGGAATCCCCGCATGTATTCAGGCTGTCTAGCAGCCTTAAATCATACAGCTGCAGTCAACAGAAACTAAATCTCCGAGTACATCCAAATACTCGGAGATCACCCGAGCATGTTTAGGAAAATCTGAGCAATGAGTATACTCGCTCATCACTAGTGGACATCACAGGAGACATTGGGGCTGGAGCATATATACATCACACAAAACATTGGGACTAAATAATGTTAGACAAAAGAAAAGTTTCAGAGGTTGCTAGTCTTTTATTTTATCTGCAATGTATGATATACAATTATGCATGCATGATGTCCTATAATACTTTTGCCTTTGATATGTTTCTTCAAATTTTACACATTCTGAAAAAAAGAAAAATATATGTATTAAGTAACCTTGTCCTGTAGGGTATTGAAGGTAACATGAAGGCTTAAAGGGGTCATCAAAATCTAACATTGATTTTAATTCTACATGTCTATCAATTTATTGTAATAATCTAATTGCTTTTTTAATATACTTTAATTAAAAAGTCTCTACCAGTCACTCTATGATTTATGTAATTGGCTTATTTATTTTTTTTAACCTACTTCTCTTTTGATGAGATTTTGTTTGAGAATACCCAGTGCATGCTAGGATACTCAAACTGGACATGATCTGGGGGCAGAAGCTTCGGTCACTGCTGCAGCTGCTGTCCCTAATCTGAAATGAAGGATCACCAGTGATGTCCTAATTTGGGGTTAGGCTAGTTTCAACTCTAGTGAGCATATGACAGCTTGTCAATTCCAACATATACTCAGTATGAATTCCCTTTTCACTGTGCAATATTTTTTAATGCACAATGACAGTGCGCTTTCTCGCTGGCTCTAATGAGAAGTGATGACACTGATCAGCAGGCAAGAGAGTGCACAGGCAAGAGAGCAAAAAGCATCCTTGCTCCCGAAAGTGATGTCTTTTTCTGGAGAGGGGCTGACAGATAGATATGTAAGATTAAATCAATAGGATTAAAATCAAATCAGACCATCCCTTTAAGAAATTTCCATAACAAATAGTGCATCAAAACAAATCACAAAAATGATGAACTTTATATACAGCACATGACATTTTTGTTTCTGCTTGTAATAACTTCTACTAATTTGAACATATTACGGTAGGTTTTT